>NC_045542.1:124102718-124702718 GCF_009769535.1 Thamnophis elegans | reverse complement strand
CGAGTGACTGTTGTGAGAGCCTCCCGGTTCAGGTAGGGCCGCAACTGGCGCACCAGGTGAACCTGGGCAAATGCCCCCCTGGTCACAGCCGACAAATGGTGGTCAAAACTCAGCTGTGGATCCAGGAGGACTCCCAAGTTGCGGACCCTGTCTGAGGGGTATAAATTTTGCCCCCCCAGCCTGATTGATGGAACGCTAGCCGAATTTTTGGGAGGAAAACACAACAGCCACTCGGTCTTTTCTGGGTTGAGCACTAGTTTGTTAGCTCTCATCCAGTCTTTAACAGCCTCAAGGCCCCGGTTCATCACGTCCACCGCTTCATTGAGTTGGCACGGGGCGGACAGATACAGCTGTGTATCGTCCGCATATTGGTGGTACTTAATCCCGTGCCTCCGAATGATCTCGCCCAGCGGTTTCATGTATATGTTAAATAGCAGGGGGGACAGGACCGAGCCCTGCGGCACCCCACAGGTTAGGGGCCTCGGGGACGATCTCTCCCTCCCCACCAACACCGACTGCGACCTGTCCGAGAGGTAGGAGGAGAACCACTGTAGAACAGTGCCGCCCACCCCCACCTCCCGCAGTCGTCGCAGAAGGATACCATGGTCGATGGTATCGAAAGCCGCTGAGAGGTCAAGGAGAGCCAGGATGGACGCACCAGGGGTGGAGTTTTTAATCTTCGTCATGTTATTTGGATGAAATCTCATTTTGTTGATCCTTGAATTTGGTGGTGAGTCCATAACTCAGGCTATAACCACTTATTAATATGGTTCTGAGTAGAATTTCTTAATCTTGGTGAGTTTAAGATATGTGGACATTCAACGAATGTCTCAAAGTTACCAATGTTGAGAAACACTGTTTTTGAGAGTGTTTATACATGTTCTAACATGGTTACCTAAAGTCTTCAGAATGTAGAACTTTCAGACAAGATTATTTTGTGGAGTCCTCGGTGCTCTCTCAGCTTGGTTGTATTTTGGTCTTTTTGTTTCCTATTTGATTGTCTCTTTTATATCTTAAATACACTGTTTAAAATTTTGGATCTTAAATACACTCTTAATATTACAGAAGTTATGCATTGTCTCATCTATAGTGTGCTTGGTCTTGAGACATCTGTGTCATAACACTATGTAATTTAACAACCCAATTCATAACAAAAACTGGAGAGGTTTATACATCTTCTGTAATTCTTGAGTACAGACTATGGCAGTGTTTCTCAACCTCAACAATTTTATGCTGGCTGGGGAATTTGGGGAATTGAAACCCATACATCTTAAAATTGCTGAGGCTGAGAAATACTGGACTATGGTGAAGGCAGAATAATTATGTAATTCTTAATAGAAAGAACTGAACAAAAAAGCTAAGAGCATCTCAGAGGATTTACAAGAAGCAGTAATTCTGCAGCATTTACATATACATTTCAATAGCAATAGCACTTAGACATATACCACTTCACAGTGCTTTCTAGCCCTGTCTAAGCAGTTTACAGAGTCAGCATATTTTCCCCAACAATCTGGATCCTCATTTTACCCACCTTAGAAGGATGGAAGGCTGAATCAACTTTGAGCCAGTTATGATTGAACTACCAAACTGCTGGCAGCCTGCAGTACTACATTCTAACCACTGTGCCACTGCGGCTCTTAATGAAAGTTAGCTGTTATTCAGTCAGGATATACAGAGAGAAATACATTTACTGCCATATATTAAGTACCTAGTTATGCCTCTATAGAGGCAAAATCCAGATAGTTTAGGTCATTGAGGACAAACCAGACGCAACTAAGCAAAAAGTAGTGACAAATATAGCATCGGATACTCAGTTACAGACTCCGGTGTTGACTGTTTATTAACATGCTATGGCATTAAGATGATGACCTCCTTTGATATTTAGCTTCATTTATTTGGCGTGGATCTTTTATCACCAAGTTTTTCTTGTGTTTTTGTCTCCTTCCTCTTCATCACTGTTTACTCAGTTGAAACTGTATCCTTTCAAAGCATGGATCTGTTGCATTTAATTTTTCAAAATGCCACATAAGCAGATGACGCTATATAAGATTGCTACTTCTGGAGAATTTCATGCTGAACGCAGTTGATAATTAATGTCTTGCTGGAGGCCAGTGACTGTGGCTATTCTCCATTTGATCAGCCTATCAAAATGCTGTAGCAGAAATTAAGCAACTGTTTAAAAAGGAAAGGGGGGGGATTCTGAAGTAACACTAATGCTCAAGAAGCATCTCTTAATCAAGAGTGTTTACAGCAAGGGTAGCTTTCTTTTGACATGCTAAAATCAAACGTATTAAATGAGAGAGAAACTGTTGATGTTAAGAATAGAAAGAACACAGTGGCTCAGTGAGTCAACAGCGACACTTGAACATATGGGGCTGCCTTTGTGAAGAATTGCATAATCTATAGTATGTAAATAAATGACCACTGCTAGATTTTTGGCCCTTTTTTCCTTTGCCCCTACATGGGTGCATTCAGATGAGACTGAAGACCATGTAATAACTTTGTCTATCCTTTCATTTTGGTGAAACAAGCAGAAGCTTGTAGGACTGAATTCTTGCCACTCATCTTGCATACTCTACCACATCCTGTTTGTAATGATTTAAGAAGCACCCAAATGTAACGTATTGATATGAACTGCTGGACAGCTATGCAGAGCAAATGTTTACTACAACTCTAATGTTACGACCTTGAGAGTTTTAAGTGGCTTTTAAAATTCTTTAATCAATTATGAGAATTGTGATAGCCTTACACCATACAGGAATGTTACTCTTCTCAATGTAGTAGAAGTAAAAGTCAAGCCCATTCTTCTCATGTAGACTTTTGGAAAACAGGTTATTAACTGATACATGATACCACTAACCCCTAAATGTTTTAGTGACATGCAGGGGTAGGAGATCTCTTCCAACTGTACTGGGGAGACATAAGACTATCAGTAGACATTTTAAGTATTGGTACCAGGAATGGTGGTCTTTCAAACATTTGAAGATAGTTAATATAACCCTGGAGATATAGTTGTATGTTACATATTAAATGCAATGTGCAACCTGAACTTCAAAACTTTTCATTTAAAATAATTTGAATGTTTGTTTCCAATCCTACCATTTGCATTCTAAATAAAATAATTAATCATTATCACACAGTTCAAATAAAGAACTTAAAATATATTAAAGCTTTTTAATTGCTTTCACATTCAACATGCTAATCTAAATTCAGAAGTAGCTTTAATAGTTACAATTGACTGAAGCTTTGGTCCAAAAATGTGCAGTGAAATAAATCTGGGAGCAAATGAGAATAGAAGTGGAAGAACCTGCAGTTGTTCTTCTAGTGTTTTAGCAATATACAACCCTGATCAACCATAACTGAGCTCAGAAGCTAATTAGGGGCAGATGGATGGCAAACAGAAAACATCAGAAATATAGGCTTGATTGGAGAGAAGGAGGAGCCACGTCACAATGTCACAATGTGCGGTCTTAATGCTCCGAGACCGCTGTGGACACTTTTGCTGCTGGATGGTCCATTGAGACTTAAACTGTCCCATAGAGATGGTGATCAGGAAGACAAGGCCTTGCTGGTCTCAGGGACATCGCAAAGTCCCTGATAGACCCAAGGGAAGTGCTACAAGCCAATGGTAAACAGGCAGCCCCCAGGCTGATGAAATCGGGATGCTCCGGAAGGAAGGAAGTGAAAAGAGAAAGTTAGTCCATCTGGTGAGGTATTTTTTCTATTTTGCTAAAGACTGCCCAAAGAAATGTTTCTTTAAAGCCAAATTAGATCCTTAAGCAAAAGAACTGAGTGGTGAAAGTAACCCTAATTGGATCGCTGTGGAAAGTTTTTTTTTTCTTTGTAACTATTCTTTGTGAATTGAAGTGCTCGCAACGTTTTTCATTTCTCCTCTTAAAGTGAACTGATTGATTTTTCTTCTTCTGTTTTTTGTTGCTTTATTTTTTGACTTCTGGATTAAAATCTTCCTTCTTATTTTAACAATTCTTCCTATTATTTGTTATTAAATCTCACTAAAAGAAACCTAACATACTTTGTTCCCTATAAGCCAGAGATAAATATTAGAAGGTGAAAAATTAGCACACTGCCACTTGGAGGTCAAAGGCTGGGGTTTTTGAAACAACATATCTCTTTTCTTTCCTTATTTGACTTCACTAACTTTATAGCTAAAGGGTTTGCAACTTGTTTACAGAAACTGATAAAGAACCAAGGGTACGAATTGTTTTCACAGGTGACTCTGAGAATTATTTTGGCAGGGGAAAGAAAGGGTGGGGGGAAACAGAACCCTTCTCATTTGAAGAGCATAAAAGAACTTGTCTTCAAGTCAATCTGAAATAAAAAAATAAAAGAGGCCTGGAAGGCTAGAGTGGCATTTAGACTTATATATCACTTCACAGTGCTTTACAGCCTCTCTAAGTGGGTTTACAGAGTCAGCATATTGCCCCCAACAATCTGGGACCTCATTTTAAGAACTTCAGAAGGATGGAACGCTGAGTCAATCTTGAGTCAGTCAGAATCAAACTGCTGGAAGTCAGCAGAGTTAGCCTGCAATACTACATTCTAACCATTGCACCACCATGGCTTTATGATGTCTTGTCTGATGGTATCTTCTTGGTGAGAGCCAGTTTGGCCCAGTGCTTAAGGCATCAGGCTAGAAAGTGGAGACAATAAGTTCAAATTAGCTGAGAAAACCTTCTGGGTGACTTTGGACCAGTCAATCCCTGTCATCCCAACCAATCTCACAAGTAGTAGCTTAGCTACTTAACTGATATGTGCTCTGTTAACAGACTAATTATAATAGAAAGCTAGAACATATGGAAGATTTGTTTATTTTCATATTTGCATTCGGAAAAAACTAACAATTGTGGGCTACAAAAAGAAGCAAACTAATTATAGGAATCCACATTCTAGCTTCTGTATTGACAAAATTGCAAAGAATCATTTAAACGGAAAGAGCCAAATAGGATACCAAGCCCAGTCCTTGCCCCTTACACAAAGCTAGAACCCAAACATAGTATCTATCACCTTCTGTTTGGATACATTCAAGAAATCGAGAGCCGAGGTGGCGCAGTGGTTAAATGCAGCACTGCAGGCTACTGCTAGATCAGCAGTTCAGCGGTTCAAATCCCACCAGCTCAGGGTTGACTCAGCCTTCCATCCTTCCGAGGTGGGTAAAATGAGGACCCAGATTGTTGGGGGCAATAGGCTGACTCTCTGTAAACCGCTTAGAGAGGGCTGAAAGCCCTATGAAGCGGTATATAAGTCTACTGCTATAAAAAAAAATCCATCTTCTCCCTTGATAATTCTTTTCATTGGTGAACCTTTCTAGAGGTGGTGGGTGCTTCAACACTTCAGGCTTTTAAGAAGAGATTGGACAACCATTTGTCTGAAATGTTATAGGGTTACCTGTTTCAGCAGATGGTTGGACTAGAAGACCTCCAAGGTTCCTTTGAACTTTGTTATTCTGTTATTCTTATTGTGTAATAAGTGCTGTGTTATCCCTGTATAAGGAGAATGTGCAAAAGCCCACATTGTCAAGAAGAATAAATATTCATGAACCCTAGTAATGTTACTGGAACAATCAAGAGACATTTGGGCCTGACAAAAAAGAGATGCATTTCAAATTCAAAGCCAAATAAAACCACAGATTTTTATTAGATTTTCAGATCAAACTAATTGTAATTTTGAGCTATGTTTTCATTTCTCAGTTTCATAGATCTGTGATATCAGGAAAATATAGCAAAAGAACCTGACCAAAGGGAATAAGATTAATAATCTTGCTTAGTAAAAAAGATAAAAGTTATTTTTTCTCAAAATGCATCTATATCCACAATGTATAAAATAAATGACACACCCTTCTCCAAAAGCAATAAAGAATCTCACCTGAGAACATTAATAAATGAATCAGGAAGAAATAAGTTTCTTTATATAAAAAGGTGTGATGACTCTGCATGCCCCTTGGTTTCCATATAAAATACTTCCTAAGCCCTCTAGGTTTATGAATCACAAAATAAAGCAAATGTTGGTCAAACGTTACATATGATCATAGTCTGCATTTCTATATTAAACTTTTCCATCACTCTCAAATGCTACCCAGAAGATTTATTTTTGTAATTAAAGGTATTGGTATTTACAGCAGGATACAAGGCATCCAAACAATAACATAATTCAAAGGATCATGAATTATTTTTGAGAGCTGATTAATTTACTAGTTCTTTTGCTACATTTTAGGAGATAACACCTCCTGTGGGTAAAGCATGTTCCATTTATATTTGGCAACTACAAATGTAGGTCTGGCTACCTTACAAGGGCAGGATATTGAGGGTGGAACAGACAGTGATGACCTTAGGATCTTCACTTGATTGTGAACATTTTGACTTAGCAAAATCTGTGGCAGATGGTGTGAGTTTTTCAAAGTGAATCCCACTCAACAAAACATTTTGAGGTTGTAATTTTAGGCTATTAGAACTCTCTTAACTGAAATTTTGTTGGCATAACTCTTCATCTAGACAGCTGGTTGGCATTAATTAATGTTACCAATCAAATGTTTCCTTCATATCCATCATACATTGAATGTGAAGGATCCAATTCAAAATCCAGGTTAACTGCATTCAAAATCCATCAGACATCTGGGAAATTAGTTGGGGAATAATAGATTATTTAAGGGTTAGAATTCAGAGCATTTGCTCATCTCTGGTTAGGACATAGCAATTCTTATTCATTGATGACCACCTAGGCAACTTTTCCTCCACTGAGAAGGAAAATTTATTTAAATAAATTAATGGCAACAAAATTTATATTACTACACTCTTCCCCAACATGGTGGTACATTACAGATGTTACTTACTGTACTTAGGTGAGGGGAAGATCTTTTTAATACAAACTTATTTTTATTGAATAAAGTGAGTTAAAGTGGTCAAATTAGAAAGCTAAGCACCTTTCCCCAAAAGATTTCCTGGAAAAAAAATTAAACATTTTCTATGATAGTGAACATAACATTTCCCAATCCATTAAAAAGTGTCTAGGAAGTTTTGGCTGGAAGACTAAATTGGTAACATGCAGCACAGTTGACTTCAGTTTTCATGATGATCCAAATCAGGGCTGCCAAACTCACATCGTCATGCCAGCATCATGTGATATCTTGGGACTTTCTCCCCCTTCGCTAAACCAACTGTGGGCATGGCCAGCATGTGACGCATCTGGCCCGTGGGCCAGGAGCTTGACAACCCTGGTCTAAAAGCACTGGATTTCAGAAAGGGGTCACATACAGTCATTACCATTGACTACTTTAGAGAAAGAGATTGGATGTCAGGATGTCATTTAAATCAATTAATCAATTTGACCATCAGATATTTAATCTGGTGGATTACTTCTCAGCTGCAGGATACAGCAATAAACGAAACTATCAAATACAAGGTAGATCCTATATTTCCTGAAGGAAATACTTGTTTTTGTAATAACTGGTTTCTGTTCTTTCAAGCTTTCATAGCTCATGGTTCCAGTTACATCTGAAAGAAGTGGAATAGAATGCCAGTATGTTAATGTCCCAAGAGGGCAGTTTCAGGGCTGAAATGCTATTGGTTCAGGCCGGTTTTCCCAAACTGGTAGTACAAAAATGCTTAACAAAGTAAAAAAAAAGTTCCGATGATCATCTGTGCTGCGCCATGGTAGAAACTTTTTTTACTTCTTTTGTTCCCAGAAGGCTTCCCTGAGGCCTGCTAGGCCAAAAATGGGGAGGGGGGTGTTGCTGCGAAAGAAAGAAAGAAAGAAAGAAAGAAAGAAAGAAAGAAAGAAAGAAAGAAAGAAAGAGGAAAGGAAAGGAAAGGAAAGGAAAGGAAAAAGGAGAGGGAGGAAGGACCACAAACCTGGCACTAGACGCATTTTCAGATGATACCTTGAAATAGCACAGCAATCCAGAGCTGGAGGAGACCTAATCTAATCCATCATGCTGCTCCAGCAGGACATTGTTAAAGTGAGTTTCTGTATTTTGATCCCCCACCTGGCACATGACTACATAGCCACACCCACCCAGTCACATGACCCCCACCAAGCCACACCCACAGAACTAGTAAGGAAAAATAGATTTTACCACTGGGCAGTTTGATACTATAATAATCCTAAATTCATGCAGAAGGACCATGAAATAGGAGTTATCAGAATTCCCAGGGTAAAGAAAATAAATCTGAGTTAACTATCAGGAAGCCTATGAACAAGCTTACAATCTTCAGAATGGGCATGTAACCTGTATTGTCTGCACCATGTTTTGTGAAATCTACAGAAATGTCAGTCAGATAATTATTCCCTGGTATTTTCTATAAATTCCATCTGACGAAAGAGGATGTGTTTTAGATACTCCTTCTGAGAAGATAAATATGATGAAAATTATATTTCTTTGAAATGTAAGCATTAAAAATTATACATAACACCCAAAGTTTGTGTTAAGGAGGATAGTATAGATAGATATTATAGGGAGAAGAACACTGAGAATATATAATATCCTGACTAGCAGATGAAGTCTGATTGCAGTTATGCAGTTGTAACCAACAACATGTGTTTTAATTGTTCCCATTTACTGATCTAATTGTATTTTATGCATCATTTGGCCTAGATTTAATTTAACATAATCCTTTTTCAAACAACAGATGCATATTTAAGTTGGCCACGTCTACTGGTGCTAATGGGAATCCATTTTCTGTCAGGATTGAATCAAAAGCTCACAGACATTTCACTAGGAGCTGCATGGTTTGCTACCTTCATTGTTTTAGTTCACCATTAACCTATATATCTTCATAGTATGTCTTT
This sequence comes from Thamnophis elegans, assembly GCF_009769535.1. Taxonomy (NCBI): domain Eukaryota; kingdom Metazoa; phylum Chordata; class Lepidosauria; order Squamata; family Natricidae; genus Thamnophis; species Thamnophis elegans. Next base: position 124,693,916 of record NC_045542.1, on the reverse strand, counting down.
ATGAGAAAGACAGGACCCTTTGATTTAGCAAAACTTAGCAATATGGCAAAAGGTAAGAAACAATGAGTAAAACAGATATTTCAGTGAATGGAAGGAAAAAGGTGCACAACATATTTTAACATATTTTATGTTTGGAATAAAATCATAATTGTGCCCAAAACTGCTTCCTCAAAAGAGCATTTCTTGGACTGTGAACCTGTATCACAGATGCAAAAAAAAATAAAAAAAATAAAAACATAGTGCTATCCTTATCAGCCTGCACTAATCCAGACACCCCCCAGGTAGCAGCAAAAGGTTAGAGTTTTATTTTTATGTTCCTGCTGTTTTGAAAAGGCCTTCAATTTTTTTTCCAACTGAGAACTTATGTTTCTGGCAGACTTTATTCAAAATAGGAAAGAAACAAAAAAAGAAAAATGCAGCAATTTTGATGATTGAAGAATGCTATTATTGTTCCCAAATATACAAGGAGAAAGTTCTGCTAATGAATAAAAGAATAAGTTGAATAAATGAATGTAAAAACCAGTAAGTAATTAATTTGTTAAATGTACTTGGGAAGATATTGGCCTTAATTCTGGTTGAAAGCATATAAGTAATAATGGGAGGAAAATTAAATGCAAAATGGCTTTACACCAGGCAGTACATATGTAGATCAGATTTTGGAATGGTGCTGAGAATGTTTTATATGTGTTTGATTGAGAACAAGTATACAATAAAGACTGGGAAATTGATGAGAAAAAAATAAGATGCGAACATTCTGATAAAAAGCTATGAGGCAGTATGGTTTGGTTGTTAAAAATGAATGTTCAAATACGTAATACACGAGAAACAAATGGAATTAGATAAAATATTATTAGGAATGGGAGCAAAATTATTACTTTAATATAATTTTCTTTTAAGATATAAAATGGAGGAAGAGATGGTAAAGGAGACAATGATTAGCTGGACAAGAGATTTTGGTCATAATATAGAGTTAGAAAAATGGGATAACTTATGGGAAATAAATTATACCTTTACAACAGCAGTAGCTTACAAAGAAAACCTCTATAAAAAGTTTTATAGATGGAATTTGCCTCCAGCGAGATTGGCCAAAATGTACCCAAATTTATCCCCCAAATGTTGGAGATGTAGCCACAAGTCTGGAACATTTTACCATATGTGGTGGACGTGCCCCATCACAAGGAAGTACTGGTGCAAAATTCGGAAATGGTTGGAAGAAATTATGGAGCAAAAAAAAAAAAAAACTGAAACCAGAAGCATTCTTTTTTTATAATATTTTTTTTATTTTTTATTTAAAACAAATACAACATCCTTCTTTACATGCTATAGAAAGTGTATCAGTTGGTTATAAAAAGACTTTTGTGCATCTATTCCACAGTCAACAACATAATTCATATTAACTTAAGTATTTTAACTCAAATATTCATACATATCACCATCATCATATCTCCATTTTCATTTGACTATAATTGTTTAAGCGTCCATCATAAAATATACCAAAATTTAATTCATAACCACATATTGGCCTTTCAATTACTATTTCTAAAATCCTCCACTAACACTAAATCCTTATGTCCTATTCTAGCTGAACATCCATGATATTTAATAACAAAGTTTTGTAATCCTTCTTTCCAAATCACTATTTAAAGTTTACATCCAGTTTGCTTATGTTATACCCATATCTATATATACGTTGTTGTTCTTATCCCTATTTTATTTGACTATATCCTATATCCTATAACATTTCCCCCCTAATAATCAAAACTTTAATTGTATCTAACTTAGTTCTTTTTTATTAGTAGTAGTATTATTAACCTTTATGTATAATCCAAAGGGATTGCTAATCTTCCTTACATGGGTACCATTCAATATTCATATCCAATTATACTCATCATAACACTACACTTTGTATACATTAGTAACATTATCAGTTATTTATTTAAGCTATATCTATTGTCAATAAAATTTACTAAGTTTAACTAGTTTTAAATTATATTCTTCCATCTATCAACTTGTATCTTTCCAATAGCAAAACAGTCTCATACCTTCTGCCATTTGTGGTGCCAGTCCTCTAATCATCTTCTTGGTCAGCTTTGTATAGACTCCTCTTAGCAACTCCTTGCTTATAAGATCTTTCATATAATCTTGACGCCCTCTTTCTGATTCCTTATTCAGCTTATCTTTGATTGTCAGCAGTGTTATCAATGTTTTTGCTATTAGAATTTCTCTCTTTAAATCCATAGATTCTTTGTTTTTTTTTTCTTCTTCTGTATCTTGCCCTCTGGAATAAATTTCCTCTCCATTTAATTCCTCTTTCAGTATTCCATTTTTTCTATTTTCAGAGACAAACGAATCACCATAAATATCAGCAGGTTTAATCTCTTTATATTTATTTTCCACTTTGATTTTTTGTTTTAACCACCCCATTTTGCATTTGATAGACATCTTCAATTTCTTCATCATATTTTGTTGTTATATGCTCTAAGTCTTCCAGTTTTTTCTCTATTCTTTTATATGTATTTGATAATTTCTGTATTTCTGAAAGTATCTTTTGCAAACTTGAGATTTCTATTTTCTTTTGAAATTGTGAAATTCTAATGGACACAGCTGCTCTAGCTTGGAAGGTTAATAAAATTAAAGCATAGATTCACAAAGCACATTTGTTTTCACTTTTCTCTGATTAAAAATATACTTCAAAGGGACATCTGTTTGATTCCCTTCTTATCACTCTCTGTAGCCAAGCAATGAAATCTTGTAGTGCCAAGTCAAAACAATCAGTGGAGAAAAATAAAGTGTTTCATTTTCAATACACAAAGTCCAATCAACAAATCCTCCCAGCCTCTGAGCAGCAGTAATACTGTTGAAAATCTTTTGTATCTTTTTTGTATTTCAAGTTAGAAAAAAGAGTCCAATCTTTAAATGAATTAGAAAAATACCCACAGCAACGAAAAAGGAAACTTTAGTCCATAGGTTACAGAGAACAATAAAAGAAAAAAATAGAAGAAGAAAACTTAATCCATCCATTTCAAAAGGCTTGCATAAATTCCATCCATGAAGATAGCATTTAAAAAGTAAGATAACCACTGTCCAAAACCATTCCAAATTTAATTCCCCCCTTGATTCTTCTGTTCTACAATTTAGATTAATTTTAAATTTTTATAGGCAGTCTCTTTTTAAAACAGTAAAAGTTCCTCACCAGCTGGAAACACTTTATCTTTCCGTACCCTTCCATTTTGGAGCTGTCCTGACTTCATCAGCTTTGGCTGGATTTTTTGTTGCCGGCTTGAAGAACTTCTCTTGCTCCTTTCAGGGATTTTGCAATATCTCTGAGGTCAGCAAGACATATTCTTCCTGTTCACTGTCTCTTCGGGACAGTTTAGGTCCGATTGGACCACCCAGCGGCAAAAGTATTGGCTGCGGTCTCAGAGCATCAAGACAGCATGTCCATATCATCGTGACATTGGCTCCTCCTCTGACCAGAAACCAGCAGCATTCTTATCAGGACTATTAGATCAAAAAATGGATAAACAAGTTCAATACGTAATAATACACATACTCATTGCAGCTAGGATTGCTTTCTCACAAAACTGGAAAAAAATCAATACAACCACAGATAAAACAATAATTAGAAAAGTACTTGAATGTGCAGAGATGGACAAAATGACAATAGAACTAAAAGAAAGAGAAGAATCTGATTTTTATAAAATATGGAATAGAATTTATATAAGTGGCTAGAAAACAGAAGCTAAAATAGAAAATAGAGAATGTAAAATATATGGTGATATAAATAATTAATATTGTTATAAGTGTTAGTACTACTTTTGTTATACTATAGGACAAGGTAAAAGCAACAGGAAGGCAATGCAGAATGGAGAACTATAAAGGCTAAACTTAAAAGCCAATACAGAAGGCTGTATAATTACTTTATATTGTTATGTATGTTTTGTTTTTTTGTTTTTTCTTATTGTGTTTTTCCTTATGTTTTTAAAGACTAAAATTTTCAAAAAACTATTTAAAAAAAGAGAATGAATGTTCAAAAGATGCAAAAATGTACCAGATTTTCTTTTATAATATTTGAAGTCTGAGTCTGTTTGAACTTGTTTTCAGAACCTTGAGAACCAACTGACCACTAGAGGCAGTATAATATAGAGGATTTGATTTTTTTAAAATGTTCTTTATTTATCTTGTACTCTACCTGTTCCTTATTTAACGTTTCGCTAATATTGTTTGTACATTGTGATGGTTTAATCACATAAAGAGGATGAATGAATATTAAATAGCAAAACAAATCTATGATAGATAAGTGAGTAGGATGGGAGACAGGCAGTTTATGAACAGTAGATGGATGTGATGACAGTAAAGATTGTGTGTTTGTGTGTGTGTGTGTGTGTGTGTGTGTGTGTGTATGCGCGCGCATGTTTGTCCGTCTGTATGTGTATGTATATGATGTAAATATGTATGTATGTATGTATGTATGTATGTATGTATATGTGTATGTGTATACGTGTACGTGTATATGTAAATCAGTAGTGGGATTCAACATTTTTTACTACCTGTTCTGTTTCGTGGTTTGGTGGGCATGGCAGGAAGGATACTGTAAAATCTCAATTTCCTCCCCATTCCAGGGGAAGGTTACTGCAAAATCCCCATTCCCTCCTGATCACCTGGGACTCGGGAGGCAGAGAATAGATGGGGGCAGAGCCAGTCAGAGGTGGTATTTACTGGTTCACTGAACTACTCAAGATTTCTGCTACTGGTTCTCCAGAACTGGTCAGAACTTGCTGAATACCACCTCTGATCTCTATGTTTGTGTCTCTCTTTCTCTCTCTGTGTGTGTGTATGTGCATGTGTGTGTGCATGTGTGTGTGCATGTGTGTGTGTGTGTATGTGTGTGTGTGAGAGAGAGCATGGCCCAAAAGCAACACAGCTAGAGAACAGGTTTAACTCCCCTTTATTGCTCTAACTTTGCCCCCAAACGTCTCCACATTTACAAATCCTGGAGCAAAGCTCTCTCACACACCTTCAACAGCCTCTGGCTGCAAGTAGTCCTGTAAGCCAGGTTAGCCAAACAGTAACTGTTCTGTAGGGAGAACGAGGCAGACAGGAACAGAGGCAAGGCAGGTTGAAGCTAACACAACCTTTTATTACAGTAACATACAGCTCAATGTAAGGCAAACCTCGAACTGGCAAACAGCAAAACATTTGATAGCTGACAGCCCTTTTATACTAGAGCTGTCAGATGCTTAATCAATAGGTAGCTGGGTTCTCTCACCAGATGATTGCTTGCGTCTTAGCCAATCAGGAGCTAGCAATGCAAGTCAATGGCGTCGTAGCCTTGAGGACTTAACAGTAACCAGGGTCAGCAATCCATTAAGCAAGATTAGCCAAACAGTAACCAGAGCCAGCAGTCCAGTAATCCAGGTTTGCCAAAGAGTAACCAGAGCAAGAAGTTTAGCGAAGAAAGCAAATCAGGCAAGTCTCACAAGACAGAGCACAGTAATCTCCAGGCATCAGCGAGTGCATATGAGGTTCCACAGATTCAACAATTGTTCCTGACATATGCCCCTCCCACCAGCACTCCCTTATATCTTAGTCCCCAGGTGTGCCATCTGAAGGGGGGCGAGGCACTCTCCTCCCTCGTAGCTGGCTCAGTCTGCATTGTTCTCTTCTCTCTCTGCTCTAGGATCAGGAGGGGATGGTCCTTGTTCTTCACCTGAGCTCTGTCTCTCCTGCTCCTCCCTTTCTAATCCTGAAAAGCCTTGCCTGGACTGACTCTGCCTTTCCCCAGTTTCCTCCAAGGCCAATGGAGCCGCACTCTTGATCTCTGTCAGCTCTTGTTCCAGCTCATCTTCCTCCACAGATTCAGACTCCGATGGGGGTATGACAGTGTGTGTGTGTGTTGTGTGTGTGTGTTGTTTGTGTGTGTGTGTTGGAATGTTTAAATACGACAAAAATTTAAAGGAAAATTAAGAAAAAAGCAAAGGTAAAAGATAAAGGGGAAAAGTGAAAGACAAAAAAAGAAAGAAAATATGAGATTATAACTTTCAACCTTCTTTCTGTTCGATAGTTGCATCTTACTCTTTCCTTTCTGTCTTTAACCCTTTTAAATCCCCAAATCCATATGTCATCAATTCAGTCATTTCTTCTTTCAGCCAAAAGCCAATATATGGTTTCCAGTCTTTAAGACATGTCTATCATTTTTTTTTCTTTAATAAAACTGGTTACTTTCGGAAGTACAGAAGATTGTTAAGGACAGAGAAATAAGGAGAGAGATGTTGGTATTGATGTAAACTAAGCTTAACTAAGCTTCCCTTTTCTGCCTTATTATATTGCTTATCTTGAAATGGAATAGCATAATTGGAAGATGGTATTTTTTTAAAGGCCTTCAGGATATTTGGCATTCATTGTGTGACTAAAAGTAAGGAAACTTTAAAGTAAACACATGTCTTATCAGGTTGGGTGGGTTCCTTCTGAGTTTCATTTATCTTTTATAATGATTTGATTTTTAAGGGATAGAAAGAAATAACCAAACAACAACAACAATAATAATAACAGCAACCCTAAGAAGCTTTAGCTTGTCTTAGTAGAAGGAATTGTGTGCGCTGTAGAAGAGCCAGACTAAACTTGCTCCAAACCCATTTAACTATGATGAGAACACATCAAGTGAATTCTATGCCTGATCGAGTGTCACCTGGCTCAACAAGACTATAGCTACTGGGTACTGAGCAAAAAATATGCCACAGGGCATATCAGCTCCCTCTGCTAGGCAACAAGGGCATGGGGTTGATAGGCAACTGGAAGTGAAAAAAAAAAAGAAAAATCTGGAAAAAGAAAGAAAATCACTCAGTTATGGATAGTTATCACTCAGTTATTATAGATCTGAGCCAATAAAATGTGGATTTCAAAACTGCGTGTTCAAGATTTGGAAAGAGAATCAGCTGGATATGGAAATCAATGAACAGACCTATGGACAAGAGGCATGTTATTTTGAAGCACAAGCTCTTCAGTAATGCAGAATTACAAGAGATTACAAGAGCAACGCAAGATCAAGACTCAAGTAGTGTAACTGATAATAGAAAAAATTTAAAAGTGCAGCAACAAGTAGTGGAGAAAAGGAAGGAAATCAGAGAAGTGGATGAGGAACAAGAAGGAAGAGCTGCATTAGATCCTGAAGAACCAATAGTCAGATACAACTAGCTGAGAAAATCAAAACTCAGATGGAAAACATGGAGAGTATTTGATTGCTAAAACTGAATCAAGTTAGTAAGAGAAGTTTGACTAAATTATTAAAGAAAATGAATGAAGCTGCCCAGACTATTCCAAAAGAAACATTAGCTCAAATAAACCAGCTAATGTACGCAGAATCTTGTGTTACTGCTGAAGAATTAGGTTTGAGAATTGGAAAGAATAAAGCAACTAAGAACAGAAAACCAAAGTGGAAAAATCCATCTGAAGTTAAAAATAAAGAGAATTCGATTGAATTCTCGTCACTTATAAAGCCCTTTATGGTATTGGACCTGGGTACTTGAGAGACCGCCTGCTGCCAATCACCTCCACTAGAGCGATTAGATCCCACAGATTAGGCCTCCTCTGAATTCCATCCGCCGGCCAGTGTCGACTGGCGACTACCCGGAGGAGAGCCTTCTCTGTGGCTGCTCCGACCCTCTGGAACGAACTCCCCGTGGAGATTCGAACCCTCACCACCCTCCAGGCCTTCCGCAAATACCTTAAAACCTGGCTGTTCCGACAGGCCTGGAGCTAAAGAGCTGTTGCCCCCGTCTCGAATGGTATGACTGTTGTGTGTTTTTAATTTAATGCATTGTTATGTTTCGTTTTTATTTTTTGTCTGTACCCCCTTTTCCTTGATTTGAATTGTGAGCCGCCCTGAGTCCCCTTCGGGGGAAAAGGGCAGCGTATAAATATAATCAAATCAAATCAAAATCAATCAAATTTAATTATAATTTGAAGAATTTGAGGCAAGGAAAACTGAAGAATAAATAAATCAGGATTAGCCTAACAAAAAGATATGATGTGGTAAACAAGGAAATTGCAGTTGTAGTTGAAGAGATGAAATGAAGAGTTCTAGCTATTGCAAAGAAAAATAAAGTGTTATGATAACTGAATAATATAGCAAAATTCACAATTTCAAGCAAACCCTAACCCTATAAGACCCTTGAAAGTGGACATGGTGCTACCACAAGTGAGAAACCTAACCAAGAAAATTCTCTGAAATTCTGGAAGAACTTGTGGGAAAACAACAAGAACCATAATGAGAATACAAAGTGGATCAGACAGATTGAAAGCACTGTAAAAATGACTAGAATGGAAGATGTTCCCATAACAAAACAAAGGGTGCAAAAACAAAGGTGGTCAAAAACTTGAGTGTTCCTGGTTTAGATGAGCTGCGTGGATTCTGGTTGAAATCACTAACAGGTTTGCATGCAAGATTAGCAAATCAGATGAATCAGGTTCAGGAAACGTGAGAAAATGAAAAAATGATTAACAACTAGAACTTTTTTCATTCAGAATGATTCAGAAAAGGAAATAAATCTGAAAATTGCATGCCAATCACTTACCTGCCAACAACATATAAATTACTTAAAGGCATTATTGCAAACCAAAATTACAAACCAAAAGGATTTGTTAACTGTAGAACAGAAAGGGTACTGCAATAATTCAAGAGGAACCAATGATCAACTGTTGATTGATAAACTGATTTTGAAGAATTCAAAGAAAATAAAAACAAATTTGTTTATGGTATGGATTGATTATAAGAAAGCATTTGATTCTGTTCAACACAGCTGGATTGAGAAATGCTTAGACATTTTTGGAATTAGTAGCAACATCCAGAAATTCCTGAAGACTTCCAGGAAGCTATGGCAGACTAAGTTAATGGCCTGTGGAGAAAAAATTGGTGAACTTGAAATCAAACGAGGAATTTTCCAAGGTGACTCATTGTCACCTCTGTTATTTGTACTTTTGATGGCACCACCAACAAGCATTTTGAACAAAACAAATTATAGCTATGAATTGCCAAAAAGAGGGTTGAAAATTTTCCATTTGCTCTACATGCACAATTTAAAATTGTTTGGAAAAACAAAAGCTGAATTGAGCTCATTACTGAAAAGCACTGAGGAGTTTATCAGAGACATTGAAATGCAATTTGGCATTGACAAATGTGCAACAAGAAAGGAAAAAATGTTGAACATGATAGATTCAAACTTGATAATGAAGAGTTGATAATAGTAATAACATTCCCGGTAACGCACCCAACAAGTTAGGACTCCGACGCTCCAGCCAGGAATAAATTATCCTTTATTGAGTACATCAACTTAGCACATAGTAAGATAAAGCTAGCTCTGTGGGATTTCTGCAGGCAGAGACACAAAAAGGGTTGGGATTTCCCTCCCCCAGAGTGTTGCTCCAGATCACTCAGGTTGACAATTAGAAACAGGAACATCATCAGGATCTTTGGTCAGATCCAACTATAGTTATGTGGCATTCTGCCCTTGATTCCTATGCTGTGTTTCCCTGCTGTTCTAACCTGCTACACAATGCCTTCTAGCTCCTACTCCTCAGCGTTTCCTTCTTCAACCCCACTCCATGATACCCCTTCCCTACCCCCAGTGTGGCAATTAAGAAACAGGATGCAATCAGCTTGGTTTCAGCCAATGCCATATTGAAAGTTGACAGTAACACCAAAAGAAGAGTACAAGTATTTGGAGTTTTGGAATTATCTGACCTGTTGCACAACCACTTCAACAAAATCTATAAAGCGAGTCCGGAAAATCTTGAGATCAAAACTAAGTGGAAGAAATATCATAAAGGGAATTAATATCTGGACAGTGCCTGTAATATGATACTCAGCTAGAATAATTGATTGGGCTCAGCTAGAACTTGATAACCTGGATCAAAAGATTAGAAAACTAATGACAATGCACTACATCCAAAAAGTGATATTGATCTATTGTACTTGCCTAGATTTCAGGGTGACAGAGACTCTTGCAGGTGACGCAAACTGTAGAACAGGAAAAATACTGCTTACATACACAACATACACATTTATGATTTCCGTGTCACAGGTGACTCCCAAAATCCCAGGACACAAATCCTAAGGTCTCAAAGATTGCCCCAATTTGCAATTTCTAACATAGCAGAAGAGACAGTATTTCAAAATAATTACACTTCCATATTCTCCTGACATACCCATTTCTTTATCTTGACCCATTTCACTTGCAAAGAACACTGACTTTGGTCAGACCCTCAAAGAATAAATATTTGGAACTTTCAAAAGCATGAGGTCATTCATAAATGTATTTGAAATTCAAGCTTGCAGTCCTGTCTTGTCAACTTGGAATAAGATTCATTGAACTAATTTGGATTTTGTTCTGGGTAGACCTAAATAGGATTACATGATTAATTACATTAGGTATCTTTTAAATTCTAAAAATAAGATACTCAAAGTCAACAGGTCAAGATACTTTAACTCTATATATTCATGAAATAGGTTCCATTTTAGTTTTCATTTTCTAAGCTTACATTAGACTAGTGAAGGGAAGAAAGGAACAGTTATTGATGAAGTTCATAAATTTCTCTCTCCAGTGTTATATAATAAATGTAGATACTGAATAAAAAGCTGGATTTTTATACACCTTCAGTCTTTATGAGATTTTATATTATGTTGTTTATTATCTTGTGGGAACCAAGTCATCCTAACAGGTGTTGGCCAGAGCTGGAAGGGATTACCAAGTAGACACCAGAACACCTAATTAAACAATGTGACCTGTGGCAAGGAGAGAGGGAGTTAAGACTAACCCTAACCCTAATCCCTGAGACATGCCATCAATTCATCTAACTAAAATATCATACAGATTGGTAGCAATTTATCAGATTTTAAAGCAGGTCTCTTTGTAACCCACTCAAGAAGTACCAGGGAAGTTCAGCATGCAACGTACCTCAGCATGCAGCATTTAATACTGAGATATTCACCTTAACCAATTACCTTAATTCTTCTAAAATGGCCTTTTCATTTGGATTATTTTGGTATTATTGTGGTATGGGTTCTCCATAAACTGGTTTTTTTTTGTTGTTTAAAATTCTCCATAAAAAAATAATTTTAATCCATTTTTGATCCAAAGCCTTGCACCACAAAACTGGGGTGGAAAGAAGAAAGTAGCGTGGAGTACTTAAGAATAATTCCTGGGCACAACACAATCTGAACAAATTCAAAAATAGTCTGTGCATTGAATTATGGAGCAGAGGTGGGTAAAGCTATAGTTCAGTTCACTGGCAATTCATTTCCAGAGACTCTAGAGGCCATAAGAATGGTCAGTGTGCAAACTCCTTTTTTGTTGCTATTTTTGTACAATCCAAAATCTGAAAATTGCAGCCTGACTGCTCTGATATCCCCCTTCTGTAAAACCATCAGAAAGGGCAGAAAGATATCTCTCTGTTATCCTTCAGAGAGATACCTGACATGTATAATTCAGTAAATTTAGAAGTGCCTGTTTGTTTCCTTCAGCTAAAAAAAAGTAGTATTTGTTCCTATAAAAATACTTATCTGTAATCCTTTGATACCTTAGGCCTGAACTTATCTACCCTTTTGTGGTCCTATGAGCTATTTCAGTTTGACAAGTCAACATTAAGATTGAAGCTGTCTGTCACCAGATCTCTGGCATGGCAAAGAGCTTTTCAATGCTGCTTCTCTCTGAGCCAATGTTGTCATCAAACTATTAACAACCAAAATCTCTTTCTTATTAATTCAGATCGTATCAGTTTCTAAGTGCTTTAATATTTCTGTCCCAATGTGCATCACTCTAAACATGCATTTGGTCCAGGGTGGGGTTTCTGCTGGTTTGGCACCCAATTTTTTTTGCTGGCACGGGCTCGCTTTGCTCACTTTAAGTGCACATTTGCACTTCAAAATGTCTGCACATGGGCACAACATTAAAAAGGGGGGGGGAATTAATTTTTTTTCAATGAAGATTGTTCTGTGCATGTGCAGAACAGAAAATCAAGATGGTGGCACCAAAGATAGAACCGGTTCCATCACGTGTCTGGCCAAGTTACTATCTATTCATCCGAACCAGTCCGAACCTGTAGGAGCCCACCTCTGATTTGGTCTCTGATGACACGTTGTATGACCTGCTAAGAGAACAGTGTCATCCATTCCTGCCAGGCTGCCAATCTCTTGAATAGTGTCAGTTGAACAAGGGAGCTTCCCCACTGGGTAGGTCTAGCTGCCCCACCAATTGGTAAGCACTCAGGAAGCAGCCCATGACATGTCTAGTCACATCATGTACTAGTTACACGGCTCACTATAATTGGGTTCAAAAAGAAGGCAGCCTTTTTGTTTTGCCTTCATCTTAGCAACTCAGTTTCTAGTCCAGCAGTTCCCTACTGCTATAAATTATAGGTAAACCAGTGATCTTATGTGGATCTTCAGGAAGGAGGAGGCAAGGCTTCTCTTTCAGTAACCAGGCCTGTTTCAGTGTTTACCCTCTACTACTAGCAATGAAGAAGATGGAATTTTAAGTTGGATCAATGGGAGATGAAAAAGCCTTATTCTTCTCTTTCCAGAGAAACCTTTAGAAGCCTACTGTGAGAAAGATGGGCTGTCTGACAGTGTGTCCATAGTCGCTTGAATGAGCACCAAATGAAGATCTTGGCATCTAAAATACTAGCTGCTTCTGCTCCACAGCTTCAAGCCAGCTTCACCTTTGTAGAGCTGCCTATAAGTGCTTCGAATTATTTACTGAATACAATATCACTGAGCAGCTGGATTTGAAATATATGCCATCTTTAATACAATCTCTCTCTCTCTCTCTCTCCTTTCTTTCTTTCTTTCTTTCTTTCTTTCTTATTTACTCCCTCTCTCTCCTTCCTTCCATCCTTCCTTCATTCCTTCCTCCTCCTCCTCTTCCTCATGCAGGGCCTGCTTTTTCAGATCAACTAAATGTTAAACTCAGAAGGAAACCTGCCTAATTCCACAGGCTGTAAAAAAGAGAGTGAAATGAAAAGACAGTGAAATTTTGTACAGGCAGTCCTCGACTTACAGCAGTTCATTTAGTAAAGACACTGGGAAAAAATATGACTGCTTTTGACACATACAACCATTGCGGCATCCCCTTGGCCATGTGATCAAAATTCAGATGCTTGGCAACTGGTTCACATTTATGATGACTGCAGTGTCCCGGACTCATACGATCAGGTTCTGTGAACTTCCCAAAGCAAAGCCAATGGGGAAACCAGATTCACTTAACAACCATGTTACTAACTGAACAATTGCAGTGATTCACTTAACAATTGTGGTAAGAAAGATCATAAAATAAGGCAAAACTCACTTAAATATGTTTAACCTAGTGAAATACATTTTGGGCTTAATTATGATCATAGATCAAGGACTACCTGTACAATCAGACTTGCAAGATTCTATTAATGTATCCTTACAATAAAGTAGAATTAGCTTGCTTGATCTTGTTTCCTATCCCATCTACCTAGGAAGGCATCAGTGCAATGATGATGTTACCTAATTGGATAATGAAATGTCTGCAAGGAAATGACTGAGCTCAGAGACCACCAAAGACTCCACAGTTCAATCCTGAGCTACAAATATTTTCTTTTATTTATAGATAAAGATTTCTCTCACACATACGTGCTAGTCGTTCCTGACTCTAGGGGTGGTGGTGCTCATCTCCTTTTCAAAGCTGAAGAGCCAGTGCTGTCCGAAGACATCTCCGTGGTCATGTGGCTAACATGACTAAACACCAAAAGTGCACGGAATGCTGTTACCTTCCCATCAAAGGTGGTTCCTATTTTTCTACTTGCATTTTTACATGCTTTTGAATTGCTAGGTTAGCAGAAGCTGGGATAAGTAACAAGAGCTCACTCTGTTACGCAGCACTAGGGAGTCAAACCGCTGAACTGCTGACCTTTCTGATAGACAAACTCAGAATCTTAGCCACTGAGTCACCACATGCATATTCATAAAACTGAACATTTACATTATTTTATTGCCAATAGTTTGTATGTACTGTGTGTGACTCTGCTGTAATGCCCTTGCAGAGATCTTCGTAGAATATCTGTACATCAGTGGTAGTAATTATCACTGTAAATTGTTTGTAGATTATTTTTCCTTAATAAAATGAGGAAGAATAAATCTGATTCTCCATAAGAAAAAAACCCTCATATTCTAAATCAGCATAACCTGAGTTAGAATATCAATAGCCATAACTACCTGAAAATGGTTCATCGTCTTGAGTTATTTGTAAAAAAAATAAATAGCCCAGGTGTGATAAAAATAAGTAAAATAAAATGACAAAAAATGTATGTATTTGCAGAATTGGTCAAAAATTGCTGAACAGTCATTTGGCTATACTAAATATATAATAGCATATAATTTAATTAAAGTCATTAGTGATCTTATTTTGCTACACTAGCTATAAAATTAGTGTCCAATTTTCAACTAATAAACAATCTGTTCATAATAGCCAAGATACTAATTCTTACCAAATGTAAATCTCAATTATAGGAGGCATTGTAGGATATTTGATATTTTTAAAGCCAAAGAGTAATCTGTTTAAAGAAAACTAAGTTTTACCCCTCAAAGGAGATTCATTCTGCGTCTAGGGGGAAGCATGGGTTTCTCAGTGAATGAAGGCAACAACTCTATAAACTATATAAATGATCTTGGGCAAGAGCAACAAGCTGTTTATAAAGACTTGCCTACAAGCAGGGATGGCATCCTACCAGTTTAACAACCGGTTCACTTTGCACACGGATTGCTGCTTGGGAAGGAAAGCAGCTGAGATGTGTCAATTCAGCCTGCCGAGCAACTCAGCCAAGAAGATAAAGGTAGGTAAAGCACAGGAGCGGGTGGGCAGGCCCACTCCCAGCTGATCATCGTAGTTACTGGTTCGGTAGACTCCCACCTCTGCTTACAAGTCTTCCTCACTGAATGAAGCAATCCTAACCCAAAAGTAAGCAGTTTAAATCCACTTAGACACATTTAGCTCTCTTGCTGACTTACAACGCTCCAAACAGTGGTGGGTTGTTAACTGGTTTACTACCTGTTTGCTTGTGCTCGTGCACGTGTGCAACACTTCTATGCATGTGCAGAAGCATCAGGGTGGATGGGCAGAGCCTCCTGCCACCACCATTACCAGTTTGGCCGAACCAGGCCGAACCGGGAGCAACCCACCTCTCACTCCATACCACCTAAATATGTAGCCCAGGCTGGCTTTATATGTCTCCAGTGTATCGGCTGGCTTTCCTTATTTAATAGAGGAACTGAAACAAATTCTTTTCTCTCACCAACATGTATTTCTGTCTTTCCACTAAATACTGATTTCCTTGAATGTCTCTGGAGATTCTCAATCATCCAGGTCATTGTGGTCCCAAAAGTGCTTTTTATCCAAAAGGCAACTTGACTTGATTCCTTTTTTTTCTTTGAAAACCTATTGCTTCTCATCCAAGAAGCTTCATGGATGAGAAGCCACATGTTTTCAAAGAAAAAAGCAAGATAGTCCTGTTGTCTTTTGGAAAAAGCACCTTTGGGACACCTAACATCAAAAACATCATCAAAAAAGCACAACAAAGAATGTTCTTTCTGCACCAACTCAGGAAGCTTGAACTGCCCAAAGAGCTGCTGATTGAGTTCTACAGAGGAATTATTGAGTCTGTCATCTGCACCTCTATAACTATTTGGTCTGGCTCTGCAACCCAACAAGATAGACATAGACTGCAGAAAAAACCATTACTGCCAACCTGCCTTCCGTTGACCTGCATGAGTCAAAAAGAGGGCTGTGAAAATATTTAGAGACCCCTCATATCCTGGATATAAATTGTTTCAACTTCTGCCCTCAAAAGAACCCGAACTCCATCATTCTGCTAAACAAATAGCACTCTCAAACTATTTACTAAGTCTGCATTACTATTACTATTAATCTTCTGATCATTCCTATCACCCATCTCCTCCCACTTATGACTGTATGACTGTAACTTTGTTGCCTGTATCCTTACGAATTATATTGATTGTTTTCTAGTATGCTTATTTGTACGCTATGACTATCATTAAGTGTTGTATTCATTATGATTCATGATGAATGTATCTTGTTTTTTATGTACACTGAGAGCATTTACACCAGACACAAATTCCTTTTGTATCCAATCACATTTGGTAATAAAGAATTATATTCTATTTCTTGAAATAATCTCTCTCCCTCTCTCTTCCCCTTTCTCTCCCTCTCTCCCTCCCTCTCTCCGTCTCTCTCTCTCTCCTCCCCTCTCATCCACCAGTTCCTCTTAAGTCTCTGGACATGTCACCTGCCTTTATTATTCTCCTGATTTTGTCCCTGTGGTCCTTACACTCAATCACATCTACCTCCATGAGAAGGCAGGTCAGGAGATATATGACACAGTCAGATTTCTTTCAGATGTTTCTTTTGCCTGCATTTCCATGGCTTTTCCTTTCAGACACCTGAGATTATCATCACTCAAGTGAATCAGTAACAGTGAATTGGCTTTGGGAATTAACAGGAAGCACAGAGATGGTATGAGAGAGCATTTGGAAGAAGAGAGGAAACAAGTAATGAGCCTCAGAAGCCGGCAACAAGCATTACAGAAGCTTCCTCAGCTGTATAGTTCCCTTTCTCAGAAGTGCAGGTTTTTTTATACACAATGTGCTAAGCATTTTTTGGTTTTAATAATATGAAATATTTGTATTTACAATTATATAGCTTGAAAGCTGCTCTGGGAAGATTCTTATCCTAAAAGATTGTAATAACTTTGTCCCAGAAGAAAGTAGCACCCAGCTAAGCTTGGCTCATCCCAGAAAAGCTAAGTAGCATTAGTGCTTGAATAGAAGATCTTTAGGAAATCCCAGGAATATGCTCTATCTATTGAAATTAAAACAGAATCCCAGAAGACAGCAATAGGAAACCATTTCCATGTTCATATAGTCACTAGGAGTTGAGTCCATCTAAAGGAGATATTTTAATTAATTATAAATATTCATGACACCCATCTGGATTGCTATACTTCAAGGAAAGCTCTCTTTCACCCTAGGTTCAAAGTTTAGATACCTTTGCCTACCTCAAGCCTTCACAATTGCATCTATTGTTGAGTTTTGAGCATTAAGCACACTAATTAGTTAGGGGCCTCTTATAGGGTTTGGACCAATTAGCTTGGTTGTTAAAAAAAAACCAAAAGAGGTTCTTGTTATTTTATAGTCTGCTAAACCTACCACTGAGATCAAGTTCAATGTGATGTAGACATGATCCTGCTAAGCAACGTGAGTTGTCAAGTGCCCTTGAGTTCATGCAAAGCCATCCAATTGGGCAGATATTCTTACCACACCTCATCATGGCTGCAAACATCACCTGATGGCTCTCCATTTGGACCTTCCTTGTTCCACAGTACAGCACTCATGCATCTCTTCTTCCCTCCCCTTCCCCATCACAGCCTATGGCAACACTTTCCCCCCTTATGCCCTGCAGAGAAACAATATTTTTTTGTGCGTGAGAAACAGAATTGGCCACCCTAAATGAAATATTAACATAGAACTGCTGAAAACTGCTGTTAGAAAACTATAACTTATCCTGAATAGATGCTGTGTGTGTGTGTGTATGTGTGTTGGTTTCTGCTGTTGTTTCTGTTAATCTTTTTCATTAAGCCCAGAAAAGCTATTATATATTGCTTACTAAGCAAAGTTTGAGGTTTTAATATAATTAAAAAGATGATAAATGATAGGTAAGAAGATTCAGGTCCATTTTTACACTCACAAATAATCTGTTATTATAAATAAATAGATTTTGTATTCAGCAGCTAGTAACTATTGAAGTGTAATAGAATTGTGTGGTGATACATTATACACATGCAGAAGAAGCGAAGCTGTATTTCCTACTACTATCTGCACTTTTAGTTGGATATGGATTTTCTTCTTTGGATTGGGAATGCTTTGTATATGAAGATAGAACTTGCCCTACTGTTAGGTAGAATGAGTTTGCAGAAAGTATTTAGGGAAAGGAAATGATGGACATCAGCAGATAGTATCTCATTATCCATATCAGTAGTGAGTTCCTACCAGTTTGGGCCAGTTCGGCTGAACCAGTAGTAGCTTGGCGGTCTGGGTCACTGGAACTGGCAGCGACCCAGGCCTACCATGCCCCCAAACCAGTTATCCTGGCAGCGCCATAGATGCTGCCATCTTGTTTTTTTGCTTCTGCACATGCGCAGAGCAATTTTAGTTGCACACGCAGCATGTCCCTGACTGAACTGGCAATAGACTCTGCTGGAACCCATCCCTGATCCATATATATCAGCTGTCAAT
This sequence comes from Thamnophis elegans, assembly GCF_009769535.1. Lineage (NCBI taxonomy): Eukaryota > Metazoa > Chordata > Lepidosauria > Squamata > Natricidae > Thamnophis > Thamnophis elegans. The sequence goes on along the minus strand of NC_045542.1, from coordinate 124,675,591 downwards.
TTGAGTAGCTTTCATACTGGAATAAGAGGAAGAGTTATTATCCTTTATTTTAGATTAAAGGGATTAGGATGAGGAGCCCATATTCAGCTACAGATACTCTACTATACTTCATCTTTAAGCTCACTGCTTTCTATCTGGTTATCCTAGGAGTGATGCACAGATAATAACAATAGCATTTAAACTTATATACCACTTTGCAGTGCTTTTACAGCCCTCTCTAAGCAGTTTACAGAGTCAGCCTATTTCCCTCAACAATCTGGGTCCTCATTTTACCGACCTCAGAAGGATGGAAGACTGAGTCAGCCTTGAGCCTGGTGAGATTCAAACTGTCAAACAGCTGGCTGCTGGCAGAAACAGCTTGCAGTAATGCATTCTAACCACTCTGCCATCATGGCTCTAGATTAGTGAAGCTAGTACTATTTATGTTATTCTTATTCACTGAAAGAAAGACCAGTATCCTGGTGAAAATCACAGTTCATTTGCTTTAATAATGTGGCTTTATCTGCCAAGAACTTCACAAAGCTACTTCAGAAGGGTGCTGTCTTCCAACTTTCATAGATGTCAAGATAAAAGAGTTCCACAGTTCAGATAAATTTTATCAGCCCTTTGTAACTGTTTCTGCACCTAACCTTACCTGAGGAAGAAACCATAATCCTGAAAAATGAAAAGAAACTGTAGGGAAGTTGGAGTGTAGTGGATTAACTGAATAACATAAAGTTGGTATGCAAAAGAAATGCCCAGGTGATAGTTGAATTACAGATATGAAAATATTTCAGCAAATTTTTCTTTCTTATATTCTAGACTAGCTAATTTGCAGTATGAGGGTTAACTTGGTAGATAGATATTTGCATGTGACAAAAATTACCATATTTTTCATTCCATTAGACGCACTCCCCCCCTCCCAAAAGTGGGTGGAAATATCTGTGCGTCAGTGGTGGCCCTTTGATGAACAGCAGCCAGGCCACAATGGCGGGGTCCTTTTACAGTGCTGAATCCTGCCTCTTCTGTCTTTGTCATTGCCCACCTCTTCTTGTCTTTTCCACAGTGCAGGAGTCAATAGGCAGAGCTGGCACATGAGAAGACACCTATCTGTGGCCCTCTCAGGCTCCGCCTGGTTTTTTTTCCTTGTTTCCCTCCTCTAAACCTAGGTGCATCTTATGGTCAGGTGCATCTTATAGTGTGAAAAGTACAGTACTTATTTACCTACACCCTTCTATCAGTAAAAATTACTTAGGGAGCAACTACATTCAATGTTAACAACAGAACAAACATTTGCTTTCCCTAACTTAGTAAACATTTTAAAAAAATACTCTTAGCAGCTTGTATCTTTTGCCCTCAATCGTTCCTAGCATTAGGCTCTTCTTCACTGAGTCCTTCCTTCTCATTAGGTGAATACCGTATTTTTCAGAGTATAAGGCACACCTTCCCCCCCCCCCCAAAAAAAGAGTGAAAATCTGGGTGTGTCTTATATACTGAATACAGCATTTTTGGCCTACCAAAACCATGCCCCCTTTGCAAAAATAGAGTTTGGGAAGCTTGCAAAGTGCAAAAACTTTTGTTTTTAATTTACCTCTTCAAAATCATGGTATGTCTTATACTACAGCAACAAAAGTATTTTATTTGCTAGATATATGTATGGAGTTCTAAAATAAACAAAGTAAGGATGTGAGTGAAATATTGATCATTCAAAATGAGGTTCCACTTTCTTCAGGGAAGTTGCCTTAATTAATCCTCTAATTGCTTATAAGACTGGAGGACCAGGTTTAATCTTTATGAATATTCCATGATACGACAGAAGCTCAGCCACGATGTTTGTGGAAACCTCTGTGTCCTTGGTGGGCTTTACCTCGAGGGACAATTCCTTATCTGAAATGCTTTGTGGGAGAAGGAGATCAATCTTGTCAGATGAGTGGAAAAGGTGGCAGATGAAAAAGGAGATGGCAATCTGACCCCATTTTATCTTGACTTTAGGTAGCCCTTTTTTCAAATTAAATGCATGCACCATGTTATGAGTTTAGAATTATAATTAGAAAATTCATTGTTCTGTTTCAATGTTTCCGTGTGGGTGTTGAATAGAAATGTACTTTTTCTGTTGTATGCAATAGACTCTGTGTTGTACTATTTACAAGCACAGTTACTCAAGTACTTTTCTGTCAACTTGTTATGTATGGGATCATCATTCTGCTGTTTGCAAACTATATCTATGATCCAACTAAGCAACAGTTTCAATACCAGTGCAAATTGTCAGCACTAATAAGATGTTGACCTTTGACAAGCAGAGATGAAGAATGGTTGATTCAGATTCAGTTGTGTCATGGAACTTACATTTCCTCATTAAATCCTGCCAATATTGTAATGTCTTTAACAAGATGTTTGACACCTTCCTATATACAACTATAGAGTTAGTGTGGAAGCAAACTTCTATCTTATATGATTCCTACAGCCAAGGAGTTGTTTCATCGGGAACCTGATCATAGCAGTAATAGTATTATATTATCTTCATTACCAGTTTGGTGGCAGGAGCACTCAAACACACATGTGCAGAAGGTCCATGATGACATCTGTGTGGGTGGGCAGAGCCTCATACTGCTGCCACTACCGGTTCATCTGAACTAATGTAAACCAGCAGCATATCACCTCTGGATCATAGGCTTAATCTTCTATTAAGCTTGAGGAAGTGGATTTGGCTGAACTTTCAAGCAATTCTGCTGTAAAGAAGGAAACATTTAATATACAGCATTTGTACTATGACTGAATTGATGCTAGAAGTCAAGATTGATTAGATGATAAAGATTTCCCTAGCAGCCATACACTGCCAAGTATCTCTCTTAGAAGCTTGTTTCACTCAGGAGGACAATCAAAGTTAGATAGCTAGATTAAGTATTTAATGGTTTCCTTTGGCAGGAAGAAGGCAACCGAACTGACATACTCAGCCCTTCGAGCCCTGCCCTCAATTCTGCAGAAGATTCGGTTTGTTAGAAACAAAAGAAAATAGTCTGGGCAAATCTTCTGATTCTGGGTCACTGCCCTTTCCTACAGAAATGAGCTGAGCAAGCAGCTTGGCTTCAGATCCAATTTAAAAATTGCAAGTAAGGCATATACTTCCTAGTCTGATCAGGACCTCTGACCTACCAATGGTGACCTCCCTTTTAGAGGGAAGACAACCAAATGAGCCTTCTCCAGGTTCAGAGCATTGGCCTGTAAAATAAGGTGTGCACGTATAGGGATTAGTAGTAGTTAGGGAAGATACTAGTAAAAAAAAGTGCAGAGGAAAGGAGACGACTTATCTACAGAAGAGTAGCTACAACTCAGTGTTGAAGAATGGACTTCTCGCTGCTCTCTGGGCTTGAATATTGCACCTGCAGATGTTTCGTTACCCAACTAGTGCTGTTACCTTGTTGTCCGCAAGCAAACAACTAAGAGAATCAACCTAACACAAGGGGGTTTTCTTGTGTTATACAAAACTACACAAAGCATCTGTAGTATAGTATGCATGTGGTATTCATTTTTGATGAATATATGCCACAGTAAACCAATCTTTAGCCTTCCACCTTCATGCAATGGCTGGGTGTTTTCCATTATTTTAGAACTGTAGAGAATCGCACTGTTTTTTCTTCACTTACTCAACATTAGTTGTAGGAGACCAAATCAGAATGATATCTGTAGAACAGATTATGACTTGATCATCTTCCTCTTGTCAACTGAATCTGCCTTAATAATAGCTGCTTGTTAAAAGCTGTAGTGCCATGGGAATTGTCCGAGATTTTTCCATGCCTCCTCAGCCTTCAAATGTCTTCTTTGAGCTTCTTTTTGGAAGTCAATAAGAAAACAATTGAAGTTGATGGGAGAATGCAGAGAGTCTCCTTTTTAAAGATAACATCGTCTTCTGTGGAAATAATTCTGATTCCACCAGTTTTAGGGAGCCTTGGCAAAAAAAAAAAAAAAAAAAAAAACTCCAGATCTCTCTCTCTTCTATTTCATTTCTATTTCATTTTAAAATCTCTGACATGATTTATTGGAAAGGACGTTTTCAAAAGAAAAGGCTGCTTACAGATAAAACCTAGAGTAGCCTTCAAATATTGAAGTTTTTGCATTTTGGGTGATAAATTAGTTTTGTTTTTTGAAGATCATAATCTACATCCTGTCAGTACTTGAGGTTTTCCACCTGGTGCCTTCTTTCCTTTTTCTGCAATAAACCTTATAAATGGACCTTCAATTTGACACTGCAATTCTCTTCATTTTGGAATACTTCATTAAGTCAATGATGAGAATTAAATGAAGAAAATGTATTCTTTTATGACTTCCATCAACAGAGTATATTGTATATATTAAAATATATGAGATGAAAGATCAAAAAGGCAACTCTGAGGTTCTTCAAGTCCAAATGCCATGAAGAGAATCTCAAAAGGGGAATTCCTCTCTGAATGAATTCTATAGCAGAACAACCACAATACAGTGTAATTAGAATAGAATAGAATAGAATAGAATAGAATAGAATAGAATAGAATAGAATAGAAGAGAAGAGAAGAGAAGAGTTGGAAGGGACCTTGGAGGTCTTCTAGTCAAACCCCCTGCGTAGGCAGAAAACCTTATACCATTTCAGACAAATGGTTATCCAATCTCTTCTTAAAAGCTTCCAGCATTGGAGCATTCACAACTTCTGGAGGCAAGCTGTTCCACTGATTAATTGATCTAACTGTCAGAAAATTTCCCCTCAGTTCTAAGTTGCTTCTCTCCTTGATTAATTTCCACCCATTGCTTTTTGTCATACCCTCAGGTGCTTTGCAAAATAACTTGACTCCCTCTTCTTTGTGGCAGCCTCTGAGATATTGGAACACTGCTATCATGTCACCCCTGGCCCTTCTTTTCATTATACTAGACATACCCAGTTCCTGCAACCCTAATTATCAACAAATATATCCATTAAGATCAGGTGTAACATGTACTGCTTGGTAACACTTTTCAAAAACATTGTCCTTGAAGGAGGAAACCAAACAGTAAAGCTATTTTTAAGCTGATGCTGATAGACAAATCTATTTTTGAAATTGGTATCTGATCTTATTAAGACTTTGTTAAAAAAAAATCAAGAGATGTTAAAAATCACTTGCATTTATGCACATGAGCTCACAATATTTAAGTAATCTCCAGCACCAACTCCCTGAAAATACAGGTTTTGTTGCTTGAAAATGGAATAACCCATTATATTAAAGAAGCTTTGGCTTCCCACCATGGGCCTGGTGACTCCAATTCTTTATAGTTCCAATTTATCAATATGTTGTTCAGCCATCTGTTTTTCTTCCCCCAGGAAAATATCAAAATGAGAACATAATGCATTCTAATGCCCACTAGCTGCCTAAGCTAACATTATGCTTCATTTCACAATTTGGAGTTTGGGAAACTAAATTCCAAGGCATTAAAGGATGGAGTGCAATATTTTCTGGGCCAATGGCCATATTTGACCTTTTCTAGTATCCTCAGGCTGCCGTCCCGAAAACCTCTTCCAAAGGAGATTCAGGATAAATTTAATATTAATCTCATTTACATTAAGTGTAATTAAAATAAAAAAGTATTAATCTCTTTTATGTATTTAATTAGCTTTTGTGTTTTAGTATAGTTTTCTAACAACTTTTGCAATATCTCTGGTTTTGAAGGCATGGGATAAGTTGACTGACATGCAGCACAGTATCTCCAGGACAGAAAATATGGGCAATTCAGTGGAAGAAACAGCCAGGATATCATCATTTCTGTCTTTGAAATGTATCAACAACTCTTAATTAACTAATCTGAGTTAAACACTTGTCTCCACTTATTGATTGAGGTGGCCCTGATGGTTGTTTCCATCTTGTTCAACTTCTCACTTCTTTTTTTGCCAAGAATCCAACAAAACAGCAAATGCTTTGAGGAATCACCTTAATATGAATTAGAACTATGAGTAAAACTGAACGTTTAGGATGTCTCCTGGGTTAGAAAGCCAAGTTTTTGATCCTTCAAATAGTGAATAATTTGTCATAAGAAATATTTCCTACTGTAGGCACTTGTGCTATGGGGAAATGTGTCAATTGTTTATGGAATAGAACATTATGATTTTGGAATGAAACAAGTTTGAAGTAGAGTCAGAGATCTAAGGCATTGTTTCTCAGCCAGAGTTTCCAATGCAGACAGACATATCTATTTTTAAATTTAAGATTTCATTCAGCCACTGTAAACACATTTTCAAAAATGCCTACATTATATTGCCACACTGATTATTTTTTAAGGAGGAACCAGAGGGAGGGAGGGAGGGAGAGAGAGAGAGAGAGAAAGAGAGAGATGGTGTGTGTGTGTGTGTGTGTGTGTGTGTGTGTGTGTGTGTGTACATACACATACATACATACACACACACAAACACAGAGTAGTGGCCAAACTTGTGGAAACCTTTTGGGAAAGGTGTATTTTTGAGGTTTGATGGCTAATAACACCACTTTTTCTGGAGTAGTACCAGTGGTGGGATTCAATTTTTTTACTATCAGTTCTGTGAGCATAGCCTTGGTGGGCGTGGCAGGGGAAGGATACTGTAAAATCTCCATTCCCTCCCCATTCCAGGGGAAGGTTACTGCAAAATCCCCATTTCCTCCAGATCAGCTGAGACTTGGGAGGCAGAGAATAGATGGGGATGGGGCCAGTCAAAAGTAGTATTTACCAGTTCTCTAAACTACTCAAAATTTCTGCTACCAGCTCTCCAGAACTGATCAGAACCTGCTGAATACCACCTCTGAATAGTACCATAACATTATATATCAATGGAAAGATAATTGAATCAAGAATGTAAGACAACAAAAGTCTGTATTTTATGAAAAGTTATAGCCAAATAACCAGAAAAAGGAAGCACAACTTGCTTAGGTTGATATCAGGTAGCTTTCCTTCATCTGATTGTAGCCAATGTGCATGAGTGTTTAGAAAGCCAGTCAGGTGTCATCTTGTTTTGGCAATGAGCCAATCAGATCACAGTAGGATTCAGTTATTGATGTCATGTATTGAAGCTGAGAGGAGGACATTTGTCAGTGTGCTATGTGATTGCTACCAAATTGGTTGAAGGGGGGTGTGTGTGTTCTTTCATTTAGTGAGCTTGTAAAACGTAATAAAATTAAAGTAATGGTGCAAAGAATTGACTGGTCACCCAGAAAGTACTGTAAAATAGTAGTATTATTAAGTGGACAAGAATACAGTTATAAAGAAATTAAAAGAAAAATTGATGGAAACCTAAACAAGGGTGGTATTGCTACGTTTTTGAAGAGATATATGAGGAAACTCAGTCACTAAAAAACCACACTGGTAATGGCAGGAAAAGATGCACAACAACAAGTGATGATAGAAGAATTAAGAGAATGTGCCTACATGACAGAATAAAATCATCTGGATGTATACAAGATGAAATGGTGCAATGCAATGTGAAGTTGAGTGCAAGGACTGTTCGGCGTAGACTGCAGGAATATGGCCTAAAATCTAGAATTCCATGAAAAAAGCCACTTTTATCTCTCAAAGGTTGAAAAGGCTAAACTGGGCTAAAACCTATGTTACCGGGACAGAGGAACAATGGGACAGTGTTGTTTGGAATGATGAGACCAAAATCTCTAGCATGAAAATACACTTTTCCCAAAAGGTTTCTACAATTTTGGCCACTACTAAACAGTCCAGCGCATAGATTATGGATACATAAAGTTATGAATCTGAGTTCCCAATCTTTTATTTGCATGAATTTCCTGGCTAAGAGGCTTAGAAGACTTGAATATAATGGCTTACAAGTGAAACTTTTTAGACCTTCAATTATCAAGGCTCATTCATTCCTGATGTAATCTCTGCCCAATTATATATATCCATTATAAAAATAATTAATTTCCATTGGAAATCTATCTCAAACATTTTAATGAAGCTTTTTTCTCCCTGTGTCCTCTAGACATTAATGGAATAGATAATTCCTTTCATTTTTGTACAGGCAGAACAAAGGTTGCATATAAAGGAAATGGCAAGATTCACCATAATGTCCTAAAACAAGATTTATAACAATATCGGCAGATAAGTGATAGACTACCCAATTATTTGCACCGTACTGTTTACTTTTAGATGATATTTTCTCTGTGTTTTAGTTATCGTTGGTTTGTGAGTCAAAACTGTGCCTGAAACACAGATCACTACAAGCTGCTTGAAAAATAATTGTACAGGATATGCAAGGGTAGCGGATATATAATACATAATTAATAAAGATTAGTATGTCTCAGCATCTGGTTTGGTAATAACTGTGGCATTTGATGTGACTTTTATTTCCAATGTATTCAACTTCTATTCCTTTTTAAAAGGTGATGATCAGATCTAAACATCATACTCTTTCCACATTCATCACAACATAGCTAGAACATCCCAAAACTTATTTCAGCAGTCAGGAATATCCACCTCAAAGGTCAGGCCAGGCCACTGAAGATAAGCTGTAGTTCAACTTCATAAAAGAAGTATGTCAGGAAAGCCCAGAGGCGCATTGAGCACCTTTCCATTAGCAGCTACAGTATAAACCAAAAATGCTGGATCAACCTAACATGATGGTTTCTGATAGAGCACTCTTCACAGGGAGAATGGAGGAGACTGATCTGAACCAACTTTCTTAGCACTCTTGCTGTGCCTTGGGTTTTCAGCCTGCCTTATAGTGCTTTTAAGAGCCTTCAGTCACAGAATAGGAAGAGCAGGAGTAACTGTAAATAAAAGTAGGCAATACTGAAAAGATGGGCAATATGGGCACAGTAAGACAGCAGGTGACATATAATTCTTCTTTTTCCCAATTCTTGAGAAGCAATATCTACTTAAGAGTATGCCAAGCATGGAGGGATGCTGTGGTTCAGTGGCTAAGACACTGATCTTGTCGCTCAGAAGGTTGGCAGTTCGGTGGTTCGAATCTCTAGTGCCACATAATGGAGTGAGCTCCTATTACTTGTCCCAGCTGCTGCCAACCTAGCAGTTTGAAAGCACGTAAAAAAATGCAAGTAGAAAAATAGGGACCACCTTGGTGGGGAGGTAACAGCATTTCATGCACCTTCAGCATTTAATCCTGCCAGCCACATGACCATGGATACGTCTTCGGACAGCACTGGTTCTTCAGCTTAGAAACAGAGATGAGCACCACCCCGGAAATGACTAGCATGCATGTGCTTTATTTTTATGCCAAGCATGTCAAGTTTCTTTCAATTTTCAGACAAGTTCATTTGATGAACAGTAGGTAAAGTTTCCCAATGATGCTGTAAAGAACACTTAATAAGAGTCAACGTTTCAATACAGAAACTAGTGATTTATTAACAGCTTCATTAGGCAAGATTTATTTGTAGACATTTCTTTTGCTTTGTCTATCTGATTCTGAACTTTGCCCCTGTTCCTTTCCTCCCTTCACTCTGTGTCATAAATCACATTGCCCAATAAATACACCCATCTCAAACCAGCTACTGTAATCTGAGATCCAGCTCTGTGAAGGTATACGTGGAATGTCAACACGGGGAGTTGACGCAGTACTTAAGAAAATGAGGAGCAGCTTTGGTTGACAAGAAAGCGCTTTGGTATCATCTACTAATGTCATCTCTTTATGGAGTGCTTTGTTTTGTGTTTCTGCACGAAACACACCACGATGATATTTATTTTCAGGTATTTGTGACACATCCAAAATGACTAACCATGTTGTAGATTTAAAAAGCAGAGATGATTATGATTCATTTCTAACAGATGCCTTGACTGCTAAATAAAACTTCAAGGGTCATCTGGCAAGGATGTTTTGGCATGGCCATTGTGGCCCTCCTCAAACTCTGCATTTTAAAATAAATTGTTGAGGGAGACAGTTCTGTTTCTACTGAATGCTCTCTTCTTGTTGATGCAGTTGCTTTATTTGCCTCTTGTATAAAGAAGCATTAGTCACCTAACCTGGATTTATGCCTTAATTTTTAGACAGATCTCGAAGATGATTCAGAACCCGGTTTGGGAGGTTTGCAGTCTTTCAAACTCTTCTAACATTTCAAGTACTTATTGAATAATCCATTTGGTTTCAAGAAAGTTTTGAAAGTAATTCAGAGGTGTTTTTTTTTAAAGTATGATGATTTAAAGTGCCTGATCTATTTAGGACACCACTACCACATTAACATCTTTCCATTTTGTTTAATAATAAATGCAGTTCTTGTTTGATAATAGGATTTGAGCAAAACCAAGGCTAGAAAATAAAATAACAGCATCGCTGATAATCAGTAAACAAAACTTTTTTATATATAATTTTTTGTTTTTTCATTTTCATAACATATAACCACATGAATACTATTACATAGCCCACATCGTATTGTATTATTAAATGTTTACATCAATTCGTCTTGCTATCAACTCCCAAAAACAATTATTGGCTCTTCTGCTCTCCATACAACATATTTGTACCTTATCCTTTACTTTCTTCTCCCTCCCTCCTCTGCCTCCCTACCTCTTTTCTTCCCTCTGTCACCCTTCTCTTCTCTACTTCCCCTTCCTCTTTCTTTCTCCTCTCTCCCCTTTCCACTCCTTCTTTCTCTCCTCCTCTTCCCCCCCTGCCCTCTCTTCTATCCCTCTCTTCTTTCCTTACCTCTCTCCTCTACTTCACATTCTTCATCTCATTTACTTGGTGTATTTCAGCTTCTGAGCGAGTTCCATTTTATGTTGATGGTATTTATAATTCCTTTTCAGTACAAATATTTAATTTGACATATATCTTCCTCCTCCTTTTTTTAAAATAAAGAGAACAAAAAAGTATACATATATAGTCACTGTGCTTTTAACCTCCCCCCCCCCCGCCCCCAGCCCCGGCTATTTTGGGGTGAGATATAGCCCTGGTTACAATTCTGAGCTATTCTCATCATTATATTTATATAATTATATATCCTTACATGTCCCAATTTGTGATTTTGTCTTTAAATCTCAATAGTTTCCCATTGTAAGTATATTTCATGTTCCCTATCCATTTTTCCATATCTTGGATTAAATTACCCTTAATTGTCTATAAATAGCAAGCTTGCTGTTCAATGTTCATTACAATGCCCTTAATCTACTATATAGAATAACAAGTGGTACACATCTCACTTTGTTCCATCTTAGAAGTTCTATATATATATCCATGTTTTGTTTATTTTGACCCATGCTTAATTGTTCTTCTATTGTCATATTCAATTAATTAGCAACTCAGTTTAATTATCATGTATAAAAGTAAATCACAAACCTCTGTTTTACAATCTCCCCATATCAATTTCATATTTGTTCATATTCCATATATTTTAACCTTTATTTAATTATCTTTCCATTATCATAAGCAACTTTACTTAATTGTCATATTTAGGAGTAAACCCCTTATCTCAGCTTTGTATTTTCCCATATAACAATTTCTGGTTGTCTGATTTTTTCCTAGTAAGACTTTTGTCCCACTTCTCTATTCCTGCCTTCTTCCTTTTCTTTGTTTTGACATATCCACCCTCTTCAATTTTCCCCAAACCACTGTCAAAGAAATCTTTTATATCTCCCTTTGTTGGGGCATAACCTCCTTCTTCAATTTTCCTTATGCCACTGTCAACCTCTGAAACATCTTTTGTCTGCTTTTTATTTCCTTTTGTTGGGACACATCCCTCCTTTTCAATTTTCTCTATACCACTGTCAAACCCCATGTAGTTCTTTGTCTGTTTTTTATTTCCAACCGTTTCTACCCCTTCATTATTTCTTCCCCCCTTATTCCTTCCCTTCTTCTTTAAATACCTGCTTCTCTGAATTCAGAATTCTATTTAGGCTTGATTTTAATGGTTTATGCATATATTTTTTATAATTTCATGTAGTTCTTCAAATTCCCACCTTTGCATAATGTCTAGTTCCAAAGTTAGTTAATTTTACATTTCTTATTTCAGAGTCCTGGTCCACCTTAAATTTATCTAATTCAGCTGCTGTGGAGAAGAACGACAGGAGCCATCTTTGTCTTTTGTTCTTCCTTAATGTCCAATTCCAAAATTTCACTTAGTTATACAGATATTATTTCAAACTTCTGGTCCACCTAAAATTTAGCTAATTAACTAATATGAAAAGAGAAGAGAAGCTGGAGCAAAAGATCTTGATCTTTTGCAGAGAAAAAGGAAAAAACTTCGTATTTTCCCTTGTTATTATTTTTCCCCTTGCCACTCTCCACCTCTTATTGGCCACAGCTGCTCAAAATATATCAATTGGAACATACTTGCATACAGCCAGACCTGGGTATGTTACTTTCGCCTCCTGCTTTTCCAAGTTCTAATTTATGGCAGTTGGTTAATTAACTTCCCGCACAGGCTATATTAGGTTATCAGTTGTCAGTGAGAAATAGTGCTTTTTTCTTGATTTTTCTCCATTGTTGCATTCTACCTCTTATTAATTAGAGTTGCTTAAGATATATTAGTTGGAAGACATTCGGATGAAGTAATTTCTTAGGAATGTTTGGTTTCTATTTCAAATCCAAAACCAAATTTAGAGTTTGAGTGGGTTTGTCACTTCTCTGTTTTCTTCCTTTCTGTCCGAATTGTTTCAAACAAATGTATTTTGGGGAGGCTAGTGTTTCAACCCTCCATTTTCCTTTCTTTCTTTCCTTTTGTCAAAATCCAGATCTGCCTATTAATATTATTTGTACTCTCAAGATTCTTTGCCTTTTACAAGTTTTGATTTATGACTGTAGGTTAAATGAATTTTCTTACCTGTCTTTCATCTCAACCTCACCCGACTCTTCAGTTGCTTTGGCTGGAAGTCAGTTTCTTGTGCATCCATGTTGCCATGCTACTGCCCCTACTCTGATTCAGAGGGCAAATCTCCAACCTGCAAGAGACCTGTTGCCTCCCCCTGGGTCTGATGAGATGCTGCCCCTTCTTCTCCCCCCCTTCCAGAGGGGGGTTCTGATCCAAAAAAGGATTCCCGGAGTTGGTTTGTCAGACAGGGTTCATGTGAGGCTCTTCAGAGCTCTGTCCAGCTGGAGAACTTCCTGTCGAATCCAGTAAACAAAACTTTGATAGTGACATACACACACCCTTCCTCTTTCAATTTTTAGGAGAGAAACAGGGTTAAAGTGTACAAAATCAAAATGTTTGGATGAGTCTCGTTATCTTTCTTCAGTGTTTACAGGTAGTCCTCAGCTTGCAATAGTCCAGTTAGTGACCATTCAAAGTTACAACGCCACTGAAAAAGTGACTATGACCATTTTTCACAGTTACAACCTTTGCAGCATACCCATGATCATGTGATCACAAACCAGATGATGGGCAACCGGTTCTTACTGATGCCCATTGCTATGTCCCAAGGTCATGTGAATCCCCTTTGCAACCTTCTGACCAGCAAAGTCAGTAGGGAAACCAGATTCATTAAACAACGGACTTACTAATTTATCAACTGTAGTGATTCACTTAAACCACTGCAGTTGATAAATTATCAACTGTGGCAAGAAAGGTCATACAATCAGGCAAAGCTCACTTGGCAATTCAAATAAAGAGTGTAAAAAAGTTGTAGTGCACAAGTCTTTACTTGTTTAAAGTGTAAAGTACACAAGTGTACTTGTGTAAAGTTTACTTGTGTAAACTGTAGCAAGAAAGATCATAAAATCAGGCAAAACTCACTTAACCAATGTCTCACTTAACAACAGAAATGTGGGGCTCAAGTGTGGTCATAAGTTGAGGAATACCTGTATTCTTCCACTTCTTCCTAAGGGGTATCATTAAATGCTTCCAGGCTAATTCTCTTCTCCCTCCCCCCCCCCATGTGTCTATCAGTGCCATCAATTCCACAAGGCTTTCCTAGAGACTCACAAGGTTGATGCTAACCTGACCTTGATGAAGCACTGTTTCAAAAGAAAAGCTAGAACTACACATATCTACAGCGTTGTAAGATGGCAGCCTCTCAAGGATAGGAGACAAAGGTTGCCTTTCCTACTAGGTTTAATTGGAATATTCTTACTGAGTAGATAGAAACAGTGAACTGGAGAAAAGAAATGGCAATTCAAATGAAAAGAGTAAAAAGTTGTACCACACAAGTCTGTACTTCTTCAAATTTTTATTCAGCTATATGCAACAACACAAAAGATTTCTGGTTCAGAGAGGAAGATCACCCATTTTGGGTTCCAACATGCTTGATGATTTTGTTCAAGTACTCATCTAATATCTCTCCTTGTTTGATATATCTGAACTCTCAAAGGACCTGTCTAGTAGTCTCACGTATTTCTTCATAATTGATTGATCCTTCTCTTCGAAAGGCCTGGATAACATTCAAGGTGATCGCACAGGTATTGATGTGGTTTTTGAAAGTCATATGAATTACAAGGGTGTGACAGAAGGCTGTAAATGTATTTTGAAAAATGAATATGCATTGTGTAGTCTGCACAAGCTGTTCATGAAAAAACATGACATATTTAAACTGGGCTGTTGAAAATTGTTTTCAGGAATACAAATTAATTGTAAAGTAGCCATATTTTTTTCTATCAAATTTCACACAGTAATCCTTTTATGGAGGCTCTATTAAATTAAGACCATAATGATCACGAACCATAAATCCATACAAAAGGGCCATCCAGGCAATTAAGTTTCATGTAGTCCCTATCACTAGAGGCATCTGGAACAAGAGTCCAAAAGTCAAATTGCTGACCAGAACTGCACTTTTGAAGTCTATTTTTTTATATCAATTCATTTACATTTATATTTTTTTAAAAAGTGGAGTTTCCATGTGAAGTCACCTTGCTTTCCTCCCCAGATGCCACTCCCGTGCAATCCCAGTTTCTGATGTTATTATCTATGTTAGGGTTGGATAATAGAGTAGGGTTAACAAATTTAATTTGCTACCACCATACCCCTTAAAGCTAAAGGTTCCCCTCACACATATGTGCTAGTCATTCCTGACTCTAGGGGGTGGTGATCATCTCCATTTCAAAGCTGAAGAGCCAGCGTTGTCCAAAGATGTCTCCGGGGTCATGTGGCCAGCATGACTAAACACCAAAGGCGGACGGAATGCTGTTACCTACCCACCAAAAGTGGTTCCTATTTTTCTACTTGCATTTTTTATGTGCTTTCAAAGTGCTAGGTTGGCAGAAGCTGGGACAAGTAATGGGAGCTCACTCCGTTACGTGGCACTAGGGATTCAAACTGCTGAACTGCTGACCTTTTGATCGACAAGCTCATCCTCTTAGCCACTGAGCCACCACGTCCTTCCATAACCCTTGGAGGCCGCTAAAATAATAGGAACAGAATCTCTTCGTATTTATTCAAGCCTTGCTCTAGTAAGCTTTGATAGTGGGATGATCAGCATATCAATTTAATACATAAACTTGTAAGTGTTGGCATTTTTAAAAACATATAAATCTCTGGATCTGGAAGTTCAAGTATATGTTAACACATCATCATTCCTGGAAAAAAGAGCCAGGCCTTTGTGTAAAGGGGTAACGTCCCTTAAAGGTACATCAGTTTGAAAACCTAGTGACATATAGCTCAGTATTACTTTTACTATAAAGCTGTAGCAAGAGTATCTTGAAAGTCTGAATGCCTTTCCCTGATCCCTCCCTTTTTGTTTCAGAGAATTAAAGAAGGGGCTTGCTTGAGATATTTTCTCAAATTGCATTGTGGCTCCAGTAGTGGGTTTCAAAAATTTTTGGAACCTACTGTGGGTGTGGCCTCCTTTGTGGGAGTGGCTTGCCTACCATGTGACCTGGTGGGAGTGGCTTGCCGACCATGTGTTTTCTTTCTCTCTCTCTCTCTCTCTCTCTCTCTCTCTCTCTCTCTCTCTCTCTCTCTCTCTCTCTCTTTCCTTCCCTTTGTTTCTCTGTCCCTTTTTTCTTTTTTCTTTCATCTCTCTCTCACTCTTTTTCTTTCTTTTTTATTTACTTATTTCTTCCTTTCTTTCTCTTTCTCTCTTTCTCTGTGTCAGTGTGTGTGTGTGTGTGTGTGTGTGTGTGTGTAGCAGTGGTGGGTTTCAAAAAATTTTGGAACCTCTTCTGTAGGTGTGGCCTGCTTTCCGGGTCCACTGGTGGAAACCCTTCTAACTGGTTCGGTAGATTTGATGAACCGGTTCTACCGAATAGGTGTAAACTGGTAGGAACCCACCTCTGTGTGGCTGCCAACTCCCATCCTTTTTAAAAAAAAAAATCTTACCAATGATTTGGTAGCAACTCTTACTTCTAGCCTTCAAGGCCATTCCTCTTCTTTCTACAGATGAGTGGTGATGATGGTATGAGATCAGGGGTGGGCTTCAAAAATTTTAGCAAGGGGTTCTCTGCCTGGTTGCTGGGTGGGCATGGCCATGGTGGGCATTGCCTAGTTGGTCCCCTGCATCATGTGCGGGGGGGGCATTTTCGCCCCTCTGGGCTCCAGAGGCTTTCTCGAGGGTGAAAACAGCCTCCCCAGGGCTCTGGAGGCCTTCTGGAGGCTAGAAACTGGCCCCATTTCCAGCCTTCCTGAACTTTCGGTAGGCTCATTTTTGCCCTCCCTGAGCCTCCGCGTGCATCCTGCACTTACCTGCATCCAAAACAGGCCACGTGGGGACTCCTGGGAGGGGCAGGGTGGGGTGGGTGGAGCCAGCCAGGAGTGGGATTTGGGAGTTCTCCAAACTGCACAGAATCTTAGTTAAGAGGTTCTCCCGAACCCCTGCAAACCCCCAGCAGCCCACCCCTGGATGAGATCAACACTGAGAAAAAGTGGCACCACTTCAAAAAAGCATAAATTATCCTGCTTAGATCTGTTAAGTGAAGGAGGTAACAAGAGAGACTTTTAATGCATGGCACATTTCTGAAAGATGAGGAAAAATGACATTCTGCATTGCTTTTATTTAATGGGATGCATATGAACATATTATTTTTTCCCCTCATACAACAGTGATTGTGGTCTCCGTTTGAAAGACTACAGGCTTTTGAACATTCTTGTTCTCATGCTGCTCTGTGTATATTTCTCCACTAACATCCATGAATCCCTTATTCTATTATTCTAGGTGGATTGACTATAAGCATGCTGAATTTTATAATTTCTTGCCCGGGAAAGCAAAATTTGGCAAATCGTCCTGTTCACAAGAACTATATCACATCCTGAGATACAACCATAGTATTCAGGCTCTTCTTAACTGATTGTAAAACTTTAAATACAACATAAAAATAATTACAAACCACCAACACTCTTGTTCTATATTAATACAATAGGTGTTTAGCACTGGTATTATATAATATTACTTTGAGCCACAAATAAAACATCTGCTTAGCCCAGGACTCCTTTGGAGACACTTTACGAATTGTTTTACCACTAGAGGTCGCTAAACATTCCTTCCCTTTTGGATAGAACTGCAGAACTTTATGGCTTAAGAATCACAAACACACTATTTTCCTCAGACAATATTTAATTATTTATTTGATGACAAATAGATATACCGTATTTTTCGGAGTATAAGACACACCGGAGTATAAGGCACACCAATATTTTGAAGAGGCAAATAAAAAAATGTTTTTGCACTCTGCGGACCTCCCAAAAATGGCCTGTTTTTCATGAAAACAGGCCCGTTTCTTGTCAAAAAAAAATTGCATGCATAGCCTTTAGGAGGCTTATAGCACTCTCCTAGGGGCTGGGTAGGGGAAAAACAAGCAAAAAAGTGCCTATTTTTCATGAAAATGGGCCCATTTTTGTCAAAAAAAACCCAATCATGTATAGGGAGATGTAAAAAGATGCACCTTTCCCCCCCCCAAAAAAAGAGGGTGAAAATCTGGGTGCAGCTTATACACTAAAAACAGCATTTTGGCCTCCTGAAACCCCACCCCCCTTTGAAAAAATGGCCATGCGTAGCCTTTAGGAGGCTTCCAGTGCTCCTGGGGGCTGGAGGGGGCAAAAACAAGCAAAAAATAGCCCATTTTTCACAAATTGGACCTTTTTTGTGAAAAAAATTGCATGCATAGCCTTTAGGAGGCTTATAGAATGCTCCTAGGGGATGGGGGGCAAAAACCAACCAAAAATGCCCTGCTTTTCACTCATTTTGTCCTCCCCAGCCCCCAGGAGCACTGGAAGCCTCCTAAAGGCTACACATGGCCATTTTTTCAAAGGGGGTGGGGTTTCAGGAGGCCAAAATGCTGTTTTTAGTGTATAAGCTGCACCCAGATTTTCACCCTCTTTTTTTGGGGGGGGGAAGGTGCATCTTATACCCTGAAAAATATGGTAAGTCCTGGCAAAAGACCTACTGCTAACTTCATCCAATAAATTAATTTTTTATATTTCCTCCATTACAGTAGAAAAAATAGTCTGACTTTTTTAAAAATTGTGTATAGCTCATAGTTCCCACTTTGGTAGGAAGCTAACAGTGCTCTGTGACATCATCCTCGCCACATGACCATAGAAATGTCTTTGGACAGCACTGGCTCAATGGCCTTAAAATGGAGATGAGCACTGCCCCCTAAAGTTGGAGAGTAAAATCCACAGGGACTCCTTTACCTTTACTTACCTGTAGCTCAAAGCATCCAGATGAGCTTCTCCAATTGGAAATGGCCTGAATGTGATGAAATACAATTCATGTACAACCCAGAAAGCATGATCTTTGGCTGGAATTATGGAAGTTAAATGTAACGTATCTGGAGGGCAATGAATTGGGAAAGGCTGATCTAAATTCTGGTGCTATGTTAACTAAGCCATGTGTGTACACACAAGGATAAGGCAGTGTTCTACTAAATTGGATTTGGCGTCTGAGAATTTTGGGACTTGTCTTCCTAATCAATGTTATAGGTATCAGACTGAGGTAGGGTATTAAAACCTTGATTTTCATCATCACTGCAGATTACAGATTTTAAATCAGAGGTGGTATTTAGCCGGTCCTATCCAGTTCAGGTGAACTGGTAATGGCGGCTGCAGGAGGCTCCACCCACTCGCCCTGATGTAATGTGTGACCTACTGTGCATGCGCACACGCTCACATTTGCAAACTGCAAACTGGTAGGGAAGGTAAGTAAATCCCACCACTGCTTTAAATATGATTCTTCCTTCTCATCAATGACACTTGGCCAACATTTTGAAAAATGAAAGTTCTATTTCTATTCTGACTATCTCATGATCTCTCTGTCTCTCCATCTGAAATCCCCATTTCTTTGAGGATGGTGCTAAAATAGCAGAAATGTCTACTCAATTTCTTGAACTCTTCAACTTTTGAAAGCTTTTTGTTAATGGTAAAGAACATAGAATAATAAAGAAAATGACTGTTTCTCCCTGAGAGTCAGACAGATTCCTTTTCTCAATCTTTCATAATATTTATTTAGCTACTTTTTTCTCAGGCTCTAACAATAGACATGATTTCTTTCCTGCTCTTTCCCATTGTTTAACTCCTGGTGGAAGATGTCTGGTAGTTCTGAATAAATACAGTGGCTGCGGTAGACTATTTGTTGTATGCAATCGTGTAGACATATAGTCATATATATGAACCATGGATAAAAGAATATGAATATAAGAGAAATAGGTATACGAAGATATAGGTGTATTTTTTTTCAACATTTAGAATACTAGACAGCTGCCTAGTTCATCTGTATGAATGGGTGACCCATGAGTAGGCATACCCAAGCATATTCTTGCAACAGGGTAAGACATAAGATAAATTCATACAGACCTAAGTGCATAAAGCTCCAGCATCCAGTTGCTAAGATTCCTCTGGAACCAGTAATGTTTTTTTTATGGTTCTGATCTTTATCTCTGCAGGTTTTTTCTCTACAGTTTACACCATTCTAAGAATCTTGTTCTTGATCAGAGATTCTTTGCTTGCACCAGATGCTAAGATTTTAAGATGGTCTCTTAAAATCTTAATTATCCTGAGAGGATTCCATAAAATAGTAACATCTTTAATTTAAGGGTTACATATAAGATCAGGTTCTTTTAATGAACAGCATAGTGGTGCTATATTTGGACACAAACAAAGTCCAGAATATTTCTTTCCAATTATTTTGAAGTATAGAGAGACCTGATAAGTAATGTTACTATTTTAATCACAAATATATCAAAATAGAATTTCAGATAATCTCTTATATCCCCTTTCTCTTTCTTTTGCCCTTCCTTCCTTCTTTCCTTCCTTCCTTCTTGTTTTACTTCAGTAAACTCAGAGGATAATAGCTACACAAAAATAGAGGGATGAGCTGATGTCACGACGACACGACTAGTGATCTTGGAGCTCCACAGTTGATAATTCTGCCACTGGGTGGTCCTTTTGGACCTAACCATCTCGCAGAGACCGTGATAGAAAAGAGTACGTCCTGCTGAACTCAGGGACACCACAAAGTCCCTGATTGATCCAGGAGAAGTTCTTATTTCTGATGACAGAAACACAGCATTTGAAACTGCTGAAGTTGGGACAGCTGCGGAATGGAAAGAAAGCAGAAAGAAAAAATGTGTCGAATTGGTGAGGAAATTTTATTATTATTATTATTAATAAAGCTAAATTAAATAATAAATTAAATTAAAATTGAATACAGAAGAGAGTAAGTGGTGAAATTAAGTCACATTAAACTAAGTGTGTTACCTTTTTTTCTTTTTTCTTTTTACAGATGGGTTTTTTGCAATGTTTCCTATTTTTTTAAGCTGAATGGATTAGTTTTTCTTCTTCTATTTCTTCTTCTTATAACTATGGATTAAAATTCTCTTTTTCTTTTTATAAAGCTTGATTGGATTGTTTTTCTTTCTCAATTTAAGAATATTTTTTATAAGTTTGGAATATAAAGAAGATATAAGGAGGAATATAAAGAGGGCTGTAACAATAGAGGAAAAAGAAGTAACACTGCCACTTAGAGGCTGGAGGCTTGGAAACATTTTTTTCTTTTTTTTCCTTTGATCATTTGATACTTCAAGGCTTTTCAGCTTGCTTACTGAGAGTGATAACAGGAAGAACATGGGTTGTTTACACAGGTGTTCTTCGGGAGTTTTATCAGCTGCTGGTTTAGAGGGAAGACAAAGCATTGACTTGAAAGATTATAATGAACTTGCTTGATATATAACAAAAAGCATTGAATGCTATAGTGGCAGTGTTTATAAGTTGCAAGAATGGTGCAACAGGAAAAAGAAATTGTAACATTGCAAATGATTATGTTTGAAATTCAAAAATTATTAGTAGTAACAGAGAAAATTGAGAAGAGATTGGAGAATATGGAACACAAAACAGAAAAACTTGATGGAAAAATTGAGGATGTTTATCAAATGAAGAAAGTGGGGGACATAGTTCTAAAAATTGAAAAAAAAATGACCAAAGAGATAAGAAAATTGTGGATACTGACAACAAACTGTGTGTGGTTGGAAATGGTAAGAGCGGAATATGGAAAGGGGAGATAGAAGGGCTGGAACTATATCCCAGATTTCAAAGTATAGAAGAAGAAGAAAAGAAAGCAAAATTGATGGAGGAAAGGAGAGAAATCTTACCAGAAAAACCAGTGATAACCAAAGACAAGCTGATGGAAGGAGAAGATGGAGGGTCCCAAGTTTTCATAAGATACGAAATGAACAAGTTGCGAAGAAAAGGCCATTATATAGTTTTACTTAAAATTTAGAATATTTCATGTAAAAGAATGTAAAAACAATCATAGTCAAATGAAGGTTGAGGTATAATAATAGTGTATATATATGTGTGTGTGTGTGTGTGTGTGTGTCTGTGTGTGTCACAACCCCTGGTAAGCCCCAATTATGGGAGGAAGCTAACTGCTTCCAACATCTGTCAATCGGCTCGTCACAAGAGTCCATCACGACAGAAACCCAATATTTTTACTGTTGCCTTTGTTATATTTGTGTTTTTTTATTTGTGCTGATAAATAAATAAAGGGAGACTAGTATAGATGATGAGAGCTGATGAGAGCTAAATAGCTTGAAATAGACCTATACTAGTCTCCCTTTATTTATTTATCAGCACAAATAAAAAAACACACACATATATATTTGATTTAAAAATATGTGATTTGATATGAATTGTAAGTGATGAGGGATGCATATAAATTCTAACTGACACACTTTCTAAAATTTGTAATGAAAGATGGTTTTTAATGTTTTTTTTTTATTTTTTATTCTGTATTTGTTTAAAAATAAAAAATAGCTACACAAAGATAGCATTAGATAAAAAATAATATCAGTAATGGTACAGAGCTACAAATGTCAAACCCTTCTGAGAATTTTGTTGTTTCCTTTCTTTCTTCTTTCCTTGGTATATTAGCAACATTTTCAATATATTGTATTGCTATTAGACACTGGTATTAATTAACTGTAATAGCCACATTACAGTTGCTATTTATGATGTCACATCACCATTGTTAGGTACGATATTCAGCTATCACCATATTCATTATTCCACATTTTGGAATCTTTTTCTGTTTTTAAATTGACTAGTTTTGAAGATATAATATATAAAAGAAAAGAAACACACAAACTGAAAGCATCTCCAGTGTATTGAGAAGAATAGTATGGAATTGGAACTGGATTGATTAAGAGCACAAACTGTTCCAGCTTGAAAATTAAATTCAGCCCAGATAGAACCAAGAGTAGGATCTTCTAAATTTAGACTGAGGCTTTTTTAAAATGTTATTTATGGTCTATTCCAATCCTAGTAGATTCTGATTAGTTGCAACAAGGTTAAAGCAAAAAATATAAAATATGTAGCATTAAAACAATATTACACAAGCAATGGATATCATGGGCAACTATGAAATTAAATAACTGAACTAAGGGATGGATGCACTGGGAGTAAAACTGCTTTGGTCAGTTTACAAAATACAGCATAGTCAAGGTCACTTGAAGAGCCGAGGTGGCGCAGTGGTTAAATGCAGCACTGCAGGCTACTTCAGCTGACTGCAGTTCAGCAGTTCGGCTGTTCAAATCCCACCAGGCTCAAGGTTGACTCAGCCTTCCATCCTTCTGAGGTGGGTAAAATGAGGACCCGGATTGTTGTTGGGGGCAATATGCTGACTCTGCAAACCGCTTAGAGAGGGCTGAAAGCCCTATGAAGCGGTATATAAGTCTTAACTATTGCTATTGCTATTGCTACTTGCACCTCCAAGGGAAGTGTATTTTATAAAATGGAGCCCATCACTGAGAAGACATATCATCTGGCCCATATTCAGAAAACTCAAACTGCCCAAGGAGTTGCTGATTCAGTTCTACAGAGGAATTATTGAGTTTGTCATCTACATCTCTATAACTGTCTGGTTTGGCTCTGCAACCAAACAAGACAGGCACAGACTTCAACGGATAATTAGAACTGCAGAAAAAAACAATTGCTACCAAACTGCCTTCCATTGAGGACTTGTATACTGCATAAGTCAAGAAGAGGGCTGTGAAAATATCTACAGACCCCTCACATCCTGGATATAAATTGTTTAGACTTCTACCCTCAAAAAGACGCTATAGGACACTGCACACCAGAATAACTAGACACAAGGGCAGTTTTCCCCCAAATGCCATCACTCTGCAAAACTACTAATCCCCATAACACTGTCAAACTATTCACTAAGACTGTATTACTATTCTTCTTCTCATTCTTCCTCTTGCTGACTATAACCTTGTTGCTTGTATCTTTACAATTACAGCCCTGAGCAGGACCAAAGCCCCTCTCCCAACTGGCCCTTCCTCCCTTGGAGGGCTTCGGAGGGAAGCTTCTTCAGAAGCCCGGGTGAGTGAGAACAAGTTCCCGCCATTACAAAGTCTCCAAGACTGTAATTGTATGGGCTGTGCGCACACACCTATATTTTCCACGGTGTGGAGCAATGGCGAGGTTCTGCGCGGCTGGCTATGACTCCGGAGGCCATCTGGGAGGATGAGGAATGTGAGGGGGACCCGCCCCTCTCCAAGCCGTCCGAGAGAGGAAGGGCCAGTTGGGAGACGATCTTTGGTCCTGCTCCAGGCTGTAATTGCGCAGTCCGTGCGTGCACCTATGTTTTCCACAGAGTGGGGCCATGGCCGGAAGACAAGGAATGTGAGGTGGCACAGTGGTGTTGGAAGAGCCACACTCAAGGGGCCAAAGAGCCGCATGTGGCTTGCTGACCACTGTTCTAGGCTAATTGATTTCTTTAGACAGGAATCTTGTTGTTGCATTGTGTACCACCTGTAGCTCTTGGATGTAATAAACTGCATTATAGTAGTCCAAATGAATAGTTTCAGGACAACAAACTCTGAATTTCTCCATATTGAAGTTTTCAGGGACTGGAATATTAACCCTCTATGTATACTGGCTAGAATTCACACTGAGATAGGAGCAGCATGTTAAACTCACAGCAGAATGTGCCTGCACTTTCAACACTGTAGAAAATGATACAATAGTTAATAGAATAAAACCCTACCAAGAGCTCTAATAGGATCAAGAATGGTGCACTCCCCTATGTAGGTCCTAAAGGAAATCATCAACTAAACTGAACAATGTTACCTCTACTCCATAACCAGAGCTGACACCTTATTGAAAAAGATACAGATAATCCATTTCATCTAGAATCTTTTGCACTGATTCACTATCATCTTCCTTGTTCTAGAAACAAGAGGTTGTCAAAAAGATACAAGTCTGTAGAGGGCATCTTCAGAGAAGGATAAACCAGGATCTTATTTAAAGCAGATGACACTATGCCCTCTCACAGATAGGCATTGAAAATTGCTTGAGGCAAATGTTCACATCCCACTTAGTCATCTGTAAAAGTCAGGAGTCAAATGAATCAAATCCACAGGTGGCAGAATTTAGATTTCAGAGGATCATATCCCTTCACTGAATTCCACATCAAAACAATCCTGATTTTAATACAAGATTCTGCCATGTCCAGCTGCTGTCCAACCTGAGTAGATATGAATGACTTTCTTCTCTAAGAAACCCATTTGATATGCCTGTAGATATTATGTCCTGCCTATCCATCTCTATTGCCATTTACTAGGATCAATCCAATTACTCTTAGTCATCTTGCCCGCCCCCCCCCCCCCCGAGTTGTGTTCCACCTAGAGGTGGAACTCTCGCCTCACAATCAGGAGGCTGTGAGTTCAATCCTGGGTAAAACCAGCTATTTCTCTCTCTGGACACATTGAGATTATATCTGCTGAATATAACTCTGCATTGACAATAGGAAGGGCATCTGGCCAGTAAACACTCAGTTCCATTCAGTTGCCCAGACTCCAGCCTGCAAGGGATTCTGGGGTCATTAAAAGAAGATGATGATCTTGTTTCCTCCTTGGCTTCTGCCCATTTTGACTTAGCTGTAGTGTAAGGACAGTAACAAGATTTCCATATTTGAGTCAATCCTCCCCATTTTATAAGAGCCGAGGTGGCGCAGTAGTTAGGGTGCAGTACTGCAGGCCACTTCAGCTGACTGTTATCTGCAGTTCAGCGGTTCAAATCTCACCGGCTCAAGGTTGACTCATCCTTCCAAGGTGGGTGAAATGAGGACCCAGACTGTGGGGGCGATATGCTGACTCTGTAAACCGCTTAGAGAGGGCTGAAAGCCCTATGAAGCGGTATATAAGTCTAACTGCTATTGCTATTGCTATTTTATCAATCCCACTGACTGATACTAAAGCATGATCCTCAACTCCAAAAAGCAAAGCAATTATTCTTTTTCAGAATGCTTTCTGAATTATAAACCCATGTTCATTTTAATGAATTACATTTTGGGCTAGAACAGGTATAAACAACTGGATATCCTCCAGTTGTTTTTTATTTGAAGTCCCAATAATCTTGGTCAATAAACAAGTGACAAGAGGTTGTGGGAGTTGTACTTTAGTTCTTCTAGAAGGCACCAGACTGAATAATGTTGTATTAATTAACAGATATGAAAGAGGAAAGAAGGAAAGAAAGATAAAAAGAAAAGAAGGAAGGAAGGAAGAAAAGAAAGAAAGAAAGAAAGAAAGAAAGAAAGAAAGAAAGAAAGAAAGAAAGAGAAAATGAACTGCAGAAAAAAGAAATTATCAAAGAAACAACTATTTGGCCTGGGCAAATCAGATTTATTCTAATTCATTGAGTTGATTCAACCAACAATGGACTTGAACAGCCATATCAAATATAGTATATAACTTACACAAATAGGTAATTTAAAGGTATGACTTAATTAGAAAATCTGATTTCAAAGAAGAAAGCCTTCTGCATAAGTTCAGAAAACTTATTCAGCATTTCAATCCGATCTGACTGTTCAGTGAAGATCACTGAACAGATTTGCTGCATGAAATCACTGAGTTTATCCAATTCATGTGTGCATAGTACCAGCTGTCATAGACATCTGAGAAGGATGGAATTCATATAGAGGCATGGTGGGATGACATTGCTTATAGGGAGGGGAAATCAGACTCTTTCTTCAAAGAGTCTTTACACTATCTAAATCATAATCCTGTATTTAGTGTGAATTCTGTATCCTTCTATTCATAAAACATCTGGTTATGACAATTGGAAATAACTTTGGATAATTTGTCCAACATTGTGCCTTCCAAATATATTGGATTCCCAACCCCATCATCCTCAGACAACATTTTGACTACAGAGTTGTAGAGGACAGTGTCAAACACATCTGGAGGGCACCAAGTTGAAGTAAGCTGACTGAGTATATTATACTTAATTAAAAACACCTGCTGCCCACTCTTTGTCTCTAGCAAGGTTTCCAAAACTCTGTAAGCATATTTGGATGCAAATTTTCCACTGAATATCTGTTTCAAATTAATGGGAGACATATCCAAATCCCTTTGGGCGGTTTTAAAAATGCAACCATGAATTAATCAGCTAGAACCACTTATAATTCGATAAGCCACATCTGTTAGCCTACTTCTAGTAGAGCCAAGGTGGCGCAGTGGTTAAATGCAGCACTGCAGGCTACTGCTAGATCAGCAGGTCAGCGGTTCAAATCTCACCGGCTCAGGGTTGACTCAGCCTTCCATCCTTCCGAGGTGGGTAAAATGAGGACCCAGATTGTTGGGGGCAATATGCTGACTCTCTGTAAACCGCTTAGAGAGGCCTGAAAGGCCTATGAAGCGGTATATAAGTCTACTGCTATTATTCTACTATGAAATCTTAATGTTGTGCGGTAAAATTTGGCTGGATTTGGATAGATCAAGATATATGATTTCAGAGATTCTGTCTCGATAAAAATCAAGTTTATTGCATGTTGCTAATCTAATACACCACTTAATCCTTCTTCTACATGATGAATAAAACACAGACATTGTTGATGAAGAACAGAACAGTTCCAAATAGTCCCAAAATACTTTTTAATGGACTTTGATAAATGTGATGAATCTCAATTTCTGTTTAATTATCTTCAGAAGTGTGGAGCCACTACTCCATCATCCTTAACCAGTATGACCAATGAAGTGATGTTGCTTGTAGCCATATACATTTGGAGGTGAGCAGATTGGAGAAGCTGTACTAAAAGAACATGTACTTAAGAAAACATGAGAACAGAGCAAATATGACCATTACATTTTATGTACAACTTTACATGCAGAATATTCGTGGCATTTGATATGGACCAGGTGTTAAACATGTCCTTTCTTTACAGATTAACAGAGTTGGAAGGGACTTTGGAAGTCATCTAGTCCAACCCCTCCCCCTGCTCAAGCAGGAGACCCTACACCATTTCTGACAAATGGCAGTCCAAACTCTTCTTGAAAGTCTCAAGTGGTGAAACTCCCACAACTTCCGAAGGTAAGCTCTTCCATTGGTTGATTGTTCTCACTGTCAGAATTTTTTTCCTTATTTCCAGTTTCCATCCATTGAATTTATATAAGTACTAGCCAATGACCTGGCATTGCCCGGGTATTTATTTATAGGGGAAAATGTCCAGACCAAACATAATTTCTAATGTTGGATTTTCCCCCTTACCAGAGGGAGCCCCTTGTGGAGTACTGTGAAGCCATTACCATGGCAACTCCACTACGTTATAAAGTAGAAGCCATTTTATGGCTGTACAGTAGAAGCCATATAAAGGAACAACAGGGTGCATCTTAACAGAACACACACACACCGAGGGATGTTAGGGGTGTCTTACCACCACAGTATTTTTCTCCAGAGAGTAAGTCATCTGTGTACCAAATTTGGTAAGACACCCCTAAACATCCCTTGGTTAAAATTCCTCCAAGCACGCATACACACACACACACACACACACGGTTGAGGCTTCCATCAAGTAACAATTGCTAATGGATAAAATCCTTCTCCCATTATAGGAGAATTATTGTTGACATTGAATGGATGTTCTCCCCCCACCCCCTGCCCAGTTCTTTTGCTCTGAGAATTTGAATTTTATTGGTAGTAATGAATTTTCACCAAGATGGTAGTTTTCATGGTGTCATGATAATTTCCATTTATTCTGTTTAGAATTGCTATGCTGTAATCTCAATATGTTTGGAGGATATGGGCTTATGAAAACATGCTCTAAATGCAAGACATTGCACGGATGAGTCACAGGCTTTTAGTCTTGATATCTCTGAATACACAAATAACCTTATACAGCAGTATTGGACAGACTGGGACAGATCTATTGGCATTTTGTGGTAAATCAGCAGTGCTTACAATCGTCAGTTGTTTAACAATAGCGCACAACTAAAAGTTTCCCTTGCTTAAGTTGCTAGAAATAATTATGAGCGGACACTAGAAGCAGACTCTTGGTGTGTGTGTGTGTGTCTGTGTGTGTGTGATAGAGACAAATGGAGGATAAAAGGAGAAGTAGGAGAAGGGTGAACTTGTAACTTTGGATATGATGCAGATCACAAAGTTCACAAATAAAATAGATTTATTTTGGGCAAACAGGATTTTGGGCAAAAAACAAATTCCAAAACATCTCCCTACGTTTACTTTTCAGACAATCATGGGACTGCACTGCTATTTCACTAACTTATCATTGAGTCTGCATTGATTCCGAGCAAATACAAATAGATTTTCCCCATTATGGTCTGGTCTTTGAGGTCTTCCCATATTGTTATTGTAACTAATCCATTGATCTTGTGGCTGGCTATCCTGTTCTTCTCCTTTCTTCTCCTTTTCCAACATTAGGGCTTAATTTGGAACTAAGTTTTCTCTTGCCGTGTCTGAAGTAGGATAATTTAAGCCTGTTCCTTTGTGCCTCCAGTGAGAATTCTGCAGTTGATTTATTTGAAAATGGGTTTGTTTTTGGTTGGAACTGCTGAAGCACCTTACACCCTGAAATTATTCATATCGTTCTTTTCAAAGAGGCTGGAAGCAAAGTGGGTAGCAAACTGGTTAACAAAGACCACCATTCGAGGACCATTTCTGCAGCCTTATTTTACTTTCCTTTAGCTTGATTCCTGGTTGGTGTTCCTGGTTTCTTCTTCTTCCAATAAATGCTAACATTTGGTATAACTTCTTGTATCTCACTTTAAAAAAAAAGATTTGAACACTTCTCTGGAAAAAAAAGTGTCTGGCACAGCAGAGCTATGAAAAAATTGGGTGACAAAAAGAGCATAATTATCAAAGAACTGTTAATGTTATTCTTGGGCCATTATGAAACAAACAAAGGTTTCTGGTACAAACGTGCAACACCCTTCAGGGATTATCATCAGACATTTATTTAAGTCTTTCTACAATAGTGGAAAATATACTTAAACGAGAGAATTAAACTGCCACGTAAAGCTGGATTTGGGATAGTTATTGCCACTTTAAATTATTGGGAGACAGTGGCCTAGATCATCAGCTATAATGGGATATGGGAAAGGCCTTGAGAGACCTGGCAAAAAGAAGCTGCCAAGGGAACAGTCAGATGCCTAGAGCTGGATAATGGGAAGGCCAAGTGGTTCAGCAGAAACTCTACCTAGTTTATTGAGCTGTAAAGGAGATGGGGTGGATGGAAGAATTATGCTGTCACACTTGCAAGATTCTGTCAATGTTGCTTTTGAGTCATTTCCTCTGTTTCCAGTTCCTACCTGGTTTGCCCTGAGAGGCCAACATCACCAATGAGGATGATTGTGAGTCAGCTTGAAACTCTTTCTAATGTTTTGGGGAGTGAAAAGGATGACTTCTACTTTCTCCATGCCCATAAAAGATCAGTTGTGTTTCTTAGACAACCATAATAACCTGAGTGGATTTCTGAAAATAGATTGAGGATCAAGCACATCCCTAGCTTTTAAGGCAGTGATGGCTAACCTTTTTGTTGTCGCTGCGTGTTGAAAGTTGTGCATACGCACCAGAGGTGTTATTTAGCAGGTTCTGACCAGTTCTGGATAGCCAGTAGTGGAAATTTTGAGTAGTTCGGAGAACGGGTAAATACCACCTCTGACTGGCCCCACCCCCATCTATTCTCTGCCTCCTGAGTCCCAGCTGATCAGGAGGGAATGGGGATTTTGCAGTAATCGTCCCCTGCCACGTCCACCAAGCCATGCCCACAGAACTAGAAGTAGAAAAAAATGGAATCCCACCACTGATATGCACACGACAACGTGCGTGCCCACCCCATAATGAAATGCGTGCATGACCCCCCCATGCACCCCACTGTGTGCATGCTCTTCACCCCCTGACCCATTTTTTTGCTTCCAGATTGCAGGAGGCTTTCCAGGCCCAAAACTGGGCCCCAAAATGCAATGTGAGCACCCCTCTGCACATGCATCTCAACCCCCACACAAGAGCACTCGTATCCCGCATACATGGCAGAGACCTGAGGAGAAGCTGGCTGACAGGAGATGTCTGCACATGCGCGATGAAGCTGGGCTGGTGGGACAACTGGTATGCCCGCAGAGAGGGCTCTGCATGCTACCTTCACCATCATGGGTTTAAGGCTTCTGCGGTTGTCTTAGACATTCTGTGGAATTCTTTCTGGACTTTGCAACCTATACAAAAGCCTCTCACATTGTATGTCTCTAATGAAGTTCACCAAATATTTGTTTCTTGAAGTGAAAAGCTTTTACATTCACTTCTAATCATGCAACATTCACTCAACCAGGAGACATGTACATGGCATGTACCCCTCACCTTTCAGCATGTATGGGTAATGGCTTTTCTTTCCTTTACATCAGCATTTTTAATCTGCATTATACCTCAAATAACTAGATGCCAAGCTTTAAAATAGAGAATAAGAAGCTAACTCCTTTTCAATGACAACTTTTCCAAATCTGTACATAGATAAATCTAATTTCTGAAGAGGCACAGTGGCACAGTGGGTAGAGTGGAGTACTGTAGGGTATTTCTGCTGACTGCTTACAATTTGCCAGTTTGAATCTCACCAGGTTCAAGGTTGACTCAGCCTTCCATCCTTCCCGGGTGGGTAAAATGAGGATCCAGATTGTTGGGGGCAAGATGCTGACTCTGTAAACCATTTAGAGAGGGCTGTAAAAGCGCTGTGAAGCAGCATATAAGTCTATTTGCTATTGCTAATTTCTCCTAGTTGAATTGGAGGACTTAGACAATATAACATTGGGAAACATGATATTTTTCATTTTCCAATTTATTTATCTGTAGAACATTTTAAGTTTTATCATGCAATTGTTAAGTACATTTTTAAATTCAAACTTAGAATTTAAAATTTAGAATTTAGAAACATAGAATTCCCATTTTTGTATGAAATTACACTTTTATAACATCATCCTAAGTGTGCAGAAGATGAGATAGGGTCCCAAAAACTTTCTATTTAGGACTGGTGACATCACAATTGCAGGAATTCTATTTTTTGGCAAAAAAAAAAAAACCAAATACTAAAAGAATGATAATTACATATGAAAAACAGAAATTCTGACCTGAACCCCATTATATGATTGAACTATTTCTGTCTAGAACAGAAATAATTAGTTAATTGTTTCTCTCCAAATGTTATTCAAATAGCTTTGTCCTTGAATGTCTATGGAGATTCTCAGTCATCCAGGTCATGGTTGTCCCAAAGGTGCTTTTTCAAGAGGAATCTGGATTTTCTGGTTTCACTTCTCATCTAAGAAGCTTCTTCAGGTCTGACTCCCCACAATCCAGTCATAGCTAAAGAAGCTTCTTGGAAAGTGAAACATATTCAAAGAAAAATCAGAAAGTCCAGTTGCCTCTTTAAAAAGCACTTTTGGGACCTTGTGCTGAATAAGCCAAAGAATCCCAAATTTCAATTATACCATCTCCATTCAGAAGAGCCATATTGGATTTGGATAGCATCTTAAGAGCTTCTCTAACATAAGGTAAAGGTAAAAGTTCTCCTTGCACATATGTGCTAGTCATTCCCGACTCTAGGGGGTGGTGCTCATCTCCGTTTCAAAGCCGAAGCCTGCTGTCCAAAGACGTCTCCATGGTTATGTGGCCAGCATGACTAAACACCTAAGGTATATAGAGTGCTGTTACCTTCCCACCAAAGATGGTCTCTATTTTCCTACTTGCATTTTTACGTGCCTTCGAACTGTTAGGTTGACAGAAGCTGGGACAAGTAATGACAGCTCACTCAGTTATGCTAAGGATTTGAACTGCTGAACTACCAACCTTTCTGATCGACAAGCTCAGTGTGTGAGCCACTGAGCCACTGTGTCCCTGTTTCTCTAACACACTATAACATAAAAACCTAGATATACCTTCTCAGAAGTAACCTACTTTAATTCAATATATGATTATATGAAGTGGATGAAAATTAGTAATTTTCTGTAAACAGGACTGTATGGCAGTTAGCAGAAGTCTGCAACCAGTCTGGCATTAAAAGATTTAGCCAAGGTGACTTCCTGAGCAGCATTTGGAAAACAACAGGTTGCCCAGAACTTATCTTCTTGCAAAAAAAAAAAAAAAAAAGAGGGGCAATTCTCATCTAGAAAGGAAAGTCGATTCTAGTTCAAGACATTTTCAAAAATAATTCTGCAATTCTGTATTCTTTCAAGAGCGCTTCCAATAATTAGACATGCCAGGGGAGTCCCAGGATCCTCTTTGAATATCCCCTCAAGTATAGGGCAACATTAATTTTTAGCGTTTTATGCGCCTTGTGATTTGTTTTGTAGTGTTTTGTAGCCTTTGTTCTCACAACGTTGTTGCTTTAATGAAAGGTGGTTTAATATTCATTATCCAGATTGAAATAAGATTCTTTTGATAGTTTAACATTTCTTTCGATTTTTCAGGGACAGTGAAATCCTAATTCTTTGAGGGCCAAACTTGTAACATTAAAAAAATTAATACCTGAAATGCACATTGGTAGTCTGGATAGTCTCAGGTGATTTACGTTTTGGGATGACACACTACACCCTTGTATGTTGTGAATTATTCTCGCCCTGCGGAGAGAAATTGGTTGGTGGAGGCGCTCCAGAAGCAACAGGTGGGGGGGAGGGGTTATTCCTTTATTAAATTGTGTTGTCCAGATCACCTGTCAAAGATATCTGATTTCTGGGCTCTACTTTTAAAAAACCCATAATATATTATGTCACAAACATAATTTTCAGGCCCGGATACATCTCAACCATAACAGGTGGGTGAGAGGGGAAATCGCGCGACTCTTCGGTAATTGGGACGGAGAAGAGTCGCTGCCTGACTGCCTGCCTCCGGCGAGCGCGCCACCGGCCATCCCCTGCTGCCAGGAGACCCTGAAGCTTCCCTTCCGTCGCCGCTGCGCCTCGCCTTGGTTTCCCCAGCTGAGCGACGGTTAACTCGGCCAGCATCTCTGCGTAATGACGCGCGGGAGGCAGGCAGGCAAAGCTGGGGAGAGGAGAGGAGAGGAGGGCGAGCGCGAAGGAGGTGGGCAAAGCACGAGAGCAGGAGGCGGAGAGGAGCCGAGCAAGCTTTTAAAGCGACAGCCGAGCCTCCTCTTCGCCCAGTGCTGAGCTGCAGCAGGAAAGGTAGCGCGGGCGGGCAGAACGCCGACGGCAGCAGGCGCCGGACTGGACTGGACTCTCTACCTCGCCTGGCCGCTCTCCGCCCCCGGGGGAATCCTCGCCGATCACAGAGGGATCGCAGAGGGATCTCTCTTCCCCGCCAGATCGGGGGCTTCTCTCTACCCAACCCAGCTCCGCCCTGCCCAGCCCAGCCCAGCCCTGTCCTTTCCTTGGCGCCCTCCTCCGCCGGCTCAACCGCCTTCTCCGCTCTCGTCGTGCACCATGCTCGGGCCGGGGCTCCGCGGGGTGCAGCCACCGACTTTGCCGAAGTTGCCCTGCTGGTGGTGCCTGCTGCTGGAGTGGCTGTGCTGGGCAGGGGCGCGGGGCCAGGAGATGTACGCGCCGCACTCCATCCGCCTGGAGGGGGACATCACCTTGGGCGGCCTCTTCCCGGTCCACGCCCGGGGGCCCAACGGCGCGCCTTGTGGGGACATTCAGCAGCAGGACGGCGTCCACCGCCTGGAGGCCATGCTCTACGCCCTGGACCAGATCAACAGCGACCTCGAGCTGCTGCCCAACGTCACCCTGGGCGCCCGCATCTTGGACACCTGCTCCCGGGACACCTACGCGCTGGAGCAGTCGCTCACCTTCGTCCAGGCGCTCATCCAGAAGGACACCTCCGACGTGCGCTGCACCAACGGCGAGCCGCCCGTCTTCGTCAAACCCGAGAAGGTGCTGGGAGTCATCGGCGCCTCGGCCAGCTCCGTCTCCATTATGGTGGCCAACATCCTCAGGCTCTTCCAGGTAGGACGCGTGCTCGGGAGGCAGCTCCAGCAGCAGGTGGCTGGCGAGAGCCGAGCGCCGGGCTGGAGAGCCGCGGCTTGGATGGAGGCGCGATTGAAAAGAGAAAGATAAACCGAGCGCGAGCAACGGCGTTTCAGTTCGCATTTCTGCAACTGCACTGGGCTGTTGGCACCCTTAGAGCTGATTTGTAGAGGGACCTCACTTCTGAGGCGATTGCACTTTATTTCTGGGGGAGAAGGTGAAGGAACGGAGGCGGATCATTGACTTGTTTGAATGCGGCGCCACGATTCCCGAGCGCACACTCCCACCCACCTCCAAATAAGTTTTGCTTATCGGTTTGGTTCCCGGTTTATCTTTTGCTGGTTTTCCCTTCTCGAGTGCCACTCTCTCTGCAAATCCGCCCCCCTTTTTCCCCCGAAGCTGCCTCCTGGGTGTACGAATCCAGTTACAAGCAGTCTGTCAATGAAGAGCACAGATTGTCCGTCGGTGTCTGTGAGTGTGCGGATAGAATGGAGGACAGACGCGCGCGGAAGATGCAAGAGGCTGGTTTCCCTGGAATTTACCTCAGAACTACTATTTGGTCGGAGACAGCAATCTGGGCGCCAATGGCAGGCTTTGGTTTTTAAATTCTGGAGCGTACAAAGTGCTTTGGTAATGTTTTCCTAGGCAGTTTCCAGGATTCCGCCTTTTCCCGGCTGCCTACGAATTGCGTTGGAATTGGAGTTTTTTTATAACCCTTCGGAACAAGGGAATGGGGGGCCTAGCGTGCCCTTTTCATTTACTTCGTGGCGGTTCTCGTTTAAATTCGAGCCTAAAGCAGAGGGCGCAATCGGTAGCATGAGCGGCGTATTTGCTGCGTCTCGGAGGCACATACTGATCCGAAGGCAGGCCTACTCAAGTGTATTCTGCACAAATCAAAACTGTATTGAGCAGAAAAATCTCAACCGGACGCCATAACACTCATGAGCAACTGTCGTTTTCTTACTATTTCTAGTCAGTCCAACCATCGAAATGCCGTTTAACTCGCTGAAGGCTAAATGCATTCCTTGTGATGAAAGATGGGTGGAGAAAATGGGATTTTTTAAAAAAAATATCTCTCTCTCTCTTTCTCTCTCCCCCCCTCCCTCCCTCCCTCCCTCCCTCCCTCTCTCTCTCTCTCTCACACACACACAACACACACACACACGGTGTGCTAAATATGCAGCATGCGGATTGTGGGATGTGTGTATCAGCGTGGCCTCCTTTTCTCCTCTCGTCTCGGAAACATATCCCCATAGCAAACTTCTTATTTATTATCAGTTTTAATTTATTTATTACTGCTAAGAGATAATATTCTAATCAAAGCAAGACGTATAACAGCCTCCCTCTCTTCTGTTTCCTTGGATGAAACAACTTC
Organism: Thamnophis elegans; assembly: GCF_009769535.1. Lineage (NCBI taxonomy): Eukaryota > Metazoa > Chordata > Lepidosauria > Squamata > Natricidae > Thamnophis > Thamnophis elegans. The sequence goes on along the minus strand of NC_045542.1, from coordinate 124,639,700 downwards.
CGATGAGCGCGGTATAAACCCGACTCTCTGAAAGTCAAATACCTTTTCATATAAGAAAGAGGGAATACGGACGCAATTAACCTGAAGTTAGGGTTTTTTCAACACCCAGAGAGAACCAAATATTGTTGCTATCGTTTCCTTCTTTCCTTCCTTCCTTCCTTCCTTCCTTCCTTCCTTCCTTCCTTCCTTCCTTTCTCCCTCCCTCCTTCCCTCCTTCCCTCCCTCCCTCCCTCCCTCCCTCCCTCCCTCCCTTCTTTCCTCGCTCCCTCCCTTCTTTTCTCTCCCTTCCTTCCTTCCTTGGAGTAAGTCCAAATACAGCTCCGTTAGCACTCTACAAGCAAGAAGGCAAATCTACCTATATAGTATTTGTCCGGAAATTATAGAAAGGAAAAAAGAAACTGGGGGCAGCTGCTTGGTTCTTCCTACTGACGCCGTCCTGGGAGTGTGGCGGTGAGGGTGGCCCGAACCCCAACTCGGCTTTTCGACAAAAGGTGCGAAGTTTGAGCTGAAGTTGCCTTCAGCAGTCTTCGGAACCCAATGCGGGAACAAGAGGCTGCCCGGTGCCCGAGAGGAGGAGGAGGAGGAGCGCGTAGAGGTGATGAAGACGGAGCGAGGCAGGCATCCACTTGTTGTAGCCCGAGCGAGGAGGCTGGGCTGCGTCCGTAGGGCGCTGTCCGGTCCACAAGTCTTTACACGCTTCTCTCCTCCGCCAGGTCTCCTCCGCCAGGTCTCCGGGCCACCTTTGAGCCCTTCTCTTCCCAAGGCTTCGATCCTGAACCCTTGACAGGAGACACGGGGGTGGGTCTGCGTCAATAAGAGTGGCGGTCTCCCCTGCCAAGGAGCAAGCAAAGGTGGCGTTCTCACGCGTCGTATCTGTGCTCGGGCCTTGAGAGCTTTCTCCTGGCGATCCGGCTTCACTCTTTCTCCCCCTCGGCTCAGATTAGTCTCTCTCTCTCCCGAGATGCAATCTGAGCTTCTTAATCGATTGTTTGGGATTGTTTGTCCACAAGAACTAGATAGGTGCACAACTAAGTAAAATCTTTCAGAAATTCTTTCGGAGTGGAAGGGACACCTCATCCTTATTGATGATCTTGGGACTGAAAGATGAAAACATTAAAAGACAAGCTTAGCCAACCATATTTTTTATGTCCCATCTCGTTTTTATGGAGCTTACTTCTTTTGGGTTAGGACATTATATGTAATATTGAGGTGATGAAATTTCATTCTTAGAAGGGTAGAAAAACGACTCATTTTACAAAAGTGTACATGGCACACGTTGTTGTTTTCTACCAAGCTTGTAATAGTCGGTAGAGATTCATCCAGGTCATGGTTGTCCCAAAGGTGCTTTTTCTGGAGGCAACTGGACTTTCTTGTCTTACTCTGCAGACTTTTAGCTATACAATTTGGGATGAACACCCTTTGAATGGTGTGGGAATAGGAATGGATTTCCAGAAGGAAAACAAATTGCTTACTACAGGAACTGGGAGGACACAGATAAACTTCCAAGTGCTTCAAAGACCCTCTAAAAGGATGCAAATGACCAGCTGTCTTGCAAGGAATATTCCATTCCCCACTATCCTGTCAGAGCTGAAGAAGCTTCTTGGATGAGAAGCAAAATGTCTTCAAAGAAAAACAAGAAAGTCCAGTTGCCTCCAAAAAAAGCACCTTTGGGATTATATATACATATACACACATGCTTATGTATGTAAATATTTTATTTATTTCTATATAAAATTAATTTTAAATTTGTTTGCCATCTATCTTGCAACAAGTCTCACATAAATATAAGTTATTTATATATTACTAGTTGGAATAATTTCATTACGCATTTTGGGCCAAACAGCATTTGGCTACACCATGTTTCCCCAAAAATAAGACAGGGTCTTATTTTCTTTTGACCCCTGAAATAAGCATTTGGCATTATTTTCAGGGAGATCTTATTATTTTTGAGGTGCAGGAGGTGGTGACCTCAGGGTTGCTGCTGTGTTACAATATTTTCAATATTTATTTTGGGGAGAGAACTTATACATGTATGCTTATCCAGGGAGGTCTTATTTTTGGGAAATAGGGTAACACTCACTCCTCATTGGCTAGTATGCCTATTCTGCCCCCAACACATTTTGTGATTGCAGCTAGACAAGGTAATTACTGCACTCAAGTTTATTTTATTAATTAAATGTAAAACATACCAATACATCAAAATATATGACATAAAAAAGAAAGCAAATGGGAAGTAAAACTTAAAAAAGAGAGATAAAAGTATTTAAGGCATTTCTATAAGTAGAGAAAACTATTTGTAGCTCAAGGTTGAACAATGGGGTGCTCTCTCAGCTTGGTGGTTTCCTTGCAAACATTTCATTACCAAACTAGATAACATCATCAGTACTAGAAAGTGGCCAGAGCTAGAAGAGACTTCAATAAGTGGGAGCCATATTTCGTTGTAATGGTCCCTAACTAATCTGCATAGATACTTCCATAAATTTTTAAAATAACTACTCGAGACTATTGAATAGTTCAGGACATGTTGATATCTTCCTGTGTTATATAAAAGACATGGAGAATCCACCTCCTTTGTTCAGATATCCATTTTGTCATTGTCATTGAAAGAGAGGTCAAACTTTGATTCAAAATAATGTCTTATAATTTAAGTGCATTATGACATTTATTTTCTTTGTCACAGCAACAGGTGCATTGTGTGGGTTAAATGAGGGAAAGGTTGGAATTGTAATAAGAAATAAATTGGCATTTTAACCCATCTAGGGTAGACAGACAGAACCTAGTTCATACTTTCATCTTCTCTCATGTTCATATGGAAGGATATAATAAGATACAGAATACAGGGACAGTTTTCTATGATTACAACCACCAATCTCATTTTTTTTTCATTCTTTCTATATGGCAATGCCTTAATTTGTTCTAAGACAACTGAAAGTTATCCTTAAGTGTCCAGTCATAAAGTTGTGATTTCTCTCTTTAGGAGGCAACAAGGTTCAGCAGTTGTACTGTGCAGTGGTGGGATTCAGCCAGTTCACACTACTTCCAGAGAACCGGTTGTTAACTTTATGAGCATTGGTGAACTGGTTGTTGGAAGAAATCATTAGGACAGAGAACCGGTTGTTAAATGAATCCCCCCCCAATACTGTGAGTGCACCCTGACATGCCATTCTGACCTTTTGATTGACATTGTTCAGTCAAGAACCTCTGAGAAGTTTGATTAGCTCTGAACCCATTAGCTGCTTAGGCATGTAGAGATTCACCTCTTATATTCAATCCTTACATCCTGTCCTCAAAGGCTATTCTTCTTTGGACACCAAAGAGAGTTCAGATTTTTCAAATGCATCTCTTTGATGCATTTGTTCTCTGAGCTGACCCTCAGCTTTGAGAATGAGATCAGCTGGACTATCAGCGGGTCAGCAATGGTGGCATTGAAACATTTTGAGGAGGATTTTTTTTTTAAAAAAAAAGCCCTTTCCACCTTCACAATGTGACCCTGCCATCACACCTATCAAGTGTTGTTAAGGCTAATCACTGGGTTCAGAACAGGAAACCCAATTGTTAAAACAGCCAGACCTAACAACCAACAGATTGGGAAGAGAAGGCATGAACAGTGAAACAGAAACCTGAGCTGAGTTTAGCTCTCTGTCAGAAAAGTGTGATTGACATAGTGGTCATTTCCCACTACTGAATTGGAATCCTTCTTCCCTCTTCTTGGCATAAAATAGTAGCATTGTAACATCTGCTGTCCATATTGCTTATTGCTGATCTGTATCTTTTCTCTGTTGGGTCTGTTCCAAATTTTATTTTTAATAATATTAAATATGTAAACATATTAAATATATAAACAGCATTCTTTAATCTTTGGAAAAATCTTAACATTAACTACACCGAATTCATGTCAAGTTATTAAGGGAGGCAAATAGTAACTTTCCATTGGTATCTATAATACTTTTGAACAAAAAATAGTTCTTGAATTCCATAAAGAAATATAAGTCATAATATACAGTTGATACAATGATATACTTGAAAATACAGGAAGGTATAGTTCTTTCTTCATAAAAAAAGTTTCAAGTTTGATAAAGAAAACTCATAGACTCGTCTGTCCTATAAAATTTTTCTCAACAGATTGTCAGTTTGTGCAAAAATAGCTATGAGTAAATAACACAAGTATTCCTTTTGTATCTGTTGCATTTCCCAGACATTTGTTGTTATTCTGATCGGTAGGTACACCAGTTGTTGTAGGCACTGGCTGGTTTTTCTCCTCTGTCTTTGTTGACATCCCTCTTTGAAGTAAGTTACTTTTTTGCAGTAAACAAGAGAAATCCTCCTGGAAATTTTGCAAATTAAAAGTAATGCAAAATGCAGAACCTTGTGGGAAAATGCTCCAATCATAACCATATATCTGTCAAATAAATCAACAAATAAATCAAGCAAGAAATCCCAAACACAATTTGAACAGAATTCACCGAATACAGAAAAATAATCCACAGAGTCCTAGTGGCATTGGTTATTATTTTCAGAACAGTGCAAAGTGCATCAGCAGGATAAAAGATCTAAATGTAAAGGTCTCCAATGATGGTCATTTTGGAATTACTGAAATATATATACATCATCCTCTTATTCTCTGAATAAAGAGTGAAACTCTCTGCTTTCCTGTTCTTGACCTTAATTGAAAGCCTGTGGACAGCTGGGAAGTGGTGGGCATGAAAAGAACTCAGGAAAATACGTTAACGGAGTGGGCAAATATTGGGAGAGAAATGGCTGGTGGCACAAGTTGGCTGGTAATCAGAGAAGTGTAACCATGCCATAATGGGCTGTATAATCTTGAGAAACAGCCCTAGCCTGGCTTGATAAGAGAAATCCGAGTCCATAGCAGGAATGGAGATAGAGAAAGCACCTCAGAATTTATCTTCCCTAGTTCTCTGGAATGTAAAGGTAGGGTGATAGGGGAGTGCTTTTAGACTTGCATGATTCTGAAATTGCAATCTTACAATAAAGATAGTGTTAGTATTCCTGGTTTTGGTTTCCTGATCTATCTTCTTTGAAGGGCAGACACATGCCCAGGTTTCCCAATCAGAGGTGGTATTCTGCCAGTTCACAGCGGTTGAGGCTAACTTGTAGTGGTGGCGGTGTGAGGCCCCACCCACCCACCTACCCAGACATCATCACAGACCTTCTGCACATCTGCATGCCCAGACGTGTGTGCCCCTGCTACCGAACCAGTAGTGAAGAAAATAAGATACCATTAGTGCTCCCAATGTACCCCAAATGTATATCTGGTCAGAAATAACTGTGTTGGAAGGGCCCTTGGAGGTCTTCTGGTCCAACACGCTACTCAAGCAGTAAATCCTATACTATTCCAGACAAATGGCTGTTTAATCTTTTCTTAAAAACTTTCAGCGATGGAGCTCCCACAACCTCTGAAGGCAAGCTATTCCACTGGTTAATTGCATTCAACCAGGAAATTTCTCCTTAGTTCTAAGTGGGTCACATCTGATCAGGTTACATAATTTTGCTTATCGAAAGGAAAGGTTATCTACATCTTAAACTTGTAGCAGAAAGTTTTGCATAAGACTTCAGGGTTGAATTCTTCTAGTACATGAAGGAAAGTGTTGGATTAAGGAGACAGTATTGAATTCTTCTAGTACATGAAGGGGCAGATTAACACTATTTAGATAATCTGCTGGAGAGTAGAGGAGATGAGATCAAACAGAAAGATTTGAATTGTCAGGGCATTTTGGTTTTACTGTAATCTGCAGGTTGGAATCTTAGAATGCTTGGCTGGTCACAATTAAAGGTTAAATCAAAGATAATTGTTCTATAATGGCAAAGAGGTTTCTTTCCTTTTTTTTTTTGTTCTATATATTTGTTGGAGAAGGGAGTGACTATGTAATCTAGTCGGTATTGAGTACCATTTCTCTTTAGACCAGGGGTCCCCAACCCCCAGGTGGCAGCCCACTAACATACCATGGCCTATTCAGAACCAGGGCCCACCAGTGGTGGCCTTACACACACGTAGCTCAACTTGTGTGAGAGGTGGGCTGGTGCAGGTACACCTGTGCGCAGAGTTCAACTTGCTCAGGTTGAGCTGCGTGTGCTTGCATGCCAGTGTGCTGCTTATGAACGTCAAGATGCAGGTGCACGCAGGTATGCACCAGCCCACCACTCACTAAGCTGGTTCCCCTCCCCCCTGCCAGGCCACCAAGTCACAGAGGTTGGGGACTACTGCTTTAAACTACCCACAGGAACATAGTGATAGAAAGAGAATGGGAGAAAAGACCCAGGTTTCACCTCTGTTGTATTTTTTAATATGTTCAAGGGGTTATTGATTCTTTGAATTCAAGATTAACTTTTCTCTTAAATAACAGTAAGTCTGTATTTTAAGAGAGACAGAAATAATTCTCCCTTTGTCATGGTTTATTTATTAAAAGCTTTAAAAAACAACTTTTTTCTTAGAGAAAAGCATAACTTACTTTTGTGGGGAATTCTTATTCCTGCAGTGTTCCCTTCTCCTACTCTACTCCTGTAACCATGAAACATGTTGGCAATGTCATTCTACGTCTTACACAACTATGCTTTGGTATTAGGCACCATGAGAACTTCCTTTCATGGACCTTCTAAACTTATAGAGGCTTAAAATGGGCTCTGTTTTATGTGAATTCAGCACTGCTGTGCCCAACAAAACAAAACAAAACAAAAAATGTGTTTGCTCTGACCAGCTATGCATATCTTACAAATTGGATATGCATTACTTCCACTGGAGTTTGATGTCCTCTTGTTACTCTATTACCTGCTGTTCTCCAGCGTCTTTATTTTAAAGGAAATCGACACCACTAGATGAAAAATGTGAAACAAAGCACTGCTATTTGAAAGTTGAATGTTATATTGAACTGTGGGACAAATGGGCATAGGTAGAGAGAAAAAAGAACGTTCTGTTTTTTTTTTTTTTTTTTTAAAAAACTTTATTAAAATTTTAAAAAGAAAGATAAAGAACTAATATTTAGAATATATTTAGAAGGGGGAAGAAAAAGAAACCAAAAAATAACAAAGCTAAACATGCATGAAGAAAGGGAAAACAAAAGGGGGGGGGAGCCCAAAGAAGTGATTTCTGATATTTTCACAAGTTATCGGTAGAAATATAAATTGACCTCTTATTCTATGATTATAGCAATGCTTTAGCATTTTCCCCTCTAATTTATTTTTTAAAATTATCAAAACCATACATCATAATTCATTTTTTTCCAAATCATACAAAAGTCAAATTGGCAATATTAGACAATATTTTAAATCTAATTATAGCTAGCAATTTGGCCATCTCAGTAAATTCCATCATCTTCACCATCCATTCCTCCATTGTAGTTAAATCTTTCCACCTTTGTACAAATACTACTCTTGCTGTAGTTACTATATACAAAAACAAATAATTTTTTTCAGCTTTACATTCTCCTGCACAAAGTTCCAGTATACCAGAATAATATGTTTGGTTATAATTTCTGATCTATAAAATGCTTCCTTTGATGACAGCCAAAAAGGTATTTTCAGACACAACTTAGGTTTATATCTGCTCTATACTCTCACTATGGCACATCTAACAAATAATTTGTAAAAGTCTAAATTAAGTTTAGTTTTGTCATACCATAAATATCCATACCACCAAATCTCAGATTTTGTCCTTCTAACTCCAAATAGTTTTTGTCTTTTGTTTAGTTTGGATGAAAGAAGCAATGTTCCTTCTTTTATCCAAATGAAACAACAATTGCAAATCTTTTTTCTTACATTTGTTGCGCCTTATATTTAATTCAGAGGTTTTTTTCCTACTGACACACAAATTTAAACTTTTTAAAATTAGAAAACTATAATTGTTATAATTCATAATATATCTTTCTCTGTATTTTTTTTAAAAAAATATGTCTGTTTTATCCAAGTATTGGGAATTTAGGAACCAAATAAAGTTAATTCAACTTTTTACATATTAGTAAGTTTTTCTTATAAAATGGGTATTTAATGGGAGATTGGAATGAAATATTTCCCCACAACTGGATAGAACTTCTGAGAAAAAATATTAAAACTACTTGAGATAAATATTAAAACTACTTGAGGTAAATTCTGATCTGATGATCAATTTAGAGCTAGCAGATACATGATAGACAGAGCAATATTAACTCTAAAGAATATACTCATTTTTCAGAAAGACAGGTCTTTTTTTTAAAAAAAAGATGTGGTTTGGATCTCAAAAAAGTCTAGCTACTAAGATCGCTGAAGTAGAGATCTTGCCAAAAACTTTTTCTGATCACAATCCTGTGAGTTTGATTTATAAAAGGAAAGCTATTGTAGTTTTAGATGGAGGTTACATGCATTGTTACAGAAAGAAGCAACAATGAAGAAGAAATCAACAGAAACTTTTGAGACTATTATAAATATAGACTTAAGAATGTTTTGTGATGCAAGTACAGCTTTTAAGAAAGGATAAAGTAAAGAGTAAAGGAGTCCCTGCAGATTTTGCTAGTTGTTGCCAACTATCATTTTTGCTGTCATCGGGCCAGCATGACATCATGTAGTACTGTTACCTTCCCTCCGAAGTGCTACCTATTATTCTATTCACATTTGCATCTATTTGAACTGCTAGGTTGACAGGAGCTGGGGCAAGGGCAGGAGCTCACCCTGTCATGTGGTGCTCAGGACTCAAACCTGGGCTGTCAGCTTTCCATCTTGGCATCTTAACCCCTGAGCACCAGTAAGACACCCCTAATACCCCTTGGTGTGTGTGTTCTGTTAAGATACATCCTGTTGTGTCTTAAATGGCTTCTACTGTACAGCTGTAAAATGGATTCTACTGTACAGCACAGTGGAGTTGCCATGGTAATGGCTTCACAGTACTCCCACAATGGAGCTCCCTCTGGTAAGGGGGCAAATCCAACATTAGACATTACATTTGGTTTGGACATTTTCCTCCTATAAATAAATACCTAGGCAACGCCATGTTATCAATTAATTGTTTATAAAAAAGGTTTTAGTCATTATGTTTTAATATTGTCATTGCCATTTTAACATTTTACAATATATAGTTTCAGGTAAATATGAAGTAGCTAAGAAGTTCCCAGTTGAAGTTCTCTCTTCAGTTATACCAATTACCAGATGAATAACATATCCAACTAATTAGCGTTATCCATCTGCACTTTGGATGGGAAGTATTGATAAGCACAAGCAGCACAATTTAATAGGAATGTTTCAACGCGGTCTAGATTTCTCTCAGAATGATTTATAGCTTGCCTACCTCAATAGCCATCTGAAAGTAGTTGGGGATTTGAAACAATTTAATAAAACTGAGATTAAAATATTTGTAGGCAATGTTGAATTTGTTAAAGGAATTGATTAATCAACTTTCATGTAAACAAGTACTATAATTTTTTATGCCATGTCCCTTTATATTTTGATTTTTTTTAAAATAGTTCATTTTTGACCAAATTAATTTACATTTACAGTGTTAGAAATAAAGTCTATAGTAATCTGTAGAAATAAAGCACGTCACACTTAAGATCAATAGATGTTCCCTTTTTAGGGGTGTGAAAGACACTTTGCACCAAAGGTGTTTTTTTCAAGAGGCAACTGAAATGTCTTTGTTTTTCCTTGAAGACTTTTCACTTCTCATTCAAGAAGCTTCTTCTTTTCTTCTTAGGAATCTTTTCTGTTTTAAGGTGCTACTGAACAACACGTATTATGGACTTAAAATAACTTTCCAGATTACCAAAGGGTAAGGGGTTGAGATTTGTGGGTGAGTTCTTAAGACTCACTGTCTAATGCCATGAAACTTGATTTTGGAGTTGTAGGAATAGGTATGTAATACTATAGATATTTAATTTCTTTAATGCTACCTAGCATTTACATAGGCATTCAAAGAAATACTACCCATATTTTGTTGAAATAACTATTGAATGTGAAAGGGAAAAAAATGTAAAGTTCTTGGAAACTAGACCATGAACTGGAAGGGTGTTAACAAAGCGAGAATTCTCATCTAGCTGAGCTTGGAGGTTCATGAAGAGAATTTTCAGTTCATGATCATTTTCATGTGGTGAGTTATGCAATGTAAAGGTGAAAAAGGAATCACAAACCCATCCAAACCTGACTGCAAATAAAGATGGATATTTCGAGGAAATTATTATGTCTCCGAAATTACAATAATAAATTAATGGCACACACTAGAGAAAGCTCTGAAGTTCCTGGTGAACAATTGCTTTTCAATAACATGTAAGCTTATCCATCACTTAACTCCTCTTGTTACAATCCTCCTTCAATATTTTCCATATATTAGAAAGCAAAAGGCACATAGTAATTTCTCTGCAGACATACTGTCTTCCTGCTTTTAGCCCATCGAAGCATCAAAACACTCCTAATGCATTGAGACAATTCAGATTCAGTTCTGATTACTTGAAAGGAAAGTTTTCTTCACCTCTGGAAGCCACAAAATGTTACAAACTATTTCAGTTCAACTTGGGATGCAGCCAAACCAAATACACATAATGATGCTGAGATACTTTAATGGACGTTTTTTCCCTGACTGTGTTGATGGCATCATAGATGAAGAATAGATAAAAGCCTATCCAGAGTCCCAATATCTCAGATATTTCCACCTTGTAAAATATTGGCATGGTAATATGTTATTCTTTATGTGCAAGATATGTTATTTTTAGAGGAATAACCCCCCCAAAAGGTTTGGCCTTATAAATTATTTGTTAACAAGTGGGCCTATTATACCGTTTAATATGTATGAAATGTTAACACTGAAATATTAATATTTTCCTGAAAGAAAGTGCAAGTCACATGCAGATAAAGACTCATTGCAATAATCCAAACATGAAAATTTTGCAGATTTAAACTAGATATATTGTAGTCTTCTTATAAAAAACCCATTTATCTAGCATAACTTTTAGCAGGAAAGTGAGGGAGGGAGGGAGATGGAGGGAGCAGTGGCAAGTTCCTGCTGCCACTACTGCCATTTCACTCAGGGATGTGCTGTGCTGTGCGTCCATGCACAGTGCAACAAAAATGCTCTGGCATTGCGCAGAAGGCAAAAACAAGATGGTCGTGCATATGGCGCCACCAAGAGAACCAATTTGGGGGCCACAAATTTCAGCCACACCCACTTTAGAGGTATTACATTTAAAAATGACATAGTAGAGTCAGCCCTATCAATAGAACAGAATAGTGAGGATTGAATTGCAGTGTCCTTGGTATTCTCTAAGCTTGGTTGTTTTCTTGCAGATATTTATTTACCAGAAATAATATCTTCATAGTAATATCTTCAGCACTAGAAGGGAGTGAAGTTTGTTCTCTGTTTATATACAGTAGCTAATCACTAAATGTCTATGAAGATTCTCAGTCATCCAGGTCATGTTTGTCCCAAAGGTGCTTTTTCAAAAGGCAACTTGGACTTTCTGGTTTTTCTTTGAAAATGTTTCACTTCCTATCCAAGAAGCTTCTTCAGCTCTGCAGTAGATAATCTACATTTTTCTAGAGTAGCTAGTCTGCATACCCTAGTCTGGATTATTTGCATGGCTGTCTTAGACAGATTGATGTTTCCCTACCTAGCTGCAGCACCTCATCTATCACTGAATAGAAACTTTGGATAACCCGAATGAATGAAATATCCAATATAACTGCTCTCCTACTATTTCTCAAAAGTTAATCTGCATTCAGTGGAATGACATGCAAAATCTGGAATGCATTTATAAAACACGATGAAAAAAGCCTTGTTTATTTTTAAAATTGTTAACCCGAATCGAGACCTACGATGACTATATTCAATCATCTCCAGGAGACAAACAGAGGGAAAATGCATAAGCAGCAGTGCCAAATGAAAGCATATGAATGACAGGACTATTATTATTATTGGGCAGATAATAGTTGTTATCTCATTGAACCAAATTATCAGAGGAGTCTGTATTGTACTTCTCAAAAAAAAAAAACCTACAGTAACACAAAGTTTGTGGCTGTGTCAAAAACAACTGCATATTGGAATGTGTTTGAATACTTATCAGTAAGTACAACCTGGAGAAAACTGACACAATAATTCTTCATGTCATCAGTGTAAATAAAAGTTATCTTTCAGGCTAAATGAACACATATTTAACAAGCATTGATGCTGTCATCTGTATGGCATATTTGTACTCAAAGCTTTGTCCAAACTCCCAGCTCAGTGCAAGAGAAATCCCTTGAAGGCATGGTATTTTGAATGACCCCATATACTGTATATTGCATCCTTGGTTACAGAAAGACCCTTGGAGATACAACAACACATTTTTTGATGTAAGGCTTTCTTCAAAACACTTCTGACTTCTAAGTAAGTCACAGATTGTCTGAGTGAAAGTGTGTGAAGATTTTTTTGAGTCATGAAACTTAGGTTGAAATAAAAGTCTTGCATCTCTCAAAAAGCTTTATGGGTAAACTCTGGGGGCTAGCCTTTCTCCAACTACTTCAAAATATAATCGCTCTCTATTTATCCAGAAATATGCTGAAGGGACAAATTTTCTCCAATTAATAGATTTCAATCACTATGATGTGATACTATACTATATGCTTTATCCTTACTCAGTATACAGCAGGAGGTTAAGACAATAGTGGGATGGAAGAAAACTTGAACATTTCCCATGAAATGATTTAGATAACACAAAACCAAATTTTTTGAAAAAAAACCCCACATGTTTAATAATGAACAACTGCCTATGAGAAATTTTAAAGCATTTGGAATAGCAGGCCTCTCTGCTGAAGATTATACGTTTGTGCTTTTTTCTATGTAGTGAACTGAAAGTGATTGCATTGCATCCTTTACAGTGGTATAGGCATTGTTCAGACAAGTTAACAATACCTTGTAGTTTTTAAAGTTCACATCATTCACCTATCTTGCAGAGTCTGATTTAAGATACAAACTCAGGCGATGCAACTGAGCTTCCAATCAGCTTTGAACAGCTGATGATAGAGACATATGAGCCACAATGGCGCAGTGGTTAGAATCAGAGGTGAGTTGCTCCCAGTTTGGCCTGGACTGGTCAAACCAGTAGCAGAAGTGGTGGGAGGCTCTGCCCACCTGGACGGATGCTTCTGCGCATGCGTAGAAGCATTGCATGCCCAAAGTGATAGTAAAAAAATTGACAACCCACCTCTGATTAGAATGCAGTACTGCAGGCTACAGCAGTTCGGCAGTTCGATTCTCACTGGCTGAAGGTTGACTCAGACTTCCATCCTTTTAAGGTTAGTAAAATGACCCAGATTGTTGGGGCCAATATGCTGACTCTGTAAACTGCTTAGAGATGGCTCTAAAGCACTGTGAAGCAGTATATAAGTCCAAGTGCTATTGTTATAAAGGAATGAAGAAATTATCCTTCAAGCATCATCATCAATACCTTGTAGCAGAAATGGGAGCCAACCACCAACCTAAACCTAGCAATCAAAATACCAGCCTTCTTTCCTCTTTCCCTGGGCTTGCAGACAGGAAGGGTATGGCCTCTCTTGTCACTTAAAACCTGCTGAATAGGGACTGTTGATTAGGGGGGAAATATATATGTTCAAGAGTTTTTTTTTTTTTTTAAACTGTTTATCTCTTTTTTGGTGTAATAAAAACATTAGGTTCTTATCTTTGGATGGCATACTGAAATATAACCATTTGTGCAACATTTTGAAAATAATTTAGGAAAAAATGTGTTTTCTTGTTGTCTTTGACATCCTGGAGTTCAAATTGTTTAAGATTGGTTGTTTGGTAAGGGCATTAGTAGAAAGCTGCACACAAGTAATAATCTTACCTTGTCATCATACAATGTCTTCAAAATGTTCAAGGTTATTTTTCCAGCATCTTTTGGAGTTATTGCTTATTTGATGCTTTTGTTTTTATTTCTGTGTCTAAAGACGAGATGCCTAAACTTTGACATCTATTTCCCCCCCTATACATTATGTTCTTCTGGAAATTCAGTTAATAAGGAATTTAAAAGATTTACATGATTGAATCAGAAGACCTCTTGTTTCCCGTATTAGCGAAATCGGTGTCTATAAGAAGTTTTGAACCGAAGTAACATATGTGGGTGATAGCCCATTTCTAAGTATATTGGAATATAATAATGCCTTTAATCCTGGAGGTAGAATATGGCCAGCAATACAGCAAATCAGCAGATGAAAATAGATAACTAAAAAGCAACGGAAGTATATATTACAATTGCAAAAGAAAAAGTCTAGATTCTTCTGGAGTTTGAAAATCTGATGGAAATAGCCAAGTGGCTGTGCAAGTTAACTAGTGTCACTAGTAAGTAACTAGGTATTCATCATGGCTATGAAATGCTTTGCAAATCATTATGAAAAAATGTCATTAACAACTCTTTTCCATTTCCCTCCCTGGATCACAAGAGGAAACTTATATACTCATCCCATTCTGATTTAGCTGCTTTAAAGAGTTGCGGACATTATGATATTTGCATTCTTGCACACTCAAAAAACATTTTTCCAAATTATTTCTGAAGTATCCCCCAATCTTCATCCCAAAGCATTAACTGGAATAAGTCTCATTGCACTTGATAATTTTTGAAAAGACAGATTGACTGCACTATTGACTGTTGTGGCCTACAGATAATTGAAAAATCGAACAAAATCGAAAGATTAAAAACAGTCCTTTTAATTAAATTCAGAACAAACTCATAACAATGGAGTTCTATAATAATAACAACAAATCATTTTGTGAACAACTTGTGTAAAAATAGAAAGATTGGTAAAATGAAAGTATGGCCATTGTGATGAAAGGATCCTTTAAAAACAGGCTACATTTTTTAAAATAAAAGCAGCATTGATTACGCTAAGGTTGGCACACAATTACAGATGCCAAATTTTGTGTTTTATGCCAAGAATATTCTCTGTGCTTGGAACCATTGATCCATGCAACAAAATGTGCTGAATCATAGTATCAGATGCTATTTCTATTTTTAGCAATATGTAATTAGTCTCAAGACCAAGTAGATAGGAATATGATAATATTGAGAGACATGTTCTATCGTAAAGTCACTTAGGGAGCATATTTGAGACAGTCATCATAATGTAGATGTAAAGAACATTCTGAACCAAATTGGATACCAAACAAATGTCTTTTTTAAAAGTACTAATTGAATTTTGAAAATGTGAGAGTGTCACACTGCTTCTCCACAAGTAAACTATGTTTCCAAACATTGCAAAATATACAAGTCAAGATGGCCAATATGCAGTTTTGGACATAGTTTCTGATTTTAGTCTTATTTGCTTAAGAGGAAGTAGAAAATGCAGTCACTTTTTGACTAGTCTGGTAAGGAGTTAATGTAATCTTGGTTAAATTTTCTTCATTGTGCCAGAAGGGCAAAGAGCAAAAATAATTATTTCTGCCATCTTCTCAATAATGCCAACACAACATGCATATGTGGGGAACATTACTCCATTTTGAAGCAACCAGGAAGCACATCTTCACATCTCATTATTTGTAGGGAAATCTAGAAAAAAGATATCCTTATGAATTGTTCCAACAACTGCCAAGAGAAGATGCAAAACTAGTTTGGTTGGAAAGGAGGAAAATTCAAGTGTCATTTCACATCTCAAGTCTTCTTCTTTTTAGTGTAAGCATTCTAATGGACTCTGAATGACAGACTTCCAGAAGAATTAACTGTGAGTGACAGCGGACATCCATACTACAAGCAGGATCCACCCAAGCCATCAAAACAATTACATGGTTTCAGAAGAAGCTACTTTATAATCAACCATCCAATTTATCCTTTCAATCTAATCTTGTCTGATGGGCAGAGAATTTCAAATTTTTTTTTTCATGCAGAGTTATTTGATCATTTTTATTTAGTGCTGCCAGGATTATTTTCCAAACAATCATCTTCTTTTTTAAAAAAACTGGGCAACAATATCTGCTTCTTGAGAAGATAGATTCACTCCTCCCCACCAAAATAATGCCTTGCAAGTCCTGCTTCTATGTTGGGACTCTTCACCTATGTAGTCAGCCATACGTTTTGACTGACACCAACACAAAGCACACAGATGACATACCTTGGTGTACCAGCCATTTATCAGTGACGTTCCTTGCATAGGTAGGGCAGATGTTATTTCACTATGATCAGTGCAGAAAGATGTGTTGGTAGAATTGGGCATATTAAATCCGACCTCTTGAAAGTGACTTGCATAAATACTTGACTCAAGAAGAATATGGATCTATGTCACTCTTTTTTGTAATATGCAATGTGTAGCGATCCATGAAAAGGCTTTCTCAAGTTTTCATAAATAAAGGAAATGCCTAACTACAATCTTTTTTTCTTTTTGCTTCAAAGGATCAGACTGGTTAGTTTTCTCAGTGTGTTTAGGCATCAGCTCCAGGCAATTTTGATCAGAGATAATGATTTCTGGTTGTTAATATGCAGCTGTTGGGGTGTAGTTATTAATTGAAATCTTGCATCACTAATTTCATGGTTTAAGGGCTAGATCTACTACATATTTGCCTTAATTGAGAAGGGATCTCTGTACAGATAGACATGAGGCTGAATTCTTTTATACACTTAACCAGGAAGGAGCTTGTGTTACATTCAAAAGGGAGGATAACTTTTAAATATTAACAATCCTTAGTTGGAAGGGACCTTATAGGTCATCTAGTTCAACCTCCTGCTCAAGCAAGAGACCCTACATCGTTTCTGAAAAAGCAGTCCAATCTCTTCTTGAAAGTCTCAAGCTCCCACAACTTCTGAAGGCAAGCTGTTCCATTAGTTGATTGTTCTCACTGTCAGAAAATTTCTCCTTATTTCTCTTTGGTCAGTTTCCATCCATTATTCCTTGTCTAGCCTTCAGATGCTTTGGAAAATAGGTTGACCCCCTCCTCTCTGTGGCAGCCCCTCAAATATTGAAACACTGCTATCATGTCTCCCTTGGTCCTTCTCTTCATTAGATGAGAATTATCCTGGTTGTTCTCTTCTGCACTTTTTCTAGAGTCTCAACATCTTTTTTATAGTATGTGACCAAAACTGGATGCAGTACTCTTAAGTGTGGCCTTACTATGGCTTTATAGAGTGATAATAGTATCTCATTTGATCTTGATTATATCCTTCTGTTAATGCAATTTAGGATTGCATTGGCTTTTTTGGCTGCACACGGCTGGCTCATATTTAGCTGGTTGTCCACTAAGACTCCAAAATCCCTCTCACAGTCACTGCCATTAAGTCTGTTTCACCAAGTTTATATGTGTATTTTTGGTTTTTCTTATCTACCGTAATTTTCAGAGTACAAGATGCACCGGCGTAGAAGATGCACCAAGATTTTGAAGAGGTAAATTTGTTTTTAAAAAATTGCACTATGCAGACCTCCCCAAAACGACCCATTTTTCGCAAAAACAGGCCAGTTTTTTTTTAAAGGACATGAATAGCCTTTAGGAGGCTTGTAGAGTGCTCCTGGGGGTGGGGGTGGGTGAAAAATTGAGCAAAAATGGCCTGTTTTTCACTTATTTCTGCCCTCCCCAGCCCCCAGGAGCACTTTGCAAGGCTCCTAACTGCTCTGCACAGCCATTTTGGTGAAGGGGGGTGGGGTTTCTGGGGGCAAAAAATGCTGTATTCAGTGTAAAAGACGCACCCAGATTTTCAGCCTCTTTTTTGAGGGATAAATGTGTGTATTATACTCCGAAAAATACGGTAAGTGTAGGATTTTACTTTTCTTTACATTGAATTTCATTTTGTTAGATAGGGCCCAGTGTTCAAGTCTGTCAAGATCCATCTGGATCTCAAGCTTATTTTCTAGGGTGTTAGCTATTCCTACCAGCTTAGTATCATCTGCAAATTTGGTAAGTTCCCCTTCTATTCCCTCATCTAAGTCGTTTATGAAGATATTGAAGAGTACTTGGCCTAAGGTGGAATATTCTAGGCATGGGGAGCAGAGATGAGAAACCTCCAACCTGTGTGTTTAAATTGGACTGTGACTTCCCATGCTCAGCACTGGTAGAAATCCCGTCTTCTTCCATTTTCTTTCTGACCATGGTAAAAAGTGGGAAGGAGATGAATAGTGTGTGTACCTCAGCAATACTTTGTCCTCTGGTCCTGTTTGCTGACATATTTCCTGAGTTGGGATGGGAAAAATGTTTTCTATAATGTTACAGATAATAAAAAACGGGATCATAAAAAAACTCCACAAAAAAGAGTTTTATTAGGGGATAGGGTTAGGAATTATTAGACTCACTATCTAATATAAAAACATATGTGTCTGTGTTTTAAGGGGGCCTACACTTTGGTTATCTTGTTAAAATGCATATATACTTAAATAATATTTAAATTTCCGCTTTTTGACATTTAGGATGTAGAACTGAAAGGGAAGTGAAGATAGCTCCTTCTTGTGATTTGTTATATCAGGTATAAGGGATAAATACAAAAAAGGAAGAATAGTGATATGGACTAAGGAAGAGAGATGCCACTTTAATTCTTTTTATTCCCTAAGCAAACCAGAATAATCTTTTAATAGTGACATTACAGCAGACAATGTATGAGGTGAACATTATATATGCTGAAACATTTATTTTATGGTTATGATATAGAAAATTGCTTCATATAAAAGGTTGTTCAGTAGAAATGCAATATTGATGTTCTTGTTATAAGATGTATCTACTATTTAAGACATTATTAATGTTTCTTGTCCATACTCACATATATGTATATACCCCAAATGTCTTCCAGAGAAAAAGCCAACTGTTATTTGTCTGCCTCAAGGAGATGGTTTTCTTGCTATTGATCAGCTTGCAAATGTTTGTTTATTTAGTTATTATTTTTATTTATGTGTTGTTCTTTCTCTAACCCTGGAGCCAGTTATCAACTTTTCCACCCATGGAGATCTCAGAGCTCTCTCTCCCTCATGGGCAATGAAATCATCATCATCATCAACACCACCACCACCACCATTATGATGAAAGAAACTGAAGGTTTAATACTGGCTGCTCAAGAACAAGCACTACAAAACTAATGCCATGAAAGTGAAGATACAAAAATCCACTGACAATCCAAATTGCGACTTTGCAACAACAAAGTCAAAACTGTTTCACATTTAATATGTGAATGCAGAAAAATTGCACAGACTGAGTACAAAGTTAGACATGATCGAGTTGCTAAATTAATCCATTGGTCATTATGTAAAAAGTATGACTTGTCTGTATCCAAATGTCATGGGAATACAAAGTAGAAAAAGTTACAGAAAATGAGAAGGTGAAGATCTTGTGGAACTTTCAAATACAAACAGATCATCATTTGGAACACAGCACACCAGATATTATGGTTGTCGAGGGCCGAAGCATACAGTTGATTGATATCGCTCTACCAGGAAATGTCAGAGTCAAAGAAAAATAACTAGAAAAAAATCATGAAATATCACGACCTGGCCATCTAAACTACACGGATATGGATGAAACATGTAACAGTGATACTCATTGTCATCGGGGCACTTGGTACCATATCCAAGAATTTTACAAAACACATCAAGAAATTGCAGCTTCCTGCAATAACACTAGCGGAACTGCAAAAAACATCATATATTTTAAGAAGATACTTGGTCATACCTAGGATGCTGGCAGCAACCTGAATCAACCATTAGCACCAGTCAATGGTATTTGTGACACATCTTTAAATGTTCACTTGACTGAGTTTCATGTTTAATGAATAAAGTTAATAATAATAATAATAATAATAATAATAATAACAACAACAACAACAATCATCCAATCATTGACAAACACAGTCCGAGTATCCAATCATTGACAAACACAGTCCGAGTATTCAGCACCGATATTTCAATGCAGTTTGGCATGGAAAAATGCGCCACTGTATCCATAAAAAGGGGCAAAATCACTGCATGTGAGGGAATTGAAATGCCCAATGGCCAATTAATTAAATGCAAAGAAAATGAAGCCTACAAATACTTAGGCATTCTGCAGTTGGATAACATCAAGCATGGAGAAGTAAAAACTATTGTCAGGCGAGAGTACACCAACAGAGTTAGGAAAATTTTGAAATCTAAATTGAATGGTGGAAATACAATCAAGGCCATAAATACCTGGGCAATACCAGTTATAAGATACACAGCTGGTATAGTTAACTGGACACAAGCTGATTTGGACCTTTTGGACCGAAAAACCAGGAAACTAATGACAATGCACTACAGTTTACATCCACGTGGTGATACTGATAGACTGTACCTGCCCCGAAAATCAGGTGGCAGAGGATTATTACAAGTGAAGCAAACAGTTGAAGAAGAAAAACATGCACTGGCTGATTATTTAAAAGAAAGTCAAGAACATCTATTAATCGAAGTAAAGAACAAAAATCTACTGAAGGCCCAACAGACAAAACAAGAATACAGAAAAAATGTGATAAAATCAAGAATGGAGAGTTGGCAGAACAAAGCACTGCATGGCCAATTTCTGGAAAAAATAAAAGATAAAGTGGACAGTGAACAAACTTGGTTATGGTTAACAACAGGTACATTAAAGAAAGAAACAGAGTCACTAATCCTGGCTGCGCAAGAACAAGCTATCCGCACAAATGCCATTAAGGCCAAAATCGAAAAATCCTCTGATGATGCCAAATGCAGACTTTGCAAAGAAGCTGATGAAACTGTTGATCACATACTCAGCTGCTGTAAAAAAATCGCGCAGACTGACTATAAATTGCGGCACAATTCAGTAGCACAAATGATCCATTGGAATTTGTGCAAAAATTATAATATTAAAACAGCAACAAACTGGTGGGAACATCAGCCTGAAAAAGTCACCGAAAATCAGATGGTCAAGATCTTGTGGGATTTCCGTATACAAACCGACAAAATACTGGCGCATAATACACCAGACATCACACTGGTTGAGAAAAATAAGGTCACAATCATAGACATCGCAATACCAGGTGATAGCAGGGTCGCCGAGAAGGAACATGAAAAAATCGCAAGATACCAGGACTTAAAAATCGAAATTCAACGACTATGGCACAAACCAGCAGTGGTAATTCCAGTGGTAATTGGCACACTGGGTGCTATTCCAAAAGCACTGGAATTACATTTAAAACAGTTAAAAATTGACAAAATCACCATCAGTCAAATGCAAAAAGCCGCACTGCTTGGATCTGCACGCATATTAAGAAAATACGTTACGACGTCCTAGGCCCCTGGGTGGGGCCCGACTAGTAACCAATGCCAAATCCGGTGAAACAACTGGCCGCTGTGATACAATTGTATAATAACAATAATAATCTATTATTATACTATTATAATTATAGTATATTATTATTATAAAAGTAATCAATGCCAAATCCGGCAAAACAACTGGCCGCTGTGATACAGCTCTGTTGTTGCAATAATAATAATAATAATAATAATAATAATAATAATAACAACAACAACAACAATATACCATAACTTTAGTTCAGAACCATACATAGGGACATGAAAGGGACATGGTGGCTCAGTGGCTAAGACACTGAGCTTGTCAATCAGAAAGGTCAGCAGTTCAGCAGTTCGAATCCCTAGTGCCGTGTAACAGAGTGAGCTCCCGTTACTTTTCCCAGCTTCTCCCAATCTGTTCGAAAGCATGTAAAAATGTAGTAGAAAAAATAGGAACCAGTGTTCCATGCGCCTTCAGCATTTAGTCATATCGGCCACATGACCATGGAGAAGATCTTAGGACAGTGCTGGCTTTTCGTCTTTGAGGGTATGAACAACTTACGCACGCTGACACAACAGGAATGTTATGCTAGAATATTGAATGAACCGTGCAATAACTAAATACCTTTTTCCCAAAACATAACTCATATAATGGTTTCTAATAATGGCTCCTCTCGCTGCTTTAGATTTTCTGTTTTTCCCAGTCGCTTCTGTGGTGGGGGACAAAAAAGAGGCAGAATGATCAAGATGACATTGTAGCACGAGCCCCCCCCTTTTTGCATGTCTGTTATGACACGACTGTACAGGCATGGTTGAAAGGCGTGGAGCTTGTGATACCATAAAGCTGCTTTTGTCATTCTAACAAGAACAACAAGCTTTCTGTGGAATCTTCCTCAGTTGTCCGAAATTCACAACAGCAGATTTTATCCACCATTATTTCATACAATAACCAAGTGTAAAAGTTGGAAAGGACCTTGAAAATCATCTTTGGTTTGGGCCCAGTGCTGGAATACACTATTACAGAATCCCTGACAGATGGCCTTGGAGTCTTTCTTGAAGCACCTCCAGTGAAAGGGGGGAAAAAACCACCCCTGACAAGGCAGTCTGTTACTCTATCCAACACTTCTTACCATCAGGACATTCTTCCTGATATGTTCTAACAATCTTCGTACTTTAAATCAAATCAACATCAAATCTCTTTATTATCTTTTTACAATAAAAAGAGTACAGTAAAAAGAGAAATAGTTTGACATAACGATTTAGCAATAGCAATGGGATTTACACTTATATCACCCCCATAGGGTTTTACGGAAGTCTCTGGGTGATTTGCAACCTTTTGCATATTTCCCCCAATAATTAGGGTCCTCTTTTACCGACCTCAGAAAAATGAAAGGCTGAATCAACCTTGAGTCTTGTCAGGATCAAACTTGCTATTGGGGAAGAGAAAAATAATATTAGGACAATAAAATAACATATTTAATTAAAAGTTTTATGCAGTTGTATAACTTGGGTGAATATATCTGGGCACTTGATATGTGAGTGTGGAATTAGCTTCTCTTAAAAATAATAAACATAAAATTTGTCTGTGTAACCCCTGTATTTGGAAATGATTGATATGTTAAATTAACTTTTGAGTGGGAGCCACCCAGATTTGGTTATAAGGTGGGCAGCTATATAAATGTTTTAAGTGAACAAACAAGTAAATAAATCCACTGTTTCTTGAACAACCCTGAATGAGACTTTCCCATCTCCTCCATAACAATTCTTCAAATACTTAAAACAACTAAAATGCATTCCTGTAGATTTCTTTTCTCCAAGTGAAGTTATTTTTTTTCTGGGCTCTTTACTATCTTGATTCTCTCCGGACTTATTTCAACATGTTAGAGTCTTTCCTAAAATATGGTACCAGAGCTTGATGCATTATTCTAGATAAGAGTCTGACTAATTCAAAGAAGACAGGGATGATGATGATGTGGAATCTTGGCTCTTAAATTCTGATTATGCTAGCTAGGATTTCATGTAATAGAGCATCACATTTTGGGCCCATATTCAACTAAGATACCTAGATCTTGTTTGTAGTACTATCACCCAATATGGTCACCCTGATCTTGTAGTCAAGCCTTTGATTTATTTTCTGTTGAAATGAAGGAACTTCAATTTGCATAGCTTGAAATTGATGGACAAATTAAAATTGATCTTGCTGATTTCTACTTGTTCAGGCATGGCAATATTCTCCTGATGTTATGTTTGTTGTTTGCCTGGTCATCAAATTAATTTATAAATAAGTTGAACAGTACAAGGGATCTTGCGGTGGGTCGCTCCATACTTTCAAATTTGACATTAACTCATTGAGTGGAATTGCTCATTTTACTCTGCTAGCTGTTGCTGACTATAAGTGGTAGTTCTCATCTCCATTTCAAGGCCATTGAGCCACCACTGTCTGAAGACATTTTCACAGTCATGTGGCCAACCTGACATCACAGAGTGCTATTACTTTCCCACCAAAGTGGTACTTATTTATCTACTGGCATTTGCATGTTTTTGAACTGCTAGGTTGGCAGAAGCTGAAGTGAGAACGGGATGCTCACCCATTGCATGGCGCTTGGGTCTTGAACCTAGGCTGGCACTTTCCAGCCAACAATCCCAGTGTCTTAACCACTGAGCTACAACACCTCCCTCTGCTATTGAAGAATGTTTATAAACTGCCATTGGTGAAGAACGTTGCAACAAAGATTCTGTTGTGCTGTTTTTTTAAAAGGGTCATAGGCTTCTAGCATAGACTGAACTAATTATTAGTTTGTTTGTAGACATAAATCACATATTGATGATAGCATAGGTAGAAATTTATCTACGGTCCTAGACTAATAAAAATAGAAACCAATGCAAAGCTTAAAAGTACATAGTAAGTCAGGCATGAAACAATTAATAATAAAAAGATGATATCAACCAAGTTCTGCAAGCCATAAATATTGCTAAAAACTTGGCAATATCTTAGTAGTTGCCTATATTTGGTTTTATAGGAGAAAGTCTATAACCCTTTGCCCAGAGAGACAACTAAGGTTTCGGACAAATGAATTTATAAATGCTAAATGTCATGAGTGATATAATGCACACATTAATAATTCATGGTTTACTCTGTGTCTGAACACATGAAAATGTGATTATCATATGGGAGACTCCAGTGGTGGGTTGCTCTTACTACCGGTATGATGATCACAGTCTGTTCATGCACGCACCGGACTTGTGCTGTGCACGCTCCTGATGTGCGCTGCACATGCATGCACAATCCACTGCCCCTGTGACAACCAGCTGCTTATTGGAGCATGTGCACACTTTACCATTTGTCCTAAAAACAGCTATAGAGTGCGGGCGGGCAGGTGGGCCAAACAAGCCACCATAATGGTACGCTATCAGCTGTTCGCGGCCACTACCAGTATGACTGTACCAGGCTGTACCCGCAGCAACCCACATTTGTGAGACTCGTATATCTGTTTGTTGTTGCTATTATAAGAAGCAACATGCCAAATGGGCTAAGGTAGAACACTTCCTAGAGGAATATGTAAAACATTATAAAGGTATCTAGAGAGCAAGTGGGCAGGGAGAAACAGTTATGTCATAACGGAAAGAAGTCAATTGCAAGATCTAAATCCAAAATTCTCTGTTTATTGAATAAAGGATGAAACAGCCAGGAGTAAAAAGCCAGAGTTAATCAAATAAGAGTCAATTTGCCTCCTTAGTTAAACCTATCAGAATAAGTGAACCAGAGAAACTTCCTTCAAATGTATTTCAACCAAAATCTGAAATGCAAAAGTCTCACACAGACTCCAAGAGAGACTACATCAAGCTCTATCCAAGTAGAGACAATTGAGGTGATGAGCAAGAGACCCTGAATATAGCTATGGGAAATTTAGAATGAATAGCTTCCAAAATATCTTTATAGACACTTAGCTGAACACTCTGATTTTTGGGAATTTAATTGCTGCAAAGATGTAGAGTTTGCCTTAATGGGTCACATATTTAAGGACAATGTTGGGCTCTTATAGAAGTCACTCAGTTGATTATTGCAGAAGGCTGAAGGTTGGAAGTAGATGCCTAGATAGTCCTTAATCTGATCAAGTAGTCTTTTATTAATTTTCCATTAATTTTTCATTAAAATTCCATTAATTTTCCATTAAAATTCCGTTAATTTTCCATTAAAATTCCGTTAATTTTCCATTAAAATTCCGTTAATTTTCCATTAAAATTCCGTTAATTTTCCATTAAAATTCCATTAATTTTCCATTCTATTTGTGGATAGAATGGCCATATCATCTCTGTAAAGAAGAAATGGAAGGGAACATGCATAAATGGCTTAAGACCAAGATATAGTAAACCCTAAAATATTGTAGACTCAATTACGTTTTTTTCAAGAAATCTACATATCTTAAAGTCGCCATGTTTGAAAAACATTGCATCAAACCTTCCTTATGGCTTAACTTTGATGGAGCTTAGCCTCCAGGTTTGAGAGGAATGGTACTTTGTGAGGCATCTGAAGGAAGCTATGTTTCATGCCACACTTGTCCTGAGATCGTAATCTATGTCATTTGTGAACTTACACCATATATGTGTAATATTAATTGCCATCCTAACTCCTGCCAATCCCATGGACACTTACAGTTAATTGTGGAATTCTTTGTCTCATGAAACTGAGCTGTCATATTTTCTTACCCTTTTACTGTACAGTAAAAGCAGTAGAAAAAATAGTATTATTGGAAAAAAAATATTTTTTAAAATAATCTGCTGCCAATGTTTGACATCCTGGATTGATTTCTGTTTTTTTTATGTAGTTGAAGTATTATTCTATTGTATACTTGATTTTAATTATTATTGGATATTATGAGTTAAATAAGTCTCAAAATAAATAAAAGCTTAAAATTGGAACATTGGTAAGCCTTTCTCTTGCTTTACACATGGCACTGATTGGATTGTCCTGATAATGTTAATTAAGGTCCTTTAATTCTTAAATGTAATTCATTCATTCTCTCTCTCTCTCTCTTTCTCTCTTTCTTTCTCTCTCTCTCTCTCTCTCTCTCTCTCTCTGTGTGTGTGTGTGTGTGTGTACAAAATATTCTTTCCTTTGGGGACATCAATCCAAGCTGACATCACCATGTCAGTGACATTTGTCACTGAAAAGGAAATGGACAAGCAAAGTCACATCCTGTTAGTCACAGTATGTTAATTTTCAGTTTCCATCTCTTTGGTAGATTCTGCAGCGTATGGATTTTCTTTATGTGACTGTCCCTGGATCCATTGGTCTTAGAAAATTATCCTCACCATTTTGAGTACAGGAAAGCACTGTAATACCTGCCCTAATCCATTTAACCAATTTTCAGGCATCAGAGAATCTAGTCAAAACCGATGTATCCCAGCTTAGCATTAACCATCTCTGAGCCAATACTAAAGTATAAAAATATAGTTCTTCTGGATGTAGCCAAATCATTGCTCTCTTGGCTCTGGAATATTGGTGAGGAGGCTATAAAATTATCAAGTGCTGGAAGTACTTTGTCACCAATATGAGGAAAGTTTCTCTCCATCTTTTCCTAACAGTTGTCTCTGAAGGTCTTTTGGTCTGGTTTTCTCCAAGAGAGAAGAGGATAATGGGGTCATCATTTCCTATATGGGATCTCTCTCAACTGCTGGTCAGATAAGGAGACTTCTGTGTCATGAAATGAACTTTTCTTCGGCACTGGTCTGTCTCAATTATTGACATTTGGGAGGAAAAAGCAAGCTTTTTGTATGGATCCTTTCCTACTTCTGGTCTCTGTTAACTTATTATCAGCCAGGAAACAGTTGGGAGATCCCAGTGGCAGAAATAGCAATAGCACTTAGACTTATATGCTGCTTCACAGTGCTTTTACAGCCTTCTCAAAGCGGTTTACTGAGTCAGCATATTGCCCCAAACAATCTGGGTCCTCATTTTACCCATCTTGGAAGGATAAAAGGCTAAGTCAACTTTGAGCCAGTGAGATTTGAACTGCCAAACTGCAGTTAGCAGTCAGCTGAAGTAGCCTGCAGTACTGCACTCTAACCACTATGCCACCTCAGCTCTATAGCAAAAGGAACTTTTCTATATTTCCTGGTCCTTTCAACCAGATGAGTGGTCTAAGAGGATTCTCTGCAGTCAAGGCTTGTGATACATAGGCTTTGAGAGCCCTCGGTTCAGGCCAAAGTCTCTCTGAACTGGTTTTCTGTATGGGTTGTTCAGTGATGCTGAAACTGCCCATCCTGGGAAGGAATTCAGATGTCTGCTTCCTGCACATTCTGTGGGATTCCCAAGAGTTTGCATTGTAGTGCACATGCACAGGCAAGACTAAATGACCTCTTAGTCAATGCTGCAGGAAAAGGGTCTTCTTTGCCTCCTTTTATGGAACTCATTCCAAAAGGTTCCTCTGATGTTTTTCCTCTTGGATGAGGCTGAATAATACTGTGAAGTAGATCTAAAAGGAGCAACCTAATCACATAACTTTAGTTTTAGGGGGAAGAAGGGGGACTGCTGTTGCCTTGTTAAACATTTTGAGAAGATAGCAATAACACTTTGACTTATATACTGCTTCACAGTGCTTTACAGGTCTCTCTAAGCAGTTTACAGAGTCACCATATTGCCCCCAACAATCTGGGTCCTCATTTTACTCACCTCGGAAGGGCGGAAGGCTGAGTCAACCTTGAGCCTGGTGAAATTCAAACTGCCAAATTGTAGGCAGCCAGCGGCAGCAGAAATAGTCTAAGTACTGCACTCTAACCACTGTGCCACAGGGGCTCATGATGCTTCATTAAGCTTGATTGAAACTTGACACAACCCAAATAGAGAACACAAGTAGACTCTAGGATGGATAGACTCAAAGATGGCTTGAATGAGCCAGTTTTCTTTTTGGTTTCAACACTATGGTGTTATTGAAGTTTAGATCTTTAGAATGTTCACATTTTTGACTGATGGAGGCTCAGTGTTCCCAACAAAACTATACATTATCAACAGCGGCCCAACCATATAATTTGGGAACCAAGATTTAAGGTGGTTTTTACAGAGAAGAATAATATATCTGGAAAGTATAATAATAAATGAGAATCATAACACCCCAACCGCAACTCTGTTGGAGCATGCCTACCTCAGCATGCCTATGGTGAACAGATTTATTTCATTTGAAGTATTAATCAACTGCTTCTTCCCAGATGGTAATTTGCCCACCTCCATCCTGAAGTCCAATTGTAATGAAACCATGATTGTAAATGGGTTATTTTTGAACATAAGCACCCTATGTGTTCAGTGGAATTTAGGCCTTGCAATTCTGAAATTCTGCTATTAAGTTAGCCGGAAAAGGGAATTGTACAATATACTTTGAAAGCCAGAGGGAAAAACAACAATACTGGGGCAAGAGAAGTTATATGCAATTTCTTAATAGGCTTGGTAAATTGTCATTTACTTTAACTCTTCTTTTCCCTCAATCCATGGAAGTTGCAACTGAGGGATATTTCTTTTGTTTCATGCTCCAAGTAGTGTTTCTCAACCTTAATGTGGCTAACTGGGAATTTTGGGAGTTGAGTTCATACTTCTTGAAGTTGCCAAAGATGAATGCTACAGAGCGTCAATGAATAAATGTAGAATCTTGGTACAAATGACACTACTAGAATTTTCTGAAATGTTCCATATTTTTGATGGAATAAGATGAATTTTTATTCATCTTATTAATTTGAAACTTCCATCAGTCTTGTGTATAGAGTAGAATTCCTAAAGTCAAGTGGTTTGTAAATCATAATGTGTTGGACTTTTAGCCATTATAGCAAGCATATCTCTCCAATCTGGTAAAAAGAGTTCAAGAATGGTTCTAGATCTCAGGTGCCCTGGTTGAATAGCATTGATTGTGGTTGCATTCTATTTTCATAATTCAAATATAGCACTGAATGATGCAGCTTTTCTCAAAGGAGAAGAAGCAATGCAAAGGACAAGGAACTCTGTAAATTTACCCTGCAAAATAAAAAATCTCTATACAATGTAAAAATTGTTTATTTTCTCAGTTTTACCCTTTGTTATTCTATTTTACTACTTATCCTGTACTACTTTATTTATCTTCCTACATTCTATCCACTTATCTCTACAACCTAATCTTCCTTCTTACTATATTGATTTATTTAAACCATCCCTATTTTCCCTTTGAATTCTGCCTGGACCACTTTTCTTAAGCTTTTCTACATCCCTCTAGTCCTTTTTACCCACTAAGCTCACAGTCATCCATATGGCCTCAGAAGACCAGATCATGAATGGAGGCTGGTATCCAAGACTGCTCCTTCCTTCTGACTTCAAAAGTTGTAAATCTATACATTTCAGGCTTTCTGAGCCATCTTTCCTTCCATTCTCAACTTTTGTGCTATAGGTTTTTGGAGCCAGATGTTGCATCAGTAGCCTCATGCAGTTTGCAACTGTTCTGGCCAGGAACCATCTTCTTTCTGATGGGAGGGCCCCCGATTTTTCCCTAGGTTCAAGTTATGCTATCTTTTCTTCTCAATGTAGCTTCAGATCTCAGCTGGTCTTCTTCCTGTTTAGTGAACTTCAAAGCTGTTCCTCAGTCCCCCAGAACTGAAGTTACAATGATCACCAAAGGCAGTATGTGACTGGCTTCAACTTTATTGTGAAGCATCTGATGCACTTACAGTAGCTGCACTGTATGCTATGAGGTTCAAACCTTCAATCGTGGATCATTTCACTTTAGAAGACTATATAAAATGCCTTATCTTTAAGAGTTATCCAAACTATTAAGCTGTTTTTTTTCTTCTTCTGGGTGTGTCTTTTCTAAGAGTTCCTTTCAGTAAGTTTGTTCACTTGCCTCCTCTCTATTGAACAATGGCTTCAGCTGCTGCTTCCCCTTCTCTCCTCCTCCCACTTTTTCTGAAAAGCTATTGCCTTCTTGCCACTTGGTGAAACCAGCAAAAGAAAAAGGAAAGCAGAAGTACAGAAGCTGGCTATCAGCCCATTCTTTTCTCCTTCCATATGATAATACTGAAGAGAGCATCTGGGTTAAAATAAGTGGAGGAATAATTATAAGCAGTACTATAATTAGCAGCTAGCAATATCTGATCAACCAAGGACAAGATGTGGATGATGTCTTCCAAAAAAGAAGTTGCAGATCTTTTAAAGAGGCAAGAAGCAATGGTGACGGGCCACTTTAATTACTTCAAGATCTATCAATCATGTCCTCCCCAGAAACTCCTGACTTGTCTAGCTGACAACTTTTACTTTCAGGGAAGGGAAGATTGCCCAGGAAGATCAATTATCCTTGACTTGATACTAACCAAGCAGAATGACTTAGTTGAAGAACTGGAAATGCAAAGTTCTTGTGTGATGGAAAATAATACGGAGTGTGGGAAAATTACTTTATCTTGAACTTCCTAAAATGATATGATAATAATCTCAGAGCACTAAGAAACAGGATTCTGGGCATGGGGACACTAATGGCAGAAAGAGCTTGAGATATGGCAGAATGGCTTTAAAGAGTAGATAATGAAAGTGCAAGAGGGAGGCGGTGGCTCAGTGGCTAAGACGTTGAGTTTGTCGATCAGAAAGGTCGGCAGTTCAATGGTTTGAATCCCTAATGCCGCGTAACGGAGTGAGCTCCTGTTACTTGTCCCAGCTTCTGTCAATCTAGCAGTTCAAAATCATGTAAAAATGCAAGTAGAAAAATACCTTTGGTGGGAAGGTAACAGTGTTCTGTGTGCCTTCGGTGTTTAGTCATGCCGGCCACATGACCATGGAGGCGTTGGCTCTTCTCCTTTGAAACAGAGATGAGCACCACCCACTAGAGTCAGGAAAGACTACCACGTATCTGTGAGGGGAACCTTTACCTTTACCTTTAATGAAAGTGTGACTGCAAAGAATTTCAACAGAAATAGATGACAGAATATACTTAGAAACAGCTTAGTGAAGATTGCCGAACCCCAGCGATGCCTACAGAAGGTGGGAAGGACGCCATGTCATCAAGAAAGAATGACTAGAGAAAGCCTGGATCTATAGAGATGGTGTCAGAAAAGCTAAAACTCAGTGCGAGTTCAGATTCAGAACAATGGAAAGGGCTCCTTCTGATATCTTCCAACTACAATGATTTTTTTTTAAAAAAAAAAAATCATCAGCTTTGAATGAAGATAGCAAAATGTTGATAGTAAAAGAAAAGGTAGAGCTACTTAACTCCTATTTTGACACAGTCTTCCCCAACAAGAGGGCACACATTCTAGCAGGCAGCTGAGAAGAGGAAATTAATAGGCAGGATGGAAGCTTGAAATTGATAGAAATATAGTCAAGTCCTAGCGACACTATTTACTGGGTGAATTGCCTTTTAGCTACTGAAGGAAATTGATGACGGCCTTGTTGAACCTTTTCTTATTTTGGGACAATGGGTAGTGCCAGATAATTGAAAAAGGGTAAATGTTGCTCTTATCTTTTTTATAAAAAAAAAAAAATAGAATTGGTGTAGGAGATATTTGAGCAACTTTAGACCATGCAGTTTGACACTGATACCTGAGAAGAATCTAGAACACATCATAAAGAGACATTTCCTTCTTGCTCTGATTCTGTGGTTTCCTGGCCTTTTCTGTTTCTCCTTTTAATAGAATTGGGCACTTTCAAAGTCTTAATCCAAATGTCATGGAAGATCTTGCAAACTTTGTCAACATTTACTCTTTGACAGCTGGGAATAACTCTGAGGATTTGCTGTATTGTGTACTGTCTTTGAGAGCTGAGCTATTGCTGAATTGCAAATAAAAAGATGAAAAGAACCATTGTCAGTCCTATGAGGAGAGGCAAACATGGGAGCAATGGTCATCTTGCATATATATGTGGTCTTCTATCTAAATTTCCAGCTCTGTCACTGAAGCCTCTAGATCCTTCAGTTATGGCAATAGATCAAGATATATGGGTGTGTTGTCCCACCCAACTACCTACATAAAGATTCCTCCGAGATTGGCTTCTCTCCCAGATTCCAAATGAGTTCATCCCTTACTGAGTAAATTCTTCGCCTGCTGTCCACTGCCTCTTTCTTTTTCTCTCCTCCTTCATGTCAGCAAATGATGAGTGAGAGCAGTGGGCAGAAAATTGGTGTGAGATCTATTTTTGGGTTGTCTGCTCAATTTGCAGTGAGGAATTGCTCTCGGGAATCTGTTGAGTAATGAGAGAACATGAGGACTAAGAGAAGAAAAGCAACTGCCAAGTCTCAACCTGGCTTTAAGTGTTCCGTGCAAATGACTTAATTGTGATGTGGAAACATAGGAGAATGAGTGTGTCTCTGCATATAATGCTTTTTTTTTAAACCAGTAGTGAAGAATCATAGTCCTTGTCCAAAGATTTGATAGCCAGTGTGAGTATGGAGTAGTGAGTAAGGTGCTCTCACCCACAATGGATGAAAACCAAGTTTGACTCTACTCTCAACCCTGCTACCATAGCAGGCACTTTGGTACAATCCCAAAACAACTGAAGCACCACTTGAATACCATCAGCATTGACAAAATCACCATTAGTCAATTGCAAAAGGCAAGTTTACTTGGAAAAGCTTACTTCCTGCCACAAGACCATCAAACAATATTTGCCCACACCAAGTCCTTGGCGAAGACTGGATAGGTGGACAAAGTGCCAAATTCAGTCTAAACAGCTGGCTGACTATGTGATGAACCATAATACTTTAAAAAAGGGTCACACTTTAAGACAAAAGCCCCCCAAAGCTAGGATTTTGGTTGAAATAATAGAGAGGATAATAAAAAAAAAAGCAAAGTGTACAAATGCTGAATAAACTGAACTGCGTCATATGAACTACAACCAGCTACAACATAGAAACCATAATATCCAAATGGTTATTAGTTGCCTGCTCAACTCAAAATGGAGGAGGAAAAAATCATACAAATAGATATTGACAACAATTGAATATGGAATCCATGAATATATTCAGTCTATTTGCTTACAGCAGGGGTGTCAAACTCAAGGCCCGGGGACCAGATCCGGCCCATGGGGTGCTTAGATCTTTGAGGCTGACCTCCAGACAGTGAAGGACTGGCCTGTGGTGCCTTGCCAGCAAAAATGGAGCTCCATTTTCACATGGCAGAGGGTTGCAGAAGGCTTGGGAGATGGTTTTCACTGGCAGAGTGCTCAGACTGCCACAGGCTCTCCTGAGTTATGTTGAGCTGGTCATGCCCACCCTGGCCATGCCCACCCTGACCCCCCAAGGACAAGCACAACCCTGATGTGGGCCTCAATGAAATTGAGTTTAACCCCTGGCTTACAGCAATAGCATTTACTGTTTCACAGTGCTTTGCATCCCTCTCTAAGTGGTTTACAGAGTAAGCATATTGCCCCCAACAATCTGGGTTCTCATTTTACTTGACCTTGGAAGGATGGAAGGCTTGACCCTGGTGAGATTTGAATGCTGGCAGCTGGCAGTCAGCAGAAGTAGCCTGCAGTATTGCATTCTGACCACTGTGCCACCACAGCTCTATTGTCCAGAAAAGACCAGTACAAGATTTTAAGTTTAATTTCTGGTAGGTAAATAAGGTAACAGTTGACGAGGAAATGTGCCCAACCATGCCAGAGTGTTTATGGTGAAATATGTAGCATGTTTTTGGAGATCTTGGAAATTGACTGAAAATTAGACTGTGCTATTGAATGCTAGTAAGGGATGCGATGTGGCTAAGATGCTGAGCTTGTCGATCAGAAAGGTTGGCAGTTTGGCGGTTCGAATCCCTAGCATTGCATAACAGAGTGAGCTCCCATTCCTTGTCACAGCTTCTGCCAACCTAGCAATTCGAAAGCATGTAAAAATGCAAGTATAAAAATAGGGACCATATTTGGTGGGAAGGTAACAGCGCTCTGTGCACCTTCAGCATTTAGTCATGCCGGCCACATGACCCTGGACAGCGCTGGCTGGTCGGCTTTGAAATAGAGATGAGCACCATCCCCTAGAGTCAGGAACAACTAGCACATATATGTGATGGGAACCTTTACCTTTACTATTATTGAATGTTAAATGTACACACAGTGTTCTATCCAGCCCCAGGTTCTGGACCCATCTCATACAAAGAACCTTCCCATATTCCAAGCCCTGTATTGCAAATCTCATTTTATTATAGAAACTGCTGGTTGCCAGCAGCCTTTCACATTTCTCATTCCAGCTTTTCCTAATATAGTTTTGTATCCTATAATCCATACATAGTTTGCTTTGTAAGCTACTTTAATGAACAGTTCATAATATCATGACAAACAAATCTTATCCTTCCTGTTCATAAAATAGATAAATGGATTTATAAACCTGGAAAGCCTCCTTTTCCAATTGTACATCTAAACTGTGCATTAGAAATCCACACAATCCAACATGCCATAAAGAAGATAAAACAAGATTAAAATGTTAAATCAAATAAAAAGACCAAGCTAGAAGGATATTAGATCCATTCACAGAAGGAAAAGGCATAGCAGCCCAAGGTGCTGAAATATGACTCTGGGTCAGGTATTTAGTTTCTTCATCCCAACTGAAGGACAGTTTCTTTGAAGAGGCAACTCAGAAATGACATAATTCCGTTTCTGCATTACTGTAACTCCTCGTAATTCTTAGAGCCCTTCCAGTTATGTACCACATAGCTGGATGAAACAATATTACCCAGAATTAACGAGATGATCTGATGACTGGGAATTACAAAATAATGATTACAGGAGACTGAAAACAACTAATCTTTAATAAGAAAGGAATTTATCAGAGGTCGCCTAGCTGTACAGAATTAAGATCCCAGTAGCTCGATGATCACTTAGGATGTCCCATATTCAAAATCCCTTCCAAGGAAATTGGAATTTGGGACACAACGGAGAGATGATCCTCTTTGAAGACGATTATACAATATAAAATATAAATACATTTAGAAGGGTAACAGGTGGGTAAGCGTAGCAGCAAAACATCGATCTAAATCCGCTCGGGGACAGAGGCTTGCTGCCTGCCTGCCTGCCTGCCTCCGGCGTGCCGTCCATCCCCTGGTGCCAGGAGCCCCTGAAGCTTCCCTTCCGCCACCGCTGCGCCTCGCCTTGGCTTCCCTCGCCGAGCGTCGGTTACCTCGGCCCGCAGCTCTGCGTAATGACGCGCGGGAAGCAGGCAGGCAAGGCTTGGGTGGGGAGAGGAGGGCGAGCGCGAAGGAGGTGGGCAAAGCACGAGAGCAGGAGGCGGAGAGGAGCCGAGCAAGCTTTTAAAGCGACAGCCGAGCCTCCTCTTCGCCCAGTGCTGAGCTGCAGCAGGAAAGGTAGCGCGGGCGGGCAGAACGCCGACGGCAGCTGGCGCCGGACTGGACTCGACTCTCTTCCACGCCTGGCCGCTCTCCGCCCCCGGGGGAATCCTCGCCAATCGCAGAGGGAGGGGGACGCGGAGGGACCCCGCCAGATCGGGCGCTTCTCTCTACCCAACCCAGCTCCGCCCAGCCCAGCCCTGCCCAGCCCAGTCCGCTCCTTGGCGCCCTCCTCCGCCGACTCAGCCGCCTTCTCCGCTCTCGTCGTGCACCATGCTCGGGCCGGGGCTCCGCGGGGTGCAGCCACCGACTTTGCCGAAGTTGCCCTGCTGGTGGTGCCTGCTGCTGGAGTGGCTGTGCTGGGCAGGGGCTCGGGGCCAGGAGATGTACGCGCCGCACTCCATCCGCCTGGAGGGGGACATCACCTTGGGCGGCCTCTTCCCCGTCCACGCCCGGGGACCCAGCGGCGCGCCTTGCGGGGACATCCAGCAGCAGGACGGCGTCCACCGCTTGGAGGCCATGCTCTATGCCCTGGACCAGATCAACAGCGACCCCGAGCTGCTGCCCAACGTCACCCTGGGCGCCCGCATCTTGGACACCTGCTCCCGAGACACCTACGCGCTGGAGCAGTCGCTCACCTTCGTCCAGGCGCTCATCCAGAAGGACACCTCCGACGTGCGTTGCACTAACGGCGAGCCGCCCGTCTTCGTCAAACCCGAAAAGGTGCTGGGAGTCATCGGCGCCTCGGCCAGCTCCGTCTCCATTATGGTGGCCAACATCCTCAGGCTCTTCCAGGTAGGACGCGTACTCGGGCGGCAGCTTCAGCAGCAGGTGGTCGGTGAGAGCCGAGCGCCCGGTGGGAGACCCGTGGCTTGTATTGGAGGCGCGATTGTACCGCCGAGGAGAGAAAGATAAATCGAGCGTGCGCGGGAGCGCTCTCCGCTCGCATTTCACTGACAGGGTGGTTGGGAAAGGTTGTCTAAGCTCATTCCCCATTTGACCCTTCAGTTCTCTGAAAGCAGCATCAACTCCTTCAGGGTGCAGGGAATGCAGTGGATCCCCAGGCTACCCGCCTGGAGTGCCAGCCCTCCGTTTGCTTTCGGGCCCACGCTTTTATCTCCAGGTAGTTTTTGCTCGTCGACCTGCCTTCTCGATTTCGCTTTTGCTGGCTTTCCCTTTCGCGTGCGCTATCCCTGCCAAAAGGCGAGCAATTTTTTCGAAGCTGCCTCCTTCGAAAGCCATGGGAATCGTGGCGTTCGCGCGTAAAGGAGTTACTGGGGATGGAGACCGATGAAAAGATTCGCAGTGTGGTTCGCGTTCGGCTAGAATGACCACTTGGTAAAGACTACGACAGCGGTTCTACCATAGATCTTCCTTCTTACCACCGAGCAGGCAAGCAAACTGCCGTGGTCTTTTACCGCAGTTTCTAGGGAACAGGCCGCCTTCTAGGGGGTTACCATGCTCAATTGCTCCAAAGGCTTCGGAAGAACTGAATTCGGTCCTTCTTTTAAGTTAATGGCGTGGCTTTTTTTCCTTAACTTCTCTGTAAGCATTTGAAGGAGTGGGGAGGGAATATTAAGTGAACTTTAGGAAAATATCACCAGCGACGTGTTCTGGGACACTTCCTCAAGGGGCGTGCAAATTGGTTAACCAGCAGAGCGCTCAGTGCACAGACAAAAAATATGGCTATAGCGACCGGGAGAGCAATTAGCCCATTCAAAGTGTCTTCTCTAATAAGGCACTTTGTTAGCGGTGGTGGGTCTTCTAATGGAAATCCAAACCCCTTCAGTTCGATGCTTCCCGAGCTTGATCTGTTTCTCTGGCAACGTAGCCAGTTTACCAAGTTGCTTCAATAAAATGCTGGAATCCGGGAAGAAGCGTTTTTTCCCCCGCTGCCTGTAACGCCTCCCTCGAACTGGAGCGAACTGGGAGGAGCAGGGCGTGGGTTGCAGGGTGTGGGATAGGTGGTGCTACAAAACCTTTATTCCACGTGGCTTGTCTTAATATCGCGGCCGAGAGTCCGTGCCTCGCTTACCAAGCCAAATTTCTCCCTCGGGGTGCTAAGATTCCGCAATTGCATCAAAGCAATGGCCAAAGGAAGCCCCCCCCCCCCCAATCCTCGGAGACTCAAATCTGCGTCGTGGTCTGAGATGAAAATTACGCTGCCCCATACTTGGAAATAATAAGCGGTTCGAACAGTTGTCCAACTGGATTCAGTGCCGTTTCTTCCAAATTAGCTGTTTTCGAGCCCGTGTTTTAAGCGAGGCGACTTTTCATTTTGAATTGAACACCCCCCTCCTTCCCTCTCACCCCGCCCCACTCCAGAAGCTTTCTGAGACTCACAGAGACCGGCGTCGGAACTGACAATGGGGGATTTTGGGGAAAGATTGCTAGCGTGCGCCGAAATTGCTCCACGCTAGGCGGAGAGCGAGAGTCTGGCTTGGAGTCCTTTGAGGAACAGAAAAATGAGAGCGCTTTAGGCGGACAAGGAAAGGCAGCCTCTTGTAACCTGCGCGCCGTAGCAGAGCTCCGACGGTGGGGCGCTGTCCACCTCCGGGGTGCTGAATCCGTCTGGCTCCTCCGTTAAGTCTCACTTGCTTTCTCGTCACCTTCCCTTCTTGGCTTCGCTCCTGAACAGCTGTTCTGGCAAGGGCGGCGACCCGGAGAGGCCTCCCGTTGCGAAGGAGAGGGGTCTTGGCTCTACAGAGGAAGAGAGAGGGCAGCCTTTCCATCCCTCAGATCTTTGCGCTCTCCTTGGTGCCTTAAAATAGAGTTTTCCAAACTTGGCAACTTTAAGACTT
Source organism: Thamnophis elegans (assembly GCF_009769535.1). Taxonomy (NCBI): domain Eukaryota; kingdom Metazoa; phylum Chordata; class Lepidosauria; order Squamata; family Natricidae; genus Thamnophis; species Thamnophis elegans. The sequence continues at coordinate 124,601,466 of NC_045542.1, read as the reverse complement.
GTGGACTTCAACTCCCAAAATTCCCAAGCCAAATTCTTGGGAATTTGGGAGTTGAAGTCCACAAGTCAAGCTATCAAGTTTGGAGACCCCTTCCCTAAAGCAACAGAGAGAAGGGCTTGAAAATGCTTCCCTTTGCTGCTTGGTCTCTGGGCTTCAGGATCTGTTGGTCTGTTTGTGCATGTTTTGTCTAGAAAATATCTTGGCTGGCCTTGTGCCATTACACAAGCAATATTTGGAAAAAATAATTTGAGGATCTTGCATTGATCCTATCAGAAGTTATCTTCCTTAAGGCAACAGCCCTGGGCAGATTATTTAGCCTAGGCATGCAAAACAGGATTAGAGTCTCTGTGGTTGATCTCACCAAATGATTGATAGATTGATTATGTGCCATCAACTCTCAGGAGGGTCTCACATACAGTATATTAATTGCTTAACTAGTATCTGACCAGAACAACCATAGGGATTTAAAACAACATTTTTAATAATGCCATATTGGTTAGTGGTGTTTGAGCAGTTGAGGTGAGCCAAATCTGTTCCAAGACTCTGGCCACCTTTTCTGGTGTGGAGAGGTTTCCTCTCAAGACCAAAGTGAGCATTCAGTCTCAAGCCGAATCATAAATATTCTAAAAGATCTCCCTTGCACTACTTACTGAACTACAAATGAATCAGCCACATCCAACCATACATATTAATTAGCCCTGCAAATTGCCAGTATGGAATAAGCAAAAGATCTTAGGTGTGTGTGTGTGTGTGTGTGTGTGTGTGTGTGTGTAAGAGAGAGGTTGGGAGGGAGGGAGGAAGAGAGAGAGAGAGAGAGAGAGAGAGAGAGAGAGAGAGAGAGAGAGAGAGAGAGAGAGGTGGCAATTGCAGCTGTGTGATATAAACCTAATCTTCTTCATGCGTTGATGTTGCATGCACCTTCAAAAGGGACAGGTTTATACAATGCTGCAGGTACCATCATCTTTCGTGTCCCCCCATGAATGCAGCTGTTTGACGAAAACCTGTCAGGTTCAGATTGCAACCAGCTAATCTCATACTGAACACAAAAGCAAAGACAGCTCTTCCTCCAGTCTCCTGTTCTTCCCATGCAAACATGAAAGAGTTTCACAATGGCCCCAGCATTCCGGATATTATATAATGAGGCTTCAGGTCAAGCAGATCAATTTCCTGTTCCTGGGAAATTTTTGTGCAAAAGATGCTGAGAATGAGCTCCGAATTCCAGATTACTTTGGTAGAGCAATGACAGAAAATGCTGTCTGGATTGCTCTGACAGATTATGAATATTTTAGAAATCAGGTGCCCATTACTATAATTGGAGGTTGATGTCCTGTCATTATTCTTCACACTTTAGCTCTTGAAACTCTATGCTCCCTTCCCTACCATGTTGCCACATTTGAAAGAACAATGAGAAATAATTGTCAGGAAGCAAAAGATGAAATGGAGCACAGGTACTAGAAAATAACTGAGTCTTTCAGTATATGAGACAAATAGATGAATAAAACAAGGAAAGAGCTTTAAATGGGCTTAATTTTTCTCTAGGCTTTTGGAATCAGCGGGTTTAGGTAAATATGAAAACAGTTAAAGAAAACTTCTCAAATGTAATTTTTATTTGGAGCTATAACTTTAAGAGCTGTAGTGGGGCAGAGGTTAGAGTGCAGTATTGCAAGCTACTTCTGCTGACTGCCAGCTGACTGCAATTTGGCAGTTCAAATTTAACGAGGCTCAAGGTTGCCTCAGCCTTCCATCCTTCCGAGGTGGGTAAAAGCACTGTGAAATGGTAAATAAGTCTAAGTGCTATTGCTATTGGTATAACTTTCCAACTAGACTTGAGAACACTACTCAAATTAAATATCAGTTACAGGATCTCTGCAGTTTGGGTAGAACGTAAAGATATGCATCATCAATAATTTGTGGTTCAGTTTTGTTTCTGGATAATTCAAGCATCCAAATTCAATTGGATATTCAATGGTTTTTAATGACAGTATTGCCATATGTTATGTCATAGTTTGGAATTTAGCTGAAGGAAGGAGCAAAGGAAGTCTCAAGCAAGATTTTGATGCCTTTCCCATCACATTATCTAAGCAAGGAACACTTATGTAATCTCAAGGCTCTACTCCAAGGCTTGGATATAATGATACTATCTGTAGATCTTTATAATAATTGTGAGATCTGATGTTGAACAGGAGTTAACATTGCTCGATGTGACATAAAATATATTATACTTTTCGAAGTATACTTTTCCCCCCTAAAAGAGGGTGGAAATGTTGGTGTGTCTTATACACTGAATACAGCCATTTTTGGCCTCTGGAAATCCCACCCCACGTGTTGTTTTTGCCAAAAACAGACTTGTTTTTCACAAAAACAGACATAAGAGGGTTTGGGAGGCCTGCAGAGTGCTCCTAGGGGTTTGGGAGGGCAAAAATGATGCATATGGGGTTTTGGAGGCAAAAAATGGTCCAATTTTTTGCAAAATCAGGGGCATTTCTGCTCTCCCCAGCCCTCTAGAGCACTCTGCAGGATTCTCAAACCCTCTGCATACCCCATTTTTGTGAAAAATGGGCTCATGTTTGGCCTCCCAAACCCCCCCAGGAGTGCCATTTTTGTTCTCTCCAGCCCCCAGGAGCACTCTGAAGATCTCCCAAACCTTCTGGCACACAGGCCCCCTCCCTGCAGGCCGGGGAGGGCAAAAACCCTTTTTCTTGTTTACCTCTTCAAAATCTTGGTGTGTATTATACTCTGGTGCATCTTATAGTCTGAAAAATATGGTACCTATCAGCCATTCTTGGAGATACACATACACATTTGCTATGATCCCTTTTAAAAATATGTGGCATAGGTAAATGAGTTGGACTAGAACAAACACTGTAGTGAAAGCTTCCATGAAATTTCCAAAGAAGTGGAGTTGGTCACTCATTCTGGCGCAAGTCAAACAGTATGCAATCATCAAGTCATCTCTTTGAAAGCATGAAACTTTCTCAGACTCTAACTTGGAATTGAAAAGTCCAATAGAATAAGATAGAATCCTTTATTGGCAAGTGTGATTGGTGCATAAGCTCTCAGTGTATATAAAAGGAAAAAAAGAAAAAAATACATTCATCAAGAATCATAAGATACAACACTTAGTGATAGCCATAGGTTACTAATAAGCAATCAAATCATACTAGGAAACAAACAGAACAATATAAATCATAAAAATACAAGCAATATGGTTATAGTCATAAGTGGGAGAAAGAGGTAATAGGAAGGATGAGAATAATAATAATAATAATACATTCTTAGTAAATAGTTTGAAAGTGTTGTGAGAATTAGTTGTTTAACAGAGTGATGGCATTCAGGAAAAACTGGCCTTGTGTCTAGTTGTTCTGGTGTGCAATGCTCTATAGCATTGTTTTGAGGATAGAAGTTGAAATAATTTATGTCCAGGATGTTAGGAGCCAAACCAGACAGTTATAGAGGTGAAGTTGACCGACTCAATAATTCTTCTGAAGAACTGAATAAACAGCTCTTTGGACAGTTTGAGCTTTCTGAAAGAACATTCTTTGTTCTGCCTTTTTGATGATCTTTTTAATATTAGGTGTCCATTTTAAGTCTTAAGATATGATAGACCCTAGATATTTGCGTGACCCGACAAATGCGCGCCCAACAAATGCGTGCTGACAAAACCGCCGTGACAAAACGGCGAAGTCGAAAGCATGCCCACTGAGGTGTGCCGACAAAACCGCACCCACAAAAGCGTGATTAGGGTTTTTAGGTTAGGATTAGGGTTAGGGTTAGCGTTGTTAACGTTGTTACCAACCGTTGTTTTTGCGTTGTTTTCGATGGCGCGCTTTTGTCAGCGTGCATTTGTTGACGCGCTTTAGTGGGCGCACTTTCAATTTCGCTGTTTTGTCACAGCGGTTTTGTCGGTGTGCATTTGTTGGGTGTGCATTGGTCGATGAACCGATATTTGAAGGTCTCTACTGTTGAAACTGTTTTGTCTACTATTGCGACATACTGTGACATACTGTGTTGCCTAGTATTGTAAGAGGTGGTAGTATAGTATATAGTGTATAGTGTATAGTGTATAGTGTATAGTGTATAGTGTATAGTGTATAGCGTATAGCGTATAGCGTATAGCGTATAGCGTATAGCGTATAGCGTATAGCGTATAGCGTATAGCGTATAGCGTATAGCGTATAGCGTATAGCGTATAGTATAGTATAGTATAGTATAGTATAGTATAGTATAGTATAGTATAGTACAGTACAGTACAGTACAGTACAGTACATTATATATATAACACAGACCTTTCCAGAAATCTGTGCCTTTTTTTACTGGATATGAGAATGATAATATATCAGTATAGATCTACATAAAAAGCTCTTCCATTTTAGCTGTGGAATATTTGATTTATAAGCAGTAATAGCCAGTAAAATCACATCTCTTACCTGAAGCTGTTGTCTGAGACCATATTGCTATTCCAGATTTCCTTAACTGTGTCCCCAATTTTTCATTTACAGAATTGATTTTCCTAGCTCAAACCTTTTCCTTCATCTGTTTTGTTTTCTTACCTTTCTAGAGTTATGAAAAAAAGAAGGAAAAAGAATACTGATTGCAGTAAGGATGTCACTAGTAATGTGATAAGTCTTCAGGTATCATATGTTTGCATTTCTGTGAAAATCAGTTTTGCTTGGACACATTAAAGCCATAAAATGTATTTGTTTCTATTTAGAAAATTAATTACACTAAGGGACTGCAAAGGAATTTTTTGGTGGGGAGTAAGAATATGATCCTCTTTTTATTAAATTAAGAGACATGCAAAGTCTACAATTATAGCTACTTGATGAGTAGAATCTGTGATAATCAGTGCACTGTAGATAGAATATTACATAGTACAAATGTGACAGAAGGAAAGTGGGTGTGTTACAATACATAATTTAGAAATGTAAGTGTGAGATGAGAAGGAAGCTTTCTCATTAAGCCAAGTATCAGGTTCTATTTTCATGTACTATACAAAAAGTTAAGTAGAGTCAGCTATGCGGTCAAAATTTGGATAATACATATGCATATTTCTAGTGATTAAGACTTAGAGCCTAACTTACTACTGGACTTATAAATGTTATGTGATCCTCCATCATCCATTCAGTATGCCCAAGAGGATATGGTATCTATAGTACATATCCAAATTTGAGAACTAGAGAAATGAATTATACGTAGTATCTGTGACACCCACTCGGTGGATGAGAGTGAGTTCCCCTCCCCCAATGTGATTGGCACAATCTCTGCCAACCTTCCAAAATTCAAAACATGGCTGTATCAACAGATTTGCATGTTTCACAGAAATAGTGATTTGATGAAGTGGTTACAGTATAACACCTAATATTCTCCACTAGTCTTTAAATAATAACATTAATGTTTTTAATTGTAGAATGGTTTTTAATATTGCTATTTTATATTTTTATTATATGCTGCCCAGAATCCTATATTGTGAGATGGCCAACTGTATAATGATGGTAGATATAAAAATAGATAGATAGATCGATAGATACATAGATAGATACATAGATGATGGATGATAGATGGATGATAGACAGATAGATAACATGGCACATGCAAAACAAATCAGTTGAAATTTGAACATGCCATTAGATGACATCATAGGCTAAATGATGAATGGAGTTTCTGTATGATAGAACTGATGTTGCCAAAGTTCTTTTGGAGCTGACATATATAACTATTGTAATTAATATCCTAATAAACAAAGAATACTAGTCAATTTTTTTTCTGCATTTTTGCCAAACTTTTGTGCATTGTGCAATATGGCTTTTTATGCATAGCTTTATTGTGAAATAGATAAGATGTGGATGTGGAACTTACTTGTACTGTATCCTCAGTAGTTTGAAGTTCTATTTTTTCCCTATCTGAACACTTATACTTTTAATTGTTAAACAATATAAATAATTCTCTACAATCATTCTTTGATTCCTTGTGATCCATAATACAACATTGTTTCTTCAGCAAATTGGTGTATAACTGTCCTTGCAGCAAATGCTCATGCCTGTCTGTCTGTCTGTCTCTGCCTGCCTATCTATCTATTTATCTATTTATCTATCTACCTATCTACCTACATACCTACCTACCTATCAACTGTCATGTAAATGAATAATGATGATGCCAATATAAAGTAAAAGAAAACAAGAAATCTAAAAATGCAATAGAAGGAAAAGAGTAAAAGAAAAATAGGAAAGAAAAAAGATACAGAAAAGTAGTTTTTGATATTTATAGCAGTTATAAGTATAATTATAAATTTCCTCTTGCTATTTGGTTACAGTTCTCTTTTTTCTATAATTTATCTTGTCTAAACATCAAATCTATCAATCATATTTTTTCTGTTTCACACATATAATAGTTTTCCAATCACCAATAAATGTAGATATTGCCCATTCCTTGATTATAGAAGTCAGTTTATCTATCTCAGTAAGTTCCATCACCTTCACCAACTATTCCTCCATCCTGGGTGCTATTGAGTGGAATAATCTCATTTTAGCTTGCCAGTAAGCTAACTTTAGTGTAGCTTCCCATGCTATAATTTAATCCCAAAGTTAGGCATAAAAATACTCCTTCTGCGAGGTTACAGAGTGATAGAGTATATAGCAAAAATCAAGAATTGTAGCTTTGGCCATTTTGTTAAAAATATTTTTTTTTAAAAAAAAGAAAGTTCTAAAGCATTCTGGGAATTAGGTCAAAAGTCAAAAGCCTCTTGCACAAGAAATAGTTTTGGAAAATGGGAGGACAGAATTCATTGCAAGATTAGGTAGAATTGAAATGTCAGGTAGCTATGTACTTCAGACAGAACTTATTAGACACCAAAACCTTTATGTGACCTCTGGGGTGGAGAGGAAATGTTTGTTTTACTTTGTAGGATGTTATGTTGACATTTAGCAGACATCCAGCAGTCTACATCTCTTACTACTACAGACAAACTATCAAAGAAAATACCAATTAGCATGAAAGTTCACAATAATGGTCATTATTTTAGATTGTGCTGCAAACCTATGTTGACTGCTTTTTAGACTGAAAGACACCAGCATGTGATAAAGCACAGATTACAAACAGTTTGTGATTTTCAGTTGCACTGATTCAGTAAACCTGACTATATGTCAAAATCCTCAGTCAAAATCACCCTTTAAGCTGCATAAGTTTCTAGCAATAGCACTTAGACTTATATACCACTTCACAGTGCTCTACAGCCCTCTCTAAGCGGTTTACAGAGTCAGCATATTTCTCCCAACAACCTGTGTCCTCATTTTACTGACCTCAGAAGGATGGAAGAATGAGTCAACTTTGAGCCTGGTGAGATTTGAACTGCCAAATTGCAGTCAGCTGGCAGTCAGCAGAATTAGCGTGCAGTACTGCATTCTGACCACTGTGCCACCATGGCTTTTACCATGGCTCTTGAACTACTTTTGTTTTGAGAATCAGGGGCATAAAAGTCCAAGAAAGATTGGCTTTCTGGAAATGATTGCTTAGAGCAGACAAATTTCATAATGAAAGAATAAATATGATTTATTTCCAAGTTTACCATCATTTTATGAAAGGAAAGGAAAGGAATCCTCCCTCGCCTCCTAAAAATATTCCATTGCCTACTTATTTAGCCTTGATCATCTGCTTTTAAAATATAAATATTTCCTTATTCCAAGTTTTCATTATTATTATTATTTGCTTTCTTGTGCTTTTTCTTGATCTGTCCTTCATGGATATATGAATGGCAACCTGCATATTACCTTCATTTTACATTGAAATTGTTTCCTCTAATGCAGTTTTTCTTAACCTTGGCAGCTTTGGACTCCAATTCCCAGAATTCCCAAGCTAGAATTAGGATCTACACATCTGAAAGATGCTAAAGTTGAAAAACATTGCTCTAATATGTTTTGAAAGTATTTATAATACTTGCAGCTTTTGAATAGGGTTGGCAGCTATTTTAATTGAGTTCTCTTCTGATTTTCTCATCATTATACTAATTTGGTACACCCTAGAAAATATCCTGCAGCTCAAAATTATATTGTCCTAATTTCTAAGCCATTATTTTCTTTTGTCAGTTTCAAATGGCAATTAAGGGTTAAGAGTACTGCATAAAAAGTGGTGGTGCAGTGGCTAACTCTTCCTACTTCCAGCAGTTTGATCCTGATAGGCTCAAGATTGACTCAGCCTTCCATCCTTCTGAGACCAGTAAAATCACAGGACCCATATTGTTGGGGAAAATATGCTGACTCTGTAAACTACTTAGAGAGGGCTGTAAAGCTCTGTGAAGCATTGGGTAAGTCTAAGTGCTATTGCTACTATTGCTATAAAGGTAGCACTTGCCTGATGACAATGTTTATATTAACTGGTGAATATGCTGCTGAATGAATTATCCCAAAATGGGGGTGGGGAGGGACCTTCCATTTTTCCATTCCTTTTGGCATTTTTTCAAAGGATGCCTGGAGTTCCAGGAAATTCAATGAGGCAAGTAAAGTCTGTGATACTAATTTAGTAAGTGAAAAAGGCTGTGAAAAGTATTTTTGACTTCATTAGCATCTGTTTCCCTGCAGTGTGAATAGGCAAATTGGAGGAGTTTGAATTATTTGTCAGGGCTAAAAAACTAGGACGTATGCATTTTCCGAGTTTCTAATTCTCAAAATTCTCTACAGTATAAAAGCCATTCCCTGTTTTGTTGTACTTGGTGATGATTTTTATTCCTATTTATTTGTTCTGTGAGCAGATAGGAAGCGGATAGGTTGATACAACACACCACAAGATAAATACTATAAGGAAAATAGAGGAATACATACATACATACACAAATACACATATACAAATACACATTCTCTCTCTCTCTCACTCTCACTCTCCCCCCCTCCATCTACCTACCCACCCACTCATACTCAGATTAGTATTGTTGGAAACATTCAGAAGAGGTATCTATCTATCTATCTATCTATCTATCTATCTATCTATCTATCTATCTATCTATCTATCTAATTCATACCTCTTAATTGTAATGGGGTTACCATTTACAGCCTTCCTTATCTTTAGACTATTATATAATTATATAATTTCCACAACTCCGTGTGTTTAGCATTGGATCTCTCTTATGGGAAATGCTATGTCTGTTGATTTTCTATCTGCATTCAAATTGATAAATTTATAGAAGTCCCACAGGCAAAAATAGGAGGCAAATGTAATTTCTAGTTCATAGTAAGAAAGAATATCTCAAGTGCCAGAAAAAATTATGTTTCTGTGCAAAGAGTATTTCCAGTTCAAGAAATGCAAACCTTTTTGCCTCTTTAATGCATTGTTCTGCTAGAATGAAATCAGCAGAACAAACAAAATGTACAGTAACGATGAACTAGCAAATATATCATGTGCAATATACCTTGAAGGATCTGGAACTGTAAAGTTATGGAGGCACATACTTGACTGGCATCTATGAAATACACTTGTTTTAGACCCCATCATTCTGTGGACATTGAACGCACCTCCAAGGATGGCTTAGCAGACACAAGGATAGAGTCATAAGTTGTATCACTCAGGGCTTCATGAAAGTCCAGGGTTGATTGTGAATATCTGAGCATTAAATACTTGAAGAGTGATGAACTGTATCTTAAGTCTGTCTGCTTTATAGGAAGTCCTTAACACAACCACAACTGAGACCAGATTTTTCTCTTGTTAAACAGGGCAGTTAAGTGGGTCACACTCAATTCTTACCTTTTTTTTTTTTACATCATTAAGCAAATCACTTCAGCTGTTAAGCGAATCAGGCAGTTAAGTGAATCTGGCTTCCCCCTGTGATTTTGCTTGCCAGAAGAAAGCTGGGCAGGTTGAAAATGGCAATCATTTGATCCTGGGATGCTGCAACCATCCATCATTTGATCATGTGACTGTGGGTTGGACTGTGACAATTGTAAATGTAAGAACTGATTGTAAATCATTTTCCTCAGTGCTGTTGTAGCTTCAAACTATCACTAAGCAAATGGTGGTAAGTTCTTAATTTATACAGATTTCAAGGCCTTTACAATAGGGCAGAGGTCCCCAACCTCTAGTACATGGATCAGCACCAGTCTGCAGCATGCCAGAAACTGGGCTGTGCAAACAAGTGAAGCCCCATCCATGGGATGCAGGCAGCACACGAAACCACACCTCCTCCAATCTGTAGAAAAACCTCTCTCCACGTAGCCAGTCCTGGTGACCCTAAAGTTGGGGCCTGTTGCAATAGGGTGTCATTCTTATCTGATGTAAAGGAATCTTTACAATAAATTTGAGGAACATTTCTTTTCATATCTGTGCTCTACAGATATGAAAAAACACCTTGAGTTCTCAGGAATAATCACACTCATTTGAAATCTGGAATTTAAAGTCGTGTGTGTCTCAATTGTACCCAGGTGGCCCTAAGTTCTTAACTACACTTAATGATCTTGTCCTAAATTCTTACAAGGTCATACCTACTCGTCTTTTCACGATCTACAATGTTTCCTAATTAAATGTGGCTTCAAACATTTTGCATATTAAAATTGCTATAAAAATAATGAACCTTTAGAGAGCCCCATAAAAAGAAAGATATTGTGTCTTTCCTTATGAGGATCTTTAGATTTTACTGTCACTCTAAGTGAAACCCAAGAAGTTAGCACCATCAAATCAGTCTGATAGTTCATCAACTTCAATAGAGTACTTACTGGAAGCAACTTTTCAGGTTTCATACATGTGAGTCTCCTCTGCCTATAGGAAAAATCATTTTATGTGTACTGCCAATGTGATCTGTGATGCAACAAAACTCAGAAAGAAACAGATATTCTCTGCACATAAAAGTATTAGCAGCAGTGTTTACAAGGGTAGGTAAAAATATCAAGATGATGGACATGATCATATGGACATGGTTTCCATCAATTATTTTTAATATTATTTATTGCTTGCCATCCAATCTACCCTGAGCCCTCTTGTGCATAATAAAGCATAGCACTTAATTTATCTTGGTTGATCTCAAAAAAAAAAAAATCACCCCACCTCTAAGCATTGAATCTAATTAATATTAGAATAGGAATATGGCTATATTAATCTGGATCTCAAATTTTATATCCCAGAAGAAATGACAAACCATGTCCACCAGAGAAAAGTACTTGCCTATGTAATCCCCAAGGACTGATTCAGTTTAGGGAAATTAAGAATAAAGAGAATAGATAATTTTTTAACAGAACATTTTGGGGATGTTGCGAGGGTTACATTGTAGGAATGGTGATACAGACTCAGTGGGCAGAGCTGTGATTCTGTTTTATTTTTAATGGTCTTGATATTGTTAAAGACCGTTGGAGGATTTAGTTTCTTGGCTTTAGCTGCATTAAACAGCTTTAAAGCATATATTTCTATTTTCATATGTGTCTTGCCTCTGTAAGTAATACTGAGGTTGTAAACCGCCCACCCCATCTGTGCTTAAAGCTGGCCCACTCTCTGTGGGACTGATGTGAACCACTGACTCTTCAGTAGGCAACAGGGACTGAAGAGCAAGTTGTGGTGAAGTCATGGAGAAAAACCCACTTCCCTTTGTATTGAGTTTTGCTTTATTTGTATTTTAATCTTGTTCTTGTAAAGTTTGTGGCAGCATCCACATGCAATTGCTCTTGCTTCCCCCACCTCCATTATATTTTTTATGCCAGGAAAAATGTCTCTGTCTTTGGGCCATGTAGGAATTTGGACAGTCTTTAAAGGAAAAATGGCAACCTCATCTGGTTATTCTTGGATTGCATTGAAATATGCCTTGTACAGATGATCATTAATGAATGTATTCCCACTGGAATTTCCGTAATTGTGGCACTGGTTGTCCCTTGATCTAGGACTATGAAGGGGATAGTTTGTTCACAGGAGAAGGTGAGCATAAGAAGTTCTGATTAATGATGAAACTGCTAATTGCAAAGGTGGACATCACAGAACAATATTTCCTATGTAAAACAACATGGACAACACAACTTTGAAGTATGACCTTGTGTCTGGCAGGATATTGTCTAGGGCACCAGCTTGCTAATTACTGAAAAATGAATTATTTTGATAAATGGCAAGATAAAATTAACTTCTATTTTCTTGAGGTAATTTTCCCCCCACTCAAACCCTGAAGTGAAATCACGGCTTTTAATATCTGTCATACAAGATTAATAAGTTATATTTATTCTTTAATTGACCTGGATATCCAAAAGTGCATTGCAGGGGAAGAAATAAAAAAAAAAGTACGCTATAGACAAAAAAAAACCCTCCCCGACAAGGGTCAAAATGCCTTCCTAGTTATCAGCCCCAGGGGGAATTGAGTGTCTTTTTTTTTGCACATTTATACTCATTATGAACTCAGTTAAAGTTCTACCACAAAGAAGGACCCAAGCAGAGATGAATAATTTAGCTTGAATTAGAAAATGAATAATGTATAACGTTGGTTACTTAAGCTCTAAGACTTAAAGGGATGTCAAACAGAAAGGTGCATTGTGTGTTGTCATGTGGTACCCAAAACTCTGTGCTAAAGTCTCATTCTGTTGTTGCTTGATGCTGAAAGAAAAGCTGCACAATATGTTTGAGAGAAGTATATTTCTGCTGGTCCTGCCTACATATTAGCTTCAATCCCACCAATTTGTTTGTGAAAGTCTTTTGAGGCCTCTAGTAAATTTATGTTCTTAAAACCAAGAACAATCTTGATCCCCAGGTGAAGTGATGGCTAGAAAAGTTGTCACTTTGAAGCAAGAGAGAGAAGACAGATTTTGTCCCCCACCCTCCATAGTTTTCAAGCTAAAAAGACTCTTTAAATGAATCATTAGATAGAACTGCAAACCATATTACATTTTCCTCCCTCTTCTCATGAGATTACACTGGTGAATTGAACATAGATATCTGATTTGAGATCTTTATTTCTTTGTGAAGAGATCTTGCAGAAACTGACACAAGGAAGAAATTAAAGCAAGCAAACAAAGGAGCATATGTTATGGTTGTTTCCACCCAAGTCTTTTGTCACATAAGAGAGATTAGGGTTTTTGTTTTTAAGAGGGCCAGATTAATGCTTGTAACACTTTTGTGTTTTCCTTCCATTCTTCTTTTTTTCTTTCTCCCCCCCCCCCCAAAATAATTACACTGAAAGGACAGAAGAGGTGCACAATACATTTCAAATGGCTTGAAGCATTTTTGTGCAGACCACAGAGGCATATGAATGATGGAAGGAGAACAGCTTCTGACTATATATCTTCATGAACTTGTCTTTCATTGTGTCATCTTTTCTGACATCTCTAGAAGCGTAGATCAAGGTTGTCTTCCACAGAACTCTAGGATTCTATAAGAACTTGATAGATTTCCACAAGACCCTAAAGCCATGATGGCGAACCTATGGCATGTGTGCCAGGAGTGGCATGCAGAGGCCTCTCTGCTGGCATGGGCGCTGTCGCCCCAGGTCAGATCTCCGTGGTGTTTCTTTGTGAGCTTCTGTTTCCCTGCAAATGACGAAACAGAAGCTCATGAAGGAAAAAAGATCTAACTCTTGCCCGGATGCCCTGCCTTCCACTGGTCTGCTGCTCTTTGGGTCTCTCCTCTGCATGTGCACATTCACACATGTCTGTACACGCACCTTTCAGTTTGGGCATGCACATGCACACAGTTTGTCAGCCCTTCTTCATTCACAAATTAGGAAAGAAAACCACCAGACTCCATTTGTTGAAATCAAGTGTACTTTTATTAATTATAAATGAATAGAAGCGTAGCAAAGCTAAGACTGGTTATTTAGGCGCGAAAGCGAATAATATATTGTATAATTCATTCCCCTCCCCTTGGCATCCTGTGCACAGTCCAATCATAATTCTCCCAAATGTCAGGTGTGAGATAACTTCGAAAGGCATCACCAGGATGGAATGCTGGTCCATTGGCCTTGGGGGGAAACACTCCTCCTCCACATACGCAGTAAGGTGGTCCGGTCAAAATCTAGAATCTTCCTCCAGCACAACAATGAGTCCCCTCCCAAATACCATGCCCCCCCCTCCCCGTTTCAATGGCAGCCGAAACAGTAGCAAAGCGGAGGCTGACACTCACCCTAAAAGGTTCACCATCACTGCCCTAAAGGATTAATAAAATAAAAGTTCTCTCAAATGCAGCCAAGGACATCCATAGCAATTGTTTCAGTGAAAAGTCTTCATATCCCAATGGCTGAATATTAATTTATTTCACAAATATGCCTTGTATGAAGGCAAACATACCTGTCCCAGGATAATGTTGCATCTGGGTCAGGACCAGACATTTAGTATTCTGAGCTTTTGGACTTGTGCTGGAACCCATCCTCAGGGAACTTCTCTCCAGCAGAGTGTATGCTTTGGGCTACTCTGTGTATGGTATTTATATGGTGCCTGTTGTGTGTAGCTTTTTAGATATTGATTGGGTGTTGATGGCTGGCTATTAAGTTGTTGGCTGTTGCTTCCTTATGCTGCCATGGCCTTGCTTCCTAAAGTACTTGATAAGCTGGTGGTAAATCAGCACTTCCCTTAAACTATTTGGTAAAAACATTAATATCCCAAGTAATTGTGAAATGAAAACTTTAATTTTTGTATATCTGAGGCATCATTTTTGCCGTTAAATGTCCAATTAGTTAATCCAAAACAAGGAAACGTTCTTGGGAGAATTGAATTCCCAAAAGTAAAACTTTATTGGATTTACATATTGGTACCAAAGAAATGAAACCAGCTTTGGTTTCCTGTGCAAATGTCTAGTTAAACAATCTTTCCTCCATAGTTGGTGGAGACAGCCTCCATGCATGGGTAATACTCGTACACTATCCAATAGGATTGAGTCTGATATCTTTAAGACACACCTTCTCCTGCATCCACACCCAGCTTTGTGACTCAGTAAATTTCCAAGGACAGATGTGTGAAACTGTCTCTCCTCCACTTTTTCTAGATTAATTAGCTAACCTTTCCAAATCAACCTTCAAATTATTATTTTCTTTCCAGATTTCTTTCTTTTGACTACTTTCATCTCCAGAGGTTTCTACAGCTGTGGGGAGCCCCATGGGGCACTGGACAGTGCAGTGAAGCTCCAGAGCATCCAGCGGACACCAGATCAAGTCTCTGGAGCTCCATAAGTGTTTTAGTTGCACGGCAGCAGAGGAGCCAGGGAACAACCATGATCATTCCCAGCCAAGCAGTAGGACTACAGGAGCCTTGTCAGAGGCATGAAGCAGGTGGATGCCATTTTAGATCCTCCACGAGGCGGCCGCCATTTTGAAGTCATAACCAGGCTCCCAATTTAAAGCCTAGCTGAGCTCACGGAGTGACTGGGGACCCCCTTAGTCTCCCCCCCACAGCCTCCCTGCTTCCCAGCTGGTGGCCTTGAAGAGCCAGGATTGCTAGGTTTGAAGGCCCTGGAGGGATCCAAGTCCAGGCTTCTCCAGCAGGCCCCAGCATAGACCAGGCCCTAGAGTGCCTCACACATCCAACTCCCTCCTCCTTTGGCAAGCCTCAAAATCTGGTGTGGGTTGGCATGGTGGATATGGAAGCAGGGATGGACCACTCTTCCCCCCCTATCAAAAGATCCCCTCTTTCTCCAAAATACCATGGGCCAGACTCCACAGCAGGCCTCTCCAATGGCTTCTGCTGCCATACCAAAAAGATGACAATAGTTGTTCATCCAAGTCGATTCACATTCCTCCAGAGGTCCTGAAGTCCCTAGCATAATGGGATTCTCCGGTTCTCCAACAGGGATCATTATTCCAGGAATCTGCATGAGTGATGATCACCACTGATGACAGCGTGAGGATGCCACGTGCATGCATGAGGACGCCGCGTGCGTGCGCGAGGACGCCGCGTGCGTGCGCGAGGACGCCACGTGCATGCGCGAGGACGCCGCCGGCCTCGTTCCAACCGAACCGGTTGGAATGGGGCGAGAAACCCACCCCTGCACCAGGGGCAGTGGAAGTGGATGCACTCAGGTGCCCCTGGCCCAAAGGCCTTCTTTATGCCTTTCTCCCCTCTCCCTCATCCAGCGGGTCATTCAGAAGGTGCTGGAGGAAGAGGCAGAGCTAATTCTCCTAGCTCCCTTTTGGCTGCATCTCCCCTGTTTTGTGGATCTCAAGGCTCTCTCTGTGGCTCCCCCAGGGTGTCTCCCAGCTCAAGCCACATCTCTACTGCAGGGCTACTTCACCAATCCATACCCTCAGTGGATCAAATTGACCGCCTGGCGGCTGAGCGGCAAACCATGACATCGAGGGGCCTGTCCCCAGCAGTCATCGGGACCATCCAAGCGTTGAGGTGGAAGTCCACCAACCGCATATATGATGCCACCTGAAAGGCTTCTGCAGTTGGTGACACTCCAGGAACATTACTACATCACAGGCTCTTACACGACAGGTATTGGAATTCCTGCAAGGGGGGGGCTCTGGATTTAGGGTTAGCACCTAACACTCTCAGGCAGCATGTAGTGGCACTTTCATCAGTGCTACGCTGTGGGGCGCCCATGTCATTGGCACATGACCCCCCTTATTAAAAGGTTTCTAAGGGGAGACACCAACCTTTGCCCTACGGTGGTGCATTGATTCCCGACCTGGGATCTCCCTATGATCCTCCAAGCACTCACAGAGCTGCCATTCAAACCTCTGAGGGAGACATTGCTCCATTACATTCATTGAAGGTGGTCTTCCTGATAGCCATCACTTCAGCTAGGAGGGTGTCAGAACTGGCCATTCTGTCTATCAGACAAGACTTGTGTTTTTTTCATATGGATAGGGTGGTTCTGAGGCTCAATCTGTCATTCATTCCAAATGTAAACTTGGTTTTTCATCGCTCCCAGGAACTCATTCTACCTGATTTCTGCCCGGACCCATCTCATCCCAGAGAACGCAAGTGCTATACTCTTGATGTGCGTAGAGCTCTACGTATCTATATCCGTAAAACCTCCCCATTTTGACGTATGGAGACATTGTTTACCTCTTTCCATCCAGAATCGTTAGGACGCTAAGCATCATTGACAACCCTGGGATGCTGGATCCGGGCATGTATCTCAAAAGCTTATTCAATGCAATCACAAGATCCTCAAGCACAGATCATGGGCCATTCCACATGTAGTGCAGCTACCGCAGTGGCTTGGGCCACCCAGATGTCTCTGGAGGAGGTGTGCAGAGCTGCCACATGGACTACACTCTCTCCCTTTATTCGGCATTACAAAATTGACCAGTTTGCATTGACCGAGGTTACCTTTGGTAAGTGGATGCTACAACGAGTTGTGGAGAGTCGGCATTGTCCGGCCCAGTCGTCTTCTTCCCACCCATAGTAAGGGGACAGCTTTGGTATGCCCTATGCATGGAGGCTGTTTCCACCAACCATGGAGAATGGGCGTTGACTTACCTGAGACAGGACAGGTGGAGACAGCCTCCAGCCCCACCCTGATACCTTTTTTCATCTACCCGGTCCGGTGGTATTAAGAGAGACTGTTTTATTTGGTTTTTTGTTTCACACATCAGTCTGTTATCATATTCGTCTTCGTCAAAAAGCTGGGTATGGATGCAGGAGAATGTGTGTCTTAAAGATATCAGACTCAGTCCTATTGGATAGTGTACGAGTATTACTCATGCATGGAGGCTGTCTCCACCTGTCCTGAGAAAGGGCGTCTCAGGTAAGCCAACACCCATTCTCCTTCTCCTTTTGCCTGGTCGATCACTTTGTCCAATTATAAGATGATCATTTGTTATGAGAACAGTCCATCTCTTTCTTAACCACCTTCAAAGATGACCTTGCCAGCTCCAAGCTCTCACGATCTCTGCATATATTCTCCACATTCCAGTTCCCTCCCCCCAGTTCATTGGCAAGTTGAAAAGCATTAGGTTGGAAAGAAACAAAGCAGTTCAATCTTGACATTTGCATTTGCACGAAATATTCACATCTCTTTTTGTAAAATTTAAACTTTAATCTATAAATGTGCATAAATAAATTACAATAGGACTGAATTCTATTGCATTGCCAATTTTCTATCATTAGAGCTTTGCTTCTAGATCAGAGATTATGGGATTTTTCTTTTAACTAAGTTTGAGAGCCCCAGTTATTGAGAACAATTTCACAAAGCAGGTAATTACACCAAGCACTACTTCCTCTTCAGTAATTTTTTTATTCTAATGTGATATTGCACCTGTCCTAATTCTATAGTCATTTGCTTCTATATGAATGTCTCATTCTCACCTGTTGGCCTGAGGTGATGAGTGGAAAAAGAACATGCTGTATGAACTTTAAAAGATTCTAATTTGATTCTAACCTCTAATCTGATGTTCTAATCAGTTTCAGATTCTACTTATTTTGTATATAAGGGTGAAACCAGAGACTGCCAGACATGGGGGCAAGGGAAGTTGATACTGATTTACGTTCTTGCATCAGCTATCATGATTATGTATGTAATCATAGCCTTTGTTTGATGATGCCACTGTGTGACCTTTTGACATAATCATGATTTGTTATGGATGCCAGTAAATCATCTAAGTTATTGATGAGTATGCATTTATGTATGTATGTATTTATGTCAATGGTTCCCACGCCCACATGGGGGCAATTTTATTTTTAATGTGGGCAATTTTAACCTTGTTTAAACCAAGTTAATGGCCTTCCTCCACATGAGTAGAGTTCACTTTTTGAGTAAAGTAAGAATTATAGGTCACAGGAGAGGGGGGCATTAGAGATGCTTAGGTAGGGCATGACCAAAAAAAGGTTGGGAACTACTGTTTTATTTATTTTGATTTTGATGAAAGCATGAGGTGCAAATCCAGCCTCTATAATTTGTAAACTGAGTTTCATGGTTTAATGGAATTTGCATAAACCAAATTACTGCCATAGAAAGAGTTTGAGAGCAAACATGATGTATGAACTGAGTATTGAGATGCTAATTTGGTACACTTGGTTAACCTCAAATGTTTGAATGAGCGGAACAGACAAACATTCAGGTTTAGATTATTATGCTAGACTTGTAAAAGAAAGAGCTATTTTTGGAATTTTGATGCAAGAAACAAAGGTTTCTGGACTGTCGGCAGAAACGGGATGTTTTGAAAGAGACAATAGGTTGTGTTGCTAATGGATGCTTAAAAGATTTGTTTTGTAATCCACCAGGAACAGCTGTTTTTACTCATCAGGTACACTGCTAACTTTATAAATGGAAATGAGGCAATATAAAGTTACCTTTCAATCATCTTTTGTCTGATATTCCTTTCTGTATGCATTACAGTTTATCGCTTGATGCTCTAAGTGTCAGTTTTATAGTTGCTACAACTCACAAACAAAATGCATTGTTTTCTTTCCTTTCAGAAGAGATGGCTGTTTGCTGAATTTTCTGACTTCTCTTGACTTCTTTTATATCTGTAACTATAATTATAGCCAATTAACAAACAAGGCTGGATTTATTCAGTAAGCTCTTCACACACATTAAGCTGACCTTTGTTCAGTGTGTGAACTGAGCCACTGTTTCAATATGTGAACAGGTTCGGCTGAACCATATTGCTACTTATATAATGTGGATGAATATGATTTTTGATCTTGTGAGGTTTGTTTCATCCTTGCATTTATTATCTTAATTGTAGTTAATCATAATCCTAAAAATTATAGCAAGTTTAATAGGGTTCTCAATAAAGACTGGTTAATCAATTGTGCTGTATATTAATTTATTTTAAACATAGTTTATTAAACAAGTAGGATGTTATGAGTTGCTGTATCATGCTAGTATAAAAATAACGGTTCCAGTTATACATTTAGAGTAATGTCTTTCCCTTTCAGTTACATTAAGAATGCAGTTCAATAACACTTTAGCAGGACTCTTAACAATCATATTCAAGATTTTCTACTATACATTTGGGGACTTCTGAGGAAGCAATGTCAGACCAAAGATGGTTCCACAGAAAGTGGACTTGATGGTCACAACAGGAAGAGGAGCCAGTGAATGAATCTGCCCTACAGATTTCCTCTCCAGTGTAAGAAGGGGACAAGGATTCCCACAAGTGCTCCATAAAGAAGCTTTCCATGATGATATCATAAATCAGTGATTTCTGGAGAGTTGTAGATCTGTGGGAGCCAAGAAAAAGTCATCTTGCCTAAGCATCAGTTTGACACCTTCAAACAGATCTTTCCTCTCTTTAATCACCTTATGGAAATTGCTTGTTAATGGCTTTTGGGGCATTAAGAACCTTCAGAAGGGCAAGTTTGATTACCCCTTGTGAGTTTTCTTCTATTCTTGATGAAAACAGTTTTTATGTAACTTTGAGGACTTGAAAAAGAAAAAAAAAGATGATAGAATGTAGATTTTGGAAAGTTGTAAACAGATTTAAAAACCAGATGGACTTGAAAGACTATTTTCTGCAGGTTGTTTAAAATTTTATTTACACACAAACACACACATACTTAATGTAAACTCTTTATATATAAATTTTAAAAGAATTTTATAAGAAATCCTTCCAGGAGGAAAAAAACAACCTTGATAAGTGGGGACTTGGAAGTTTGACTAAAGAGAACAAAGTTTATAATTATAGAAGAAACTGATTCATGCAGTGGAACAATACAATGGAACAAGACTCAGAAATATTACTCTAATATTGTCTGCTACAATAGACATGGATTTAATAGAAGATGCAAAAGAGAAACAGATTTTACTGAATGAAGGATTCTATTATGGAAAGCAAGAACCAAGACAGAGAAGACATACCATGTTTTCCTGAAAATAAGACATGGTCTTATCTTCTTTTGACCCCCGAAATAAGTGCTTGGCCTTAGTTTGGTGGAGATCTTATTATTTTTGAGGTGCAGGAGACAGTGAGCGTGGTCACCTCATGGCTGCTGCTGTGTTGCAATATTTTTGAAAAGGGCTTATTTTCAGGGGAGGGCTTACTTTACCACATGTATTAAAAGCCTGATTGGGCTTATTATCCGAGGAGGTCTTATTTTCAGGGAAGCAGAGTATTTTCTTAATCCTGAAAGATTATTGTAGCTTGAATATAAGATGTAGTAGGTAAAACAACCAATTGAATGCCTGCCATGCAGAAAACCTGGTGGGAATTCTTGTCTTCTTTCTTATGCAATGGCAGCATGACCTTCACATTTCTTTATTGGTTGAGTCAAAACAAATTTTCAGTTTTGTGAATATTTTCTATTATGTATTCCTTATACTATGCATGTATCATAGACATGGGATCTTTTTAAAATTAAATAATACCGTGGAGACCATACTAAAAAACACTGAATATTTAGCATTGGCCTAACAGTAGGGAAACATTGTTTGTGTACTTCAAGAAAAAGTATTTCCTCAGTTGGCTGAACTTAATCAAACTATTCTATCTAAAGCTTTTGAAAAAGCTAGACAATGAATTTAGCAATTATCCTCCACTATTTTTTCCTGATTTCTATTGACCCATTTAATTGTCTTAGAGATTACCTTCCTTTCCATTTATCTAGGCAGCCCATGTAATAAAATATATCTAATCTTTTACCATATACCTTTTCCCCAAGCTTTGTACTAAATTCTGTAGAGCTATAATAGCAGAACACTTGTGTAGCTTTCCAAAAACATTACAATTTCAATGGGCATATTGTTGGCACTGTATCAGAAAAGGCTTCAAGCATATAAAAGACATCTGGCTACAGTTGTGCATTTTATGAAATGCAACAAAGAGGAACGGTACTCTAAAATGTTTATACAATGTCCAACTTTTTGACTGCAATGTACGCATCAAGATTGTTCTTCGTATTAATAGTAATTATTTGAAGGAAATAAATTAGATTGCTATCATTAAAAGCACTCTCCTTTATCTTTGTTTGCCTAAGTATTTGAGTGTGACTTAGCTGCATAAATAGAAAACTATCCTATTCCCTAGATAGATAGATATTTATAAATATTTTTTACACAAACAAGGACCCTTAATTTGAATGCAGAATATCTCACTCCTCTCCCTGGGATCTCTAATGGGAACGGAAAAGTTTGAAGTCTGTCTGAAGAAGAACTGCCAGCATACAAAGTGCTGATCTAATGGCCAATGCTTCAGTTTAGTATAAAATAGCTTTCCTGATGTGTTTTATTAATCTAATAACACAATAATAGCCTATGTACTATTCAATGGCACAGGAAATAATAATGGAATGGAGTGGGGTGGGGTGGGGTGGAATGGGATGGGTGGGGTGTGAACCAGTTCATACTGGATCATTACTTGGCAATGAAATTCAGGTGAGTATTAGTACTGTAGAGATATATTTAAGAAATGTTACTTATTATACAAAAACTCTGCTGATGCAAGCAGTCTAGGTAATTTTCTCTGGACACTGTTGTTATTATACCATTTAAATATCATGATAATTTCCCCTGAACATAAAATTTATTGACAATTATAGTGGTGATATTAAAAGCCCTGTGATTATTTTGCTTTTGTGATATGGAGAATCTTTCCTTGTAATTACAAAGTGACAAGGCAAATGGCACTGGCGCACTGAAATATCATCTTTTAAGTATTGACCTTTTTCCAAAGCTTTGATAGATGTTTGCAAGTGGAATTCATTAAAATATTTTTAATTTCCTGGCATTAAAATAGAAAAGTCTTTGCTCAATGCATATTGCTCAACCAGCTATCACCCAAATGTCCTAGTTTAACAAAGGTCCCTTGACTTGCTGCATTCCAATGAACCTCACTATTGAATTTATAAATCAGTGCTAATGCAAATTCTACAAAAGTCAGCATGTGTATACCCTGATGTCTTACAATTTATTAGTGGCTACTTAAATGCTTGTATCAGCTGGGTCTAAAGGTATAAAAATACATTCAAATGAATTTCAGATTTGAACTTTCCAAAAGGATTGGGGAAGAGAAGGAAGCACCCTGCTAAGAACTCCAGGGGAACATTACATTTTTATCATGTACACAATATAAAAGCAGAATAAATATTAATATATTTAGTTTCAGGCTGATTTTGTTCCGATCTTCATACTTTATGAGTATGTGTAAGTGAATGGAATGAAAAGTTAAATGATTTCAACACACCCCAATGCAAATCCTGAGCACGCAAGCTTGAAATTGAATTCCATTGAAAGCAATGTGAACCATGTTTTAAGAAGATTCAGTCTGTATACTTGGGCAATTATTGAAAGCTAGCCTTACTGAATTCAGTGATAGTCATTTCTAAACAGATATAAGTAGAATGGCACTGGAAAACCTACTTTTGGTTGAAATACTAGAAAACAGACTTAATACACATTCTGTAGCTGAGCACTTTGTCCGTACAGATACACATTGCACAGAGTGACATTCAAGCTGATGTGAACTCTCTAAACTTGTAGAATATGTGAACTCCAGTTCTCAGTCAGGTTAAAACAAAGAACGATGGCAATACTTTGCTGTCATTCCACTAATTTGGTATGACACCTTGATTAATGATGCTAAATTTCACAATAGAAGGAGCTCTGGCATAAAGTGCAGTTCAAGAATTGTTCTTTGAAGATCACTTTCCTTACTGCTAATTATGTAATGATAATAATTTTGAGTCCTATTTTGGGTGAGGTATTGTATAGAATTCTATTGTATAGAAGGTTGAAATGGATGTATTCATATTCAGTCATGCTGAAAACTCAGGCATTCCTATGGATTTAGAAAAGTTTACTTTAAGAAACTAGCAGTTTGAAAGGATGTCAAAATTCAAGTAGAAAAATAGTGAAAACAGTTTTCCATGCACCTTCAGCATTTAGTCATGCCATGACCACGGAAATGTCTTCAAACAGTGCTGGCTCTTTGGCTTTGAAATGGAGATGAGCACCGCCCCCTAGAGTTGGGAAAACTATCACATATGTGAGAAGGGAACCTTTACTTTTACCTTTACTTTAAGAATGGAGCTATTATTTTGTACAATATTTATCATAAGAGTTAGACAATCATATAATTAGTGTTGGATATGCAGGGTTATTTTGGGTTTCTTAGAACATACTTTCATCCAACCAGGAAAGGTTTTCAAAAATGCTTTTGCAAAATGATGTAGTGATTTTCTTTTCCCAAAAGTGACTTGGGGGGGGGGGGATTAAATAAAATTGTACAAAGTTTTTTTTCCAAATATATGTACACACCTAAAGTTCCTCTTTGTGCTACAATATAGAAGAATGTCTAGAAAATGAACAAAATATAAATTAATGGGGAGACTGTATTAAAAAGAGATCTTGAAATGCTCTATTGAAGCAATAGAGAAAGGAGTGGCAAGTAAAACAGTAAAACTGATAGGGTTCAAGATTGACTCAGTCTTCCATCCTTCCAAGGTCAATAAAATGAACACCCAGATTATTCGGGGCAATATGCTGACTCTGTAAACTGCTTAGAGCCATGATGGCAAACCTATGGCACACATGGCCAAAGTGGCATGCATGCCCAAAGTGGCACACAAAACCATGTCAACCGGATGCACATCCTTCCCTTTTTGTCTTCCAGGTTTTTGGCATGCATGCATGCACGATGATCAGCTGTGCTTTGCGCATGAAGCAGTGCTGAAAATGGGCACGTGCATGTTCACCAGTCAGCTGATTGTTGGGTGCACATGTGTGCCAGAACCCAGAAGTTTGGCTTTACCAGAGCACAATCCCTTCACATGAGTGACAGTGGCATAAACCATCCTATGCATGCACGCCAGCAAGCTGATCGTTGGGTGCGCATGCACAATAGAACCTGGACGTTTGGCTTTTCTGGAGCGCAGCCTTGATGAGCGCATGCATAACATTTCTGTGTGACCTTTTTGGCACGGTGCTGAAAAGGCTTGCCTTCTGTGACTTAGAGGGTGTTCTAAAGCATTATGAAGTGGTATATAAGTCTAAGTGCTATTGCTAGTACTATAATCTGTCAGATACTCCTAGCATTTCTGCATTCCTCTCATAGAACAAAACATTGTTCTCAGTAGAGGAATTTCTTTCTGCCTTTTCAGGCAAGCCCCTCCTTCTCCATGATGGCATAGTTCTAGCATCCTTACTTCCTAAATGAATCTTCCCCTTCTCTACCCCACCCTTGACTGCTCAACTCACTCTTTACAACTATATTATTTTTGTGATCCTTGCTGTACATACTACATTGCTAGAGTACTTACTGTGCATTATAATGCCCTTGCTTTGAATACTTCCTTTAAGTGCAGAACTAATGAAAGTTCTGGTGTGCCTAAAGAACTTTCTCCCTGGATAGTTGTCTTTCCTTTGTCTAGTCATCTACAGGTAGCATTTTACTGAGCCAATTCAATGCACTGAGAAAAAAAGGAAAATTTCCCCCAATACATTATTTTTTAAATGAAGGATTTAAAAAAAATTGAAGGGAAATCACGATGATCAATTTTCTGCAGATTACTGGGTGTAGAGAGGTTGCTCAAACCACAGTTACAGAAGCCTAGAAAAAAAAACATAGAATAGATCAGGATAGCATCATCACAGAATTCATAATTTTAAACTTTCTTCTCTATTCCCTGTATGAAGAGCTTTGGAACATTCAAAAGCTTTCATACCATTTTGTATTATTTTGTTGGTCCAAAAAATGATATTACCTAGCAATGGATTATGTAGCTCGAACTTAGCTGACAATATTTAGGTTGTCTTATTGGATCATTAATTGAGAAAACAGACAGTACAAATAAATGAAAAATTATTATATTGGTGGATGTAAATAGTGACAATGCTGAACATTTGGTCTGGATCACTGTTTTATAAACTGATTATGACCAATCTGGAGATGGCCATATTTGCCGGATTGCAAAATGGAATTGTGTGCAAAAAGAGTATCTCCAAATTGGAAGATATCCCAGATAAGCTATTTATGGTAGATCATTCAGGTTTAACGAATGATATGAAACAATAGACAGTTCAGGACCAATTACACAAAATTCTTAGTATGGTGACTGTAAATAAGGACACATGGTACAGAAGTAATGATGTCCACAAACATGGAAGATGAAACTAAGCATCATTATTGTGCCATTGTGAAAAACATAAGCAGAAGCACATTATAACACTCCTATGAAGGTTGTGGATTTCTTGCCAGCACCTTGTTGGACCCATTAGGAACAATGCTTGTACCTGTAGTCAAAGAACTACAGGTAGTTCTTAATGATCACAATTGGGATCAGTATTTCCAATGCTAAGCAAGGTGGTTGTTAAATGAGTCATGCCCAATGTTATGACCTTTTCTGCCATGGTTGTTAAGTAAATAATTGCAGATGTTAAGTGAGTCACACCAAGTGGGCTTCCAGCATCAATTTTGCTTGTTGAAAACTGACAGGATAGATGGTAAATGGCAACCACACACAACAAGACTCTTCAACCCTCATAAATACACACTGGTTTCTAAATGCCGAAATTTTGATCACATGACTATGGGAATGCTACAGGGGCCATAAGTGTGAGGACCAGCCATAATACACCTTTTCAGTGCTGTTGCAATTTTGAATGGTCACTAAAAATGGTTGTAAATCAAGGGCTTAAATTGATTTAATTATTGTAATTAATTAATTCAATTATACTAGACTGTTATGAAGCTATTTGCCTGAATAGCATCAGACCAAAGACCTTGTAATTAGGTCTTTGGTCTGATGCTGTTGGCTCTGCTTATTAATTTGCATGGAATATTTCCATCCTATCCTAATAAGTCATTGCGATTCGTTAAAAGCAAGATTTTGAACTGAAATTTGAATTCATAATTCACTGTATTCATGTATATAACTGTCCAAGGGTAGGAAATACATTTTCTCCTGTCAAATTCCAATCAAGATGCAAAATAAAATGGTGTATTTCACGAACAGGATACAGATTTCTTTGCTACTATTTGCTAAGTCAATATACCTGCTCTGAATTTGCCATGAATATAATCCAAGTGGAAGTGCTTTTAACTATATTTTTAATTTGTAGTGGGAACTTTATTTGAAGAGGAGAGAGAAGTTGTTTATGATAAAATATTCCAGTTGAGTGATTAAGAAAACATAAAGTGTTTTACTAGCTCAAGTGCCAGGAGGACACTCGTCCATAAAGAAGATTAAAAGGGTTAAGCTTGCTGTCAATCAAAATGATGCAGCACATTTGCTTTTCAAGCAAGTCTGTTTGCTATTGAAATGACTCTGCTATCAAATCATGACTTCTAACTGCTCCGTGCACACACAAAATGTCTCTTGTTTTAAGATAGCCTTTTGTGGCATCTCTGCTTTCAGCAAATGGAACAGTAATTCAAATCGGCATTTACTGAATCCAGGAAAAATGAATTGGGCCTGATTTGTCATAAATGCTCAAACATTTAGCAAGCAAGGATAAGCAGGCCTGATTGAAGGATTCAAACTTATCTCATGTGATTCATCTTGGACTCCTTGTAAAGAATTCTTAAAAGACAGAGAGGACTTGGTATATGTATTTCAGGTGGCAGAGGAGGTCTATTAGACTAATACCACAAATATTCAGCTAGAAAGGGAAAGATTGGCTGCTGATGACAAGTGAGGCTGCATTGCCTTGTGTAGTTGTCAAAACAAGGCTGTGATGGAGATCAGAAACAAATGTCTAGTCCTGTTCTGTCTCTTCCCCCACCATCACTGGAGAAAAGATTCATATAGCTGATACAAAAGTTAAAAGAAGCAAAGGCAAAGTTACTTTGGCAATCAAAATAAAAAGAGAGGCCTATCTTTGCTCCTCTGAGCATATGCACTGTATGCATTTTAAGAGAGAATCCAGCTTGAATGTTTCCTTTTTTTCTGCAGATGTTAGTATTTTATTGTTGAGGGGAACCACACGCCCCACTCCTAGAAGAATGAAATCTTTTGTGGAATATTAAAAAATGCTGGCTATATTTCCCAAAGGGAGAAATGGAAAAATATATATTTTAGAGGCAGTAAGCAACCCCTACTTTCCTTAATAGCCCACAGCAGATGTCAGCACTTAAGCGATAAAGAGCTGATTGAAAGAAGACAAGTATCCAGATAGCTCTATTCATAAGCAAATACCATCACCCAAGAGCCAAAACAGGTTGAAAGCCATTAAGCCACAATAGGAATTACCCAACACCCTTTCAGAACACAAGCCCCTTCATTGCAACACCCTCAGAACAGACCAAACTTCTTCAACCAAACTTAGCTCAGACAAACACCTAGGATTTGTACTTTGCCTATAGAGCCAGCTATGACCCCTACATGGCCTCATGGGAGTCTGACAACAGCCAATAGAATATATGTTCTTGGTCAGGAACAGGAAGCTCAAGTGCAAAGCCCAAGCAAACTACAAAAAACCCCACTATCAACTCCATTTTGTCACCTGCCCATAACCAATGTGGTTCTGCTTCATCATTAACCATCTTTCTAATCAGCCTCCATGTTTCCAGTGTCTTTCTCCCAGCTTGGAACTGAACCAGATGGATATTTCTTCCCACACCAGTTAGAGAGCTCTATAATTGGTTTTTTTTTAATACTATTTGATACTAGCAAGTTGATATATTTTTTTCACTGCATGCATCTCTCTATCATTATGCAGCTTTCCTAGCAGCCGAGACAACTTGATTTGAAAATCTATATGTTTGATGAAATCTTCCTTTAAATGAGGATTACTGAATACTGAAACCCTTACAGGTTTTGAACTTGACCTCCAGAACCCTGAATATCATATTTAAACATTAACATTATTGAATTAATGAGATTTTAATTAACTAACATTTAACTCCAGGGGAGGTTTTCTCCTTGACCTTATTTATTTGTCCTGCTTTCACTCCGTTTTTAAAAACCTTTTCTCAGCTGGAAAAAATACTTCCTATCCTTGCCTTAATCCCATGGGGTTGAATTGCAGCACAGAAAACGCTCTTGTCTCTCATGCCTATATTTTGACTACCTCGTAGCTAAAAATGATCCTCTTCCAAAAGTATGACCCTTCCCATTTAATGATATTGGCTAGGGGATTGAATGAGAAGAATCCATGCATGTTCTATCCAGGTCTGATATTTTTAACCTGTGTGTGAGAGAGAGACCGAGCAGGAAAAGAGTAGAAAGGAAAGATGGACAGAATACAATGCATTCTGTCTTGCTTCATTAATGGGAGGTGGGTGCGCATGCATACGGATTAGACAAGGACATGTTCAGTGATTTGAGCCAGTCTAATGAAATTAAATTGGTTTAAATGTCATATGGTCTACTTCACAGAAGACAGTCTTATCTGAATATGCTTAAAGGTAAAGTCCAGTATGAAAAGTCAGTAGAGGCTCTGCTGATTATCAACAGCTTCTGAACTGTAGATATTTAGGTTACAGTTTCTTTCAGCTTGTCAAGTGATTAATTTATTTCTATATAAATTCTAGTACTTGCAAATAGGATTCAAATAAGTTCCTCATTTTTAACAGGACATATCTTGCACGTTTATCAGAAGAATAAGATTTATTTGATATGCTTGTATGCAGTTTAAGCAAATCTCTCAGATCTACATAGAAGGATACAGGAGAAAGGCAAAACTGATTTTCAACCAGCAGTAAAATTGCATACTCTGAGTAGGCAACACCCATGGTTGAGGTGCTGGGGAATTTAGTTTTGATTTTGATACATTGGCTAGGTTAATGGGACTTTAACTGAACTGAAAACATGACAGGGACATTAAGTTATCTATTCTGCCTTGTGTCTATGAAGATTCTCAGTCATCTAGGTCATGGTTGTCCCAAAGGTGCTTTTTTCAAGAGGCAACTGGACTTTCTGGTCCAGAAAGTCTACCAGAAAATCTGTTGCCTCTCAAAAAAAGCACCTTTGGGACAATTCTGCCTTGTGTAATAATAATTTGTATGCATATATCTGACTCTATATTGACTTATGTCAAGTTGCTTAAGAATTGTTCAAAGGTATGATGGATATCTTCACAGGTATTTCTAAACCACGTAAAGTTATGATGGTTGCACATTCACAGAAACCCATGGTCATGTGACTGCATTTTCAGTGCTTGGCTATCAGCTCACCTTTTTGGCAATTTACAGTGTCCAGCAGTCACACGACCATGATTCATGATGCTTTTTGCTGGTTTCCAATGTTTACTTCTGGTTTATGGCAAAAGACTCCCATTGGAATAAATAGATTCATTTCATTAATGTGGCATTTACTTAACAACTAAAGTATTTGCTTAACGACTACCACAAAAAATATAAAAAATTGGCTTCAGTTACATGATCCCTCTATTTATAACTGCAATGTCTTACAGTAGCAATTCTGGACTCAGTTATGGTTGTAAGTCTAGGACTATGTATTCATTTGGGAGGAAGCCCCATGGAAACAGTTGATCTTGGTGTGATGGACAAGGAAATAATTAAATTGTTAATCCACAAGTCAGCCTGTTAGCTCAGTCTTATTCTTGCCTAAAGCAGGATGAAGACTAACTTAATGCTAGGGATGGACATTTATTCATGCATACCTATCTCCAGCTGCCTCAATCAGGCAAATAGCTTCCTAACACAATCTAATATAATTCATTTAGAAAGCTTTGAAAAATCAGCTGTTATATTTAATAGTAAACCAGGTCTGAACATTGTGACTCTTTTGAAAAGCTTGATCCTGGGGGAATTTACTGACTAAAAGTCATACTGACACAGATTAAGTTTTCTCCTGAGAATGGATGCTAAGAAGTGCAGCTCAATTATGTTACCACGACATATTTGGTGTCAAGATTTGTTTTCTCATACTGTGTTATGGAGTCTGGGACTCCATGTTCAATGACAATGGAGATATATATTACATTAGCTTGCAAACCAGATCATTAGGGTTGGCTGGTATGCATTCATCTCTGTTTTGTTTACAGAAGGCATTTGGATGGTATATGGAAGCTTTCCAGGGTGAAAAATGAACATGAAATTTATGATCCCATTATCTCAATGGCTTCACCCTTTCAAGTATGGCAGGATGGAGACAAAGCTGTCTTGCCACATCTGGCTGAATGTTTAGAAAGCACCGTGCTTTGGAAAACATGGAAATGCAGTGCTCTGATTTGTACAGATGCTTTTCAATGAGTTTACTTAATAGAAAAACTCTTACCTTGACCCTAGTTGAGGACTTGACCCCAGTCCTTAAAATCTGACTGTCTCCTATGTTAGAGTGGGCACTGGGCCTGGATCCCTGTTCTGATGAGTTTTCTAAATGATTGCTGTTACCTTTTCCTGACTTTTTGAAACAGTTTTTGTAGTATGTATAATATGTATAAGTCTGGTGGGATTCAAATTTTTTTACTACCGGTTCTGTGGGTGTGACTTAGTGGGCATGACATGGCTTGATGGGCATGGCTTGGTGGGCATGGCAGGGGAAGGATACTGTAAAATCTCCATTACCACCCCACTCCAGGGGAAGGTTACTGCAAAATCCCCATTCTCTCCCAGTCAGCTGGGACTTGGAGGCAGCAAATATATGGGGGTGTGGCCAGTCAGAGGTGGTATTTACCAGTTCTCCAAACTACTCAAAATTTCCGCTACCGGTTCTCCAGAATTGGTCAGAACCTGCTGAGTACCACCTCTACTATAAGTATAATATGTACTTGTATTATATATTATAAACCATCCAGAGTTGTCATGGGTGGAGTGGCCTATATATTTTGTAAGCGAACAAGAAAAACAATAAACTTAGTAGACTTGTTAAGTTATTTTCATGGAATGGTTGAAGGTCTAAGGCTTTCCTGTAAGGTCTGTTATTCTGAGATTCAAGCACATACATTCAGTTGTTTTGACTTCCCTTCATTCGATCAATCAGAATTCAGGAACCAAGATATCCCCAAATCATTTTTTTTAAAAAATAACTTACATTGAGGTTCCATTCCACTAGACCAGTGTTTCCCAACCTTAAGATATCTGGATTCAATACCCAGAATTCCTAGGGCAGTGGTGGCGAACCTTCTTTGGCTCATGTGCCAAAAGCGGGGGGACCGCAGGGGGGTCATGTGTGGGCATGCCACACATGCACATGCTTCTCCCCTCTGGGTGCATGCACACATGACCAGTGCTTCCCCCCGCTTTTGGCACTCTTTTTTCGCCCTCCCCAGGCTCCAGAGGCTTTCTAGGAGCCTGAGGAGGGCGAAAACAGCCCCCCCCCCCCAGGGCCTCTGGATGCTTCAGGAAGCCTCCCTGAAGCCTCTGGAATGTGAAAAACCGGCCCTTTGGGCAAACTGGAAATTCAGGAATGGACTTCTGGTTTGCTCATAGGGCCGTTTTTTGCCCTCTGGAGGCTTCTCTGAAGGCTCCAGAGGGCAAAAAATGGTCTTATAGACAAACTGGAAGTCACTTCCTGTTTGCTCGTGGTACCGTTTTTTTGCCCTCCAGAGCCTTCAGGGAAATCTCTGGAGGGCAAAAAATGGTCTCAAAAGAAGGCCAAAGTTATCGGAGCCAACAAATGGCTCCATGTGCCACCTGTGGCACACATGCCATATGTTCACCATCACTGCCCTAGGCAGTCACACTTTACTATCTTAGGGATATGTAAATGGCTCCTGAGGCCAACCATTAAACAGAGGCAGACAAATACCTTTGCAGGAGGACAAGACAGTATAGCCCTCACTCAAGCATTCTGACTTAATTGCTTCCCGTTCTTATTTTCTGTATAAAGGCACATATGTGCCTTATGATCTGCCTTGTCCCATCTTTCTTAAATTGAACTGGTATCACTCTGAACTGAAGAAAATGACAGTATTTGCACATGTTCAAGTAAGATTCAATTGCCAGTCTGGTAAATGTCTGAACACATTTTTGTTTCAAGCAGCAAGATGCTTTTATTTATTTGGTTGATTGGTTGCTTTTTCATCTCAGCCTCAACACTTCCAGCTATATTAGGCCATCTATGTTTTCTACAGTGATGCAGAGATAAGATAAATCATTCTTGGGCCTGTTACAAACATTAAAAAATCAGACAAAAAATTGAATTCCTCAGTGTTTATTTATTTATTGACATATGTGTATCCTATACTTTGATTGGATTCTAAATAATCAGTTTCATAATTTTCTGTTCCAATGTTTTCTTGTTTCTGCTGTTCTGTAAATAGTTGCTTTTCTATCATGTGCCATCACAAGTTTACCAGTGAAGAAAAGTGGAATTGATATTTTATACACAAATAAAGCAGAGTGGTTATTTCTGATGGCATTCCTTTGACTGAAATAATAAAGACACTTAGAAGCAACAATCTGCCAAGCTGCTGATGAGGTGGTTTTTTTCCCCCTGTAGAAATGTTAGGAAGATTTAATCTCTTTGCCGAAATGGAGGGAAGAGATTGATATACAAATACCGAATCTCCAAAAATCATTCACAGTGGCATTCTGATTTTCTTTACAAATTCCTTTATCATATATCTTAAGCAAACCTTTAAATACAAATGCAGTAGCAAATCTTCAACTGTATGGTATTTCATTCTTCCATTAAGGCCCAAGTTGTTTAGCACTTGGGTGATTAACATGAGAGGAAGAGAGTCTGTGCAGCTGAGGAATTAGTAAAAGAGAGATTGTTTCTTCTACACGTTGGCAATCAGGCAGATTTGTAACTATAAAAAGGCGTGCATGGAGACTTAGCAATAGCAATAGCAGTTAGACTTATATACCGCTTCATAGGGCTTCCAGCCCTCTCTAAGCGGTTTACAGAGTCAGCATATTGCCCCCAACAACAATCCGGGTCCTCATTCTACCCACCTCGGAAAGATGGAAGGCTGAGTCAACCCTGAGCCGGTGAGATTTGAACAGCCGAACTGCAGAACTGCAATCAGCTGAAGTAGCCTGCAGGCTGCATTTAACCACTGCGCCACCGGTTCTTCTAAGGCTGTTGGTCTGACTTTTTCTGATACCAAAAGCTAAGTTCAGTTCTCAAATGGACTTCTTTGATTTCTTTTTAACCCCCAATTGGCACGTACTAAGGAAGAATGGGATCTGGGTGGCTGTTTTTTCACAGAGGTTGACAAATTTCATAGCACAGCTCACCCTGGCTTTATTTATTTTTTTAAAGATAAACATGCAACTTTGCTCAGCTATCTTTTTGAGCATGAGCTATTTGACACACACTTATAACTTGTATCCCGTTCCATTTATTTTAGTACTGAGCTCTCATCCACAAATGAAATTGTTACTAGACAGAGAAGCTATTTGAACTTCTGGATCTAGTATTGATTAATGTCTTGGATTGGCGCTGTTTTTCATTTTTCTGATAGGCTTTCCAGTAGAAGGAGTACAATAGGAGTCTTTTGGGAATTATGCTCTTAATTCATTGGCCAAGTTACTTGACCATCTCTATCTACTCATGAAAAGTTAATTATGTCATGTTATATGATTGATCATTTTTATTTTTTTTTCTTGGTTCTGTAGAACAGTAACTTTGGATCTCATGCAATTCTGCGTTGATACCTTGATGTTAAATGTTCCACAACTCTTGCTTTTCTAACTAATCCTTTCCTAGCTATCATCTTAACTTACTTTATATCGATCTCCTTCTAATTCTAATCCTGAACTAACTACAAAATATATGTCAATTATCTGACTGAAGTTAGGGGAGAGAGAGAGGGGGGGAGGGAGGGAGGGAGGGAGGGAGGGAGGGAGGGAGGGAGGGAGAGAGAGAGAGAGGAGAGAGAGAGAGAGAGAGAGAGAGAGAGAGAGAGAGAGAGAGAGAGAGAGAGAGAGAGAGAGAGAAATATACCCTCCATCTGTCTCTGTTATCTGTTATACATCTGTATTATACTTAGAGCAGAAGATGGTACATTTCATTTAGTTTATCCTAACAACAATAAATAAATCTGCAATATAGGCTGGGCTAAAAAAGTCAACTAGAAGCTCCTGGAAATTTAAACATTGGGCACAGTGGCAGGACAGAGAAATAACTCTTTCTCTCTCCAAATCTCATAAAAATGCCTCTTCAAAGCTGCTGCATGGATTTCATAGACCAGTGATGCATACTTTCTGCACTTTCATGTGCACACGAGCACTGATAAAGCAATGTGTGCATGACCCCCCTCATGACCTGCCTTGCATGTGCACATGCCTCCCTCATGTGCATCTCATCCACGTGTGTGTGACCCCCATGCTTCCCCTGCCCCCCACATGTGTGTGCAACCCCCACATGCCTCACCCCTGCACATGTGCATGCGGCCCACATGTGTGCCCCTCCCCCACACAGGTGTGTGACCTCCCTATGTTCCCTCTGCCACTTCACATGCATGCACAAGCCCCCCCCTCCTGTGCATGCACATACATCTCCCAATACGCCCCATCCCCCCACATGTGCAGCAGAGACCCAAAAATCAACTGGCCAGTGGGAGACACGGGCACATGCACAGTGGAGCTGAGCTGGGGCAAAGGCTCACATCCCTTCAGAGAGGGCTCTTGATGCCACCTGTGGCACATGTGCCATAGGTTCGCCATCACAGTCATAGACTATCTTCCTACAAAATTCTTTTTAGTGAATCCTACAGCAGGAGTAGCTTTACAGATATTGTTAGATGTTAATTCACATTTTCACTCGTTGCACTAATCTAATGAAGAGCTGCAATAGGAGTGGTCCCAAAGGTGCTTTTTCCAAAAGGCAACTGGGCTTTCATGTTTGTGTATGTGTGTTTAAACATTTTGCTTTTCATCGAAGAAGCTTCTTCAGTTCTTCAGTTCAGCTCAACTGACCTCAGAAGTTGTGGAAGCTGGAGAGCCATTTATTTGAAATGATGTAGGGACTTCTGATTGAGCAGGGAGGTAGGACTAGAAGACCTCCAATGTTCCTTCCAACCCTATTGTTCTGTTCTGTTCTGTTCTGTCTTGGATGAGAAACAAAATGTTTTCAAAGAAAAAAAAACAAGAAAGTCCAGTTGCTTTTTTCAAAAAGTACCATTGGGACAACCATGATCTACATGATTGAGAATGTCCATAGATAGTTAGGATAGCAGTGGTCAATCAAGAACCTCAGACCTTGCCTATCAGGATATTGGAGAAGCATAAATGTATGGATTTACATTTACAATGTAAGACGCTTTACAGAGAAAGATGGGACACCCCTCCCAGATCAATTAAATAAATGCAAAAACCTTACATTCCATCCCTAAAGAGATCCCTAGAACTTTTGTCTATCTGTCTGCCTATTCTCTCTCGCTACCTTCCTCCCTCTTTCACACACCCACACCCACACACTAATATGGTTACCCATTTCACAAGAATCAAGCCTTTTGTTTTTGAAAGAAAACCTGAAAACAAATTATTTTTCAAAAAATCAAATAAAAAAGCACATAATTTATTTTCCTCTAGAGCATTTGCTTTATAAATTGATATTAGAAAGGAGTTTTTGGGAAAATAACTCCAGAACTTCAAAGAAAGTTTTGCAATAATGCAAATGATATTCTGAGTTATTTAGGATATTCAATGATTTAATAGTCTTGAGCTTTCTAACAGATGTTATACAAATATATCAAGAGCAGTGTCTGAGGAAAAGATCCCTTTGGGACAGAGTTGTTGCCTTGCTTTTCATGGATGGTGTTTTTATTTTAAAGAAATTGTGCTCCATTCTATTTCAGTAGAATATGTTTACTTGAATCCCATCTCATTTTGCTGCAGGTTAAAGAAACCCAATTCTGGACAGATCAGCTTAACATTAAACTTTGTTTGATTTATTGCAGCGTATGCAGGTAGTCCTCAACTTACAAAGTTCATTTAGTGACTGTTCAAAGTTACAATGACACTGAAAAGAGTGATTTACGACCATTTTTTACATTTACGACCTTTGTAGCATCCCCATGATCATGTGATCAAAATTCAGATGCTTGGCAACTGATTCATACTTATGACTGTTGCTGTGTCCCAAGGACATGTGATCACCTTTTGCAACCTTTTGACAAGTAAAAACAATGGAGAAGCCAGATTCACTTAATCATGTTACTAACGTATCAACTGCAGTGATTCACTTAACAACTGTGGAAAGAATGGAGCAAAACTCATTTAACAAATGTCTCACTTAACAACAAAAATGTTGGACTGTAAATCGAGAA
Source organism: Thamnophis elegans (assembly GCF_009769535.1). NCBI lineage: Eukaryota > Metazoa > Chordata > Lepidosauria > Squamata > Natricidae > Thamnophis > Thamnophis elegans. The sequence continues at coordinate 124,564,521 of NC_045542.1, read as the reverse complement.
CTACCTGTATTAAGATAAGTATATATAGGATTATATTTCTACTCATAACCATGAGAGTAAACCATTAGATTTAGGGGATTTACAGAGAATTGGATTCCATTTTTGGAATATTTTTTGTTCCAGCCTTCATAGGTTAAAACCTTATTTTCATCATTCTGCAATTCAACAGAACTGGAAGTGTTCATTATGTAAGCCCAGATGTTGGATGCCAGGATGGACGGACGGACGGATGGACACACAGACACACACAGACACACACAGACACACAGACACACACACACACACACACACACACACACACACACAAGAGCCAGAATCAGAAGACCCTTTCCCTTATTCATCACTGAAATTTAATACAGTCCTTACCTGCTTAATTACTTGTGCTACAATCCTGAGTGTCTCTTTAGATTTCATTCAATGTCTGATTCACTGAATTAGTCAGTGATCTGTTGGTAGAGGAACACACTAATTTCCTTGGCTCCTCAAATAAAGGCAGATGAAAAGATTTTTTCCCTCTACTGCAGACAATTCAAATATATGGACATTTCAAGTGGCCAATGCAGCTTAAGGAAGGAATTCTCAACCTTCCTGGATTGAGACTTGTAAGGGGTTTCCAGCAATTTTGTAGAAAGCACATTGTTTTGCCTCAGGTACAGTAATCAATCTTAGTCTTTTGAGTATTACTACATTTACAAATCAATTTTCCACTTGCTTCCTTCAGTAAGAGGAACAGGTATTATGTGAAAAGCCACTATGTATTCTTTAAAATGAATATGTATATTCTAGAGCAGTGTTTTTCTAACTTCATATAGTTAGAAATCAGTTCTTTAAATCTCTTTTGAAATCTCAAAAAGCATTTTTATAATATTAAAAAACTGAATGTTTTACTTTTTATTTGATTTGCAAGTTTAACTCATTCATTATGTCTGTATTTTATAGCTTTAAAATAATTATTTATAAAAATAATGAGGTGATGATACAAATCCCATGGAAAATTATTCATGAGCCAAAAAGGTTGTATCTGGAGATCAAGGTCAATATTCAACCCATTCATATATTTTACATTTGATAATAACTAAAGATGAGAAATTATTTTCAATCTAATACTGTGAGTGATGTCATGGCAAAAAGAAATAGAATTGATTTTTCATTTTAGAGACTAATATCGAAATAATTCATTTAAACAGCTATCTGGTGCTCCCTTTTTAATAACAGAACCTTATGTTCTAATTAACTGTACAATGCTTGAATTTAAAGAAAATAAATTTTATGGACTCTATGAACTTTAGACACAGAGCTGCAGTGGTGCAGTGGTTAGAGTGCAGTACTGCAGGCTACTTCTGCTGAGTGCTGGCTGCCTGCATTATGACAGATGGAATCTCACCAGGCTCAAGGTTGACTCAGCCATTCTTCCAAGGTCAGTAAAATGAAGACCCAGATTGCTGGGGGCAATTGGCTGACTCTGTAACCCACTTAGACAGGGCTGTAAAAACATTGTGAAGGGATATATAAGTCTGAGTGCTGTTGCTATTGCTATTATGCATTCTTGAAGAGTAGAATTCAAATGTGGGGGAAACAGCCCATAGCCTGGCAGTACTACACATTGACAGTACACAAACTGCTACAGCTTGAAACCCTGGACAAATTCACTGTGGATCCAGACATTGCCCAAAGTCTATCACGAATATAGGTGATCTGCATTTTTTTCCCTAGTGAATGTCATTTTGATTCATAAAATCATCAGTAAACTTAAATATTTCATCAGCTGTTATTCTTGTTGAAGATGGTATAATAAATATAAGATCTGCAGCTTTCATAAACAAGTCTAACAACAAACATCAAACTGGAAACATCTTCTGAATCAGTCCTTTCTTTAACTCATATCACAAAAAGTCGATTATTCAATGGATGAGAGTTTTCTTGATATTGTTTGTCATGTTTTTAATTCTGTATTCACTGATAGTTAAATAAAGATAGTGAACTCAACTCATTTCATTTCATTGTTTTCTTTCATAAATCCAGAATGTAATTCATTGGGAAAGATCATATGACGCAACATAAAGTTATCAATGGAAGAAAACATGCAACGTATAGTCTTCATTGTTTTTTTTATTAGAACACAATTCTGTCCCCGCCCCACATTTTTCATGGAAAAACATCTATGTGTTTACTTAAGAATTCCAGATATTTTCATGAATGATTGTCCAGTTTTGAGGATTTGTACACTAATTATATTGTTCTATGTTGAAATTACATATAATAAGATGTAAGTATTGCTATCCGGACATATAAACTCTCTGCAAATATTCAACAAAATACTTGAAGGTACAAAATATTTTTATCTTCTTTCCCTAGATTGGATTAGGCTACACATAATTTGAATATTTATTGTATTTCTGGGAACATTTCTCAACTATGTCACTATGTACAAAACAAAAACAAAATGATTTTTAATTTAAAAGAAGAAGGAACACTCTTTAAATAATAAGGTTTTGAAAGGTTTTGCATATGGTCACTAACTAGATTTTTTGCATCTTTGCATCTCTGTGGCATTGGCCTTTTTTGTTTTGCTACTTTACATTTGCACAAAATGAAGATGGGTTTTTACACAGGTGTAAAGACTTAAACATGTGGTACAATTGGTTAGAAATTAGATGCAAAATTAATACACAAAGAATACCGAGGAACAATAGTAAAGTGAAAAACTGTATATACCCGTAAACATAGCAAATAACGCTAGAAGTTATAGGTATTGTGTGTGTGTGTAATGTATAATATGTACTGTATGAAAGACTATAAAATGAAAACATTTGTAAATAGAATGGATACCAGTATTGGAACGCTGAAAAGATTGGAAATGCCTTTTTAAAGTTAAAAAGGTAGAATAAAGAACAAAGTCAAACTAGAGTCTAAGAGAGTTAATTTCAATAAACTTAGAGAGAGCTTGGGAAGAATTCCATGGATGAGAATTCTCAAAAAAAACAACTCAAGAAGCTTGGGAAATTTTGAAAAATGAGATTACAAAAGCCCAGTCTAGCACAATACCAATGAAGAGGAAAAATAACAGCTCCCAAAAGAAACCAGCATGGCTACATAAAGAACTCTCTGACAAATTGAAAGACAAGTATAGATAAGTATAAAAAGTGGACAGAGGGGGACATAACTAAGGCAGAATATCAGCAAATGGCCCAAGCATGTAAAGATGAAGTGAGGAAAGCTGAGGCTCACAATGAAGAAAGGCTTGCCACAAAAGTAAAAAATAACAAAGAAAGCTTCTTCCAACATGTTAAAAACAAGAAAAAAGTTAAGGAAACAATTGGTCCATTGTTGGGAGAAAGTGGCAAGAAGGTGACAAGCAACAGGGAGAAAGCAGAACTATTTAAGTCATTTTTTGCATCAGTCTTTACACAAAGGGATAAAACAGTCCAACCTATCAAAAACAGCACCACAAAAATAAGATTAGGAACACAAGTTGAGATAGGGAAGAAAATGGTAAGTGAGCACCTGTCTTCCCTAGACGAGTTCAAATCACCAGGACTGGATGGATTACACCCCAGGGTTCTGAAGGAACTGGCAGACGAGATCTCAGAACCACTGAACTATATCTTTCAGAGATCCTGGAGCACTGGAAACTACCAGAGGACTGGAAAAGAGCTGATGTGGTTCCCATCTTCAAAAATAAAAATAAAAAAAATCCAGGAAACCACAGACCTATCAGCCTGACCTCAATACCAGGAAAGAATCTGGAAAAGATAATCAAGCAACAAATTAGTGAACAACTAGAAGCAAACAAAGTAATAGCGAAAAGCCAACATGGGTTTGTCAAAAACAGATCATGCCAGACTAATTTTATTGCATTCTTTGACAAAATTAGTGGACCAGAGGAATGCCGTCGATATAGTGTACTTGGAATACTACTAGATAAAGTAGAAGAATGTGGGTTAGACAGCATCACCACCAGATGGATTCATAACTGGCTGACCAACCGCACTCAACATGTAGAGCTGCATCTACATGGAGAGAAGTATGCAGTGGAGTACCCCAAGGCTCTGTTTTAGGCCAAATACTCTTCAACATCTTCATCAATGATTTGGATGAGGGAATAAATGGGGCACTTATCAAATTTGCAGATGACACCAAGCTAGCAGGAATAGCCAACACTCCAGAAGATAGGCTTAAGATACAAAAGGATCTTGACAAACTTGAACATTGGGCACTATCTAATAAAATGAAATTCAGTGGTAAAAAGAGTAAGGCTCTACATTTAGGCAAAAAACCTGAAATGCACAGGTACAGTATAGGTGGTACCTTGCTCAATAGTAGTAACTGTGAGAGGGATCTTGGAATCCTAGTGGACAACCATTTAAATATGAGTCAGCAGTGTGCAGCAGCTGACAAAAAAGCCAACACAGTTCTAGGCTACATAAACAGAGGGATAGAATCAAGATCACGTGAAGTGTTAATACCACTTTATAATGCCTTGGTAAGGCCACACTTGGAATACTGCATTCAGTTTTGGTCACCATGATGTAAAAAAGATGTGGAGCCTTTAGAAAGAATGCAGAGAAGAGCAACAAAGATGATTAGGGGACTGGAGACTAAAATATATGAAGAACGGTTGCAGGAACTGGGTATGTCTAGTTTAATGAAAAGAAGGAGTAGGGGAGACATGATAGCAGTGTTCCAATATCTCAGGGGTTGCCACAAAGAAGAGAGAGTCAAACTATTCTCCAAGGCACATGAAGGTAGAATAAGAAGCAATGGGTGGAAACTAATCAAGGAGAGAAGCAACTTAGAACTGAGGAGAAATTTCCTGAAAGTTAGAATAATTAATCAGTGGAACAATTTGCCTCCAGAAGTTGTGAATGCCCCAACACTGGAAGTCTTTAAGAAGATGTTGGATAGCCATTTGTCTGAAATGGTATATGGTTGCCTGCCTAGGCAGGGAGTTGGACTAGATGACCTCCAAGGTCCCTTCCAACTCTGCTATTGAATAAAAAATATTTTTTTTAAAAAAAAGATGTGGGGTTTCCTCTTTGAACAGATAATGTAGCAAGTTCTATATTGGAGAAGAAGAGAAAAGCAATGATTTATACATTTTTTAAGGACCTGTGGACCATGTGCTGGAAAATTTTGTTATGGAATAATATTTCAAAATGAACTTTAAAAAAACTCTTGCATATCTGGTTTGCAGAACAATTAAGGTCTGTCTGTTAAAATCTCAAGTTAAGTTTAAAAATAAGTTGCCATTTTCTAATTGCTTTGACTGGGGATTTCAGGTTTCAATGTAACAGCTACCAGACTCATGAGTGAGTGAGGTGGGAGTAAATATGTTAGAATAAGTAAACATAATTCAAGCAGGCAAAATTATCATTTTTGCAGTGTATACAGCAGTGGTGAAATCTAACTCCCCCCCACCTGTTCTGTGGGCTTGGTGGGGGAGTCATGTGACTGGGTGGGCGTGGCCAACTTTTTTTCACGTTTTAAAGCATTTTTTTCCTGCCTGTTTGGTAGAATAGGCAGGAAAAAGATGCTTTAAAAAGTGTGTGGGGGGGGGAGTTTCCGACGATTTCTGGATTAATCTCCAGAATCTCCACTGGTGTGTTGTGTCGTAATATAGCCATTATTTTTGCAGTGTCTGTGGAAGTGAACATAATAAACTTAGTAAGCAAGTTCAATGCTACGTTCAGAGCTGGTTCACTTAAACTACAGATGTCAGCAACACATTCTACAATCTGCCTCTGTATTTTAATTAACATGCAAAAAAGTACAAAACTTAAGCAAGAAGGCTGCAAGCACCCTGATTCCACCTCAGCAACTTACTTCTCTGATACAGGGTTTTCTACATTGTTTTCAATGCAGGGTAAATATTGATGACAAATATATGTACAATGAGAAAGGCTACCTTGAAAATGAAACCCAAACTTCATGAATTATGCAAAAGTAACCAAGCTCATGAATCCTTTGATTTCTTTTTCTTTCAAAACTTCTAATAATACCCAAATGCAGCATTTTTTAAAAACTCTTACAGATAGAGCATTTACCTCAAGAAGAGGCATCTTCCCCATTTAAATGGAAGGTCATTGAGAGCATTGTAAAAGAGCCTTTTTCATTTAATCCGCTCCTTGGGGGATGGTTGCCTTAAGTTCTAAATAATCTTCCTTTCTAGTAAGTTATACATTTGTAACTCCTAGCCCTTAAGAGATTGCTTTTGCCTGCCATTTGATTTAAAGAGATCGCTTTTAAAATAAGCAATCAAACCAAGATTTAAATTTAGTTAGAAAGAGGCAGCATCAATTCCATCCCCCTTTTTGTCCCAAGCAATCTATTTCATTCAGTTTAATTACAATTCCAATTAGGCAACTGCTATCTATGTCCTGCTCTCCTGGTTTGATGGCAGTTTAAGAATAAAATGCTTTTCTGAAAATGACGTTTTGTTGGAGAGTTACTCTGTCTGTCTGTCTGTCTGTCTCTGTGTCTATCTATCTATTTATGCAGTGGTGGGCATACCTATCGCACGCATGCCAGAAACGGCATGTACAGCCGTCCTGCGTGGGACACTCAGCCTCACTGGCTCCTCTTCCATGTTCCTTCGCATGGGTGGGAGTGCTGGAATCTGGAAGAGCAGAATTCCAGCATGCATGTGTGCGTTGGCGCCTGAACTTTCGGGTTTCTATTCCACGCTTGCGTGACGGAATGCTGTTCTTCCAGGTTTTGGTGCTCCCACGCGCATGAAGTCCAGCAAGGCCGCACGTTGCTCACAGGATGGTTTTGTGTGCCATTTCTGGCATGCAGGTCAGCACGCAGTGACAAAAAGTGTTAGCCACCTCTGCCCTATATCATTCCAAACAAATGGCTGTCCAGTTTCTTCTTAAGCACCCACAATTTATGAAGATAAGCGGTTCCATTGATTAATTGTTTTCACTGTTAGGAAATCTCTCCTTAGTTTTAGGTTGCTTCTCTCCTTGATTAGTTTCCATCCATTGGTTTTTTTGTCTTATCTTCTAGTGCTTTGGAAAATCGGTTGATGCCTGTGGCAGTCCCTGAGATATTGGAACATTGCTATTATGTCACCCCTTTTCATTAGACTAGACAAACCCAATTCCTTTAACCATTCTTTATATGTTTTAATTCCCCCCCCAATCATCTTTGTTGCTCTTTCCTGAATTCTTTCCAGAGTCTCAACGTCTTATTTTATAATATGGTAACCAAAACTGGATGCATCTATCTATCTATCTATCTATCTATCTATCTATCTATCTATCTATCTATCTATCTATCTATCTATCTATCTATCTATCTGCAGGCCTTGACATATTCGGGGCTTTTCCTTTGTAAGATTGAGAGTATCTTGATCATGTTTCGACAAGGGCCTACTCACTCACTCGTTTCGTTTCGTTAAAAAACATCACCAAGATACTCTCAATCTTACATGGGAAAAGACCCAAATACGCCAAGACCTGCATACCTGCAAATCTACGAATGAATGAATATATCTATCTATCTATCTGTCTGTCTGTCTGTCTGTTTGTCTGTCTGTGTGTGTGTGTGTGTTGTGTTGTGTTGTGTTGTGTTGGTGCTGATAAATAAATAAAGGGAGACTAGTATAGAACTATTTCAAGCTATTTAGCTCTCATCATACCCTTACTGGGCTGTATTTCATATTAGGCAGGTGTATTAACCACTAAGCCATAGGCTGTCCTCCGTTATCAGCTGAGCCAGGGAGAAAAGTATATATTTAAAGTCACAATATATGTGTGTGTATCAGAGGTGGGTTCCTACCAGTTCGCACCAGTTCGGTAGAACCGGTTCGTCAAATCTACCGAACTGGTTAGAAGAGGTTCCACCAGTGGACCCGGAAAGCAGGCCACACCTACAGAAGAGGTTCCAAAATTTTTTGAAACCCACCACTGACACACACACACACACACAGATAGAGACAGACTCACACAGAGTGAGAAAGAGAAAGAGAAAGAAAGGAAGAAAGAAAAAAAGAAAAAAAGAAAAAAGAAAGAAAAAGTGGGAGAGATGAAAGAAAAAAGGAAAAAGGGACAGAGAGACAAAAGGAAGCAGAGAGAGAGAGAGAGAGAGAGAGAGAGAGAGAGGGAGAGAGAGAGAGAGAGAGAGAGAGAACACATGGCCGGCAGGCCACTCCCACCAGGTCACATGGCTGGCAAGCCACTCCCACAAAGGAGGCCACACCCACAGAGTAGGTTTGAAAAAAATTTGAAACCCACCACTGGTGTGTATATATACACACACACACACACACACACACACACACACCACAACACGAATAATTATGGAAGCCATCGAAATAGAGAAACACCCCCACAACATGAATAAACGTGACGATACCTCCAGCCTACCAGACATCTGGAAACCAACCCTAGTCAACAAACTAGTCCCACCCACCACCCACGCCATTACAATGCGAAACAACAACGGACACACAGCCAGCACCAATCAGCACCAATCTACTAATCATGATTTATAGATAGACGGCAGCTCCGACCACACTTTAAGCCCAAAACCCAGCCTGAAGATGGTGAGTGAGACCTCGCCAAAATGTTGCCAAGACAATTTCAATCTTACATAGGAAAAGACCCGAATGCAACAAAACCAGTATGTGTGTGTGTGTTTGTATGTGTGTACACACACACACACACACACACACACATATATACATATATACATATATACATATATACATATATACATATATACATATATACATATATACATATATATATACATACATACATACATACATACATACATACATACATACATACATACATATATATATATATATATATATATATATATATATATATATATATATTCAAGACCAGTATCTCAATATCATCTATCTATGCATTATACACACATTTATACATATACATTTTTTCTGTGAATGTACCCTTCTCTTGTGCTGTATATGTGAATGATCCCATTGTGTACTTATTAGCACAGGATGATGCACTTTACTGTTAGAAGATAGATGTGGGGATATACTAAAATTCTGAGTATTTTAAATCATGTGTACTTTCAGGATTCTAGTCTTGTTTTTTATCCAGGAAACTTTAAAGAAGTTCATTCTTTTGTTAAATGACCTTAACATTCCATGTCTGTTTGAGAGTATTGAGCCTTCTTTAATTTTTTTGCTTTCAAACACTTCCTTTGGTTTCTAAGTAGATATCTTGGCCACTTCAGTATTGGTAGCACTCACCACTTGAGTTAAGTTATTTGAAAGATTTGGATAATCCATGGGATCAATCCAAGGGCCAACAGTCTATTACTTTAATAAACTAGGGAATTACTAGTATTGATGAAAATGCTTATGTATCTTAGCCTTATGCAGGACAAAGAAAGATTATAAAAGGTTTAACATGTTTAAGGCTATATTTCACAAGTTGTAGCAAGCTTGATGAATGAAAAAAAACTGATTTCATTAAAGTAGATTATGCAGATAAGAAACCTAACTTCGTTTGAATTGGCAAACCATCTAAGCATTTCCAAATTAATGAACAAAGTATGGTCCACTGGAAAAAGATAATATTTGCATTATTAAATTTCTAAAATAAATATTTTTTAGAAATATTGATTCATATCAGAGGTTTTTGCTGCTTCTTGCTTTGAAATTTTTTGGCAAATTCTGCTATATTCTATGCAAATTCTGACAGGTCTAGAAATAATAGCTGTCTATTTTAGATCTCCCCCAACCTCTGTCTAAAAGTCTAATGATTTCTGAGGATCTAAACATTCTGTAACTACTGTGTGGTATGAATTCATTGGATTTTTCAGTGGTTGGATGTATTGCAAAGCATATAAGTGACTCCTTGGAGTTAATTTAGAAAAGGAGGGAAATTGTTTGGAAAGCAAAAGTAGCCCTTTTCATCATAGCAACTGTCAAAGGCTAGGTATGCAAATTAAGTTAGCTAATGTTGAATTTGCAAGCATGTACAACACTGGTACAGAATTTTAAACATTTTCAGATAAATATTAATTCCCAACAATCTCTTTAGTGATGGTCAGTCTCACAGCCCCAAATATACTTTCATGCAAACGGTTTCTGCAAAATTGGTTCCTGCCCATCTTGGCAATTTTTAATTTCATTTCTTTTCGAGGGGAAAACCTGACTGCCATAATATTTTCTCCATTTTTTAAAATTAACGAGTGATCTGTCTTGTTTTCTGTTCAGATTTCTCTACCTGTTCCTCTGCAGTCCCTATTTTGTTATCTGCATTCCACATCTCCAAAAGGCAGGCTTTAATGATTCCAAATTTAGTACCCGTGGGAAGAGGTTTCTGGGGATTTATGCCATTATATAACATTTCAATGTATTTATATATAGGTTGAGCAAAGTGGAGGTGCAACACGACTATAACATTCTGAAAGACAGCCAGTTGGAGAGAGAAGAAACTGACACCACAGAATACTGATTAATCTATGCAACCCATATAAAGCTGCACTAAGGGCACATGCCACTAAGTGGCTTGTCAATCAGAAAGGTCACCAGTCCAGTGGTCAAAATCCCTAGCGCTGCATAACGGAGTGAGCTCCCATTACCTGTCCCAGCTTCTGCCAACCTAGCAGTTCTAAAGCATGTAAAAATGCAAGTAGAAAAATAGGGACCACCTTTGTGGGAAGGTAACAGCATTCCATGCACCTTCAGCGTTTAGTTATGTTGGCCACATGACCACGGAGGCATCTTTGGACAGCACTGGTTCTTCAGCTTTGAAACGGAGATGAGTACCATTCCCTAGAGTTGGGAATGGCTGCCACATATGTGTGAGGGGAACCTTTACCTTTACCTACAGTCTGAAGTGAATATTTATTGTCAGAAAATTTTTTCACTTTTCAATTATCAAATTGTTCAGAGATGTAAAAGCTCCTATCTTTCACAGTTGATCATGAAGCACATAGAGTGCTTCTATTGTTATAGAATTTTATTGAATTTATTTAGTTATTTTACTGAATTTTTGCTTAGATTACCAGCCATATCTGTGGATACACGTTGTCACGAAGTGCTGGATAGAAAGAGATTATATCACTACGACACAAAATATGTCTGACAAGAATCACTCTGTTAGGCTTAGAAGCCTTTCTATGGTTTCTTTTGGTTAACTCGGCAGGAGGTTTATAGTGGCCTCCTCGCATTTACAATGTAGTTACTAAGTTTAAACTCAAGATTGAATGGTTTTCCTGTGGGAGACTCCTTTTTTTTTTTTTTTTAGCTGATCATCACATGCATTTCTTCACTTCACCAGCTGACAAGCTGATTGTGCTGCAGTTGGTAGCTTCTCATTTTGCTGAATACATTCTGCCCAAGAGGAACCACTGCCTATTTAGCTTGGCTGGCCTGAAGGAAATCAGGTTGACAGCAGCTGGCATGTAATGTTTTAGCTAAGTACTATACGCTAGGTTTTTTTCTTTATTTATCTTGACTAAACAGCTAAGCCACACATAAGGCCCAAACTCAAATAGATCGCAATGCAACTGCATCCTGATAATGCAACTGCATCAGGGGTGGGTTTCAACCGGTTCGCGGCGGTCCCTGCAAACCGGTTGGTCGCCGAACCCGGAAGTAAGTAACTTCCGGGAATGGCGAAGGCCCCCCCCCCCGCGCCCGCGCGTGCCCGCACCCATGCGCCCGCTCCTTACCCGGTTTTGATGAATTCTGCGCTTCCACGCATGCGCAGGATGCATACAGGACGCATACAGCGCCTGCACGATCCTCCTGCTCCAGGAGCAGCTGGAGCATCGCACAGACGCTAGTATGCATGCGTGCGCTGCACGTGTGCGCGAGGACGCCGCCAGCCTTGTTCCAACTGAACCGGTTGGAACGGGGGAGAAACCCACCCCTGAACTGCATCGTGATATTTTGTCTTAAGTAAAAATGTTAACATACTTATTTTACATCTAAAAAACCCTATAGTAACCAAAGTACAATGATTAGCATCTTATTAACTAAGTACATCAATCGCTCAATATTGCATCAACAGCAAAATTCCTTTTCAAAATAATGAGATGTTAAATTGGAAGTACAATATGGAAGTAATTATACTGCACATGAGGGAATCTAAAAGGACTTTTATCCATTTCCCAGTTAGAGTCAGTGTACAAGAGAAACTGACGGCACCTTTAGAAGGAATCCTTAAAAATCAAGATATACAGAAGATTTGATTCATTTTAGCTGCATCATTCTTAGGTGGTTTCTAAGACATTTTCATCATGGTGCCACTTAACATTTAACTGCTGTTAAGTAAAGAGGTATTAATTCTCACCCTGCTCATGGTTACTTGTGCCCTGGTCACTTCCCAGTGTATTATTGAAACTTGCTCTACATGGTGATGCCCTAGCGCAGGGGTTCCTAACCTTTTCTATACCCCGCAACCCTAGAATGCTTCCGATATATTCTCACACCTCTTACAAAAGTAAATAATATATATTACTTTTAATATAATTATGCATACACACTATAATTTTTAAACTTCTAAACTCAAGTTTTTGCACCCCCTGGAATATCATCTTGAACCCCCAGTTGGGAACCCCTAGGGCCTAGTGGGACCTTGGAAGCCTTTTTCTATAACAGCCTCTGCCTTGTGGAGCATAATTTCCACTGAGATCCAGAAAGCCTTCACCTTCTTAGTATTTTGGAAAGTCATAAATAACAATCTTTTCTCCTAAGGGTGGGGTAGGATAAGGTTGGAACCTGAAGATGGTGATGTTGGTTGCATCAGAGGAGAATGGCTAGGGATGCCAGTTTTTGTTTGTTTGTCAAATAAGTAAGTACGTAAATAAGCAAGTAGTATTCTAGTAAACAGAGCCAGTTGACATGGTAAAGAAATTAGACTAGAAAATGGGAAACTAGAATGTGAGTTCTAGTCCTGCTTTAGGTCTGAAGCCAGTTTGATGAGAAAACCAGTCCTTATTTGTCAGCTGTAGGAAAGAGGCAATGGCAATCCTCCTCCAAAAACATAGCCAAGAAAACTGCATGGATTTGCCAGAATAGTCGCAGGAGGGAAGTCCAACTGACTTGAACATGGAATCATCACCATCATAATCTTCATGTGATATTTAAGTAACTGAACAGTAAGTAAATGTAAACAGTTAATATACTTTGGAATGGATTAACTTTGGATCCTTGCTGGCTTTCACATTACCCTTGTGCTTAGTAGCCAAATCAATAGCTCCCCCCACTCCCTCCCTCCCTCCCTCCCTCCCTACATACATACATGCATGTATGTAAGTCCACAAGGGAGATCCCACAGAAGGATAGTCTAGCCCCTGTAGCTAGACCAGCAGTCTAGCTGTCCCCTGGCCCAGTGCAGGGGGGTGGGTGGGCATGTGAGTGGCAGTTGCACATACGTGCACAGCTCCATTGGTGTGAGCAGCACATGCACGTGCCTTCCACTCACACAAATGGATTGTCACATGTGAGTGCCCTTTTCTCATAGGAGTGGAGTATCATGGACAAGCACAAGGTCCTACTGCTTGCGCAGCTTAGGCCACTGTCTGGTAGTGGGCCAAAGCCCGGCAGCTGTGGACCCCTGGGCTAGATTATCCTAAGTCCTATGGGAGATTCCATAGAAGATCATGGGAGGGGGGAGCTAAGAGCCTGTGAGACTTCCAGGTCCAGAGAGACAGGTGAGTACTACAGGCAGAATTCATGGTAGTAGACTAGGATCAAAAGCCAATAGTGGTGATTGATGTAGTGATTCCAAGTGACCTCAACATCAGGAGGAAGGACTATGAGAAGCTAGAGAAGTATCTGAAGGAGGAACAAGATAAGACAAAGAAAGGAAGTCCAAAGTGGTCCTAGTGATGATAGGGCTGTGACTCCTAAACTGCAAGAGTGGCTCCAACAGATGCCAGGAACAACACCAGAGCTCTCTGTATAGAAGAGTGCAATGCCAGGAACAGTTAATATCCAAAGCAGAAACCTCAAAATCCGAGGCCTCTGGTAGAGGACCCAAGATTAAGGAATACAAATAGTACCCATAAGGGTAAGAAGGGAATCTTAATATATACTCTAGGAATAAACTGGGAACCGTTGAAATATATAATCCAATTTATCTTATTCAAAACAAGGACATTTGGCTTATATGCTATGCATGCCATGCCCAATTAATAAAGCTTGATGTTTCATGCCTAGTTGACAACAATATAACTGTCCTGTTCAGAAGTGAAGCCCTAAATCAGCACTCACGAGGCTAAAGCATATATTCAACAATCTTAAATGAGGACACCAAGCCATCCAGAGACTGATAGGCTAATAAAAAGAAAGATTTGACAGAAACAACTTTAATGCTGGAACACGCAGGTTCTTTAAAGGGGAAAAAGTATTCTTTCTATCAACATTGCTCTGCTGTGACTTTTTCTGTTTTCTAGGATATGTTTGATTGTGCTCTCTTCTCACAAGGTTTGGGGGGCTTCCTTATACAGTATTCAGAATCTGAATACTGATAAATGATAAAAAATGAAATGGATTATGGATGCATGGAGGATTAGCAGATGGGAAAATAGGCTTCCTAGATTTGTCACCTGAAGAGCAACACTTTGCAAGACTTCAGTAAAATGGCTTATTTGCATGTACCTGAGCATGATTAATACTTTTATCATAATATATAATGCATTTATAAAAAAACATTTTGCCTTTCTAAATGTAATGTGACTGATTGTAGCTAAAATTAAAAATATTTAAATTAATTGTGATGATTGACTAATTGATTTCAATAGCATTTTCTAGGAACTTAATTTGAACATTATCTGAGGAAAATGGGGGGAAGGGGGAATAAAATGCAGCTTTAAAAAAGCAGAGTAGAGCTGTATAATAATAAAACTTCAAGTAATTTATTGAGACAACAGATTAAAGCTTCTTTTCGCACTCTGCCTCAAAGCAAAAAGAAAGAAAACAACTGCATTTCTTATTAATCTGGAATGAATTTTAAAATCCTAAACTAGGAATTCTTCCTTAAAATATGGAAGAAATGGTTGGGTTGGTTTATTGGATTTATATGCCGCCCTTCTCCCAAGGACTCAGGGCGGCGTACAACATTAAAAAAACACATATTACAAAAGTTTTTAAAAATTAGATAGAATATCCAAAAAACAAACCCAATTAAGATTAACAATAACATTTTTTTAAAAAAATGATTAAAATTAACAATAATAATTTATTTTGTTTTGTTCAGGCCAGGCAAGACAATACCTTTTTCCTGCCTTGCAATGGCTAGCGTGGACCTTCTGCCTGATATGCTGTTAATTTCCCATAATCCTCTTGTGAAACTTGACTACAATATTGTAAATAATTAAAATAGCTGTGCTTTGCTTTCTTGGTGAAGTCTAGTTTGGATTTTAATATCCATGTAGCAGGATGATACACAGCCTATTTCCAGGAGATTAAACCAGGAATAGACAAGGTGCTACCTACGGGGACCTCGGCATTTACCTCCCTATACCTCTCTCATGCTATCTGCTGTACTCTTTGCATTCCGTATCTTGGTTTAAATATTAAACACGAAAGTGGTATGTTGTAAATCAAAATGTCAATTTTTAGCACCTTCTTTATTTATCAGAATGCCTTTGAGTCTCTCATAAATCTGTCAGATTTCTAGGAAAATAAAAATGGTATGTTCTTTTTGTTTGGAAACGGGACCACCTTCCCTGGAAAAAAATAAAAATAAATAAAGATCTATTGGGGTGAGAGAATGCAAGAATGGGAAAGCTAGGAATCATTTTTTCTTTTTACTAAATGATTTGTAACTTTTTACACTCATGGACAATTTCTTTATAAATGCAAAACTCCTTGTAGTAACTATTTTGTGAGCACTTATCACATGTTTTCAAAATCTGAAGTGAATCTGTCATCACAAGACATTGGCCTCTATAAACACATACATTGTTTAGATTCTGGTTTACTTCATCCAATTATGTAAAAAATCAACTTTAAAGATTTTGCTATTTTGGACATTTTTAACTGCACATTTCTCTTTTTATCATCTCTAGAGAAGCACATAATAGAAAAGCCAAGATCAGTGACCAGAAAACAGTATTCACAATCAAACTATATGTATCATCATGGTTGGTCACATTTTCAAAAGCATTACCATAAATTGTATCTATTTATCAAAATATTTTCAGTATTGCTCATTCTTAAAGAACAATCATTTTAGAAGACCCTAATTTCTCTATTTGATATTTTCCCCAAAGGCCATTTTTAATGTGTTTTTTTTTTTTTAAAAAAAAAAGCCAACTTAACTGACAATCTTGGCTGCAACTGAATTTCAGAAGGTGTTGACAGCCAGGCAAAATTTACTGAAGTGCAAAAAATTAGTTGGATTTCTCAGAGGAAATATAGAGCAACAGAACTGCAGATTTCTCTAAGGGCTGAAGATTATGGGCCTGTGTTAGAGAGATAGAAAAAAATGCAGGGATAGGGCAATTTTAGGGGTGGTGGTTCTATTTTCATGCAGACATACCCAGTTCGTGCTTTCTGAATATATTTATGAATTTGTTTGCATTCTATATGATTACATGAGGCTCATAATTTGTGTCTGAGATGAGAACTTTGGTGGGTAGTATATTCATTTTTATGGAGGCTATTCTCCCTATCAAGGATAGTTGTAAGTTCTTTCATTTCTCCAGGTCTGACATGTTTTGTTGCATTAGTTTGTTGCACATAATTGTAATCTTTAATTGTTGCACATCTTGGTGTTAGAACTTTGGTTGATTTGTTTGATGATCCATTTGTTTCTTGCTTTGGCTGTCCATAGTATTCTCAGCAATCTCCTTCAATATCAATGTTCAAAAATACCAATATTCTTTCTATCCCAAGAGTGAACAACTATGGCAACTTTAGGACCTGTGAACCTCAAGTCCCAGAATCCCCGAACAAGCATAGTCATAACTCCATCCATTTTCTAACTTGTTTCTTCAAAGTTCAACTTCACTTTCTACTCAGTGTCACAGAGAAACCACATGATTCTGGTCTTTGTAGGTATAGACACAACTTGGCATAACTTTTCCAAAGCCTTCATTACTACTCAACCCAGGTGCTAGTGAATAATATATTTTGACTCCTGATTCATTTCCTGTTGATAGTTGATCATAGAGGACAAAAATTACCCAGCTCTTCAATATTAGCAATTCTAAGGTTTGTTGCTGCATCTATTTTCATTAATTTGGCATTCTTTAATTTTGGTTCTGTTTTTTCACTGTTCTTGACTTTCATTACAAGGGCTTACAGATTATTTGCATTTTCAGCTATTGGAGTAAAGTAATTAGCATAAAGCAGCTTATTGATGTTTTTCTTCCTTCTTTAAAATCATATTCACCTTCCAGCTTCAGGATTGACACCAATCCAGTTTCTCTCAGTATATATTCAGCATATAGATTAAACAAGTAGAGTATAGAGCCTTGTCTCACTCCATTGCCAATCTGGAGCCAGTCTTATTTGCCATGTTCCATATAGACTTTGGCTTCCTGACATATGTGTAGCTTTTGCAAAAGGACCAAAGAGGTTCTGGGATTTCTATTTTTCTATATATATAGAGCACAACATGCTATATATTAACATAACAGATTAACATAACTGACAGCCTTTTACAAATCAATGAAGTGCACATTGACTTCTTTTTGGCATTCTTTGGTTTTCTCAATTATCCAGTATGTATCAGCAGTAATATCTCTGGTTCCTTGGCCTTTTCAAAAGCCAGCTTGTACATCTGACACCTCCGGTTACATGCAGGTTCCAATCTGTTTTGGGTGATATTAACCATTATTTTGCCAACATTTGAAATTAAGTATATTCTACAATAGTTTTCATACTCTGTTAAATTTACTTTGTTTGTGTTGATGTGTAGTCTAACCACATCCCATTTGCTGGCCATTGTATCATTCTCCAGTTTTTCTGGTGCATTCCTTTTCTAAAGAAGCTTAGATGTTGGCATCACAAATTTTGTATTAAAAATGTCAGTACACTTTTTCACTCTTTCTTTGATTTTTCAATCAGTTGCTATCTGTCAATTAGTCGTCTTTAGCACATCAATTCAAAATTGCAACCACCTGCTGGGTTCGGAAATGTTTTCAAAAAAATTCCTTATTTTTCCATGTTTGTTTCCATCGTCTATTTCTTTACAGATGTCATTATAATACTGCTTCTTGTCTTTTCTAAGAGTTCACTGAAATTATTTCTTTGTTAAATTATTCCTGAATGCTTTATTTTTCTTTTCTTTGACTTTCTTTCCCTTTTTAGTAATCTACATTGTTTATTCTTTCACCCAGTTTGCTTTCTTCTATATCTTGATCTTTGGCAGTCTTCTTTTTTCACATTTAGTTTTGCAAACTACTTTGATTTCATTCCTTAGTTCCTCTGATTCCTAATTCTTAATCTAATATGGTTCAAGACTTCAAAATTATTCATGATATTCCTCTTGATCATGGTGTGTACTGAAGATAATATCATGGAAATCAATTGGCTTGCTCTTATGCTTTAATTAAACTTGCAACTTCTACATGAGCAATTTTTAATCTATTCCAATCAGCTGTTGGCCACAATTATAACTGATCTCTTTCACATCCTTAGACCAATGAAATTTTGATCCATCTAGTGATGTCTAAGTATATAGGTTTAATTTTGTAGACATGTCAGCAATCAATTAGTATAGGTAATATCCAGTTTAGTTTGCACCACGAATATATGTGTAGTCAGTCCCTATGTTCAACCACAAGCATACTCAATACAGCTGGTTTGATGTTTATTTATTAAACATGTGCAAGCAGCAAAAGAATTAACTTGATAAAACAGGATAAAAGGCAGGCAAAATCAGGGAAAGAGTCAGACATAAGGAACAGGCAAGAATTTAAATTATTTATAAATGTATAGCTATATATCAAAAAGACATAGAGATTTCCAGAGGCACTTGAAATTCTACTGCAGTAATTGGCATAGACAGTGTGATAGGAAGTGGCCTTTGGTCATTCCAGCTTTAAAACATTTATGTACAGAATGGTGGGAGCATGGGGATTGAAAGCAGTATACCAGGTAATCCTTCCTCTAGTCTGCACTATTAAAAAGATACTTTGGTGGATGGAGATGATGTATTCAAAATTCTCCTTGAGTATATTATAGAATTGATCAAGGTCAAATGTCTTATTCTCTGTGACTCTATGGTGGCTTGATATTATAAAGCTGATCTAATGTTGCATGGTAGGATGCTAGGTCTTGTATTTGAAAGTGAAAACATAAGGTGACAATCCTTTTGAAGGAGAGAGAGAGAGAGAGAGAGAGAGAGAGAGAGAGAGGGAGGGAGGGAGGGAGTTTTAAGTTATAGGAAAGCATATTCTGACAGAACATTAGAAAAGGCTTTTTAGCAAATTGTGGTACTGCATTGACTATCTATCTAGGATACTTTAATTTGGATTCTTGCACCAAACAGGAATGGGACTCTATGATTTAAATGGCCACACAGCTTTATGATTCCATGACTCATTGGGAACGTGAAATAGGATAATTACATTCTTCTCTGCCCCAACTATCTTAAAGGGGAAGAAGATTTTCAGTCCCAACTAGAATCTTTGTTCACAGTCACAATTCCCCTGTTATTATAAGTAATGGAAAAGCAATTATTTGCATGATGGAGGTAAGTAATGGTCTGAGTTAATACAGTTATCCCTTTCCAATGATCTCTCCTATACCATAAGGAATACCATACTAGTCCTATAATGCAATGCAATGCAAGACAAAGCTAGTATGATATTATATGGTAGAATTCTACTGTATATTTTTATTCTTTAATGCAGGCAACTATACTTTACTTGTTCCTAAGTAAATAACCTAATTAAACTTCCATGTTTATTGTAAGAAGATATCCACTCATTTGTAGGGTTTTAAAATGTCATTATAGTTAAAAAAACAGTGCATCCCAATATATTTCTGTCATTAGCTTCCTTTCTCACATAACAAGAAAAAGGTCTTCATGTGACTTATTTTCCTAAAGACAAATAAGCTTTATTTGAATAGCTTCTCCATCCCTAGTTCGTTAATTATGAGCCACTGAAACAGGTCAAATTTCTTGAGACTATATAGACAAATGCTTGCCATTTGGTAATAACCTGTAACTCTCAAGGACATTCATGTAATCTTCTTAATCTCATCCATCTTCCTTGTCCATTACTTTCCCTTCTAACTTTCCTCAATCCTGTCAAGCATAATCAGCTTTCTAGGTCATCATCTGCTGGCAGCACGTGCCCAAGTATGTGATTTTATGCTTGCTGACCATTGCCTCAAGAGAACAATCTATTTCATTCCAGATTGATTGATTGGTTCTGTCCAATCCTCAGGCACTTTAAAGATGAAGAACCCTGTAGAGCCTCAAAAGTGTCCATCAGCAGCTAGCACATGGGCAGAAGACTTAAGCAGGCATTCAGCTTACCTCAAATATGAAGGGAGATGACATGTTATTCCTCCTTTGCATTAAAGATTTTGAAACGTATATCTTCCTCCATATATGTAAATATATGCAAAGATTGTGCAAATGTGTACTTTTTCTTTTCTTTTCTTTTCTTTTCTTTTTTGAGTCCTGGCCATTGAACTAGGTTCTTCTGTTGTAAATCCTATATTGATTTTTATCCCCTTATGTCGTATTTCCAGCAGCAGAAAAACTGTGTAGCATCATTCCACTTCCTCCTAGTTTGAGGTTATCTCTGTAGCTGTCTTGTGTACAGAATCTCTTGACAATTGAGGTTATATTCAGCGATTGCTTGACTGCAGTGGAAGAATATTTTATCTGCAATTCCTCTGTGGTTATATATTGTTGTTATGTCATGTGAGACAGAGTTTGCCATTTACAAAGTATTGCCCCCATTATGAAGCAAGCAAATACAATGAAGTCACAGTTCACACTACACATACATTCACTGCATGTGGGTAAAAGGCTCTAAATGTTCTGGGTTGATCAAAAGAAAGCTTAGCTTTTACACGTAGCAAAACTGGGATAAATTGTATGTGTGAAAAATGTTGGTATCTTTGCAAGATAAGGAAGCCCTGTTCTCTTCCTTCTAACTCTTTGGGAGAATAGGAAGGATACCACCCCCCCAGCACCAACAGTTCAATATTATGAGGTTGTCATTCATTTCTTTACTAGCAAGCAGAATATATCCTGTCGGTTCTGCTCCACTTCCTAGAAGATTATAGAGGGTATTTCAGAGCAAGCTGAATGTAGAATTGGAATGTGTTTGAAAATGGAACATAAAGTTTTTTTTAAAGGCACAGGGAGTCTTTTAAACAGACTGGGAGACTCAACTTCTCTCTCAATTTAGCGCCTGGGTACCAACCAATGTCTGTCTGGGTTCTAGTGCAGATTTGGGATGCGCAGCGTGAGATTCTTCTTAGAGTTTCTGGGTTGATGATTATAATGAAATGAGAGCATCAGCTTCTGCCTTAGGCAACCAAAATGTCTGAAGTCAGATTTGCATTAAAATTATTCTGAATATGCGGTGAGTTGAACTGCATTACATTTGGAAAATATATCATTTATTTACGGCTGTTCTTTAGACAAAGTAGAACATTTCTCTTTTCCAGGTTGTTTAAATATAAATGTTAATTAATGAATACGATCTGATTGGGATGGAGATGAATTCCCAGGAGATTATATTATTTCATTAAATAATTATTTGTAGTGCTTCAAAGTCACTGGGTGAGGAGAGGAGACAGATGGCTGTCACAGTGGAGTTCAACAGGAAGAAGAAGCATGGGAGAGGGAAGACTGATGAGACAAATTATATATTCTGAGGAATTCTACAATCAGATTAGCATTGAGTTAAAAGGTCATATTTTGAATAGCTACTGCTGGTCAAGGGTGTAGTAGGAGTGACTGCTTCTGGCTGAGTTAGCAGTGGTTATAGGAGAATTATAAGTCAACCAAGTACTAGATGTGAATTCACTGATAAACAAAAAACACAAATACACTTTTGCCAGAGAGATTACCATGTGTCTAGAACCATTTTTTCCTTCTAAATTACTGTAGTGTGTGTTGAGTAATCAGGAGTCTAAGAAAGGAGCAAGGAAAAGGAAGGGATGGTCATACTTAAGTAACACCTGCTAGGTGTACAGCCTTTTGACTGGCCTTGCATATTTGGAGTTGTGTATGTGTGTTCTAAAAGGAACATAGTGGCTCAGTGGCTGAGACGCTGAGCTTGACGATCAGAAAGATCAGCAGTTGGGCGGTTTGAATCTCTAGCTCTGCATAACAGAGTGAGCTCCCATTATTATCTCAGCTTCTGCCAACCTAGCAGTTTGAAAGCATGTAAAAATGCAAGTAGAAAACTAGGAACCACCTTTGGTGGGAAGATAACAGTGTTCCGTGAGCCTTCAGCCTTTAGTCATGCCAGCCACGTGACAATGGAGACATCTTTGAATAGTGCTGGCTCTTCGGCTTTGAAACGGAGATGAGCACCGCCCCCTAGTGTCGGGAATGCAGGAATGACTAGTTCATATGTGTGAGGAGAACCTTTACCTTTACCTTATGTACGTTCTGGTACCTGTAAGATTAAATTCATTGCATTTGCCATAGCATTTCAGGTATTGCATGCAAAGTTAGGTGTATGAAGAATTGCAATAAAAATACAAAAGGATCTCAGAAAGGTAATGAGAATTCATAGCCAGGCTTTGTATTTGAAGTAAAGTGGTGACTTCAGGCAGCCGGTTTTGGGTTCCCTCACAGGTCATCAAAGTGCTAGTTATTAAAGTTGTTATTTTTATATTGCACTAGCTTGCCTGGATGATGAAATAAAAAGGCTGCCCTTGAATTTTATCTTATTTGACTTGGTAGGGAGTTGGCAGAGAAATTAACACATTTTCTGTTAATTCTTAAATCTTGGCAGGATAATATTTTTAAGAAGGGTGTCAAAGTGCAGATTCTAAACTGAAGGGAAAAAATTAAATGCATGACTTTCCTTTCTTATCCATACTGTAGTTATAGTTATGAGTATGTGTGTATCGACTCTGTTGAGAGCAAAAATGAATGTAGAATTGTTGCTGTCACTGATTCTGGAAATAGAAGCTGATTAATGAAAGGCTTATTTTCCCCAGGATTTAATGTAGAAGACATCCGTATTGATGAAAAAGAGTTGCACGTTTCCTTGCCTAGTGGCATTTTAAGCAATATCAGCCCATGTTTCATTCGCTGAAAAATACAAGGTTATGGCATCCAGCAAAATTGTGGCCAAAGTGGAAGCAGACAAATTATAGTTTTGTAACTGTAGATGATGAGCTTTCAGACAAATATCACTGATTTTCCTCCCCCTTTATATATTTTGGTATTATGTTTTGTTGCTATAATTGGTGTGATGTATTATCTGAGTATGGGAGATCACCCTGCTTTGCATTTTTTGTTAAGGTTTGATGGTCATATGAAAGGGAACAAAATAGGGAGTGAAATAGTGTCTCTTAGGTAGGTCATGATAAAAATACATTCTTACAGGCAGCCCATTTCTGCTAGTTAAAATGACACTGTGGAAATAGCAACATGATACTTGGCATCCATGATATGAGGCTAGCTCTGCCTTGAAGTTGGGTGAAAATATGTGTGTTGTGTGGGAGGCATCTGATTTGTTGCTTAGAAATGAGAAGAATGAAGTGCCAGAATTCAAGTGGGGGTGGGGGGGAGGCTCCACATTATGTGATCTTGAGCAAGAGAAATTTTCCTGTGAACTGACCCAGTTTTGTTTATTGTGACAGATGATGGTGATGGTGATGATGATGATGAATAAATCAGATATTTTATGGCAACCCACATGAATAACAAATACTGCTTTCTGATCAATTATGATTTTCAGTGTACATTCCTCTGGAGAAAAAAGAAGGTGGGGCACTATTCTGATCTGAATTTATTATTGATTGATTTAAGATATTTATTATTTTATAAAACAACTCAAGATGGCAAGCATACCTAATGCACCTTCCTCCTCCTATTTTCCTCACAACATCAATCCTGTCAGCTGGGTTAGGCTGAGAGAGAGTGACTGGTCCAAGATCACCCAACCAACTTTCATTGATAAGGCAGGATTTGAACTCATGGTCTCCTTGTGCCTTAACCATTCATTTCTTTCCTCCATGCTTTGGTTTAATATATACATAAAACTTTTGAGTGAGGTCATTTGTCAGCAAGGGGTTAGGTGTCACCAGTCCTCTGATGATACTCAACTATACATCTCTACCCCAATGATATGATTGAGGGTCTTTCTTAGTGCTTGGATGCTTTGAGGTTCTAGGTGAGGAAGAACAAGTTACATTTCAACATTGCAAGATCAAATGGCTTTGACTTTACCGTGCCTCACATCTGACGACTTTTTATTTGTACTTTCTGAGAGGGTTGTATTTAGGTGTCTTTTTGGACTCATAGCTTTTATTCAAGGAACAGATGGCAGATGTGGTCAGAGAGCTCTTGTACACATTCATTTTATGCAAAAAACAAAACCAAACCCCACAGCATTCTTTTCTGAATCAGGAAGTACCATTTGTGATCAAAATCAAAAGTCATGCAGGGTAATGTTACTTTTATTATAAGATTATAGTTACAGAATCTTGCAAATCTTAATATGCTCCTCCCTCCTTCTCTTTATCTTTGTGAGAAGTAGGGAGGGCTTTGTCTGAGGCGCTTTCTCAGATTACAGTTCTGTTCCAGACGCAGATTTCTTTTACATGACCATTGGTTTGGTAGACCATTGCCAGGTCATTTATTCTATCCTTGAAAACCACCCAGAAGTGGTAGTTAGAGTGAAATGCAGTGACAGCATGGGCAGCTATGTCATTTCTTGGTATTGTTTCTGCTTTAATCAAAGCAGTCAATTTAGCCACCTCTGCTAACTCCATCAACTTTTGCAACCATTCATCCATTGTGAGAATCAAAGTGTCTGTCAGCATCCCTCCATTATATAATTAGGAAAGAAAGACCAAGAGATTCCATGTATTGGAAATCAAAAGTACTTTTACTAATTACAAATGGTTAGCGAGCAGTTGCGAAGCGAAGTCTGTTTAATTAGGCGCAAAAGCAATTGATATATAGAACAGTCCATTCCCCACCCCTTGGGATCATAGCCTCAGGCCAATCATAAGTCCTTCAAGTGTCAGGTGTGAGATAACTTCAAAAGACATCACGAAGATGGAATGTCGAGGCCGTTGGTCCAGGCGGGAAGCACCCACGCATGCGTAATCCAACCATCTGGTAAATACTAGAACATTCCTCCAGCACATCGAATAACCCCTCCCAAATACCAACCCTCCCTCCCCGTTTCATGACAGCTGAAGCAACAGCAAGGCAGAAGCTGACATCCGGCCGTCCCCCGGAAAAAGGCTGTCAGGCCTAGAAAAAAAAAAAACGAACAGACAAACAACAAAACAGAAAAAGAAGAAGGGGGGAGGAGAGAAAATTAAGGCTTGTCAGGGTAAGACGCATAAAATTTCTGAAGCAGTCGGGGAGCACGAACATGGGATTTATCAACCCATTCCGTGTGGGAGGGAGGAAAATGCTTCCAAGCCACCAGGTATTGGATGCGATTACGGTGCTTGCGGGAATCAAGAATTTCACGAACTTTGAAGTGACGTTCCCCATCAACTAGCAACGGAGCAGGCGGAGGGTCATCAGGGGGACACAAGTGGGAAACCTGAACAGGCTTGATGAGGTTAATGTGGAACACCGGGTGGATCCGGTTGAGGTGTTTGGGTAATTGTAAACGAACAGAGACAGGATTGATGACCTTTACAATGGGGAAGGGCCCCACATATTTGGGCCCCAACTTCTTAGATTTCTGCGTTGTGTGCAGGAACTTTGTTGACAAATAAACCAAATCGCCAGGCCAGTATTCATAAGGCTGAGAGCGTTTCTTATCCGCTTGTTTCTTATGGGCCTTATGTGCAGCGTCCAAAGTGGAGAGGGTCAACGGCCAAACAGGACTGAGACGCTCTCTCCAGTCCGCAACTGAAGGAACCTGCGGTTGGTCCTGAGGCAATTCAGGAATAGGAACAAAATCCTGACCGTAAACGACCCGGAAAGGGGTGAAACCCGTGCTGGAATGAACAGAATTGTTGTAGGCCACCTCAGCATGTGGTAACAAGTCCACCCAATCATCCTGTTGATAATTGATGAAACAACGTAAATATTGCTCAAGAACGGAATTAGTTCGTTCACATCCGCCATTAGTCTGAGGATGGTAGGCGGAGCTAAGGCCCTGGGCGGAGCCAATGCGTTTGAGAAATTCCTTCCAGAAATTAGATGTGAATTGGACACCACGATCGGAGATAATGCGATCGGGCACTCCATGCAAACGGTAAATGTGGGAAATGAAAAGTTTAGCCAACGCCTTAGCAGAAGGAATTTTGTGGCAAGGCACGAAATGAACTTGCTTGGAAAACAAGTCGGTGACTACCCATATGACCGTATGCCCCTGGCTCTCGGGGAGCTCAACAATAAAGTCCATAGAAATTTCCTTCCAAGGGGCAACCGGGCGAGCGACAGACTGGAGCAGCCCTTGTGGTTTCCCCGGCGGTCTTTTAGCGGTTGCACAAACCGGGCAACTGGCCACATAAAGTTCAATGTCCTTTTTTAAAGAGGGCCACCAGAATTGCCTCTTCACTAGATGCAAAGTTTTCACGAATCCAAAATGACCCGCTAATCTGGAATCATGTGCGCGACGAAGGACCACGAGGCGTAGGGAGGTGGGGATGTACAATTTGGCACCGATACACGGCAGATCATCCCTCATAGTGCACTCGTCTCGATGGTTCAGGAACCAGTCATCGTGAGGAAGCGCTAGCTTGAGGTCAGAAAGAAGATCTTGAGGCACATCCTTTTTGGCGCGGGTCTGCTGGCGCGTGACTACTGGAGCTGCTAGGAGCGGTTGGACAATGCTCAGTTTAGAGAAATTATATTGAGGCAGTCTGGACAAGGCGTCTGCCATGAAATTTCCCCCCCCCCCGGGATATACTTAAGTGTGAAATTGAAACGGTTGAAATATTGGGCCCAACGCATTTGTTTAGGGGAGAGACGGCGTGGCGTTCTCAAAGCTTCCAAATTCTTGTGGTCAGTCCACACCTCAAACGGGTGCTTAGTGCCCTCCAGGAAATGGCGCCACGTTGTCAGGGCCCAACGGACCGCGAAAGCCTCTTTCTCCCAAACTGCCCAACGTCTCTCCGTGTCCGTGAGCTTCCGGGAGGTGTACGCGCAAGGTTGTAGGTTATCTTGGTCGTTGGCTTGCAACAAGATGGCCCCAACGGCGACGTCGCTGGCGTCAGCCTGGACGACGAAAGGCCTGTCCAGGTCAGGATGCTTTAGCACTGGCTCAGCGGCAAACAGACGTTTAAGTTTTTCGAAAGCCGCCTGGCATTCCATGGTTCAGTCCAGAGGCTTATTAGGTTTAGGTTTCGGCTCCCCCTTTGACTTGAGCAAATTAGTTATAGGAAGTGCAATTTTAGCAAAAGAAGGAATGAACTGACGGTAGAAATTAGCAAAGCCCAAAAATTTTTGTAACTGTTTACAAGTTTTGGGCGCATCCCATTCAGTGACCGCCCTCACCTTCTCAGGGTCCATCTCAATGCCGGCAGGGGAGATACGATATCCAAGGTAGTCAATTTTAGTTTGGTGAAATTCACACTTAGACAATTTGGCATAAAGATCAGCGGCTTGGAGTTTTTTCAAAACAGTGCGCACAAGAGCGACATGTTGGTCATAAGTGCGAGTATAGATAAGGATATCGTCCAAATATACGATAACTCCTTTGTAGAGATGGTCATGCAAGATCTCATTGATTAATTGCATGAAGACTGCAGGAGCCCCCTGCAGGCCAAAAGGCATGACCCGGAACTGGAAGCAACCAAGAGGGCAGTTGAAAGCAGTCTTCCATTCGTCGCCCTCCTTTATGCGGACCCTATAATAAGCTTCCCTGAGGTCCAATTTAGTAAAAATGCGGCCCTTCCCCAGCTGGGCCAACATGTCCTTCATCAACGGGAGTGGGTAGAGATTCTGAGTTGATATCGCGTTCAAGTTTTTAAAATTACAACATAATCTAAGAGAGCCATCTTTCTTTTCACGGAAAAGTACAGGGGCAGCCACTTTGGGGCGAGCCGGTTCAATGAATCCACGTTTCAAATTTTTATCAATGAAAGTCCGCATTTCCTCCATCTCCCTGGGTGACATGGAATAAATTTGGGGTTTTGGTAGTTTAACCCCAGGTAAGATGTCTATGGAGCAGTCAGTAGGCCTGTGGGGAGGCAGTTTGTCGGAAGACTTTTCGCTGAAAACCTCCTTAAGGTCCCAATACTCTTTAGGAATTTTCTCCTCTCCTTCAATCCTCTCCTGCCCTCTAGCGGCCACTTCAGTCATAGGTTGCCCAGGAGTGCCCTCCCCCTCTGGAGGCTCCTTTGTGCGAATGCGCAAGCGGCCTGTCCGCCAATTTATGTGAGGGTTCCACTTCCGGAGCCAAGGGAGGCCTAAAATTAGTGGCCTGTCCATGCCAGGCGCAACTACAAAAGAAATTAGTTCAGCGTGGGAACCCATCTTCATCTCCAAGGGCTCTGTAAAAAAATGGGCGGGTCCCCCCCCTGCAATGGATCCATCTATCTGGCAAAACACAATCGGGGTTTTCAAAGTACGCAATTTGATACCCAATTTTTCCACCATGGCCGGGTTGATCATGGATCCACGTCCAATCCGAATCGAGCAAGGCGTGAAAGGTTGTTGGTTGCCCCTCAGGGGGAACTTTTAGCTTTATGGGGATTAGCAGGGGCCCTTTGTTTGAACTCACCCAGTGAGGTGATGTGTCGTCATCGGAGTCCTCAGAAGAGGAGGAGTTGGCGTCCGCGTCTCCCTCCAACGCCTGGCCGAAACGGGGGGGGGGGCTGGAGTCCACAGCGAAAGCAGCTTCCTTCTTCTTCTTGTCGGAGGCTCTGCCAGACTTCTCCTCTCGCTTGGGGGGGGGGTTGGGCGGTGATGGGTAATTTAGCACGACAGTCGGGGGCGGTGTGCCCCAATTTCCCGCAACAGAAGCATGTTATGGGTCTGGAGAGCACTGAAGGAGCCCCCCTCCCCTCGCCTCTTCGTCTGAACTGCGATTTGCCGCCTGGAGGGGGGGTGCTCTTAGAAGCTTTCTCCTTCTTCTTCTTTCTTTCCTCTTTGGCACAACGGAGCCTGTTTAAGTCGAGTTCAGCATCAGCTGCGTGTTCAAACCAAGTGGTCAAACGTCTGGGCAGATTGCGATTGACACACTGCTGATAAATGTCTTCATCTAAGCCCAAAGCAAATTTGTCCAAAAGGGCGTCCTCGCCCCACCCTCTCATGTATTGGGACAGGCACTGAAAGTCCTGGATGTATTGGGCGACAGGCCTATCGTCCTGCTCGAGGGTTATAAATTTCAATTTGCTTCGCTTCTCAGTCAAAGGGTCATCAAAGCGTCGTTGGAAAGCCTCCATAAATCGATTGAAATCCCCCAGGAGGGGGGAGGCAGACATATGTAAAGCCGTGGACCAGGTAGCCGCTTCGCCGTCTAAGGATAGGAGAACCATTCTCACCCTCATACCATCTGTCTCAAAATCACGGCCATAAATCTCCATGTAATTAAAAACCTGCATAATAAAAGAGGCCAGGCTGGCAGAATCTCCATTGTATCGCACAGGCAGGGGAGGGATTTTGGCCATCCTGTGCCTTCGGGGAGGTGGGGGTCCGGTCCAGCAAAACCTCTAGCCGCGGGGGGTGAAGCCGCACGTGGGTACTGTCGCTCCCAGCCCCTCCAGTCTTTCTCATCTTCCGCACTTCTTTCCCCCAAATACCTTTGTCCCCAGTAATCAGGTAATTCACTCCTCTGGGGTTTTCTTACGGCTCCCGTCTCCCGCGTTCGTTGTCGGGGTTGCCTTTGGGTGACCCCTGCATTCCAGCTTGCCTCTTCCTCTCTTTGTCCTACCGAAGTGGACCATCGTGGGGGGGGGGGTGGATCAGGCTGGCTGGCTATTTGTAGTTGAAACAAATCTTCATGAAGCGAGAGGTCGGGAGGTCCGGCCTCGTGAAGCAAAAGTTCGGGAGGGCCGGCCCCGCTGGTATCCACATCACAAGTGGCCCCCTCTTCTTCCCTGACCAGTGAAGACATTCCTCCCTTCACGGTAGACGTAGGTCTCCTGGAAAGGGTTTTAAAGAGACTTTGCTTCTTGTCAGCATCCCTCCATTATATAATTAGGAAAGAAAGACCAAGAGATTCCATGTATTGGAAATCAAAAGTACTTTTACTAATTACAAATGGTTAGCGAGCAGTTGCGAAGCAAAGTCTGTTTAATTAGGCGCGAAAGCAATTGATATATAGAATAGTCCATTCCCCACCCCTTGGGATCATAGCCTCAGGCCAATCATAAGTCCTTCAAGTGTCAGGTGTGAGATAACTTCAAAAGACATCACGAAGATGGAATGTCGAGGCCGTTGGTCCAGGCGGGAAGCACCCACGCATGCGTAATCCAACCATCTGGTAAATACTAGAACATTCCTCCAGCACATCGAATAACCCCTCCCAAATACCAACCCTCCCTCCCCGTTTCATGACAGCTGAAGCAACAGCAAGGCAGAAGCTGACAGTGTCTTTCAATTTTCATCAAAAAGTAATATTGTGCAATCCGAAAAATATAAATATAAATGTAAATCTATTTCTTTCTATCTATCTATCTATCTATCTGTCTGTCTGTCTGTCTGTCTGTCTGTCTGTCTATATCATCTATCTCAACAAAGTCTTTTTCCAATAAATCTAAAAGAAGTTTCTGATTTTATCTTTATATTCATGTTGAGAATCTTCTGTATTAAGATGTGAATCCTATTCCAATATTTCTTTGCTACCTGATCTACTAGGTCTAACAAGACACAAATGCTCTTGGTCTCTACAAGTAAAGAATGCCATCCTATGGGGAAGGCCATCCAGAAATATGCCATTTCTGTCATATTAGTGGACCAGAGGAATGCCGTCAATATAATTTACTTGGACTTCAGTAAGGCATTTAATAAAGTAGACCATAACCTACTACTAGATAAAATAGAAAATGTGAGTTAGACAGCATCACCACCAGATGGATTCGTAAGTGGCTGACCAACCACACTCAACGTGTAGTCCTCAATGGAACTGCATCTACATGAAGGGAAGTATGCAGTGGAGTACCCCAAGGCTCTGTTTTAGGCCCAGTACTCTTCAACATCTTCAGCAATGATTTGGATGAGGGAATAAATGGGGAACTCATCAAATTTGCAGATGACACCAAGCTGGCAGGAATAGCCAACACTCCAAAAGATCGGCTTAAGATACAGAAGGATCTTGACAAACTTGAACATTGGGCACTATCTAATAAAATGAAATTCAATGGTGAAAAGAGTAAGGTTCTACATTTAGGCAAGAAAAATGAAATGCACAGGTACAGTATAGGTGGTACCTTGCTCAATACTAGTAAATGTGAAAGGGATCTTGGAGTCCTGGTGGACAACCATTTAAATATGAGCCAGCAGTGTGCAGCAACTGTCAAAAAAGCCAACACAGTTCTAGGCTACATAAACAGACGGATAGAATCAAGATCACATGGAGTGTTAATACCTAGGGGAGGAGTAGGGGAGACATGACAGCAGTGTTCCAATATATCGAGGTTGCCACAAAGAAGAGAGAGTCAAACTATTCTCCAAAGCACCTGAGGGTAGAACAAAAAGCAATGGGTGGAAACTAATCAAGGAGAGAAGCAACTTAGAACTGAGGAGAATTGTTCTGACAGTTAGAACAATTAATCAGTGGAACAGCTTGCCTCCAGAAGTTGTGAATGCCCCAACACTGGAAGTCTTTAAGTAGAGGTTGGGTAGCCATTTGTCTGAAATGGTATAGTTTCCTGCCTAGGCAGGGGGTTGGACTAGAAGACCTCCAAGGTCCATTCCAACTCTGCTATTGTATAGTACCTGCTCTTTGGAACAGCATATATAACAGCAGATTCTCAAAATCTGATTGACCCTGACTCTACTGGTCTTTGGAGATGTGTTGAAAATGTGGATGCATTCCAGGGCCTGGGATCAGGAGATTAGATGGCTCATTGAGAATTAGAGTCATAGGATCATAGGATTTCTGTTAATTATTTTGTTTGGATTTGTCCTTGGTGACCATTGCTTTTTATTATTATTAATAATTATTGCTATTTTTATTGTTTTAAGGTATAGTGATCTGCCCAAAGTCATATTCATGCCCATATTTCAATAATGTTAATTATAAATTATTGTTATGCACTCCACATGGGTGTGTTCATGGGAACTTTCTGTTTTATCCACTGTATGTTTTGCTTCCTTGAAGTCAGGATTTGAATACCATTCTTCAGTTTACTGGCCTTGGGAATTCACAAAACATGAGTGAATGTTTAGGGAGCTGTTTGATAGAGTTTTAATTGAAAAATGCTTCTCTTCTGCCACAACACTGTATGGGTTAATGGGTTTACCCAACATGCTGCCACTACAGAGGTGGGTTGCTCCTGGTTCATCCCGGATCAGGCAAACTGCTGGTGGCAGCAACAGCCCACCCACCCAGACACTTCTGCGCACGTGTATAAGCTTCTGCACATGCGCAGAAGGATTGTGTGCATGAGCACATACCTGCGCACAAGCAAAGCAGTAGTAGAAAAAAATGGAAACCCACCACTGTGTCAGTATTATAGACCTGCTGCATGAACCAAGGTTATGAAAATTTATAGGAACAGGAGATATACTTACCACTGCTAGTTTACTAAAGAAACTGAATATTCGGAATGACCTTTCTATGAATGTTGTTTTTATCTTAATCACTTTTCTTCCCACTTCCTGCCTGTTCAGAGGAACCATCTTCTCCCTATGCCTTGGAAGAAAATAATTTTTCCTCTTTTCTACCCTCATTTTCCTCCCTCCACATTCATATATCCTTGTGGCTTCCTTTCTTTTATTACTTTACTTTTTACTTAGTGCAATTGTATTTTAGAGGAAGAACCATTTGGCTAAAAAATTAAAAAAATCTATATGAATAAAAGCAACCCATCCCCATATAACTTATTTCAGGGTTTATCTTGGCAGTGGTGCAGAGAACATTGCTGAACAGTACAATCTATGCATATAAACTCAGGAAAAAAAATCTCATTGAGTATAATGAGGTTCACCTCTGAATAAATATCAAAAGATTAAAACACCTTTCCCTAAACTACATCAAATAAATAAATAAAATAAATCTAGCCATAGTAGTTGTTTTTTTAATTTCATCATCTATACTTTCATAATCTAGAAACACAATCTGTTTCTAGAAAGCTGACCAGGAAACTAAGTTTCATCATATTAATTATTCAGGATTTCCATCTTGTGACTGGATTCTGCAGATAACTATGGGATATGATATACTCTTACAAAAAATAAATAACATTGTTTTTTCCCAGCTCAAGCAGAGTCACCTCTTATGAGTTTACTACTCAGTTCTACTTTTGATGTTCTTCTTATGTTGATGTACTGCCTCCTTTTAGAGGATTTCTAAACATTTAACTTCTTTTCTATAGATGTCCAATTTACAAAGAGTATAACTAAATCAGACATATCCAAAGACAGGATCTGTGCTAACATAGGAAATAAGTGAGCCATGCTCGACGGTATGGGGAAACAAGAAGAGGAAACTTTTTGTCTTTGGTGATACAAAAACCCAAATCTGTAGATCAAACAAAAGAAGCCATCTCTTGGTACCCTTCACTATTGTTTTTGCTAGCCTTATTCCACAAGAATAACCAAAACCAATGAAAAAAGGTAATTTTATAGACATTTCCCCCTGATATCTTGTATAGTTAGTAAAGAGAGACACCAATGCAGGTAACACCACATTTTCTATAATTTGACGGTTCATTTGGCTTCATTAAGAAATGTGCTAGTGGCTCAGAAATAATCTGTCAGGCCACTATTATTGCCTTTGATCAGAATAATTGGAACACAATCAAAAACTCCTTGAGAATTGCTTTTGGGGAAATGAAAAGTAATATATCAAGCACACTAAATACAACAATGGTCTCATTTATGAGGACTGCATGAATGATTTTGAGGACTACAAAGTATATGAGAGTAAACCCCCCCCTCAAAATAGACATTAGAGGGAAAATAATGAGTAATAGACTAAATTCAGTGAAGAAGGGAGGCTTAAAAGTCTCTTGTCATACCTTCTGGAAATAATTTCCCCAAATAGGCGGCTATTGACTATCGTGCTGAGGGCTCCAATATTCCAGCTGGGTTGATTTCAGATTTCATTCTCTTCTAGTTTTATAATAAACTGCTTATAATAATAAAAGACATTCATTCAGTAACTATAATAAAGAACT
Organism: Thamnophis elegans; assembly: GCF_009769535.1. Lineage (NCBI taxonomy): Eukaryota > Metazoa > Chordata > Lepidosauria > Squamata > Natricidae > Thamnophis > Thamnophis elegans. Next base: position 124,530,152 of record NC_045542.1, on the reverse strand, counting down.
CCTTTTTCAAGATTGTATTATTATGATCCAACAGGGGGGCCCATATGGAATAACAAGAACATCATTTATCCTCTCAACAGGGTGGAAGCATCATATCTGTGCTGTACAACACTTCACCTGCCAATGAAGGCCAACATTAAATTCAAATTTGCTTAGAAATGAACACATCCCCTGAGCAGGAAGGATTTTTCCTTTTTTCCTCCAGTTCTCAAGTCAATGTTATGTGGTCTGTTACTCCGTTGATCCCATAAAAGCTGCAAAAACTAGGCCTTTGAATTATGCTTTGCATAAAACCCCCAGCTCTGCTTCTCAAAAGTATACAACAGCACCAGCTGCTCAAAGATTTGGCCTGGCTCCTGGAAGGTCTTCAGAACTCTTCTGATATTGCCAGTGCATTGCCAAGCTTAGAGCAGTTGAAGCTAAAGATAGTTAAAGCCATCAACATTATCTTATTGGGGAAAAATTGGAGCCAGCAAGTGAGCATACAGTATATGAATTTGCGTATGTCACAGAAAAACAGCATCAAGTATTTTACCTGTTAAGCAGATTCCTAGCCAGGAAGCTGGTTCACCCACATGCATTGAACACTGTGGAAATGCCAAGTTAGAATTGGATCTTCATGATGTATATACCAAGTAACTTACAAAAACATTCCATCTATGTCAATTGGGGCTTATTAGTAGATAAATAAATTCAAGGAGAAGGTTGCTGAAGTCTCATGACACTTTATTGTTGTTGTTGTTGTTGTTGTTGTTGTTGTTGTAGTAGTAGTAGTAGTAGTAGTAGTAGTAGTAGTAGTAGTAGTAGTTATTGCTATTAATCATCATACAGTCAAGTCCTTACCAAGAATCTGGGTTAGACAGATCTGGAAGTTTGACGGTGTTACATATATTGTCACTGGATGGAAGTAGTTCCAAATAAAGCTTATGCAACTGATTGGTTGTTGGTGTTGTTGGTGTTGTTACTGTTATTGTTGTTGTTGTTGTTATTGCATGGTTAATCTTTGGTGAGATTCACAGCCATTGGGGCTGGTTGGTAGTTCAACAGCTCGAGTCCTAACCAAGAACCTAGGAACTGTTAAGGTAACGTCGGAGGATATAAGCTGTTCCAAGTAGGGTGGTTTTTTTGTAGAATCAGAATTTCAAATCTGATAAATTTAAAATTTCCAAATAGCGAGGTAGCCCTTTAGGTATTGCTCCAAGGGCTCCAATTACAATCGGGACAACAAACAATTTCTTTTTCCACAGTTGCTCAACTTCAATTTGCAAGTTCTGGTACTTTGTGGTTTTTTTCTTGCTGTTTATCTTCAATTCGTGCATCTCCAGGTATTGCAATGTCAATGAACCATACTTTTTTCTTTTCAACTATTGTTATGTCAGGTGTGTTGTGGGCCAAGTGCCTGTCAGTCTGAATTCTGATCTTGACTTTCTCATTCTCTAAAACCTTCTCAACCTGATGGTCCCAGTGGTTTCTGCTGTACTCAAATCCAAACTTTTGGCACAATTTCCAGTGAATTATCTTAGCAATGTGGTCATGGCGTTGTAGGTAGTCAGTTTGTGAAATTTTGCTGCAGTCACTGATCAAGGGGTCGATTGTCTCATCTTTCTCATTACAAAGGTGATATTTGCTGTTGGTGGTAATGTTGAATTTTTGCCTTCATGTAGTTTGTGGCTAAGGCTTGTTCTTGAGCTGCCAAAATAAAGCCTTCTGTTTCTTTTTTCAGTGCTCCTGATCTTAACCAGTTCCAAGTTAGCTTTTGGTCAGCTTTGCCTTCAATACTTTTCAAGTATTGACTATGCATAGCTTTGTTTTTCCAATTTTCAGCTCACTTCTCAATTACTTCTTTCTTATATTCAGCTTTTGACTTAGTTGTCTTTAAAAGGCCTCCTTTATTTATTTCCTCAATCATTGGCTCTTCACTTTTCTGGATATAATCATTCAAGCTGTGCTTTTCTTCTTCCACAGTCTGTTTTACTTGTAGGAGTCCTTGACCACCCTCTGCTCTTGGTAGACATAATCGGTCAACATCACTTTTAGGGTGCAAAGCATGATTCGTTGTCATAAGCTTCCTTGTTTTTCTGTCCAAATTGTCCAACTCCATCTGGGCCCAGTCAATTATTCCTGCAGAGTATCAGATCACAGGTATAGCCCAGGTATTTATGGCTTTTATGATGTTTCCTCCACTCTATTTGGACTTTAATATCTTGCGAATTCGTCGAATGTACTTGGCTGAAGTTAATTCCTTGACTTTATTATGCATTAAGTCAGAGGCCTCTAAAATCCCCAAGTACTTGTAGCCTTCTTCTGGTTTTACTGCCTTTATCATTTCTTCAGTCTCAAGTTCTATTCCATCATGTTCTATGACCTTGCCTGCTTTGGTTGCCATTGTTGCACATTTATCAATTCCAAACTGCATACCAATGTCTTGGCTAAATTCTTTTGTGCTTTCAATTAATAAATTCAGTTCAGCTTTTATTTTACCAAACAGCTTCAAATCATCCATGTACACCAAGTACGAAATTTTCAGTCCTTTCTTTGCAAGTTCGTATCCATAGTTCATCTTCTTCAAAATGACTGTCAGTGGTAGCATTGAGAGTATAAAAAGTAGGGGTGAAAGGGAATCGCCCTGGAAAATGCCTTGTTTAATTTCAACTTCACCCAGTACTTCTTCATTAGCTATAAGCTTCATTTTCCAGAGGTTCATTGAAGTTTTCATGAATTTTTGTACGTTGCTGCTGATGCCAAAGATTTTCAGGCATTTCTTGATCCAGCTATGGGGAACTGAATCAAATGCTTTCTTATAGTCTAGCCAAGCCATGAACAGGTTGGTTCGTCTTTTCTTTGAATTCTTTAGGATTAGTTTGTCAATCAGTAGTTGGTCCTTTGTTTCTCTTGAATTTTTTGCAGCATTCTTTTTGTTCTACAGGAAGCAAGTTATTTCTTTCCAAGTATCCATAAATTTGATTTGCAATGATTCCAGTTAGGAGCTTGTATGTTGCTGGCAAACAGGTGATTGGCCTATAGTTTCCAGGATCCTTTCCTTTTCCTTTATCTTTTTAGATCAAAAATGTCTTTTCAGTTGTCATCCATTCATCATTTTTGGGTGTTTTTAAGATCTGGTTCATTTGGGCTGCCAATATTTGTGCACATTTGTAAGTTCCTTTAACCAGAAACCATGTAACTCATCTGCTCCAGGTGTACTCCAGTTCTTCACTTTTCTTGACTGTCTTTGCACCATTTCTTTTGTTATTTTCACATCTTCCATTTTATGCACTTTAATAGAATCCTCAATCTATTTGATCCATTTTGCATTTCTGTTGTGCTTCTTGTTGTTTTCCCACAAATTCTTCCAGAATTTGAGAGCTTTCTCTTTATCAGGCTTTTCATTTGTTGTTACTCCATCTCTACTTTCTAAGCTCTTATAAAACTAGTGCTGATTTGCTCTGAACTGTGAGTTTTCCTTGAATTGAGTTACTCGGTTTTCATATCTTTTAATCTTTTCAGCAATGGCAACAACCCTCTGCTTCAGCTCTTCAATTACTATTGCAATCTCTTTATTCTCCAAATCGTATCTTGCTTCCGGGCTGCTTTTGTCCTGCTTGTTCTTTAGCTGACCTTGCCTTAGGTTCTTCAAGTTGTTCAAGTCTCCATGAAATTTTTTGATCTTCAGTTCCAACCAAATGTTCCATTTAGGCTTCCTCTTCTTGCCTCTTTGGTTCTTTTGTATTTTCAAATACAATTCTTTGGTGGTTATGAAGGCTGCTGCACACATCAGCTGGTTTGTTTCAACTAATGTAGTGGTTTGAATGGTTTGCACAGCCTCATTGACCTTTTTTAGTACTTTTCTCAATTCTTTCCGGTTCACTTGGTTCAGCTTTGGCAAACGTGTTTTTTCAGCATCTTCCATTTGATGCTTTATTTTCTCAGCTATTTGAGCAATATCTGTTAGTGTTTGTTCTTCAGTGCTTCCTTGTTCTTTATCTTCATCCATTTCAGCATTCTCTTCCTCCCTTTCTTCCTCAGTTTGCTTTTGAGTCTGCAAATCGTTCTTGATATTACTCAGTTTGCTTTTGAGTCTGCAAATCATTCTTGATGTTACACTTCTTTGTTGGTATACTCAGACCATTAGTTGCTTTCTCTTCGATTCCTATTAATTCTGCAGTAGTGAAAATTTGTGGCTTAGAATTACACAGCATTGGTCCATTAGCCTTTGTTCACTGATATCACAGTCCATGTGGTTCACCATCCAAATCTGATACATTCGTTTTTGAAATCCACGTTTTGCTGGCTCAGACTGATATTAAGCTTTCATAATAGAGATGTTTTCTTCCCTAGTCCAGATTTTTCGCTTTTTCACTTTTTCTTCCAGTAGTTTGTCAGCTCCATGCCCTGGTTGCCTAGCAGAGGGAGCTGAGCCCTGTAGCTCATTTTGCGCAGAATGTCAATGAGCCATAGCATCCAATGGAACCCTTGTTAATCCGGGCGACGGTACAACCGGCATAAATTTCATTTTTTTTTCATATCCACCATATTTGTATGGGTTGTGGAGCAAATTTTGTCTGGCCCTTCACCTAAGACCTGCCTGATATGGTTGTACCTGTTCAGTATATCCCTTAGGATTATTATTATTATTATACAATTGTATCACAGCGGCCAGTTGTTTCACCGGATTTGGCATTGGTTACTAGTCGGGCCCCACCCAGGGGCCTAGGAAGTTGTAACGTATTTTCGTAATATGCGTGCAGATCCAAGCAGTGCAGCTTTTTGCATTTGACTGATGGTGATTTTGTCAATTTTTAACTGTTTTAAATGTAATTCCAGTGCTTTTGGAATAGCACCCAGTGTGTCAATTACCACTGGAATTACCACTGCTGGTTTGTGCCATAGTGGTTGAATTTCAATTTTTAAGTCCTGGTATTTTGCGATTTTTTTCATGTTCCTTCTCAGAGACCCTGCTATCACCTGGTATTGCGATGTCTATGATTGTGACCTTATTTTTCTCAACCAGTGTGATGTCTGGTGTATTATGCGTCAGTATTTTTTCTGTTTGTATGCGAAAATCCCACAAGATCTTGACCATCTGATTTTCGGTGACTTTTTCAGGCTGGTGTTCCCACCAGTTTGTTGCTGTTTTAATATTATAATTTTTGCACAAATTCCAATGGATCATTTGTGCTACTGAATTGTGCCGCAATTTAGAATCAGTCTGCGTGATTTTTTTTACAGCAGCTGAGTATGTGATCAACAGTTTCGTCAGCTTCTTTGCAAAGTCTGCATTTGGCATCATCAGAGGATTTTTCGATTTTGGCCTTAATGGCATTTGTGTGGATAGCTTGTTCTTGCGCAGCCAGGATTAGTGACTCTGTTTCTTTCTTTAATGCACCATAACCAAGTTTGTTCACTGTCCACTTTATCTTTTATTTTTTCCAGAAATTATTCATGCAGTGCTTTGTTCTGCCAACTCTCCATTCTTGATTTTATCACATGTTTTCTGTATTCTTGTTTTGTCTGTTGGATCTTCAGTAGTCTTTTGTTCTTTACTTCAATTAATAGATGTTCTTGACTTTCTTTTAAATAATCAGCCAGTGCATGTTTTTCTTCTTCAACTGTTGCTTCACTTGTAATAATCCTCTGCCACCTGATTTTCGGGGCAGGTACAGTCTATCAGTATCACCACATGGATGTAAACTGTAGTGCATTGTCATTAGTTTCCTGGTTTTTTGGTCCAAAATGTCCAAATCAGCTTGTGTCCAGTTAACTATACCAGCTGTGTATCTTATAACTGGTATTGCCCAGGTATTTATGGCCTTGATTGTATTTCCACCATTCAATTTAGATTTCAAAATTTTCCTAACTCTGTTGGTGTACTCTCGCCTGACAATAGTTTTTACTTCTCCATGCTTGATATTATCCAACTGCAGAATGCCTAAGTATTTGTAGGCTTCATTTTCCTTGCATTTAATTAGTTGGCCATTGGGCATTTCAATTCCCTCACATGCAGTGATTTTGCCTCTTTTTATGGATACAGTGGCGCATTTTTCCATGCCAAACTGCATTGAAATATCGGTGCTGAATACTTGGACTGTATTTGTCAATGATTGAATTTCTATTTCTGACTTTCCATAGAGTTTCAAATCATCCATATATAGTAAATGCGAAATTTTTTCAGCTTCTTTGGCTGTTTGGTAGCCTAATTTCATTTTTTTAAGATTACTGATAGTGGGATCATTGCGATGATGAAGAGAAGAGGTGAAAGTGAAAATTCCTCACTTGATATTAACCATTCCGTAGATCTCATTCCCTACTGCCAACTCAGTTCTCCATTGTTTCATCGCCTTTTCAGTAAAGGATGTAATATTTTTGCTAATGCCAGTTGTTTCTAAGCATTTTATGATCCAACTATGTGGCAGTGAGTAAAATGCCTTTTTGTAATCAATCCAGACCATATTCAAGTTCGTTTTTCTGTTCTTACAATTTTCTAATATCATTTTATCAATTAGGAGCTGATCTTTTGTGCCCCTGCTCCTTCTTTTGTTGCTATTATTATTATTATTATTATTATTATTATTATTATTATTATTATTGTTGTTATTGTTGTTGTTGTTGTTGTTGTTGTTACACAGTCAGCCATATGTTTAGAGTGGACTTGATATTTTTATCTACCTATCCCACCAAGAACCTGGGACAGGCAGATGTTATTGTTTAGTGATTTTAAAGGTATTATTGCAGGATGTAAGCTGCAATTGTCTAATGGTGATGGTGTCAATACTGTTTACAGATTAGCCCAGATGTTTTGGGATTTTATTTATTTTATGTATTTATTTAGTTTGTCACTCATGTACAAGATAACAGGAATAAGAGTAAACATGAATAAGAACACAGGAAATGGGTACAAATAAATGGGAACAGTAGGACAGGGACGTTAGGCATGCTGGTGCACTTATGCATGCCCCTCCTGATCTCTTAAGAATGAGGTGAGGTCAACATTAGACAGTTTAAGGTTAAAGTTATGGGGGTTTGGAGATGTAACAACAGAGTCAGGTAGTGCATTCCAGGCATTAACCACTCTGTTGCTGAAGCCATATTTTCTGCAATCGAGTTTGGTGCGGTTTACCTTGAGTTTGTATCTATTGTGCACTCATGTGTTATTGTGGTTGAAGCTGAAGTAGTCATTGACAGATAAGATATTGTAGCAGATACTTTTGTGTACCAAACTTAGGTCAGAAGATAGGCAGCGTAGTTCTAGGTTGTCCAAGCCCAAAATTTCAAGCCTGGTGGCATAAGGTATTCTGTTGCGAGTAGAGGAGTGGAGTACTCTTCTCGTGAAATTGTATTAATGCCTGATATACAAGTGTGGATTCCAGGCACACGAGCTGTATTGTATTGTATTGCATTGTATTGGATGTATTGTATTGTACCCAAGGCATCAATTACTATTGATACAACCTTTGCTTTCTTTTGCCACCTTTGTTCTTCTATTTGGAAGTCTTTGCATTTTGTGATTTTCTTCAGTTCTTTCTCTTGACTTCCTTTGTCTTCAGGTTATCTCCAGGTTCTTTCTCTTCTCTTCTCTTCCATTATTTCTTCTGTTATCTCCAGGTACTGCAACGTCTACTATCCAAACTTTTTTTTTCTTTATTATTGGCAAAAGTTAAGTCTGGGTTGTTATGTGGTAGCTGTTTCTCTATCTGAATTCTAATGTCCTAATATCACATTAGCTTCTTTTTTAAATGTTTTTTTTTCTTGGGGGTGGTGGGGGTGGTGGTTCTGTTTTGTGATTCCAATTGTTGCTTGCAAGCAATGGTATTACTTGCAGATATTCCAATGCATTATTATTGCTACTTTGTCATGCCATTGTTTGTAGTCAGTTTGTGTGATTAGCAGCTAATTAGGTGATCCACTGTTTCTTCAGCTTCTTTGCAGAGGCAGCATGTGCTGCCTGTTGTTGTCTTTTCAATTCTGGCTTTCTATGGATTTGTTCTTGTCTTGTACATCCAGAATTAGCTCCTCGGTCTCTTTCTTCGATTTTCCTGCTCTTAAGAGATTGCCAGGTTTTGTTGTTAACCATTTTACCTTTTTTTAATGTACCAGACATGTACATAATGCTTGACATGTCTCTTTTGTTTTGTTCATCTTGTTGTAGACCAGTTTGGTCTCTCAAGCATTCAGTAAGCCTTTATGGTATACCAGCTTTAGTACTTCTTCACTGCCCTTCCAATTTTTATTCTTTAACTGTCTAGTGAACTTGCAACATTCCATGCCTACCTATTTTCCTTGATAAGTAGAGTCTGCCAATATTTCTGAATGGATGATGATCATGATTCATTTTCATTATTTTTCTGGTCTTCTCATCCAGGGCTTTTAGTTCTGCTTGAGTCCACTATTCCAGCTGTGTATCTAATGACTGGTATTGTTCAGGTGTTGATTGCTTTGATCAAATTTTCTCTATTGAGTTTGGACTTTAAGGAGGAAATATCCTTAAAGTGATTACTGTTATTATTTTGTTTCCCATATTGCAATAGATCACACTGCACCTAAAAAAAGTTTGTAACCACTCAAATTGATTGATTGTCAGTTAATCAGGCTTACAAAACTGTCACATAATGGTTAATGTGAGAACAATGCAGTGCAACAAACAGTGATACTAAGGTTCATTCTAAATGTATAAGTTCTCTTCACCTCTCCCCAAAATGGAGCCAGACTTGGAATGGGACAAGATCATCTGCTTCTGTTGTACTCAGATAAATGAAAAATGGTTCCAATATTGGAATATAATACTGATAAACAGTACTGTAATAGAAATATTTCGATTGCACACCTTGTTTTAATTGCCAGGACAGACTACAAATTGTTTTTGAGACAATTTTGCCCTCAAAGTTCTCTCAGTCTATGCAACCAGAGAAACCTATGCTCTTAACTCATTCCTGGTAAAGATCAATTATTACTAGTCTAAACTACCAGCATTTTCAGTGTTCATTTTATTTGATGATTGTTGTGATGGTGAAATGTGTGAATGTTTCTGAGGAATTAGGGCTTTTTCTTTTGAGAAGGAGTTAATGAATAGTGAACTGGATCAGTTCTCGATAGTAAAGCACCTTATTTTGTAAGGTAAACATGGAAAGTCCAAGCCTCTTTGCACATATCAAGTAACAGTTTATCGGAAGCTTCAAGAATATGTTTTTGCTTGAAAATAAAGAATTGATTCAGATCAGGATCTCTAAAGGGATTAATATCAACACCCATTTGATGATGGACCTTTCCAACAGGTTGAAAAATTGCTGAAAGTGAAAAGGGGGTCAATGATGATGGAAGGAGAATTGGGGTCAATTAAACTTTTGAGGTCTCCATAGAGCTCCATGCCAGTCCTAGTCCTGAAAGGGAGGTGATTAGTAGAAGTGTTACCCAGGGTTGAATGATCAGCTGCAAGCAAGAGCAACTGTGAATTGTGTCTCTTCTGCCTCTTCTTCTATTAAATTATTTTCATATACTAAATGTTTCAGAATCTGCAACTTCATGAGAGTGAAGAACCTTGATGGCCCTATGCCTATTCAATTTGTTGTAATAACTCCAATATGTTTTAAAATAAATATTCATAAAATAGACATCTGTAATAATATAACTGTCTCATCACTTACAGTCTGACTAAATGACACTTCTATTATAATAAGGAAAAGATGCTTTAGCAAGCAGAATCTTTCTAATTGACTCCCATTGTAATCCAAGAACTGACTTCCATCCCATCAGTACATATTGATCCCAAGAACAGTTATATAATTAGAATTAATCTAAAGAGAAATTATACTTTACATCTTGATTTTAGGTTCTAGAATTTTTTCAGGTTCATAGAATTCAAGAAGGGGAGAAGATATATATTTAATATTTATTTTTTTAAATGTTGATGAGAGTAGAGTAAGTGTAGTTCAGTCAAGGAATAGAAAGGACAGCTCAATCCTTATTTTCATTTCACACAGAGCCACTCTTGAAAGATTTGATTTCCAAACACTGCAGCAAGGGGTAAAAATCTCTCTATATTAATGATCCAAGAAAAATTAAAGGCACAGTAATAAAATGATAATCAATAAGGGACTAAAATGAAAAGCATAAGACCTGAAACAGTATGGATAATTTATCAGATGCAGGAATTAATAGCTGTTGAGCTGTCTGGAAGGTGGATTTAATGCAGAGGTTTACTGTGTTGGGAAATAGGTATGTGAACAAAAGAAGTTCTATTGAAAAGAAAGTTGATTGAAAACTTTGTAGTTTCTAAGTCATATGAAAACTTTTATTAACCAACCTTTCCTTTCCCTTTTTACACAAAAAGTATGAACTTTTGGTGGCAAAGGGGAGCCAAGTATTATATGAACCAGGTCTTGTGTTTTTAAAAGCAATGAAAGACATTTAACAAAGTTTAGCAGAATTCAGCAAATCTGCAGCACCCACAGAATTTGCATGGTTTGTCTTTTCCTGCCTCATAACATATAAAATTTCATAATGCTGTCAAAATAAAATGGTTACCATTAATTAAAAAAAGAAACCTATTTATATATTTTTATTTAATTAATTTATATCCCACCTTTATTTTGTTTTATAAACAGTTTAAGATGGTGAACATACAGTATCTAATATTCCTTCCTCTTCCTATTTTTCCCCACAACAACAATCCTGTGAGGTGGGTTAGGTTAGGGTTAGGGTAGTGGTTAGAATGATAGGCAAATTGGCTTTCATGGCTAAGGCAGGACTTCAACCCATCGTAACTTGCTTCCTAGTCAGTGGCCTTAACCACTAGATCAAGTGACTCTCAAATAATCTGGGGCATTCCGGGGCATTCCAAGGCATTCTTTTATGTTATCTCAATTTTAATTAAAATACATGTTAATAATGTCAAGCATTTTTGTCCTTTTCTTAATATGGCCACTAGCATCCCTATTGAGTGTGACTCTCTTTCCTTAAAAAAAAGTATCAGTTCTGCAATAATATATAGAAACCTCACAAGACCCATCACAAGACTCTCACTGATGACTCACGCTTGACCCTTATTATAAGACCCTCTCTAAACACACATGACACATCACAAGTCACTACTAACCACACAAAGCCCTTATAGACAGAAGAACACTGACACTGACATCCCCTAAACTCTGCTGAAGATGTTACCTAGCCTGGTAAGGAAACTCTTGGAAACCAACCCACAAGCTCAGAGAATGAAACTTTACTCATGTATAGGTAAAGGTAAAAATGCTCCCGCACATGCATGCTAGTCATTCCTGACTCTAGGGGGTGGTGCTCATCTCTCTTTCAAAGCTGAAGAGCCAGCGCTGTCCGAAAAAGTCTCTGTGGTCATGTGGCCGGCATGACTTAACGTCAAAGGCGCACGAAGCACTGATATCTTCCCACTAAAGGTGGTTCCTATTTTTTCCTCTTGCATTTTTACATGCTTTCAAACTGCTAGGTTGGCAGAAGCTGGGAGCTCACTCCATTATGCGGTGCTAGGGATTCAAACCGCTGAACTGCCGACTATTCTAATTGACAAGCTCAGTGTCTTAGCCACTGAGTAACCCTTTACTCTCATATAGAAACTACCTAATCTTCTGGACACCCTATCATGCTACACTCCCCCCCCCCCCCCATCTGCTTACATCAGCCTAAATTCAGCTATATCTCTTGACAGCTTGTCCTTTTTACTCACTTTTCTCCTGTGGACTTATGGGAATAGCCACTGCTGAAATAAATAGCTCTTCTGAGCATTTTCCTAAGCCACCCATCCACTACACATCATGTCAGTACAGTTTGAGATGGTCATGAAATCTACATTCAACAGGGCTACCATACAGAATGAATGGATCCCTTGTCCTTCAGAGTGAACCCTGGAGGTCACCAAGGTTGAGTACCAATGCAGCAACCTCTGGGAATGTAGTGTAAGAGAGACCCATATTATAATTTTCCTTTCACTGCAAGTACGGTCTTTTTATTTGAAGCAAGTCCCTTTTGACCATCCCAGAGATAAGGCCATCTAATTTGTGGTGGCTCTACTGTTCATTCTTCTCTCCTTCTCTGTCTTGTTTGCAACCAAAGTATAGTTTTCAACTTGCACAAATATGTTGATCCTTCCACACTTAGGGGAAAAATGAAATTGGTTGTGTTCCTATGGAACAGAGCACGATTTTTAAATGAATTCCATGGGAAGGAAATGATTTGCAGATATCTTGAAGAGCAATAATAGAACCTCATATTAGTTGCAACAGGGTTCTCCATATTATATTAACCTCAACTAATATATAGTTTTGGATTTCCTGAATTGGTTATACAGTATTTAAAATGACTTTGTAGGCTCCTGGGGATTTCTGAGTTTCCATTCCTAAGAAATAAACTTTTGTAATAATATTGTTTGGGCGAGTTCTCAGCTGGAGAACATTGGATTGCCTTAAAGCTATTTTTTTCTATTTTATATGTGAGAAGCATACAATTTGCATTCTGTCATTGTTAGATACGTTTCTGGCTGGCACCATAATTAACTAGCCATCATTGTTGAGATTTCGGTGTTCCTAATATGCTGAACACATAGGTCACCCTGCCTTCTGTGTGAGGTTTTACTGAGATAAAGTGCAAAATAAAGTAGAATAATGGCTTAGTGTAACTTACAAACCACCGTTTTAATTAATGAAGCTTATTATAATATTAGTTCTTTTTTCAGCTCTGTTTAAACCACGGGCAAATTTTCAGTTGATATAATTCAGGTTTTTAGCAATTTTGCACTGTTTTATTTTGACCTCTTAATTCAAATGAACCCTAAAATGTTTGAGTAGCTAATCATGTTTTTAGAAGTGGGTTTAAGACTGAATTCCTAGATATCCCCACAAGTCTTGTTTGTAACAAACAGCTGTAGTTAGTCCTCAAATTGCACATGCACCAAACTGGCAGAAATCCACCCCTTCATTAGACTCTTTTGTTTTTACAGTTACATTTAAGGACAACTTGGCCTTTCTAGTCATTCAGTTTGCTATGGATTGAAGTGAGAAAATAGATTTACTCCATCATGATAGTGCCTAAGCAATCCAGCCAAGACATGCTTTCCATGACTTCTTTCTCCTCCTAGAAGGAAAATGACAGAGAGCTAAAGGGTGTTCTTGTGCTTCTCTAAACATTGCCTATTGCTTCCTTCATTTGTTCTTCTTACAGCCTGGCAGGATAGGGGCAGTGATGGGAAGTATCCTCCCCGGAGGCTTCAAAATTTGAAATGACCGGTGGATTGGTTGCTTGTGACATTTGTAAAACGAATTAAATAAATTAAAATAGAATACAGAAAAAAAATATTTTAATATTTTGGATTTCCTGGGACATTGACTGCATTGGGGCTGTAAGGGAAAGAAAAACAATTGCAATGACATAGGAGGTAGTAAGAAGTGTGTGCGGATGAGAGAAAGTATGTGCATGAGTGCTGCATACATGTTTATAGATGGCAAATGAAGATTCTGCTCCCAGACCTGCCAGTCTCAAAAAAAACACTGATTCAGTGGTGGGTTCCGGATGCCGTTGCAACCGGTATGGTGCAACAGGGCCTGGCGTCCACCACATGAATGTGTGCAGCATGCGTGCAGTGAATGCATGTGTCCTTACCTCCTGTGACACTCCACGATGTCTCCGCGATGCTCCAGCTGCTCGGCGGAGCATCGCACATGTGCCATCTGTTCTGTGCACTTGAGCAGAAGCACCGAAGAGCTCAAATACAGGTAAGGGTAGCGGGCAGATGGGCCCTCCTGAGCACCGTACCAGAACGGTATCCGGTGCTCCCAGTAGGCACCAGTATGCCCGTACTGGGGCGTACTGCCTGCAACCCACCACTGCCCTGGTTCACTGCCAATATATCTTTACTCTCTAAATTGCTAGAGGCTTGAAGAGAAAGAAACAGATATCTATACTGATCCTGTGACCCTATTATATAAATGTTATATAGTTGTTTATTTGGTTGTTTGTTCAGGCAAGCATGCAATATATCCACTGCTTTACTCCTAGTGGACTTTAGGCAGTTTTCAGTTATTACTAGAATATAAAATAACAAAACTAGACCACAATATTTTATGTTCATTAAAATGAATACAAGAATGACTAAAAACCTTCCAGAAAACCAGTTTTTTTTACCAGCCTCTGGAAGGCCCTGAGAGGTAACACCATTATTACCAGAGGTAGAAGGTTAACTGCAGGAAAGCTGCAACAGGCTGCGACCCTTCACTGGGACTGGGACTGGGACTCCTCCCACCATACTTCCAGTGCCTTCCAAGAGTTCATACCTGATAAGGCACTCTCTAGTTAGCTGTGTTGGAATGTCAAAATCTACCTGGGAAAGGTGATCCCTCATAACAACCTCCTGAGTGAGAGTCCCACGAGTAATAGGGCTGGAAACATAGCAGTAAATCAAATGTTTAAGAAAATATTAAAGCGATTTACTGTGGACGTGCAGGAGGTAATATAGAAAACAATAAGAAATTAATTGTTATCTGCAATCACAGCTACCAATTCTTTAATTAGTGTTGGATTTCATATGCATCAAATTCTTCATAAACTAGGATGATGTAATGTATCGGTGTGGTATATGTGCAGATCCAAGCAGTGAAGCCTTTCGTAATTGACAGGTGGAAATTTTGTCAATATGCAAAATTGCTGTTCGATATTTTTCCTCTGGGACCACCCTGACCAGTTTATTCCATAATGTTTCAATTTCAGCTTTCAGATCTTGAAGCTTTGCAATCTTTCCAATTCTTTGTCTTCTGGCTTACTATCTCCTTGTATTCCCATATCAATTATCTACATTTTCTTCTTTTCGATCTGGTGTGTTATGAGACAAGACTTTATCAGTTTGTATGTGGAAATCCCTCAATAATTAACCTGTTTCATTTTCAACTACTTTTTCAGAACCTGAAAGTCCACAGAGAAGAGGGCAAAATCTTGAAGAAAGCAAACAGGGCAGCCCAATTGAAGCTCAGCTTGTTTTAAAAAAAAACATGTGCACAAGGACAGGGTTTTTGTGACAATTCTTTGCAGTATTTTTCTTCTCTTTCTACATTTCTTACCTTGGTTGCCTTGAGCTAGTATTCTTTGGAAGAGAACATGACCCACCATTTATTTCCTTCCTCCCTTCCCTTGTTATCTCCCTCCCTCCCTCCCTCCCTCCCTCCCTCCCTCCCTCTGTGTGTGTGTTTCTGTGTGTTTCTGTGTATGTGTGTGTGTCTGTCTGTCTTTGTCTGTCTGTCTGTCTCTCTTATTCACATATAACCCCCAATCACAACATATTAATAACTGAGCCCTTCAAGATTGGTGTGAAAAAGCATTATTTTAAAACTTTTAAAACTAAAACTGCCAAAACAACTAGACACAAAGATAGATTTTCCCTCATGCCATCATTCTAATTCCAACAGCACTATCTTTATACCTTTATTGTTATCTTATGATTTAATATTTGTTCTTTGTATCTGATGATTTATGATCTATGACTTACTACTTTGTTATTTGTATGTACAGTGAGAGCTTATGCACTGAAGACAAACTCTTTCTGTTTCCAATCACACTTTTCCAATAAAAAAATATTCCTTATTGTTTGAGACATGTATGCATAGATGCTTCCATTTCAGTGGGGAAAAAAATGTCTTTAGAGTTTAGAACCATAGCATTTTCTTGCAAGTGCAGGATCTTTTTTAAAAATCAACCAAGTGTTGACCAGTTTGTTTGGATAGAAAATGACTGACCAGCTTGTCAATTGAGTCTGATATCCTAGGCTGAAAAAGAATAACTAGTCCAAAGTCATCCAACCAGCTTTCATGCCTAAGGCAGAACCAACACTCATACACTCCTGGTGCCTTATCTCTAGACTAAACTGGGTCTCTATAGATGTAGATAGGTAACTAAAAGTAGAAATTACAGATAAAAATATCTTTCTATCTTTACACATTCCCACTCCCTTTAGAATCCTTGAGTAAAGGTTTCAGATGTGTTTATATATCTGTAATTCAGGATCACTTTACCCTGTTAAAGTATTAGTAGCTAAGCTGGCATATTAAAAAGTAAACTTCTTGATAAAGGGAGATTTCCCTCAAGACACCTTCACTTTTAGATATTTGTTCAGTACCTTTGTAAAGAGTGATTAATTTTAATTAGTGGAACTGCACTTTAACTGAAAATCATCTCTTGAAATGTTTCTCGTTTGGAGGAGAGAGAAAACAACTTTGCATCAACTTTTTAAAAATAATATGGATAAGGAATTGTTCAGATAAATTAATGTGCATGAATGTCCTTTGAGGAACCAACTTTATCCTAAAAATAAGACAAAAAAAGATGAAGTGAAATAAAAAAGAAATGAGATTCTCAGATTAATCTGATAATACAACATTCTGATAGGTGGGTGGGTGGGTGGGTGGGTGGATGGATGGATGCAAGAAATTCCACTCAATTTGGCAAAATTCATCTTTTTCTTAACAAGGATAGATTTCTGGGTAAAAGTATCTGAAAGCTGAAATTATTCAAGGGGAAACAAACCATTTAAGACAAAAGTTTAAATAATCTTCCTGTCTTTGATAGCCAGAACTAAATAAGACATAGTCAGGCACACCCCATACATCCTCTATCTTCCTACATGAGCTTTTCTAAGATTTTGGACCAGTGGTAGGATTCAACAGGTGTAACAACCGGTTTGCTGAGAACATGCTTTGCCACGTTCGCAGTGGGTTTCATAATAATAGTTCAAAAACGTACCTTCTACTGCAGCCCCAGTGAGTAAAACAGCTGAGGCTTGGCAATCTGCTCTGCCATGCCTATTAGCTGGGCTTCAAACAAAGGAAATACAGGTCAGTATAGTGCTGGGGTGGGTGGGTGAACCAATTCACTTTCAGCTGATCATCGGACCTACCAGTTCAACCGAATCAGTCTCAACAGGCTGGATCTCACCCCTCTCTTAGACCCAGTACCCAGGTTTTGATTACTATGGTATTTCTCATCTAAGAAGGAATGAATAAAAATGCTGAATATTTTTAATATTCTTTGCAAAATGCAAAGATCTCTTCTTCCACAGGCAAAATAATCTCCTATGTTATTCAGAAACTGAGCAGGCTGGTTCCCACGTGGAGAACATCTATAACTATTCATCTATTTAACTCTATTTATTTTGTTTCTATGAAACAAAAACAATTACATGGAATGTTTTATAAAAACAGCAGAATGTAAAGAATAGAAAGTCTGAAGTCTCCATTCTTCAGAATATTATTTATTTTTATTTTAAAATATGGACATTTGTGGATTTTTCCATATATTTTTTATTTATGAGAAAATTCATATATTCTTATCACACACTTTTTGAATCATTGTGCAGAATTGAGAACATGGGTTTAAAAATTTAGGAGACATAAGTTTTACTTATTTGTTTTTAGAAGGTGTTGGTGGAGTTTCTTTCATTTGGTCAGGAAGTAAGATGCTGGGAGTTGAAATTTCCACAGTTGGTCAGTCAATAGGGTAAATTTTGTTTCCAGAAAGGAGTAAATGCAGTTTGATTTTACATTGGAGTGTTTATTTTTTGAAGTGATGGTAGTGTCAGATATTGTGTTGGTCCTGTTTTCTAACATCTCTATTTTGTTCATTGGAGGTCTACAGAGGTAATTATGATAGACTCCAGAGGGTCTCCCATGACCTGCCTATGATCAGGATCTTTATATCCAGGTTACCAGATCAAACCCCAGGTATCTTTCATTGCACAAATATATCTTAGAAATCTTTTCCATCTGTTCGGCAGTAATTGTCTGTTCTGCACAAGATGGAACTGGACATATCCTATCCATCTCAGTTTGATCACTAACTTGTAAAAAATGAAAATGGTAATTTTGAAAAGAATTCTCCATTGCAATTCTTGGTATAATAGGAAAACATATCACAGTGTGAATTATTGGAGCTTTTCAATTTAGAGGAGTATTGGAAAAAAAGAATACCAGTGTTCTCATTGCAAATGCCATTATCTCTACAAAGAAGCAGTTAATTAGCTCCCATATATTAGGAGATCATTTTCAAAATTCAAGGGACACCAGCATTGTAAAAGGGGTATATTTACAGCTGGCAAGATAAATCATGTTTCAAGATATTAATAGCAGCAAAACTAATTTGTGTGGACCATTAAAAGGGAGAAGAAAATCCACATATTTGAAAGCAAATTGAAAAAAAAATCTCTGTTTCTGAAAAGTAGTTTATTTGGAGCTTCAGAAATAGGCATCCAATATGTGTGTTTGATTTGAATGTGATAGGCACTATGGGAATGAAAAGTTTCAAAGCTTTTATTTTATTTATTTATTTATTTATTTCATCTAGCATGTATTAGATAACATATATAAGTATAAACATAAATAAATACAAATAAAAGGGAACATTAGGACAGGGACGGTAGGCACATTGGTGTGCTTATACATGCCCCTTACAGATCTCTTAGGAATGGGGTGAGATCAACAGTAGACATCCTAAGGTGAATGACTATCTGTTATAAATATTATATTAGTAAATTCCTGCATCATGCCACAGGTTAGACTAGATGATCTATAAATTTTCTTTCATTCGTAAAATTCTGTGATTATATGATAAAATGCCTCATTGTGTTAGGCTATTAGTTAAACCAAAATAACTTTATTGTAATCACTAAAAAGCACTGTAGACTTGATTGTGTGTGTGTGTGTGTGTGTGTGTGTGTGTAGACTTGACACAATCAAGTCTGCATATATGTATGTATGTGTGTGTATATATATATAAATTGACAATATCAGGATCGTTAGGAAAGGTACCTGTAAGAAAATAATTTTGGCTAAAAAAATAATATTGCATTAAAAATAGGCTAAAATGCTTGCTCAAGCTAGACATATACAACAAAAAAAGGAAAGGGATTAAAATTAGCAATCTAAGTAGTATGGACTTTAAAACACTAATATAAAATAGAAATACAAAACCATATTTATCCAACATTATCCAAAAGGGATTTGAAAGTAGAACTAATAATAGCTGACATGGCACATACACATCAAAACATAAAAATAGCCAATGGTTAATCCTCAGCTATTTCTGGCTGTTCATACTCAGTCAGGTTCAGCTGCTCTTAATTATTCTTTGCCTGTTTGGCATACTTCCACACAAAGCTTGGCAACCTTGTGTGTTATGTAGGATTGATGTCAGAATGCAAAAATTGTGACTAGAATAGAATAGAATAGAATAGAGCAGAGTAGAGCAGAGCAGAGAGCACAGAGCAGAGCAGAACAAAGTTGGAAGGGACCTTGGGGGGTCTTCTAGTCCAGTCCTCTTCTCAAGCAGGAAAACCTATTCCATTTCAGACAAGTGACTATCTAGTCTCTTCTTAAAAACCTCCAGTGATGGAGCACCCATGATTTCTGAAGGCAAGTTGTTCCACTGGTTAATTGTACTTACGAAGTTTCTCCTTAATTATAGATTGCTTCTCTCTTTGATTAGTTTCCAACTATTGTTTCTCTTCCTGCTCTCTAGTGCTTTGGAGAATAATTTGACCTCCTCTTCTTTGTGTCAGCTCCTCAAATATTGGAATATGCTCTCATCTCACCCCTAAGTCTTCTTTTCTTTAGATTAGCCAAACTCAAAGCCTGCAGCCATTCTTCATATGGTTTAGTCTCCAAGCCTTTGATTATCTTAGTTCCTCTTCTTTGAACTTTTTCTAAAGTCTCAACATCTTTTTTTGTAGTATGGTGACCAAAATTGGTTACAGTATTCCAGATGTGATTTTACTAGGGTTTTATAAAGCACCACTAATATTTCACATGATCTTGATTCTATGCTTCTGTTTATACAACTCAGGATTTTATTAGCTTTGTTTTTCCTGTTGATTGGTGAATCCTATTTTGCCACAGTGGTAGAGTACTATAGGCTACTTCTGTTGACTGCCGGCTGCCTGCAATTTGGCAGTTCAAATCTCACCAGGTTCAAGCTTGACTCATCCTTTCATCCTTCTGAGGTGGGTAAAATGAGGACCCAAATTGTTGGGAGCAATAGGCTGATTCTGTAAACCACTTAGAGAGGGCTGTAAAGCACTTTAAAGCGATATATAAGTCTAAGTGCTACTGCTATTGCTGGCCAGGAGTAGTATAATTAGGATGTTTTAAGGTTCTGTATAAAAACTGGCAATATATGAGAACATGTTCAATAGTTTGACCTTTCCTGATTTTTAGGGATATATTTATAACGAATATTGTATATTTCCAGCCAGAAGTGCTGAAAGGAAAGCACTACATCAAGCTAAGATGAAGACCCTTATCTGATATGGGATGTTAAGCAGTTGAGATACATAGCTGATTCCAGAGTGCATCTTAGGCTATCTGCCATGGGAAGCTGAGTGGTATTACCAGTATCTGTTTGATGATCTATGTTGAAGAAACATTAAAGTCCTTATTGTTCTATTAGCTTGGTTGTTTTCTTGAAAACATTTCATTTCCCAGCTAGATAAGATCATCATGATAATGTTACCTAGCTGGGTAATTAAATGTCTGCAAGAAAACAGCAAGTACCAATAAGCCCTCAGGTTAACCCAGAGCTACAATTCTTCTGTTCTATTTCAAAAAGTATGGCCTTTGCTTGTTTGTAGCCCACAGATAATAAGTTAGTGGGGGAAAGTCCCAGGAGACTGAACTTTTTGTAAACTTCTTGTTTCCACCTACTATTAGTTAAACATTCAACAGGAGTTTTCCTATGCATTCTCAAATGTTTGAGTGATGGCAGTCTATTGCCCCTCCCTCTGTTTTTCAATACATCAATATTGTATTGATTGTTATTTTAATTTCTAATCATAAAATTAAATGACAAACTCTACAATAGAAGTTACCTATAAATAGGGAGCAGGATTTCCTGGGTGCTACTTGTAATCTTTTAATTTATATATGCACATATTGTAGAAAAAATGTGAAAGAAGTTGAATATGGAATAAATCATTGTGGGGGGAGGAGAGAGAAGAGGCTGCTGCAAGCTTATTTTTAGAAAGGTACATGCAAGATGGGAGTTATTTTTATTTCTTGAATGCATTACATTTCCAAGTGTCAGAATTCTGAAGTGTCAGGATCTTTAATATATGCCTGGAAATTACTTGTCTCTAAAAACCACTGTTTAAATGAATTGGCTACTTCCTTCAACTGTACAGAAGATATACTGATATTTTTAAACTGAAAAATAATGCCAGAACTTGTGTTGGCAGGTAGGTTGTGCCCCTGTCAAACTGAAACCCTCAGTGCCTTGACATGCTGGGGAGCTGTTATAGTGGGACTGAAATGGAACTGCCTGAAATGAATGAAATTTAATGGGAATAGATAATGGAATTCACTGTTGCCAACCAACAGAGACTGCTTCTGTGTGCATGTGTATTAGTGGTAATTAATGATGACCATTTAAGATTTAATGGGATTCCTGCAGCCTTTTTGAAATGTCAACAAAAATAATATCCTGTAATTGAAAATCAATTCAAAGTCAATCCAATTAATAATTAACCTTCTTTTTGCAGTTTTGATTAATATCTGTAATTCAGGACAAGTAGAAAAAGAGGCTGAGAATTTGATCAGTCTATAATTCTCAGGAATTCATTCTGGAAGGGGAAAAAAAATGCTCAGCTAATTTAGTTTTCCCTTGTATATTCAATGCATTTCTAGTGTTCTGACAATTTACTGGAGTTAGCCAGATTTCTTGGTAGGTGGATATTGACTTTCTTTTTCGTGATTTGAAATGGTTGTCTTGCTCTGTATAACCATTTTTCTCCTTAACTCTTCTCCAGTCTCTCCCAGAGACTGAAGACCCCTGATGTTTTATAAGGAAAATGAAGTATCATGCAAGAACAAGAACAACAATAAAACAGAGTACCATATTTTCTGTAACTCATAAGTTATAGCATTCATTACATTGTTTCAGGGCATTCCAAAACTTAGGGATCATCACTGTCAAAGGCTCTTCTGAACAGTCTACTTTTAGCTTCTTCCTAAACAGTAGGAACAAGGGTATCAAGTTTCCAGATGTTGGTGCCTTGCCTGAAAAACACCAGTTGTTTCTTTTTATTACATCGCTCAGGAAAGAACTGTCAGCATTCCTACCCAACATGCAACTATTGCTATTTCCCCCTACTTTAGCCATTTCTGTGTGTGTGGACTTCAACTCTCAGAATTCTAATACCAGCATGGCAATTGTAAGAATTTTGGCTGTTGTAGCCCATACTATTGGAAGTGGCCAAGGTTGGGAAATATTGGTCTATTGGATGGTTAGAGTCTATTGGAGCAGGCAGTCTTACATATACTCAGGTACCAAGAATTATAGAACTTCACCAGCATTGAATTATACTCAGAAACTTATTATTAATTTATGTAAAGCCCATAGCAAGAATGTTCTCTATGGGTAGTGGGTGTGACTAGCTAACAGGTAAGATATTACATCAGCCCTATGCAGAGTGCAAAGTAGCATAGAAAACAGAATAGCAATGTGAGATTTAAAAAAAAAATCTGCACATCCTAATATATTTTAATAATTCAAAACAGAATATGGTCTGGTGTTATAATTTATTGATTTCTCCCCCCCCCCCCCACAAACTAAATCAATTGACCAAGTACATCAGTCCATGGAACTTTTGTATTGTAATAACTATATTGCTTTGATTATACTTCTAGTCCTCACCTTATTTTTTATTTTAGTTCTTATGAAATCTACTTAATGAACTACTCTTAATGGAGTAGTTTATTGTCTTAGACACTTCGCTGCACAACAAAGTGTTAGCCTCTAGATTATTTTCATAGTTATTCTTTACAGTTTTATATTATGGAGATATGCTGGAAATTGTACATCTGAGTACACAGTAACCAGTTTATATAATATCACTATGAACTAATAGAAAGCAGAGCTCATTACCTGCTACCACATAAAAATACTTGTGAATAAAATTCTTGCTCAGATATATCTGAATAACAATCTCTGAAAGCACAGGATCAGACTTTTGACATAATATTCTCTATGTCATGACATTTCTTATCTAAAAATATATATCTAACATTGTAGACTTGAAGATGCAAGGTGAGGCTAAACTATGAGTTTGATTCGTGGTTAAGGAACCCAACAGGTCCCACATTTCATCTCACCCAGTACATATTTAAATATATGTAAGTCACATAATCATATATTTGAATCCTGAGTCAAAACTGGAAAAGATACTTTGTCTTCCACAATATCTGTTTGAAACCTAGCCAGGGGATTAAAAAAAGGCAAGATGATGGCCTTGATCTCACATCCAAAGCTGTCTCTTCATGTGTAATGAACAAAAAAAGAGTGATTGAATATAAATGATCTGCTCATGATCATCATCTGGGCTTTTCAGACCCTACCCTGCAGAGATCTCTAAGTAGATTGTAATAAAACACAAAAGGATTCATCTGCTCTGCCTACTTCATCTGCAGCATCTCATTCATTGGCATCCTTCAGTCTCAAAAGACTATGATATTGAGCACTGGAGCCAATGTCACGATGACATATCGTGCGGACCCGACAGTCCGAGTCCACCGATGAAACTTTTGTCCTTGGACGGTCTGGTAGGACCTAAACCGTCCCAAAGAGACAGTGACAGGGAAGCCAAAGCCTTGTTGGTCACAGGGACATCACAAAGTCCCTGTTTGACCCAAGGGTAGTGCTTCCAACCGAAGACAAACAGGCAGCCCCCAAGCTGGCATAGTCGGAGACGGCTCCCAAAGGAAAAGACGAAGCGAAAGCGTTCTATCTGGTGAGGTTTTTTTTCTTTTTTCTTTTACTTTCAGAAGATCTGTGTTAAGTAACTTTTTTCTTTAAAAAATAATATTAACTAGTCCTCAAAGTAAGAACAAAGTGGCGAATTTGATACTTATTGGACTGCTACTAGAAAATTTCCTGCTCTTGTTTGTAACGATGTTTTGTGGATTGAAGTAATTGCAACATTTCCTGTCTCCCCGCTTGTAGTCTATGGACTGATCTTTTTTTCTGTATTTTTTTCTTTTTACTACCCTAATTTTTTCTGTTGGCTAAATTAAACTTTTTTTCTGACTTCAACAAATTTTTCCTTCTATTGGTTAAAATTATATTAAAGATATCTAAGGGAAAAGCATAAAAAATAACAACTGACTAATTATTGAATCTGCCACCTGGAAGCCAAAGTCTGAACTTTGTTTCTGTTTTGGTTACAATGTATCCTTTATTCTGCTTCGTTTGGTTTTACTGACCTTGCAATAGAAGGGTTTAGAATTCGCTTATAAAACCTGATAAAGACTTAAAAGCACGAAAACTGTTTTGTTAGTGCTTCTGGTAAATATTTTGGCAAGAGAAGGAAAAGACAAGCAAGAGACAAGATCCCTCCTACTTTAAAAACTTTGAAATAACTTGTGGTTAAGATTTAAAATAAACACAGACACATCCCCTAAAATTTTTGACAGGCTAGAGTGGCAGATTCCTTCTCCTATTTTTTGTTTATATTCCTTTACATTTTGAAAAATGGATCAATATTCAGAGGAAGAAAATCTAATAATCCAAAACATCCTGGCTGGACTTCAAAATATTTCAGAAGGACTTGAGAGATTTGACAAGAAATGGGACAGTTTATGGGGTGCTTCAGTTAAAGAGGAGGGGGTTGGAGTCCCAGAGATCAAAGAAGAGAATGGAAACATAGAAAATAAAGATAAGATGTCAGATGAATCCATTAATGGACTAAATATGAGTGAAAGTTAAAAGAAGGGAAGCTGGAAAAGTGCTTTTGACAACTTGGAGCCTTTTTTTCAACTTCAAGATGCAGGAGGGAAAAAAAGAGTGAAAAGGATGGAATTAAGAAGACAAATATATCCAGAAACAAGTTTGATAACCAAAGCTAAGCCTACGTTAATAACAACTAAAGAGCAACGAAACTACATGAGAGATCCTTTAAGCTAC
Source organism: Thamnophis elegans (assembly GCF_009769535.1). Taxonomy (NCBI): domain Eukaryota; kingdom Metazoa; phylum Chordata; class Lepidosauria; order Squamata; family Natricidae; genus Thamnophis; species Thamnophis elegans. The sequence goes on along the minus strand of NC_045542.1, from coordinate 124,505,210 downwards.
AGGGTGCAGAGAGAAGTTTTAAACTCTGAAAAGATGCCAATAAGAGAAATGATACTCTGCTGGCGAGAGAGAAAGGTCTATTTTGCTACTGGAAAGACACTGGTTGATAATGCCAATTGATGATAAAAATTAGCTAATTTTTGATGATTAATAAGTAGGGATTTTAGTACTTTGTAGACTCTTATAGACTATCATTGAATGTTTATTTGTTAACATATAATTTATCATGATATTAACAATGAAATGATAACCTTAATTAGGAAAAACAACTAAGCCACAAATTGTAACTGAGATTTGGTAAATTGACTTATAAATCTTATAAATTTGTGTTTAGATCCTGTTATGAAGCTATAAATAATTTGGATTAGAATGAGAGGTGATGTGACATAAATAGCAAACAATTGTTGTTTTTTTTCCCCTGTCTTTTTCTAACTACAATAATAAAAAGGAATGTTAATGTATACTTTGGTGATTATCAACTAGAAATTCTAATTTGGATTAGAAATGGCAAAAAATTGTTTTTTTTTCCTGTTTTCTAACTACAAAAGCAAAAGGGAATGTTAATGTACACTTTAGTGATTATCAACTAGAAATGTCAATTTTTTATTTAGATCATTTTAGGTTTTAAATGGTCATTTTGTTAACACATATCAATAGATTGTTGTTTAGAGATTGTTGCTTTTTTGCTCCTGTGGAGAGAAGATGAGAGAAAAATAGTAAATAGCCTCTAGTTAACTATAATAATAATAAAGATTTGTTAGAGCGGAAATGTTAGATGTCCTATTATTTGACCTTTTTTTTTTAGAATATGTTATAAAGATATAAAGATATGGCAGATTGATTGAGACTGGGGTAAGAAAAAAAAATGCCAGCAGGTGGCTGTGTTTTTGAAATCTTAATTAAATGAAAATGGTGGTATGGTGATAGTAAAATATATAAATTTTTAACATATACAATTTAAACTGAATGGAATATATGTGATTGTGGAAGGAACGCACGAAATGTACTTGTGACCAATGGATACGCTTTCTATAAGATGTAATGAAAGACGATTCTTTTCTTTTTGTGTTTTTTCTGTAATAAAACTAATAAAAAACTTTTAAAACAAGACTATGGTATTGTCCTCTGGAAAGAGGTCCTAAACCAGCATCTGGTGTGGCTAAAAATGACAATTCGAGAGTGGCAATCCCTTCCACACTGAGGGCAGATACATTCTGTCCCCTGCCCAGCCCCCAGATTTCGCTGGTTCCGGGACTGCCTCTTTTCCTCAGCCTGCCGAGCAAGTGTCTCTTCGAATTGGAGAAGGCCATGCTCTTTAGCCTCCAAGCTGAACGATCAGAGGTCAAGGTTTCCCAGCTGTCAATGTCCATCCCCAAGGCCTTTAGATCCTTCTTGCAGGTATCCTTACACTGCAGCTGTGGTCTCCCTCTGGGGTGCTTTCCCTTCACTAATTCTCCATACAGGAGATCTTTCAGAATCTGACCAGCAGCCATTCTCACGACATGCCCAAGACAGCATAGATGTCACTGTTTCAATAGTGTATACATGCTAGAAATTCCCACATGCTCCAAGACTGCGCTATTTGGAACTTTGTCATGCCAAACTTATCATTCTTCCCAATAACACAAATAGCCCCAATTAACTCTTTTGCAAATAGAGGTTTAGAGGTTTAGAGGTTTATTGGGATTTATATGCCGCCCTTTTCCCTGAGGGGACTCAGGGCGGCTTACAACCACAGGGGAGGGGAAGTGCAAGGTCAAAACAAACAATTAGTGAACAAAAGAAAAATGATAAAACACAACTTTCATTCAGCAATCAAACACTCGGGCGGGTGATTGGAAACCTATCCCCAGGCCTGCTGGGAGAGCCAGATCTTGAGGGCTGCGCGGAAGGTCTGGATCGTGGTGAGGGTGCGGATCTCCATGGGGAGCTCGTTCCATAGGGTCGGGGCAGCAGCAGAGAAGGCTCTCCTCCGTGTAGTCGCCAGTCGGCATTGACCGGCTGATGGAATACGGAGGAGGCCTAGTCTGTGCGATCTAATTGGTCGGTTTAGGGAGGTAATCGGCAGAAGGCGGTCTCTCAAGTACCCAGATCCACTACCATGGAGTGCTTTAAAGGTGGTCATTAGTATCCTGAAGCGCACCCGGAGACCAACAGGCAGCCAGTGCAGCTCGCGGAGGACAGGTGTAACGTGGGCGAACCGAGGTGCGCCCACTATCACTCGCGCGGCTGCATTTTGGACTAGCTGTAGTCGCCGGATGCACTTCAGGGGCAACCCCATGTAGAGCCCATTGCAGTATTCCAGTCTGGAGATCACAAGGGCTCGAGTGACTGTTGTGAGGGCCCCCCGATCTAGGTAGGGCCGCAACTGGCGGACCAGGCGAACCTGGGCAAATGCCCCCCTGGTCACAGCTGACAGCTGGTGGTCAAAAGTCAGCTGTGGATCCAGGAGGACTCCTAAGTTGCGGACCCTATCTGAGGGGTATAAAATTTGACCCCCCAGCCTAAGCGTTGGTGTATTAGCCAAATTATTGGGGGGGAAACACAACAGCCACTCGGTTTTATCCGGGTTGAGCACCAGTTTGTTAGCACTCATCCAGTCCTTAACGGCCTCCAGACCCTGGTTCATCACGTCCACCGCTTCATTGAGTTGGCACGGGGCGGACAGATACAATTGCGTATCGTCCGCATATTGATGGTATTTTATCCCGTGCCTCCGAATGATCTCGCCCAGCGGTTTCATGTATATGTTAAATAGTAGGGGGGATAAGACCGAACCCTGGGGTACCCCACATGTTAGGGGCCTCAGGGACGATCTCTGCCCCCCGACTAACACCGACTGCGACCTGTCCGAGAGGTAGGAGGAGAACCACCGCAGAACAGTGCCTCCCACTCCCACCTCCCGCAGTCGTCGCAGAAGGATACCATGGTCGATGGTATCGAAAGCCGCTGAGAGGTCAAGGAGAACCAGGATGGACGCATAGCCTCCATCTCTGGCCCTCCAGAGATCATCGGTCAATGCGACCAAAGCGGTTTCTGTGCTGTAACCAGGTCTGAAGCCGGACTGGAAGGGGTCAAGATAGCTAGCTTCCTCCAAGGCCCGTCGAAGCTGAAAGGCCACCACCTTCTCAACAACCTTCCCGATAAAGGGAAGGTTGGAGACAGGACGAAAGTTGTTTAAGATGGCTGGATCTAACGATGGTTTCTTTAGGTATAATAGGTATTTGCTAGGTTTTTTTTCTTTATCCTTGGTCAGTGAATATATAATTTCTCATTACACCTAGGTTGTTTTGCACAATTTGTACAATTTGAGACAAAAATGGTGTTATTAGAGATATATTTTAAATGCTGATGACTGTTAAGTATTTCCTCACTTAGAAGTGGGAACAAGGCATTAAGAAGTAGATTTTATTTTGTTTTGTTGATAATAAGTGAAAAATATGTTAGGGTAAGTCAGTTTTCTCTCCATCTAAAACAGGGCTGTCAAACTTCTGGCCCACAGGCCAGATGTGTCACATGCTGGCCATGCCCATACCTTGTTTAGTGAAGGGGGGGGAGAGTCCCAATATGTCGTGTGATGCCACTATGACGATGTGAGTTTGACACCCTTGATATAAAATCCAAAGCCTTGAAAACTGCTTGGAGGGTTGGATTATAGTTGAGTGGAATGTTAGAGAGAATATCGGTGTTTAACAGGAGTTGACCAAGGCAATGCCCACATACCAGTTGCAATATTTCTGGTTAGTCTGTTGCTGAGATTGCTATGGCGGTCTCTATTATAACTCCACCATTCTGTTTCTCTTCAGTGAAAATAGCTGACATATTGATTTGCTATGAAATTGCTTTGTAAAAGTAGACTGAAGTGGCCTTTGCTACTTCAGATAATAATCTGTTGGCTGAGTACATTGAAAGATACATAAAAGGACAGTTTTATCACCTGCTTTAGAAGTCACCTTCATTTGAGAAGAATGAGGCACTTCCCAGAACTGAAACAAAAAGCAGAAGCACATTCTAGCATTGTTGGTGGGATAGAATAACATCCAAGTTTAAGTATCTGTGAAGACAAAGACTTTGAACCAAAGTTCCAACCATTATCACTCTTTTAGGAATATCATTGTTTCTACACTTTGGCATAGAGATAAGAGAGTCAGGGCAACAAAGGAACAATGGAAACTAATCAAGGACAGAATCAACCTAGAAATGAGGAAAATCTTCCTAACAATTAACCAGTGGAATGGCTTGCCTTCAGAAGTTGGGGGTGGTGGTTCATCACTGGGATATTTTAAGAAGCGACTGATCAGCCACTTATCTGAAATAGTACAGAGCAGTTCTAACCTCTTCTATAGAAGAGGTTCCACAAATCTACAGTGCCATTTAGAACTGGTTCCAGCTCCCTCCCCCCGCCCATTTGCACATCATCAAGATGAAGAGCGAGAGGAGAAATTCTGGGAGTTGAAGTCCACAAGTCTTAAAGCTGTCAAGTTTGAATATCCCTGGGGTTTTTTTTTCTAAAGGGTTAGGGTGCAAAGGTCTTGTAACTTGACAGCTTTAAGACTTGTGTGCTTCAATGCCAGAGTTCCTGAGGCAACATGACTGGAGGAGCAATTATGGGAGTTGAAGTACACAAGTCTTAAAGCTGTCAGGTTTGAACACCCCTGGAGTTTTTTTTTTCTAAAGGGTTAGTGGTGCAAGGGACTTGTAACTTGACAGCTTTAAGACTTGTGTGCTTCAAATGCCAAAGTTTCCGAGCCAACATTTTGGTTGCTAAGCAAGAGCATTGTTAAGTGAGTTTTACCACATTTTACAAGTTGGCCACGCCCACCCAGTCACATGGCTGGCAAGCCACTCCCACCTGGTCACATGGCTGGCAAGCCACTCCCACCCAGTCACATGACTGGCAAGCCACTCCCACCTGGTCACATGGCCGGCAAGCCACTCCCACAAAGCAGGCCACATCTACAGAAGAGGTTCTAAAAAATTTTGAAACCCACCACTGATACAGACTCTCCTGCTTGACCAGGGGAATGGATTAGAAGACCACCAAGTTCAACTCTATTATTCTGTAGGTTGTGTGTGGAAATATGTGGCACACATTTATTTGGAAGTAGACAAAGTAGAGTAATCTAGCCTTGGGAATCAATCCCAGTCAGTTTTTCCTCAAAGCTGGGAGCTTCCTATATTTAATTACTCATCCAAACACACGATGCTTGGAAAACACTTTATGACAAGCCAACATTCAATATTTTTCATCTTGGTTCAAGCTCTGAAGATTTACTTTGATCCTTGTTAGAGCTGAAAATGTGAATTTCCTTACCTTGAATTGTAGTTATTGACAGTCTGATGAGAAGCAGTAGATATTGGATACACCTGTACTAGAGACCTGGTAGATCAGAGCTTGGGAGATAAAAAGAGAAAAGAGAAAATTCACATAGTATAAATATAAGCTTGCTTATACCAATTTCAGTGGTGACTGCAGGCAAGCATCATGATGGAAACCCCAGATGTTTTGAATACATAGACAAGGTTCGAATTTTGACACTTTGTCATCTTGCCAATTTCACTAAATTTCTACCCATCACAATCAAAGTGACTTTGGGTGGCTTACGGGTCATATAAAACAATAATTAATAATTAAATCATAGACAATAATGTTAAAACCAATTCATAATCCCAGTAATCACACAAAACCACAACACTAAGATAAAATAAGAAAAACCACAAATACCAAGAAAGCAAGTCTGCATGTAATATAAACTTAAAAAAACATCCACTGGAATAATTCAGTTTCTCAATGTTTCCCCAAGTCCTATGAAATGAGTAATGGAATGGACATTTCCTTGGGGGAGGGGAGGTCTACTTGGTTTCTTCTGAAAGGATGTTGGAAGGTTTTCACCCACTGCCCTTCCTTACTCTCAGGCAGCAATGACTCAGCCAGCCAGCCAGAAACCAGTAGTTTGACTATTGGGCACGGTCTGAATCCTGCTCAGCAATTCTGATACATTTCTATTAGAATCCAAGCCAACAAGTTCCAACTGATTAAAATTAAAACAGAGTGACAACCAGATAAGCCTTACTAACTCCAATTCCATGTTATTTATTTCTGATTTTGTCCCTCTGCACCTATTTGTGAGCACGCTCACACACACACACAGATACACATGACTGTCTCTTAAATAAAATATAGGCCCAGGAAAATCAGTTTAGGCCAGCAATACATATTTCATGCTGGATGCCATTCATAAGGAATGAGTGCCTCTAGGAGATTGTTGGAAGTAAATTGATTTAGTTCTAAGTGAACAGTTTCTATAAGGATTTTCATTCATACTTTCTTTCCCTCAAAAAGGTATTGGAATGAAAGGCACAATTTATGGTTTCATATGTTAGTAGAATTTAAAGCTTTTTATTAATGGGAGAATTAGAGATTCTTCTTTCCTTTCATCAACCCAAGATATGCTCCCTTTGAACTGAAGCTGAGCCTTTTCCCATTCATGCTGAAGCTCTATTATTTATTGCAGGAAGTGCAGATCACAGTGCATGATCTCCTAATATATTAGCATACGGAATAGTAGAGAAAACTTCAGAAGCTTAAATTCTCTGGGGGGAAAAGAATGAGAAAGGTAACAAAATTGACTAAGCAAGAAAAAGCATCTTGCCATACCTAGAATTTAAGAAGGTTGTGATTTATCTTGCATGGAAAACTCTACAGTCATCAGGAAAACTTGAAGATGTTTTGAGTAGAGGTGCCAGTAGGAACTCGGAATGCAGAAACTGGAAATCCAACAGTGGTAATGGATGTTTAGAAACATTCACAGAAGTCTATTGGTAGACTGGATGGTAAGACAGGAGTGCACAAATCACCCATTCTTAATCACTAATTTGATTAGTCGGCTCAGTTTGAAAAAATCAGCTTGATTCTGAATTAAATCAGTTAAGCAGACAGCGAAAAAGTGGTATGTATACCTGCAGTAAAATCCATTGAATTGCCAGGTTGATTTGAAGGCAAACTTGGCTTCAATAATTTCAAAGTTGTGATTTTATTGCATCACCTTCTAATCAAATCTTTGTACTAAACCTTTATAAAACAAAAGATATGAAGGGCAAAGTTTTATCTTTTCTCCTTTGTATTTGGAATAGCAACAACTTTCCTTTATCAATAGGCATATTGATATTTCTTTTGTTGACTTCCATAGTCTATTATGCACATTCTATGAACTTCTGGAATGAATTCCGTATCCTAAACCAATATCTTTCTGGTGGTTGTTGTTGCCACGAAGCACTGTTTATTAATATATAAGAACAAACTAGAGATGTCCTCCAATCAGCTGATGAAGATGCCTATTGATGAGATAGCTTAAATGTATCCAGAGTTTTGGAAGTTCGGTATATTAATTGCTTATTTTTAACGTTTCACCTTTATAGTAAACTCAGTCCTACAAATGGTGTAATGTAAATTGTGTCAGAAATAGTTCTACCAAACTTGACAGTTTATTTACAATGACTGTCATCTTGCAAAGTTCAATCTAAGTTATTCTCCTCTCTTCCTAGGATTCTGGTTAGATATAGTATCTGAATTAATGCATAGGGAAGTAGAGAGTCAGTTTGGTGTAATGATAAAGGCACCAGGCTAGGATATGGGTGACTGTGAATTCTAGTTCTGCCTTAGACATTAAACCAGCTAAATGACACTTAATCGGTTACACCTTTTCATTTTTAAGAAGGAGGCAATGTCAAACTCTTCTGAACTCTTGCCAAAAAATCTGCAAAGACTTGTAGTCATCAGGAGTCAAAACTGACTTGAATATCCACAAATGTCAATAGTTTTCAAAAGCTGCATTAGCATTTAATTATATGATTGATGTTACTCTCTGAAGAATTTAGTAGCTAAGGGATAGGATTTTCAAATAGGATTGGAAAAGACTAAAAACTTCTGAGTTACTGCTATCCAATGAATACTGATCTAGAAGGATAGCAACAGCACTTAGACTTATATACCTCTTCACAGTGCTTTACAGGCATCTCTAAGTGGTTTACAGAATCAGCATATTTCCCCAGCAATCTGGGTCCTCATTTTACTCACCTTGAATGGATGAAAGGCTGACTCAACCTTGACCTGATGAGATTCGAACTGCCAAATTTCAGGCAGCTGGCAGTCATCAGAAGTAGCCTGCAGTACTGCATTCTAACCATTGCACTACCACAGCCATCCATGGTTTGGATTAAGATCCATAGTTTGAGCTAGCAGTTTTTTATTTTCACATGTAAGTATATTTTAAAATGAAATATATGGCAGGATTGAATCTGGATCAGTCACTGGAACCAGATATCTTTTAAGCATTTGGACTCATATTGGAGCCCATCCTCAGGAAACTTTGGTCTACTGGAATGTGGGCTTTGAACTATTTTAAGTGTAGTATTTATGTGGTACCTGGTTGGGTGTAGCTTCTTATTGGTTGATTGGGGTGTTGATGGCTTTAAGTCATTGGCTGTTGTTTCCTTGTGTTGCCAAGTCCTTGAGTCCTAAGTTCTTGATAAGCTGGTGGTCAATCCGCACTTCTGTTGACTGATGAGGGGGCCATTTATCAGGCTTTAATCATTTCCCTGGCTATCTTTGTACCTGTTCAGCCAATAATCTTAGTAGCTGTGAAATTGAATGTATGTCCGTGCTCATTGCACTATGAATCTACCAATAAGTTTGGTTTTCTCATCTGACAACTCACTTGTGTTCTTGCAATTTAGTGGTTAGCTTCCACCCCATACATCCTACATACTTACATGGGCAATCCATGAAAGTGATCCAATAGATTACATTAGAAATATCTCCCTCTTTCAAGCAATCTTAAATCTCATCTTGATCTCCAATTATTCCAATTGAGCAAAATGGCCACTACTATCAAATCTCATTGTCTTTGTAAGGAGTGAATCCAATTATTCAACGCATTCCATGTCAAAATCCTAGACACATAGGTCACATAACACTTTGTAATTTGAACAGCAGATATATTGGTCACTTATATTTTTGCAGGCCCTCTGAGAAATCTAGGTTTCTGATGCTTTTTAAAGTAGGATTTACCACAAGTATTTAAAAAATGTCAACTATTGAAAACTTGTTGATTGAAACCATTTACCTTTCTTGCTTGCTTTACAAAGATCAGTAGTGATTTTGAAAAAGAAGCCATGTTTGAAGCCAAAAAATGGAATGTTACAGGGCACCAACCTGTAATCTGTAAATCAATGGGGAAAAAATCTTTATTTAATGACTTGGAAACTAAATGGATGCAATATAATTAACTCTCTTAGCTGTGAAAGATATTTATGCGAATTAATTTTTAATACATATGCCAGGAGCAAATGAGATACCTACATCCTTTCTATAGACAAAAACAGAATGGTTGCTACTCCTTTCTTGCAAATATGACAGAGTGAATCAATAGGATTCTGGATGGCAGAGTCCATTTGTTTTTATTCTTTTCTTTTACAAATATTCTTAAAAATGTGCACATCTTTGCAAGACAAAACTCCCTCTTTTTTTCTTATTCATACTCTTCTTACTCCTATTCCTACTCATACTTGCCAAGCATTTCCTCCAGCAATGGGTTTCACATTTTTCTTATCAATGGTTTGCCCTACATGCGCCTGCTCACGTCCTTGCATGCTCCCGGCCTTCTGTGTATGTGCTTTGCTCACATGCGCACCTTTCGTGCCTGCACCTGGCCTCAAAAACATGCCTACATAAGAGAGCATACAGCCGGGACAGGTGGGCATGCGTACCTTTTCGAGTGAACCGATCCAAACCAGCTGAAAGCCATGTCTGATTTCCTCTCATTCAACTACTGTTTTCCCCCCCCCCCCTCTTAATAGAAAACTAATATTACAGTTGCTTCTGTTAGCTTCTTGAAAGCACAAACTGGGCTAAATGTGCAAAGCATAAATTTGCTAGGAAAGGTTGAGAAATTGCAAAACCACCAAGTAAGTTATTGGTGAAGATTCAAATGGTCGTGTTCTTATTTTGATAGTAACATCAAGGCTGCAAAGTGTTTGAGAGTTAATCAAAGTTGAAATAGTAAAAAAAAGTGTATGTAAAAACCCATTTCTTTTTCCCAAATTTAACTTCACATCCCCTCACTACTGAATCTCAGGATTTATCAGTTTATACATGAGTTGGAACTCATTTCATCCAGAATGTACTAGATGGTTAATTTCCAAGAAGCAGGACAGAAAGAAAAATGAAATATTTGAACTTTGATTTGGAAAGTACTTCTGAGAATACTGTCGGTTGGAAGGGAAAAAACCCAATAATGAAGCATTGAATAAAGCAACCCAAAGTTCTCAGTCAAGATAGAAATGATTTGGCTTAAATTCACATTGTGCAAAGGCTTAGTTTCTGGAGAAGACTATGATACTGGAAAATGTGGAAGGAAAGAGAAGAAGATGGCAAGGTGGATAGACTCAGTTATAGTGCTAATGCAATATTGCAATATTGAAGGACAGATTATCATCAAGAAAAATTTATGTGGTTGCTAAGAGTAGGTATCAACTTGATGCCACATAATCAGTCCTTTTTGCAAATTCACATTAGAGAGTCCTGCTGCTGAACTTTATGCATTTTTATTCCAGAAGCAGTCGTATGGAATTCCACATAGCTATTGGATCACAATTATATTGTATTTGTTTACAATAGTTGTTTCAGTTCACAGAATGTCAATGTGAAATACAATGATGTATCTATGCTCACTTAGTGAATTAAGTGCGTTTTTTTTTTAAAAAAATTAACTATTATTCTAGAATTATGCTACATACATATCAAATTTTTATTGAAACAGTTTGAGTCTTATCAAGTTACCTTCTGAAAACAAAATTATGTTTCATATTAGGAGAAAGGACTGTTTCAATTTCCAGCTAAAATGGCAACTTTTTTCTTTCTCTTTTTGTTACAGAGTACAAAATACTGTAGATGCAACGTAATTTGTAAAAGAAAAGAAATGAAATAAAGACAAAAATGTTTTGGGTATAAGTGAAAACTTTCATTAAAAAAACTCTCTTCAGTGTTGAAGTTATAATTGCTGAATATAAGCTGTAAATTCCCCCTTTTTGACAACTAATGTCTTTCAGATTTGTTGATCTTCAACTGTCATAAATTCTCAGTCAACATAAGAGCCAACCAATAATGAAAATATGGAATGACTGAAAACTGGAAAATGAAAAGCTGCTGAAATTTATATCATATGAATGAAACAATGGAATTAGGATAAAATACCTTAAAATACATAATATCCACATTTTTGGTCACTTTGGTTTGTGCTGTTCTCCTTAAGCCTTCTACATTAAATGCGAATTACCCAGTTTGAGACCTTTCAGTCTTCTGAGGTAAATATAATAAGGGGAGGAGAAATGGATGGAAGAAATTTGAAGGTGGAAAGTGCTTGCTTAGCTTTCATCTTCTCTTCATTTTTTGGTATAACATCAAGTCCTATTAGATCACATTCAGAAAAAGTATCTTTATCAACTATGTTACAAGGTTTTTAAACAAAAGAAGAAAAGGAAGGAAATGACTTCAAAATTAGCAAAAACAAAGGACAGTGCAAGAATAGCAACCAGAAGAACAGTATTTTTTTTAAAAAAATGTATTTATTCTGAAGTGGTGGGTACTCGGTCCTTACAATAACCTTTCTTGGTACAAATGTAATCAAAAGCTCAGTGGATGAGAAAGGAAAGCAGAATGTACAATTCTTTTCTAACAAGAAAAACAACGGGTGCTATGTCAGGGAAAAATGTCAAGATAGATGTGAGAATTACAGACAGAGCAGGAGACGCTGGCTTTTGGGAAGCAATTTCTGGATGGAAACTAAAATTGATGTAGTGGTGAGGACTGCATGTCTTCATACTTACGTTGGACTAATTTTTAACTCTGGAAAAGTTGGTGTAGAAACATATATATATAGAGATTAGGAATCAATTCTAAATATGCTATGCATGGAGATCATAATGGCGTACAAATGAGGAGACATTGCACTACGTGTGCCCAGATTAATATTAGCTATTTAGTTGACTATTATTCTCTGCTTAATAAAACTCAGTTATATTTACAGTTTGGTTGGTATACATGTAACAACATATATGAATATCGCCCATGTGATATTATTTTTTCTCACTCACTCTGTTATCCGGAACCATCTGCTTCAAGCTTCATATAGCTCCCTGGACATTAAAAAAATAAAATAACCCTGTTAAAATATAGTTCTTCCAGCTCTTAGTGTTGGGTGGTTGTGAAGCCCTGGGGTTTTGGTTCTTTTGGATTGATGGGGTGATGGTGGTGTTTTTTCCTGATATATGCTATTTATTCTTCAAATTGTAATCTGATCAAAGTCATTAAGGAGTTGGGTAGCCTACTAATTCTAATTCTAAATAAATAAACAAAAGCTCTTATGCTTTCTCTTTCAAATTGTATCACACTAAACATTTGTACCTCACCTACTGTTTCCTACTGCAGTAGACATTTATATTCCTGAACAGTCATGCTGAGATTTCAATAGAAGAGAATATCTGTGGCTCAGGATGAACTATGGAGTTCTGGGTACTCTCTAAGCTTGGTTGTTTGCTTGCAGATGTTTCATTACCCATGCAATGAATGACATTATCCCTGTAATGAATGATTGTAATGAAACGTCTGCAAGCAAAGAACCAAGCTCAGGGAGCACCAAAAACTTTACATATTGAGATTTGCCCAAGGTTATTCTTATGCAAGAACAGCGTAATGCAGTGCTTAAGGTGTTGGAGTAGGAGGGGGGGGGACCCAGATAGCAGTCACTTCTAACCATGAAAGTTTACTCTTTTGTGCAAATTAGTCACAGTGCAGCATATCTTGTTTTCATGGGGGGGAAATGGGAAGACAGAACATGAAGTAAGCTACCTTGAAGTTTTGAATGAAAGGTAGGATTGTAGAATTCTTGGTGTTGTCTGAGCTTATTTTCCTTACCTAGTTAGGTAGCAACTTCAGTGCTAGAACGGAATGACTCTTTATATTACCTACTGTTTATATGCAGTAGTTTTCTGTGTCAATGTTTCTGGGGTGATATTTTCTCCATAGTACATAGTTCTTTGATTGGGCTGTTGTTAACTGCTTAATTTTTGGTCTGAGTTGGTAGCTCCTTGATTAGGGTATTGTCGGGTATCAAGCTTGGTATTAATCTCTGCTTGTCTGGGTTTTAATTGCTGGACAGGAGGTGTCCTGGTCTTTTTGTTTCGTTTTTTTTTTTTAGCTTTTGTCTTTTTTGAATAGTATGTAAATGTTGTTTATATTTGTGTCTGTTGATGGTTGATTGGCCAAACTTCTAGGAGTTCCCTAGCATTTTTTTTTTTTTTATTTAGCTTGGTCTGTGATGCTCTCAGTTTCCCAGCTGAACCTCAGATTAAATCTACCTATGTGTTATGAAATTAAAGTACAGGGTGGGGCATAACCTTTTCCTAGGGGGTCACAGCAAGATCGACAGCAGTTTACAACTTCCGCGACACCTCATTTTAAAGCCCATAAAAAACTGAATTGAATGAGCTATTAAATGTTAAATTTGCTTTAAGAATGGCTGGAAAATTCGATTCGGAAGAACAAAGGATCATTGACAGAATAAAATGCATTGCCTTTCGAGAGGCTCGCGATGCTGGTTTGTTGTGTTCTTATCCACCTCGTTTGAATGCTGTTTGAAGGGCTAATGGTGGTCATACTGACTATTAAATCGTGTCAATAAACTCAGTTTTTGATGGGCTTTCGAATGGTGTATGAATTATTTGTGTTGTTATTACAAGTGTTGCTGTGACCCCCTAGGAAAAGGTTATGCCCCACCCTGTATTTTCATCAAGTCTTCTGGCTGCTTGGTAAATATGGACGTACTTTGCTAGTCTTCTGTCTGTCTGCCCTACACAATAGCTATTACAATCCTGAATTACATGTTGTAGATAATTCTTGTTTTTAATTCTTGGATAACTGGGCTCTTTTTTTTAAGATGTTTTGGGGGACTTTAATTGGTTTCTGTTATATAGAGAGATGCCATATGGTTGTAATAGTCTATATCTATAGGTTGTTTCTGAGAGGTTTTTGATATATGATAGTATTGTCTTTTACATAGCATATGTAGGTTGGATTATAGTAGGTTGGGTGGTCAGGCATTTTTTAAATAAAGTTTTGATTTTATTTGGTTGAAAAATGTTATATAGGTAGTTTCCTATTTCTGGTGTTCTGGGTTGCTGAAGTTTGTGCTCATCTGAATAATATTTTTACCCAGCTCCTCTTGTGGGAAGTTGGGAGGTTTCTTTGGCAGAGGAGCACTTGATTGTAGAATTTGGTATGAAGAATTGAGGAGATTACTTTTAGCCTCAAATATCCCTGAATTTATTGGGATCTAAAGTAATTCCCTAGTCACCTACATGGTCCCTTTCTCAACTTGTGTCAGAGTTAATGTCCTATAAAGGTGGGCTCTCTAGCATTTTGTCTTTGTCAACTTCTTAGTTATAATGTCCTCCACTGCCAAATACAGTAAATAAAAAATGGGAGATTTTGTCCTTTGTAAAATCATTCATAATAAATTACTGCAGAGGAGGACTAAGGAAATACTAATAACCAATAATTTTCCAGCCTCTTGTCTGCAATTCAGAGTTATTAAAAATGTGATTTCTAGAGCATTTGACCAGAACATCCAGCATTTCTGCTGTGTAGGGGTGATTTAATTCCCGGAAGAAAGGTATCTCGATTTGCTGTGTCTGACAGTCATTCCTAGTAAGGAAGAGAGAACATCTTTCATTTCCCCCCTTATATTTTCAGTAGGGCACATTGAAAACAAAGAGCATTTCGAGGGGGGGGGGAATCAACCATTTTTTTAAAAAAGGCTAAATGGTGGATATATTTATTGCTATATCTGTCAAGCAGGCAATAAGGAAGGGGGCTTTTTAGAGAGGTTGATAAGAATATTTGCTTTTGTTAAACAGGTAAAATAGATGTGCAAATAGGCCATACATGTTAAACAGTTAACTCTTGTATGTTTCTATATGAAGAGAGACACAGCTGATACATTGTCCAAGAATGATATTAAAGGAAATAGGCATCCACTGTACTTTTTATTATGCAGATGTAGTAGTCAGAGTTGAAACCACCATATATTTTTTTTGCTTCCCTTCCCACTGCTTGGCATTTTCCATATGACTTTGAAAGGTCTGTGTTATAACTTAAATTTCCCAGTACAAGGGATGGTCAGCATTAATCACATCATTATCATAAATTCACCTAGATTAATGCTAAATGACCAGGATATAGTATAGTGATCACTTCTCCCTTTCTCTACTTAGCAGTGACTGGTCTCATAGTTCAGACAGTACACTGAGCCATGAGTACACTGAAGAGCCTGTGGATGAATAAATCTGGCATGCTTTGGCAGTGTCAGAGATTTGTAGTTTATGTTCTGGTCTGTTAGATTTGTAGTTTAATCTGCTATTGAGCTATGATTACAATCTCACATAAGCTCCTTCTGAGTATGATATGCAGCTTCTAGGTTGCACTTCATCCTCTGTTTCTCAGTATCAGTTCATAGCAGCTCTCTAATCATATTTTTAGAGAACCTCTTCGCAAATACCGCTCGGTCCATTTCCTCAAGTGGCCAGCCTTTTCATCTCTTTTGAAGAATGGCAGAAGATTTCACTCTCTCTCTCATTCCACTTGCTCTGGAATTGCGTCATTTCTCTGCGATTCCTTTGCCTTGAATTATTATCATATATAGAAGAGCTGCACCAAATGAAGTGCCCTATATTTTCAAGGGTCATCCTGCAAAGTGGAATTTACAGATACTGAAATAATTTCTGGGGGGAAAAATAAATCACATGAGGGGAATGAAATTGCCTTAACCTTAACTCCTTTAACTGAAGCCCTCCAAAATAATAAGCTTACAACTTAGCAATATGAGCAATGCTTCATATTTCAGCTTATTCTACTAATCAATCAATAAATAAATAAATCACTTGATCATTCAACACTTCATGGTCAGGAGATTATTCCTTAGAAACAAATGAGACTTTGCTGTAAGCAATTGCATATTGTAGATGGAGTAGGGATTTAAATAGAAGAATACATTTTCCCCATCCTATTCAATTTTTGTTTGTTCTGTTTTAATTCATTCTCCTTCAAATCTTTACAAAAGGAACAAATGACAGTCAAATGGAAAATCTGGCTCCCATTACCCCTATTTTCCAATTGGAAAGTCATTATCTGAATGTCAGTTCTTATGCATACAGATTAGCACCATCTATGTAGAAGAGAACATCAGCAAGCCCAAACCAAACCCCAGCTTTGGAGATACCTTTTGAAGCTTATGGATATACACACATTCTCAACAAGAATTGAGATAGCTGAATGCTACAGTGTGCCAGTTAGAAGGAGGCTGAGAGGCAAGGGAGAAAGCAAAATAATAAGGAATAAGGACTAAAAGGGATATGGTGAACCTATTAGCCATTTGAACAACAATTTGGGAAGAATTCCATGGGTGAGAATCCTCAAGGGGAAAACAACTCAAGAAGCTTGGGAAATTTTGAAAAATGAAATTACAAAAGCTCAGTCTAGCACAATACCAAATTAGAAGAAAAATAACAGCTCCCAAAAGAAACCAGCATGGCTGCATAAAGAATTCTTTGAATTGAATGACAAAAAAGTTAAGTATAAAAAGTGGAAAGAGGGGGACATAACTAAGGTAGAATATCAGCAAATAGCCCGAGTAAAGATGAAGTAAGAAAAGCTAAGGCTCACAATGAAGAAAGGCTTGCCACAAAAGTAAAAAAATAACAAAAAAAGCTTCTTCCAACATGTTAAAAACAAGAAAAAGGTTAAGGAAATAATTGGTGCATTGCTGGGAGAAAGTGGCAAGAAGGTGACAAGCAACAGGGAGAAAGCAGAACTATTTAACTCATTTTTTGCATCAATACCAGGAAAGATTCTGGAAAATATAATCAAGCAACAAATTAGCGAACACCTAGAAGTAAACAAAGTAATAGCCAAAAGCCAACATGGGTTTGTCAAAAACAGATCATGCCAGACTAATCTTATTGCATTCTTTGACAAAATTAGTGGACCAGAGGAATGCCGTCGATATAGTTTACTTGGACTTCAGTAAGGCATTTGATAAGGTAGACCATAACCTACTACTAGATAAAGTAGAAGAATGTGGGTTGGACAGCATCACCACCAGATGGATTCGTAACTGGTTGACCAACCGTACACAACGTGTAGTCCTCAATGGAACTGCATCTACATGGAAGGAAGTATGCAGCAGAGTACCCCAAGGCTCTGTTTTAGGCCCAGTACTCTTCAACATATTCATCAATGATTTGAATGAGGGAATAAATGGGGAACTCATCAAATTTGCAGATGACACCAAGCTGGCAGGAATAGCCAACACTCCAGAAGACAGGCTTAAGATACAGAAGGATCTTAACAAACTTGAACATTGGGCACTATCTAATAAAATGAAATTCAATGGTGAAAAGAGTAAGGTTCTACATTTAGGCAAAAAAACCCAAATGCACAGGTATAGTATAGGTGGTACCTTGTTCAATAGTAGTAACTATGAGAGGGATCTTGGAGTCCTAGTGGACAACCATTTAAATATGAGCCAGCAGTGTGCAGCAGCTGCCAAAACAGCCAACACAGTTCTAGGTTACATAAACAGAGGGATAGAATCAAGATCAGGTGAAGTGTTAACACCACTTTATAATGCCTTGGTAAGGCCACACTTGGAATAATGCATTCAGTTTTGGTCGCCACGATGTAGAAAAGATGTGGAGGCTCTAGAAAGAGTGCAGAGAAGAGCATCAAAGATGATTAGGGGACTGGTGACTAAAACATATGAAGAACAGTTGCAGGAACTGGATATCTAGTTTAATGAAAAGAAGGAAGAGGGGAGAGATGATAGCAGTGTTCCAATATCTCAGGGGTTGCCACAAAGAAGAGGGAGTCAAACTATTCTCCAAGACACCTGAGGGTAGAACAAGAAGCAATGGGTGGAAACTAATCAAGGAGAGAAGCAACTTAGAACTGAGGAGAAATTTCCTGACAGTTAGAACAACTTATCAGTGGAACAGCTTGCCTCCAGAAATTGTGAATGCCCCAACACTGGAAGTCTTTAAGAAGATGTTGGATAGCCATTTGTCTGAAATGGCATAGGGTTTCCGGCTAGACAGGGGGTTGGACTAGAAGACCTCCAAGGTCCCTTCCAACTCTGCTATTGTATTAAACAAGCCACACAATAGTATCATATTACATGTTCTTTGTGTCTTGTCTACTTTAACGTTGTATTGACATGTTATGTATCCTTCCTAATGTTCCTAAACCTTCACCTTACTTGCAATTAATAATGTTAAGTCTCCAACAGGTTCAATATCTCAATGCATTCTTTAATTCATTATTTCTTTTTTAATATTCATCTTTAGTTTCAATTTCCTAGTAACTCCTCACTGATTCTTATTTCAATCAGGACAGCTACTTATCCATCCACATAATCACTGTCACCTCCTTGCATGAACGAGCCTGACAAAGTATGAGTTGTGATAAAGATGACACAAAGGATCTCTTTATTTTTTATTCTGAAAATATAATTTTGCAAAACTAGGCTAACTATTTAAGAGCACCCCAATATTACTAATTTGTATTAGTAAGGAAGGGAAAAAGAAAACAAAATAGAGCTAGTCGGTTAATAATTAATAGGAGCTTCTAGTGGAAATAAATTATCTAGATAATTTGCTTATCAGCACCTCCTTAAAACTACAGTAACTGATGAACAATCATAAATATTTCTTCAGAATGGTAGTTGGCCTTTTTATAGGTAGTCTTCAACTTACAGCTGTTCATTTAATGATTGTTCAAAGTTACAACAGCGCTGAAAAATTGAGTTGTGACTGTTTTTCACACTTACGACCTCTCCAAGGTCCGAGGCTGGACCTGGGTAAAACTGAAGCAGGAACCATCAAGCTAACAAAACTTTAATCAGGCCAGAGCATCGATACTGAATGAGTGTAATTTGTATGAACAGAGTCTGTTGAAAAGTCAGAATTGAGAGTGCCTCCCTCCCAGCCTGCTTTATCCACGCTCTCCAGCTGGCCCGACATGCCCCCACCTTGTAGCCACCATTCAGCAACCATCCTAGGTTCCCAGAAGCTTTAGGCTGCATCCATACATGGCACCCAAGGAGTGGCATCTGGATCCTCCATTGGCCGTGGTGGCACTCCCCGCCAATCGCCAGCATGCCCAGTTGGTGAACAGGTGGGACGTGGCCTCCCGGCTGCCCGATGAACATTTGGTCAGTGCAGCCAGAAGTAGCCACCACTGCTGTAACCTACAACATTCCTATGATCACATGATCAAAATTCAGATGCTTGGCAGCTAGCTCATGTTTATGACAATTGTATTTTTCCAAGGTCATGTGATCATCTCTTGCATTGTGATAAGCAAAGTCAAGGGGCAAGCCAGATTCACTTAATTGTGTTACTAACTTAACCGCTACAGTAATCCATTTAACAACTGTGGCAAGAAAAGTCGTAAAAATGGGGCAAAATTCACCTAACACATGTCTCACTTAACAACAGAAATTTTGGGCTGAATTGCAATCTTAAATCAGGGATTACCTGTAGTCATTTGCACCTTCCCAACTTGCAAGCTTAGAATGACATAGGCTTTCATGGCTAATAATCTGTTGCACGGCCTATGATTTCTACATTTTTCTGCTTTTAGCAGAAGACTGTTGATTTTGTTCCCAACTGCACCCATATTTTCTATCTGTTTCAGACGTTTTGCTTTCAGAGTAAGGGAGATTTGTGTGTACTAGGAAAGCAGAAGATAATGCCAGAATAGACAAGCTAGCAAGAATTCTAAGTAGCAGACTGTAGAAGATAAGCTCATTACAAGCTGGGTGAATAAAAAACAATGAAAAAATTATATCTTTATTTTGCCCTACATTTTAGCGAATACTATTGGTTTGCTCTTTGTTCCTGTCTTTGGTATCTACTTTTTTCAGAACTTTATACTCTTCTACATTGTTTTACATCCAAATTCTTTCTGTCTTTGGTTTGGCTGAATACAGGCACCAGCACTTGGAATTCCTCAGAATTCACTGATGGTAATTAGAGTTGGACCAAAATTTGTTAAACTGAGTGGTTTCACTTCTGTTGGAAGAAATGTCCATCTGGGTTCAGTTCCAAGTGAGGAAAAAGGAACTGGAAACATGGAGACTGCTTGGAAAGATGGTTTTAATGGTAGACAGGACCACATGGCTTGAGATCCTGGGCAAAGGAAAAAGGGAAGCGATGCTGAGGGTGCCCTGGTTTTATGCCCTCTCTGGGCTTATGAATTTAGCTTGTATTCTGATGGGTTGTCAGAATCCCATGGGGTCATGCAGGGGTAACTTTGTAGGTTGTCTGTGTCCCAGGCTTGGTTGAGCCTTGCTGGGTGATGATGTAATGAAGGGACTTTGAGCAATTCCTCTTATGCCTGAAGGAGGTAGATCTTTGTTATGTAGAATAGACTGACCCAGGCCTTAATGGTCCATTAACAAAGATGAGTTTCTGCCTTCCTTTTAGGGGAAATATTCTGCCCTTTTAATATTTCATAAAATATCTCATTTTCCTAGGAGAGGGGAGGGTGCTAACTTCCTATACTTCCCTTCCAGGAAACTTAATCAGTCCAAAAAAAAAAAGGTAGGCGGAGTCAGAGAATTGTTGGAATGTACCAACTCTTGCCTTTGGCCTGGATGATTGAGTCTTCATTGACATATCACTGAGGGTATCAATTCCTCTGCTTGTGCATCAGCAGATAGTTCTGAAAATTTCAGATCTTTTTCAGTCCAGATGTTGCCCCATCTTTCTACATGGTTGCAGCTGAGAGAGATGGGTGTGGTGGGTTAGAAATGTCTACAGATGGGCATTATCGGAGCTTCCTAATGCTATTGATGTGTGAAATTTTAAAACATTCTTGCTATGTGATTCACAGTCCATTTGAATAAATGTTTGCTATGCTAATGGATATTTCACCAAGTTGTGTTCAGACTATTCCCCACTGCAAGTTCTTTATGTTGACTGGAGTTTCATGATATGAAAATGTGCCGGATGTGCATGTGATTGAAGAGCCCATCGCAGTTCTTTGATCTGATTTTAAAAATTTTAGAATTATGCAGGTTGTCTCCAAGGTGGCCTCCACATGGCGGGTGCATCTTCTAAAGTGTTCTTATCATATGGTTTTACTGAGTCTGGGCACACAATGATGAAAGTATCTACAAAATTAGAATAATGTAGAGACAAAAGAGATATACTTTTTAAAGGACCTTTTCAAGCTCAGAGATATGTTCTCTTTATATTTCCTCATGTTAAAATAAGCACTGTATACGACAGTGACGGCTAAACTTCTCCTCACATGCTGAAATCGCCCACACGACAGCATGTGCCCATACCCATAATGCAATGTGCCCCACTGCCTGTACATGTGCACACTATCCCCCTGCATTCCCCCACCCCCTTGTGCATGCACACGACCCCCTGTTTTGGGCCTAGCAGGCTTCCCTAAAGCCTCCTGGGACCAAAAATGGGGCATTCGGGGGGCGCACCGCACAGCTCATGCTTCCCCACCATACATGCATGTGCAACCACCCAGGTCTCCCTCATATGCCTGCGTGTCTCCTGCATGCATGGCAGAGACTCGAAAATCAGCTGGAGGGCAGGAGGCAGGCACATATGTGTGGTGTTGCTGAACTGGGCAATGGCTCACATGCCCACAAAGAGGGCTTCACAAGCCACTTCGCAAGCATGTGTGCTATAGGTTCGCCATCACGGATAGAAGTCATCAATCAGCAGAGCTTCTAAAAATAAAGAGCATCAGACAAATCAGATTTGTCTATGCAATAACCTCCAAAAGAGATATTTCTGTTGTGTCTTTTTTAGTCTGCCAGCAAGGCGTGTTAGCCACCTTTCAAGAACCTTGTTGAATATTCTTAACTTTTGAAATGAGATATGACTAAATTTATATAGTAATTATGCGATCTTGTATAAATATTTCAGGAAAGTACAGTGCAGCATAACTTTGCATTAATATTCTGATAACCTGCTAAGTGCCTAAAAAATATACTGAATGTATAATCTTTGGGAGTTGAGTGTAGTGCAGTGGCTTGTAAAATGATTCCTGAACCTGTAAGTTATGCTCATAAAGTGAGTTAGTTTAATTTGTGGTTTTAAAAGAAAAAAAATGTATTTTTGTATTGTACAGGTGATAGCAATTTAGCTGAAACTTTCTGCTTATGAAACATTGTATTAGACTAAACCATTCTGTATATTGTCTTTTCTCCAGAAGCCTTGCAGAGGTAGCTGGAATGTTTATTTAATGAGATGTAGATAAATCAGGACAGTGACTTATGTGGGTTTATTTTATACACTAACATGAAAGTGTCAAAACAAGACTATTATGAAAGTAAAGGTATTCTGGACATTTGTTGATTTATCATTCTGACAACTTTGCAAAACTAGGTTAACTATTTAAGAGCACCCCAATATTACTAATTTGCATTAGTGAGGAAGGGGAAAGAAAACAAATTAAGGCAGGCTGATTAATAATTAATAGGAGTTTCTAGTGGAAATAAATTATCTAGATAAGTGTGCACCTCCTTAAAACTGCAGTAACTGATGAGCAGTCATAAATATTTTTACATTTAAATAATTAACTTGATTATAATTATGCTTATTTTAACATTTGTTATAGGGGGAAAAAGAATTTTATCTTGGTTTGCAGCCAAGACCAATTTCAAATAAGAGATTTAGTATGGAAGAGAGAAAGACTATACTTGTATTTGTGTATAATGTGCATTACACCAGTCCTTATAGGATACGTAGAGGGGTAAAACTGGTTTCTCAATGCACAAGTATTTTTACATAATGTTCTCTATGCTGATTTGTTGTAATTTTACTCACTTGAATTGAATTGGATTGGATTAAACCATAAATTATAGTCATACTTAAACTCATGATAACTTTTTTTTAATATACCCAGAATTACAATTTATGATACGTGTCATCTCATTTACATTTTCACTTCTGCATCAGAATTAGAAGCCATACTTGGCTCAGCTGCAAATCCTATACATCCTTATTGTGTGACTCTACTAGATCACTCTGATAATGTTAAATTATATTAGGTGATATTACTTTTAGTTGGGCAGATGCTACCTTCAACCAATTAATTTTTTATGGACCAGAAATGCCCTTGAAATGGACTCTGCATACAGTATGTCCTTTTGCAGAATGCACCGCTTCTCAATTATTATTATTTTTCTTTATTGGCATACTGAATTATTGCTGTCTTGCATTCTATGTTTTAAAGTCTGCACATTTATTTTACCTGGTGCACAGGTAAAAATGTGCCTATGCTGAAGTTCCCGAGCCCTTTACAGACTAAATCAGCTCAGAATAAGTATTTTCTTAGCATTCCCAACTAATTTGTCTGATAACCAGATTAGCAATTCATTTGAGAGGAACTAATAATGTTGATTTGACCTAAACTAATACTTCATTATGAATGTCTAATCTGATATATTGGATGCCTGCAATGGTGTGAGTAATGCTATAATCTTTTTGGTAGACAGAGTAAAAAAAAATATCCTTAATCTGGCCACTAAATTTTGGATATAGCCAAACATGAATATTTATATTTTTAATTTTCCAGGGAATGTTCCATAGTGAAATAGGGGGTTGTAAAACATTTGAGAACATCTTATAAAAGAACTACAAATGTTATAGAAGAAAAAATGATCAAACAATTACTGTCAAACAGAGATGATTGATTTAATGTGCATGGTATTGATTGTTTCCTTATATAGCACAGTGTTTGGAATGAAAGAACCCAGAATGGTTACAGTTCTTCTTCTGATACATGGTCTTTATATTAAGCAAAAAATGAATGGCTTGTATAAGGAAATATCTTTGATAACAATACCCAACTATTCTCAGAATCAAAAGCCCATTCCAAAACTTCCATTAAATATTTGAAGGTCAATGCAGAAATAAATATTGAAACATGTTCCCACCAAATTGCATTCTAACCCATCCCCACCTTTAATCTTATTTGGGTTTGCTTCTTCTTCCACAAAATGAATTATATAGACCAGAGGTGGGATGCCAATTTTTTTATTACTAGTTTGGGCATGCTCCTGCGCATGCGCTGCTTCTATACATGCACAGAAGCATCCAGGCAGGTGGGCAAAGCATCCAGTGCTGCTACTACCGGTTTGGCCGATCTGGGCCGAACCAGCAGCAACCCACCTCTGATATGAACATTTGGAAAATTAAAAAATCACACCTCTGTTGCAATCCCTATGTTGCCTAGCAATTTGAGCAGGGCTGTAAAACTCAATTTAATTGAGGGCTGTATCAGGGTTGTGTTTGACCTTGAGGGGGTGACTTGGGCATGGCCAGGGTGCATGTGGCCAGGTTGACATCACTCATGTTGGGTGTGCCTGTGGTGGCCCAAGCACTCTGCCAGTGACAATGGGCTCACAGGCTCTGTTTTCAGCTGCCACGGCCTCCTGCAATCCTCTGCTAGAAAATGGAAGTCCATTTTCATTGGCAGATGATTGCAGGAGGCCATGGCAGCCAAAAACAGAGCTCGGAAGTTTGTTTTTGCTGGCAGAAGCACTGTGGGCCAGTCCTTTGCTATTTCCAGGATGGCCCCATAGGCTAGATCTAAGCACACTGTGGACCAGATCTGGCCCTCGGGCCTTGAGTTTGACAATCCTGAGTTTGAGCAATTCTTTGTAAGAGGCGTTTCTTTTAGAGATCCACACAGTGATTATTTTTTCTGAAGAAAATTTGTGATGATTTTAATTGCTTATGAAATCTACTCCACTTCAGACTTGACCCTGATCCTTTAATTTGCTTAAATCATTGTAACTGTCTTATACATATATTTCTGAAGGAAGTATGTGTGATTCCACCCTTTTTAAAAGTCGCTTGACATTCTGAAAGCAATGCTATTGAAGTTAAGCTTTCCACTGTGTTCCTGGGTAGGAGGGAAAAAAGTGGGGAAAAAGATTTATTTCACTATTCAGAAGAAAAACTGCAAACACTCCATTTTAAGTAAACTGGGCTGGCTGGTGATACATTTATTACTGTACGAACAGATGCTTGGCTGGTAGCACTTTGTAATAAAAAAAGGAACTTTGTTCTGAATTATGGATGTGAAGGCTTACTGAGTGGAAATAGTAATAGGCATAAAGTGAAATAATCATAAAGCTGGAGAAAGGAGGTAGGGGGAAATACTGTGAGCAAATAAATGGGAAAATCATTTGAAATTAATACAAAAATTTAATGCAAACACAGAAATCACTAGCTAGTGATTGCGGAAGCCAGATTATTGAAATGTATCTAATTCATTACTATAAGAAGGTTTGTAAGAATCCTTAAGATCATCCATCTCATTGAAACATTGCACTTATGAGTTTATGAATTCTACAAAATATTGTGCTAACAAGCAATTCTCCTTTATTTTGGCAATGGATGGGGCTGATTCTATGCATTCCAGAATTCTAGTGGAATTCCTGAGCCTCCTGCTTTTTTGGCTCTAGTTCGCTAAAGGAAGGTTGAAAACAAATAACATTTTCAAGAATTTAGAAAAGTCTGGGGTTTTTTTTAGCCAAATGGGATGCATTGCTGTTTCTGACTTCATGAATGTTTTCAAAATTGTCACTGAAGCTCTTGTGTTTTTAATTTCTGCATTATCTCATCCTGAAGTCCTGAGGGAATGTGTAAAAATAGCTTGCCTTAAATGGTGCACATTTTGTGAGCTCCCTGACAAAGAGGCAAAGTAGGACAGGTCCATGCAAAGATTCCCTTTCTGACAGAAGATCATCTATTGAATATGCTGGAGAATGCTTTCTCCCTTGTGGCAACCTGACTGGGGAAAAGTATCCTCCTGAGCCTTCCAGCAATTAGAAAAATGGCAAAAAAGTTTCTTTTCACGAAACCTATCATGATTAAATTAATTTTAATTCTCTTGCCTTTGATTTGGATTTTAGTTGCATGGGTTTCATTTTGCATTTTATTTTACTGGTATAAGAACTTTTGAGCATGTGCTGCTTGTATAAGCAGAAAGATGGGATATAAGATTGTAAACATCTGGCTTATCGTTCAGAGATGAAGGATTTCTGTGGTATTCCAGTTGGAATTACAATTAGTGGGTGAACATATAAATGGCTACCTGCCATTTCCTAATTTTGTAGGGTATGGATTGGGAGAGGTCTTTAAGTATTCTTGAGTCCTGGCAACTACACGAATAAGTCAAGGCAATTGGTTTGGGCACTAAGTTTTGAAAATTGATTGTCATGGCTTCTTCCTACAGTTGAGAGTGATTGGCCTAAATATGATTTAGTGTCTAAGGCAGGATTGGAGTTCATGATCTCTTGTTTTCTAGCCCATTGTCTGGTGAGCTATTGACTTTATCTATAAAGTGTTGATATTCATAAAATTGACATGAATTCATGCAAGCCTTCTGAGACTCTTACAGCTAGATTTTATAAATCTCTTCTGTAAAGAAGGGAAAGATAATTCTGTTTTTATAAAAAATGACAATTCCCCTCCCATTCTGTTTTCTAATTTTATATCTAAACACAATGCTACAACATGTGCTTATGAATATAGGTATTAGCAATAGCAATAGCAATTTGACTTATATACAGCTTCATAGGGCTTTCAGCCCTCTCTAAGCGGTTTACAGAGTCAGCATATCGCTCCCACAGTCTGGGTCCTCATTTCACCCACCTCGGAAGGATGGAAGGCTGAGTCAACCCTGAGCCGGTGAGATTTGAACCGCCGAACTGCAGATAACAGCCAGCTGAAGTGGCTGCAGTACAGCACTCTAACCACTGCGCCACATTGGCTCTTTAATCTTTTTAATATTTGCGATGATAGCAACACACCTTTAATCAAATATTTTCACAAATCATTCAGAATCAATTGTAACAAACTCCCAATAATCATTCGCCATATACACAATAGTCATTTTGGTTGACCAGTATCTCTTCTGAGGACAACCCTTAATTTTCTGTTCTAGAACATGAAATGCTTTTTTCTAACAAGTCATGTGAATTTATGAAAAAAGGCACACTTTCAAAAAAATATCCAATTCCACAAATGTAAGCAAGAGTAGACACAACAGCAAAATACATTAGGCTGCAACTCCTCTCTTCATTGCTTATCCCCCACCCATATTTTCTATGATTATATATACAGAATATTGACTTATTAGCCAGCTCACCCTACAAAAGGGCTGTAATGTGTGTACTAATTGCCTTGTGAAAGTCTACTGGGTTATTTAGCATTGCTTGTATCTTCAGCATTTCTTTTCTTTCCAACTTCATTGTTTAGAATTTTTCTCTGTCTGGACTACAATTCTTGAAATTCCCACTCATGGTCCAAAGTTCTCTTTACTGTTGTTTAGTCAATAAAAAATGAAGACTATGTTATACAAACAGTTTGAATAACTATTAAGCAAAGATTGGCATAGCATAAATTCAATAAGGTTTTCTCAATATGTAGTTCTTCAGATGTTCTGAACTTGTAATTCCAGTAGACTCAACTATATGGCCAACAGGTAGGAATATTTAAGCAATATTCAGCAATATCTAGGGAATTATATATATTGTGCACCATGCTCCAGTACAGCATAAGTGTCAATTGTAAATCACAAGCCTGCCCTTTGCTTCAGGACATTTTCACTCAAATGGCCATACTTTTCCTTAACTCAAACAAGTGTTTTCTTTTCACCATATAGCTGCAGGGTGCCCACATTACATCCAATACATTTCTCCTGCTTTATATCCAAATTCACATATGACATCTACAGAACTAAAGAAGATTAAAAGTGGGGGGGACCAAAATTATGTGGGCTGAAGCCTATCATGAAAGACTAGATCACTTAACCCAGGGAATTCTGTTCTATGAAAAGTTAATATTGAGACAAGGACAAAATGATTGCAATACATTTTGGATTTACATTACTGAACAGCAACTAGTTTAGATGATATGTGAATCTAGGGCAGGCATTCTCTCTTCTTTCATGCCTATTGCTAGCCCTTGGATATGGCCTGAAGAACCATCTTTGATAGAAACTTCAAAGTTACAATTTATGTGTCTCTGCCCTAATTTGATGTCATTCACACTCCTCTTTTTGCTGCAGAAAAAAAACCCACAATAATTTTTAGCAATTCTGAAAAATTACTGCTGCCTGTGCCATAACTGGGAACACTTTTTACTAATTATTTCAAAAATAATAATAATAGTAGTAATAGCCATTATCTCACTGCTGCTCAGTTAACTGGATGCAGTTTGAATAACACAATAAAGGTACGGTAGCAGTCATAATTGGTAACATTAGTTTGGATTGTTATAGTAATATTCATGTAGTCTGAAAGAATACAGTTCTCCTGAGTAGCCTTTTCTCTTCCTAGGACAGGTTGTAATTTCTTCTGCTTCAAAAGATATTCAAATCTAATTATTAAGGCATGCTCCAAATAAAACCTGGAGAAGTTCATATTTAATCAGAATATATTCTTAAAATGTACAGATCATTTACCAAATGAGCCAAAAATGCAATACAAGTGACTTGTAATTCTTGTTTATCAGAAAGTTTAAGTCTTTACGTGTGACAGAACTATATCTAGTTGCTTTTTTTCCTCAAAATCTGACCCATTCCCTTCAAAAAGGGCAAAGCTATGCAAATGAGCAGAGATGGACTACTTCTTGGTGGCCATAATTTTCTTACTTCTAACTGCGTGGTGGGGTCTGCCTCATGTCTCCACTCCTTCCTTCAGGCTGACAGTTATGTTGGATAATTAATAATAATGTCCCTGCCACTAAGTAGACCTGCCAGTGGATTGTCAGTCCTAGGCCTCAAACATCATGCAGAACTAGCAAATATATATTTCTGTCATAATAATATTAGTTGGCAGCAGGTAGGGAGAGACCAAAAGGAAAAGACATTTCACAGCACTTACATAAAGGGGGCTATCATTTCAAAATCCTTTTTTTCCTTTTCCTTTTCCCTTCTGTTCCTAGGCTGCTTATAATAGAAGAGTCTAGCATTTTGGAAAGTCCTTTATTTTCAAGACTTCTGAGATGCAGATGGGAGGGTGCAGGGAGACCAGGCCTAATATTTGTTGTGTCTCTGTGAGAAGAAGCCAGTTGAATTCTTATTCTGAAGTGTTTTGTAAGGTCGTTGATCACTGTGAACCGAGTAATTAATAGCTAGCCTGCAGTTTTTGATAACACAGGCACGTGGGGCTTTTTCCACAGCATTGTTAACTGCAGCCTCCAGAAGAAGAAAAAAAGAAATGTTTAATTAGGAGTTAGGGGACTGAAAAAAGCAAAATGAGTCTTTTTCAGAATGAGAACAGAGAAGTATCTTTTATTTAGCCAGTGCTGGAACCATCTTGGTTTTATTTATTTGTTTATATCATTTGGAGACTCCTGTTCAGAACAAATTCTATTATGAGAGTTTACAGCCAAAGATAAGAACTGTGCAAACCAGTGGTGGGATTCAAAATTTCTTACTACTGGTTCTATGGGCGTGGCTTGGTGGGTGTGGCATGGCTTGGTGGGTGTGGCAGGGGAAGGATACTGTCAAATCTCCATTCCCTCCCCACTCCAGGGAAAGGTTACTGCAAAGTCCCCATTTCCTCCTGATCAGCTGGGACTCAGGAGGCAGAGAATAAATGGGGGCGGGGCCAGTCAGAGGGGGTATTTACTGGTTTGCCGAATTACTCAGAATTTCCGCTACTGGTTCTCCAGAACTGGTCAGAATCTGTTGAATACCACCTTTGATGCAAACCCCTTAAGCTTTGTTCATGTATTCAGAAAAATTGTGAGGTATCGTTCAAGGAAGCAAAAAGGAGCACACTAGCTCCTCTCTTTTTCAAATGGCATTCTTACACACAAAGGGCAGCCATCTTTAATCAAAATATTTCCTCTGTTTGCAGAGAATCTCCAGATGAATGAGTATTTTGATTTTCCATTCTCCTGATTTGGTAAAAAGCTTTTACCAACAATAAAACATGACATGAACCTTGTTTACTGCATTGATTCCAGAATGCATTTTTCAGAATACAGGAGAGGATAAAAGTAACATCTTGACTCAGTGTCTGGAGTGGGTGGGAAAAGGGGACACAAAGGGGACAAAAGCCAGCTAGAGGTCAGCTCAAATTCAAATTCTGAAGTGAGATGTTATGACTTCATAACTTCTGAAGTTATTAAAATCTGAAGACAAATGGAAAAAGAAGCACTATTCCCCAATTTTGTACTACATATTTCAGATCCTGAAACTTGTGTAATTCCGTAATGCTCATGTCTCCCTATTTTGGGGGATGTCAGAGACCATATTTCATTGTGGGATTTATGCGGTTCTTTATTATTATTATTTAGAAAATGTATATTGCCACCTACTCACACATAGTAACTCAAGGCGTCTTACAAGGACATAAAAGCACAATACAAAAGAAATAATAATAAAAATAATAAAATAATAACCCCCCCCCCCCCCGCACCTCAGCAACAACACACATTCATACCAGCCATTTAATGGGCTCCCCAGGCCTGTTGGCAAAACCACATCTTCTGGGCCTTCTAAAAGGATATTAGAATGGAGCCAGTCTAATTTCCAGACAATGTTCCAGAGAAGGAGAGCCACCACAGAGAAGGCCCTTCTTCTGGGTCCTGCCAGCTGTATCTCAGGGGATGAGACAGACAACATTCCTTACCTCCCTGCCCTTAGAAGATGTGACTGGCAAGAGGCAGACCCTCAGATAACATGGTCCCAAGCCATTATATCATCTGTACAAACGAATGGTGAGTGTAAAGGAAAGACAAGCATAGAGAGAATGTTTTCTCTCTGAGAGGGTCCTTGGTGCTGCCTGAGCTTGGTTGTTTTCTTGCAGATGTTTCATTACCTAAACTAGGTAATATTACCTCATTGGTGAATGAAACATTTGCAAGACAACAACTAAGCTGAGAGAGCGCCAAGGAGCCCTCATGTCAACCCTAAGCTAAAAATATTCCCCTTTATTGTTTTCCTTCTCTTTTCCAATCGTTTATTTGAGGGAAGGCAAAACGGGATTAAAATGGGTTCGCTCCTTTTTAGATGTGGCCCGCCGTAGCAATTTAAATCTATAAATTCAAAATGCTATAAGGTTCTCATTAGCACAACCATCTGTGCAGCATTTGCTTATATGAAGGCAGGCATACACTATGGGGAAATCAGGGAGCCTATGCATGCAGATGAAACTGAGCCCATAACTAGGCTGGCTCCCCTGAGAAAATTTCTTCAGGTCTCTTATCCTGGTTTCCTTTTAACCGTGTCACTTCTACAACTCACAACGAATGTGACAGAATGAGTTCCATCATATTTGATTAAACTAAATTTATGAAGAGTGCAGAGTTTCATGGCCTCAGGGGCAACCATAGATTTACCTCAAATAATCTTAGGCCTGATGCATACAGGGGGACACATACTAGACTTTGTTTAAAAGTTCACAGCAGTGAAGAATTGACCCAAATAAGAAGATTGCCAACACTCAATTGCCATGGATAGATTATTTCCTTGTTCAGATGAGATAGATAGCAAAAACAATAGCACTTAGACTTATATACCACTTCACAATGCTTTACAGCCCTCTCTAGATGGCTTACAGAGTCAGCATATTGCCTCCAGCAATCCGGGTCCTCATTTTACCCACCTCAGAAAGATGGAAGGCTATAGATGACCACATCTTGACCATGTAGGCAAATGGACTGGATCAGATCGTCAGCTCAAGGTATATTATGATCCTTCTGGATTCTGCTGGGTACTTGAAGAGTTTCCCACTGATTCTGGCAGGCAACTTTTTAGCTGGTGCAAAATGTGACTGTGAGAGCACTTTTGGTTGCCCCTTTGCTGTGGGAGCTATATTGGATACTGGTTTGATACTTGGTTCAATTCAAGATGTTGGTTGTTATCTTTAAAACCCTACATGGAATGGGGTCAGGTTACCTGTGGATTTATCTCATCCCCCATCACATCGGACATCCCACATGGTCAGGTAGGGAAAGTATATGACCCCACCAGCTAAAGAATTTTGACTGGCAAGGTCCAGGAAGATGGCCTTCTCTTCTGTTGCCCCTGCCGTGATACATAATTCCCCTGGCTTTGAAGAAATCTGAAGGCCTGGCTCTGCCAACTTCCATTTGGCTTAATAAGCATAACCCTTGGGGTGATTGGTACCTTGATGTCCCTCTCCCCACCTATTTTAACTAATTTTATTCTTGTATTTATCTGGTTCTTTTATTGATGTATGGTATTTTACATTTTTATTTTAGTTTTTTTTATTGTGCACCACCCAAAGTCTAAGTGAGAAGGGCAGCATCTAAATTTAACAAATAAATTCTGTCAAATGGCTGGTTGTTTTAGTATTTGGATGAAATTATTTAAAAGAAAAGTATGGAGGTTCACTACAAATATTTCTGCCTGTGGGAAAGAGTTTCAGTATTTAAAAGTTGCTGATAAGAAGACTTTTAAGGCTAACCACTAGAAAGCACCAGATGGGTATGTTAAAAGAAATTTATGATCTGTGGACTCAGAAACAGTGGGAGTTACCTAATCCTATATTTCAACCAAAAAATGCTGAAGTGATGTGTGTTAGTACTTTTGATATATAAATGAAGGGTTATTATTTCTAGTAATGTTGAATAATTTTTAATTTTTGCCACAATTAGTTAATTGAAATTAGATTTTGATTATTATAGAGAGGGATTAGGTTTCAAATAGAAGTGAGACTATATATCAACGTTGTTAGGTATTTTGTTTTTAGATCTATGCTGATTAATCAGGTGAACCGAGAATTTAGAAATGAATTTAATGAAAAATGGGGTGAGGCATACAATGAAGATGTATTTGCTTGTAGTTTAAGAGACAATTATAAATTGTTAATGTTGAACATAGTTGTTGGGGATGAACAGAGACATTTGCTTTTCTTATGTTTTCTTTTTCTCCTTTTTTTTGGTGGGGCTTTCTGT
Organism: Thamnophis elegans; assembly: GCF_009769535.1. Taxonomy (NCBI): domain Eukaryota; kingdom Metazoa; phylum Chordata; class Lepidosauria; order Squamata; family Natricidae; genus Thamnophis; species Thamnophis elegans. The sequence goes on along the minus strand of NC_045542.1, from coordinate 124,472,117 downwards.
ACTTTCTAAATATTTTTTTCCTCCTTTTTAATGTATTTTTTTATTGTTTTTGTATCTGTTGTGTCTGTGTAATATAATCCTTAATTTAAAAAATATTGGAAACAAAAAAAAATATCCTCTGCCTGCTTGTAATGATAAATTTTCACAGCATTTTGACACACATGTGTTGACTTTTCATGGGCAAAATGTAATGTAATGACAGGACTGTAATGTCCATTTTGTGATCTGTTTGTTGCAAGGAAGTATATAAAGTGTTGTCTAGTATGACTTCCATCACCCATGGCCATGATCCATGCCCTTCCTTATTCTTTCATGATTCCAGTGTGTGTGTGAGAGAGAGAGAGGGGGGGGGAGAGAGGGAGGGAGGGAGGGAGAGAAAGAGAGAGAGAAAGAGAGAGAGAGAGAGAGAGAGAGGATCCGGCTTTTGGGGTAGTGGCTGTCAGTGGCTGTGGTGTATTCATTTTTGAAGAGACTGCCTCTGCAGCCAATCATTCCTGACAATTATTGCCCAGGCTCTAATCTTTCTTATTTGGAAAAAGTTATTGAGGTGGTAATGATGTCTCAATTGTGGAGTAGTCCTAAATGAAACAAATTATCTAGATCATTTTCAGTCAGGTTTCAGATCTGGACCTGTGGTTGAAATGGCTCTGGTTGATTTAATGGGTGAACTTTGTTGGGACTGAATTCCTAGTAGCCCTCTGAGTGTAGCTTTCAGTACTCTCATGGAATCCTCTTTTCCATAGGACTTTCCCCTTAGCTTAGGGATACTTTATTTGTTGTTGTTGTTGTTGTTGTTGTTGTTGTTGTTGCTGCTGCTGCTGCTGCTGTTGTTCAATATTTGACATGTTTTATTTTTAAACCTACTGTGGATGTTTTAATGATAGCTAGATACATTAGTTGTTTTATTTTCCCTTATTTTAGTTGTTCATAAACATATTCTGAAGTAGGGGAGAGAGAAATTTGGAAGGGACATTTATTGACTTGGAATGGAACAAACATGCCAATGTAAAAATAACTCCTTGCTTAATCCATTTGCCCATTCCGTGGTATTGCAAAAGATAGCACAACTGGAGTTATGAGTTTAAAAACAACAAACAAATCTTAAAACAGATATAATTTAGTTTTGTATGATAAAACAACATGATGGAGAAAAGAGGGAAATCAATTCAGAGGCAGACAAGCCTATCTCCAGATTGTAGCACAACCACAGTTTAGAGAGCTTGATTTGGGGGGCGGCGGGGAGATCCTTAATTCTAATAATTTCCCCAGTGGAACTGTTTGACATTTAATTTTGACAGGATTTAGTGTCATCTCTAGTCCCATCTAGTGACATTAGCTAGCAGTTCTGGTCTACTCGGTGGTTTATGTTATGGGAAAAAAACAAAACAGCAATTTAATTCTATATACTTCTACTTCAATTCCTGATAATTAGCACATTTGGGAAGGGGGTCTCAATATTACTTATATGCACCCCTCTTTCTTTAGGCACAAATCCAAGGGTGTAAACTAGCCACTTGGTTTCTTTTCATGTGAACTAGTTCCCCCCCCTCCCCACTCTAAATTGCATCTTACCCTTTGTTGTTCTGCAGCAGGCTTCAACATACTGTGGAAGATAGAATAGTTATCAAAGAGCAGAAAAATTGGTAACAATAGTAAGAATACACAAAAGATTTTTTTGGATTTGGTTAATATCAATGAAAACCATAGAAAATTTCAATAATGAGCTGAGTGGCAGATTGATGCTGGAAAGATGAATGGATCAGTTAGAAGAAACTGGGAAGATCAGAGGAGTGGGATTTGACAATAATGTTGGTGGCATAAGTGGGATGATAGTAGGAAGATCAAGGAAGCATTTGTAAATTTGCTGTTGCCTAATTTAACCATCATTTTTTTGATTAAAATCCCACTCAGTGGGATTTGCTATAAGTGTCTGAAAGTTGAAAGAATGGCTATCGTAGCTGCAAAATGATCACATCTGATTTTAATAAAGCTTAATTCAAAATCCCAGCATAGGGTTTTTTAAAATGAAATAATGCACAGTTATCTCTTCATAAAGCTATAACTTATCAGCCAGTTACAGCTACTGTACTTGGGTTTTTTTTTCATACTAAACTGTAGGAGAATGGAGCTCCATTTTTCTAAATCATATCTAAACACTAGTCAAATCAGGCTACATGTGCGGTTATACTGTACAGCTTTAATTAGAAGATGTTTCCTAGCAGTTTTTGTATTTCATTGTTTCCTGTTTAGTACACTTGTGATCCATTATTTGTAAATGGCCAAGTGTCATTTTAAGCACCCGGCTTCTTCTCATTATTTTGTACTTTGTTTTGTTAAACATTATTTTTCTATGAAAAAAAATGCTGCTATTTAAAGTCTCTTTCCATGGGCAAAATAAATACAAATAATAATTATAAATCACTAATAGTCCATACTAAACAAAAACAATTAGAACGGGTCTGTTTTTTTTTTTTTGATAAGACTATTTAACTGTACAGAATTGAATTAGAAGAAAAAAACCCCACAGAATTGTATTTTGATTTTCTGTACAAATTCAGTAAATACACTGAGAGTTTTTGCACTAGAGAAAATTCTTGGGGGCCCAATCACATTTGGCCAGATATTCTGTTCTGTTCTATTCTATTCTATTCTATTCTATTCTATTCTATTCTATTCTTTCTGTTGATAATGTATCATAATTCCTTAGTAATACAGCTGAGATGAGGATGTCTTTATGTGTGGACTGTTGGTTGAGCTACAGAAACATAGCAGAAGCATTCATACATTTGAATACTGTATACAGATTTTCTAGAGAAGCAAGTTGTTGAAGGCTTCAAATTTGGCTATTCAGATGGATATTTATTCCAACATTCCTGAATAATTAGAAAGAATTAACCATCTGATTCAGTTCCAAGCTGGGAGAAAGGCACTGGAGACAAAATGGAGGATGGAGGCTGATTGCAAAGAGGATTTATTTATTGATGAAACAAAGCACATGGGTGGTTCTGGTCAGCTGACTACATGGAGCTGAGAGGGTGGTTATGCCTTCTTATGGGCTTTGCACTTGAACTTCCTGTTCCTGTGCAAGAACATGTACTCTATTGGCTGTTGTAGGGGTCATAGGTAGCTCTGTAGATTGTCTGAGAAGTTTGGTTGGAGCCTGGAGGGTGATGCAATGTCCTTAGGAGTCTTAATCTCTTCATCCTGGAGCTGTAGGTCTTTTGTTTTGTAGGTAGGCTTGCTCAGTCTTTCTCAATGGGCACAAAAATCTGCTGGGGGTAGGGAAATTGAGCCTGCTTTCTGTCTTTTAAGAAAAAAAACACGTTTCTCTACTTCTCATTTAGGGAAATATAATATTCTGCCTTTTTAAATATTCCTAAAAATATGTCATTCTTCTAGGAAGGGTGTGAGTGCTAGCCTTCTACAGGAATTAGAAGGCATATTAGGCAGAATGCAGGAGGAAGATGAGTAATAAAAGTGCTTGTGAATAGTGGAGAGCTGCAAAGTGAAGATTCCAAAATGGGTAGCCAATCTGGAAGAAATTCAATTTTCTTAAGGCATTGGGAAAACTGAAATTTGGATTACAAAGCAGTTTAAAATGACCACTAGATGGCATTAATGGTCAGGGGGTTTCAAGATATACCTAGACCTTCGCTACAGGCATTCATATACATATACCAACAATAGATTTCATAATCATGACATGGAATTAAATACCCCATGTAGGTTAGTTTCAGAAACCACTTCCTTCTTATGACTTCTTCCTCATTTTTTTGTTAGCACACTCTTTGCATTTAGCACTTTTGTATTTGTTTGTTGTTTTTAAAGTTATTTTAACAGGGAACGTTTAAGGCAAATAAAAGTTACACTGAGGCAAGTTTGCAATATTTGCAGTACACGGTCCAAGAATATGCATACATATATTATGGCCTCTCAGTTTCTGTCTTTAACCACTGCATTAAACTGCCTCCCAGTGCAATTAAGAAAAAAACCCTTGAAGTTAAATTTATTGAATTGTACTGAAAGAGTTTATGAAAACATACTGTAGAAAAAAATGCCTAATGTTATGAGCTTGGTGTAATAAAAGAGAAACTTTTCTACAAAGAAATTCACAACATCTCAGTTTATATTTTGAGCTCAGATAAAATGCAATAAGAACCAAATTCCAGTCATGTTATAATCTAATTTTAAATTTCAAATAATATAATGACACAATAATCATTTCCTTTCTCCACTGTGACAACAAACACTGAATCTCCTATTATGGATTTTTGTTCATTCACAGCAAAGACAAACAGAATTATGACTACATTTTAACAAAAAGCCTACACAATTCTTACAGTGGATGAATATGAATAATCACCCTTTTTCTCCATTTATTCAATTGATGATGATTATCCTTCTCCTTATGGAAGGGGAAGTATGCCTGAAGTAATCAGTCTGGTGTAAAAAATAAGCTGTTGGACTCAGAGCGAGGAAAGCAATGAAAGCTTATAGGGTGATTTTGGTTATTTGCTTCCCATCCATCAGCTATTCTTGATAAAAAATATACAGGTATGGGTTCCCATTGTCTTCTCCTATACGGTCAGAATTGGTGTCTTTGCCATTGCCACTAAAGTCATCATCAGTGACCAGCATGTTTTTAAATATTGCAGCTGCCCAATAGAGGAGCCAGCCAGTGGTGGTATGCTGCTGGCTCACATTGATTTAGGCGAACTGGTAGTGGTGGTGGCGCTAGGTTCCACCCACCCACCCAGAAGTTTCTGTGCATGGCTAGACTGGTGCACGCTCCTGCTACCGAACTGGTAGAAAATAGAACACCATGAGTGGTGCCAGCTTACTTTAGCAGCTGGGATTACCTTCATGCCTTGGGTGACCCTACTGGGAGTACACAATCTTGTCATGCAGTCTCTACATTCTTCATCCCATCCAGGAACAACTGGGCATCCCTCCCCCTCCACCATGATGACAGCAGGACTGTAAGCAGCACAGCAGGATTATGCCACAGGGTGGGTAAGGGATTCAGACATGGATAAATCTAACTACGTGATTGCTAGAAGTCAAAATTGGCTTGATGGTATATTATTAGTAACAGCTCTGCCAGCCCTACCTTACGCTGCAGGTAGGGTAACAGAGACAATAGTAATAGAAGATAATATTTTTGGCTGTGTACATCAGCTAACACCAAATCCAAGAGAAATAACCAGAGGAAAAATGATACTACATGGCTTGGAGTCAAGAGTATTCAAAGGACTATCTCTACCCAATTACATATACCCAACCTGCCAGAGCAGGAAGGCAAGGTATGCTCCATCCAGAGGTGGGCTTCACGTAATTCAACAACCAGTTCACCTAGTGCAGAACTGAAAATGTGAGCATGCCTGCACACATGCATGCTTTGCTTGCATGCACACCTTCCACACTTGCGCACAGCTTCAAACACACAGTGATTTTCATACGCAGGGCTTCCGTCATACCTTCTTGGGAAACCACAGTGAGTAGTGTGGGCAAGGCAGGAAAATCGGCTGGGCTGTGTGGGCTAACCCTATCCACTAGCCAACCGAAACCTCCCTTGCTCTGATAATGTAACCTAGTCAGGTAATGAAATCTCTGCAAGAAAGCAACCGAGTTCAGAGAGCATCATCAAGAGTGCTGTATATGCTGCCTTAAGCTAATACAGGAAAAGTGGGATACAACCAGAGGTGGTATTCAGCCGGTTCAGGTGAACCGGTAGCAACAGCTGCAGGAGGCTCCGCACTCTCACCCCGACATAATGTGTGAGCACTGCACATGCACAGAAGGTGGTTCAGAGACACACCATGTGCACTCATATTTGCGAACCGGTAGGGAAGGTAAGTGAATACAGCTGGATACAACTCTAATAATTAAGCAAGCAAATAATGATACAATATAACTGCCTTCAAACTAGGATCCCAGCTTAATATTGGTATTTGTGTGTGAGTGGGTGTTGTATGAACTAGTTTTGCTTGTATCTTGTTTGTCATTTCTTTCATAGATTCGTGACAAGTAAGGGCCATGTCTTGTTAGTTTCTTTCACTTTAAATCCTAGTACATTTATATATCAGAATTATTCATGCATGTGCAACTCTGCCGCTCATTTCTCTCCCCCAGAATGTCTTATGCATGAAATCTATTATGTTGCAAGTTGAATAGCCAAGTCTTTTTTTAGGGTTTGTAAGGCTGTCATTGTATTAGTGTATGCTGATTTTTAAAAGAGAAGTATGAATAATTTTGAAAGGCTAGTGTTGTGCAGAAGTAAGTGAAAATTACCTAAAACAGGGGGGAAAAAACTTTTCAGGAGACATTTAAATATATTGACTCACTGGTATGCATTAAATCAAGGCATCTGAACTGAAGGAAAATTGCTTTTTTCCCCACATTTCCTCCTGTTTAAAACTGTGCCACAAATTGAGGTTCTACCCAGAAGTGGTTTTCAGCCGGTTCTGACCGGTTTGGGCAAACCAGTAGCACCGATGATTAGTTGGCCCTGGCCACCCGCTCCTGCCCTATCCTGTCCTTTATTTCCTGCTTTCTAAACTCATTTCAATTACACAGTACAGCTGATCCCCCCCCTTGCTCTTCACTGTTGTACTTACCATTGCTGACTTGGAAGGTAAGCAGCTGAGCTTCTAAATGGTCCATTTTCAGTGCTGTACAGCACGCAAGTGTTTTAAGCAAGCACTCACTAAACCAGTTATTAAACTGGAAGCATCCCACAACTGGTTCTACCAAAGTTGGGTTCCTACTGGTTCAGACTGGTTCAGCCGAATAGATAGTAACTCGGCCTACCACGCCCCTGAACCAGTTCTCTCAATGTCTCTCTTGTTTTTTTTGTCTCTCATTTTTTTAGTACTGCACATGCATGCTAACATGCATTAAGTGTGTGCACATGTGAAGCAGGCCTTCGTGCAGCGCGTCCCTGAGCAAAACAGCATAATAGCAGCCAAAATCCACCCCTGGGTTCTACCTATGATTGGTATGCAAGGGGTTCTTAGGCTTAGTTTGGTGAAGTTTCGCTTAAAGGCTCTCAAGGCAAGATCCCAGAATGCTGCATGCTAACTTCATTTCCTCATCCGGTGATCTCTGAATGGCCTAAATTATGACAGAAAAGTTGCCATCTGGAGGCCGATGTTTTGTATGAATTATTTACAGATGGTCCTCATTCAGAAACTATAATTGAGAGCAACCACTTCGTTGCTGAGCAAAATGGTCACTAAGTAAAAATGCAACAGTGTTTATGATCTTACTTCAGCTTTCCTTTGCTTTATAGATCTGTGGAAGCTATAAATACAAGGACTTTTCTAAAGCATGTTGCAAAGTTAACTTTTTCATCATCATAACTGTAAACAGTTGCTAAATGAGGCAATCCCCAAAAGTAAGCCCTCCCCAGATAATAAGTTTAATTGGGCTTTTGAGCTCATGTGCTAAAATAAGCCCTTCCCGAAAATATTGCAACACAGCAGCAGCCATGAGGTGACCACACTTGCCGTCTCCTGCATCTCAAAAATAACAAGACCTCCCCAAAAATAAGACCAAGTGCTTATTTTGGGAGTCAAAAGGAAATAAGACTCTGTCTTATTGTTGGGAAAACCTGGTACCTATATATTTTATTTTTTTCTCTTCCTTTTTAAATACAAGATAAAGCTGCTTGTGTCAAGCATTGATGACAAGAACTGTTTGCCCTATTTAACAACTTCAATATAATCCAGGCAAACAAAAGAAAACAGAAAATAACCCAATTTTTAACATTATTGTATAGAACTGAGAGGCAGGTACTTCAAATGAATAAAAATAGAAGTTATGGACAGGAATGTTTTGTTCTAAAATTTTCCCACTTGAGCTTGGAGAATCAGACATGAGGGTGATACTATTGAAAGGAATTGCTGTTCAGTGATGTCTCACTCACACATCCAGATTATATCTGCACTCTGCAGTCTTCAGTGCAATCTGTTGTTGGAAGAAATATCCGGGAGAAAGACACTGGAAATATGGAGGCTGCTTGGAAAGATGGTTTAATAGTGAAGCAGAACTGCATGGGTTCTGGGCAGCTGACCACATGGAATTGAGAGTATGGGGGCGGTTATATACCTTTGCTTGTGCTTTGCACTTGAGCTTCCTATTCCTGTGCAATAACATGTATTCTATTGGCTATTGACAGATTCCCATGGGGCCATATAGATGTTTTGTCAGTCATAGCTGGTTCTATAGGCAAAGTTTGTCTGAGCTCTCAGGTTTGGTTGAAGTTTGTAAAGGTAATGCAAGGAATGGGCTTGTGTTCTGAAAGGATGTTGGGTATTTCCTATTGTGGCTTAATGGCTTTTTCCTGTGTTGGATCTTGGGTGAGGGTATTTGCTTATGAATAGAGCTATCTATCTCTTTATCTCTTAAGTGCTGACAGTTACTATACTTTCTGCATCATCTGTTCTTGCAAACCATCCATGCTTCAGCCATATCCATTTCATTATTTTATTTATTAAAGTTCTCTTCTCTTTTTCAGGCCTCTCTCAGTTCTATCTAACCACATCTTTCTCGTTTACTCCATCAAGACAACCAGTACCATTTTTTCATGTATTACTTGTTTTATTTGTAATTTGATTTTTAAACCAATAAACGATGCTCAAGGGGGAAAAAAAGTATGAATGTAATTGAGTCCATAATTCTAATCTTCAGTTTATCATTATAAGGCATCAGGTGACCAGATCTAATTTTTTGATATCTTTTGTGAAAATTGTTAAGTGAATGTCACAAATGTTAAACAAACATTGCAATCGCTAAGCAAATGTCATAGAATTTAAGTGAACACAGAAATTGTTAAGTGAATCAATTTTTCTCAGTCTGTGGTTTTTATCAGTAACCAAATGTAAATACTGAAATCTGACAAAAAAGTTGCAATTGCATGACTGAAGGTTGCTGCAAATGACTGTAAAGGTGAGCTGGTTGCCAAGTCCCTTAAATATGATCACATGACCATGGATGTGAGTGTGCGTGACCACCGTGACTTTAAAAATGGGTGGTTCATTGTAAGTTGGAAGTTATTAAACAACCAGACATAAATCAAGGACTATTTATAATGTATCCCAAAGTTAAGCTATAAACAACTGTTTGCAAACCATAGTTATTTGCAACTATGTTAGCACACTAACCAAAACCTGAACATTAACCAAAATTACTGTATGGCTTAATTCATGGATACACATTATTTGAGTATGTTGAGAGGAGAATGTCTATGGAGATTTTCAGTCCTCCAGGTCATAGTTGACCCAAAGGTGCTTTTTCAAGAGGCAACTGGACTTTCTGATTTTTCTTTGAAGGCGTTTCGCTTCTCACCCAAAAAGATTCTTCACCTCTGACTGGATGGAGGAGAATGTTGTGATACATACATACAACTGTCCCAAGCTTTTTTCATGGATGATTGATAATCTCCTTAGGCATACATACAAGCTATTGTGTAGCTTATTGTCAATTTCACCATACTGAAGGGTTGGCATTGTATGGAGGGGGGGGAGAAAATAGTTGATCCAAAGAGAGAGGGATTTCTGTCAATTCTGTATTTCAGCAGAATTTGTTTGTTTGTGTTCTGGCCCGCCAGTGGCCAGCAGAGCTGGCAGCAGATTCGGAAAGTGAGGAGATTGGGGAGAAACATGGCCCAGTCCTAGAGTCTGGGGAAGGCTCTGATAAGACATGGGGCCAGGGTCATCTGACAGTTATCAGCTGTCTTCGGAGTCAGACATCAGTGATGAACAGTTGGAGCCTGTTCCCAGTGGGCACATGCACAAGGTCACCAGATGAAGGGAACCGCTAAAGGACTTGGGAATAAGGCCACAGATGAATGATGAATGGCCCCTCCCATTGGGAATAAAAGGGGACCGAAAGGGGAGTGATGGTTGAAGGAGACAATTAGTTCATTCCTACATTCTTGCCAAGTATTGCAGCATCTGAAAGATGTCAGCCTGGCCACTCTCCAAGCCTGATAAAGGTCCGTAATTGTGAACTATCTTGAAAGTTCTGTGGGCCGGGACTTTGCCAGAGAGGAATTCACTGTACATGAAATAAAATGGGTTTATCGGGACGAAGACTTGACTTTGTGCTGCTGGGGAAGCCTAGGTCCGAACAGTTTGTTTGTTTCCACACAGTCAGCTCTTTGTGTCAATCCCACACATTTACTGGATGGCCCTTTGAAAGTTCTGAAGTGAGACCTATAATTCACACCATTCATGTGATTGAACTCCATACTTTGCTATGGTAAAATATGATAGGCCAATGAATAACCCAATGCTGCCTTGAACAAGATTTGGAATTTATTGTACCTGGTTTTATAGCAGCATGCAGAGGTCATGGCGAGTTAATTGGTCAAAAAGGAGTACATGATCAGGGTTGTCATTGCGATAAGTGAACAGAATATAGTTAAGGGCTGCTAGCCTTTAAGAAGTCCCCAAAGGCTTGGATTCCCCCAACCAGGTGCCTATCCATGATGGTGAATGGGCCTGCTGTAATTATATGAATTATGTGTCTAATCCCTGGGGCACTGTCTTTTCTCTGTTAAGCATAATTCTTTGTAACATTTTCCTTTCTGTTTGATTTCTTTAACCCTTGTTAGACAGTCATATGCTGGCTGTCAGAGTTTTCCCCTTTTTATTTAACTCATGTTCAGGGCCAAGAAAACAAAACAAGTGTGATTTGATACCAGCCTCAGATAAGCAGAAGAATTCTAATTGGCAGGGTGGGGCACAGTAGCTGTTTGGATGCATAAGGAAAAAATATATGATGACATTAGAACAAACTGAAAAATCCTAAATATGCCTTTAGATGAAGTCAAAATATGGACGAATGCTCCCATTTGTAAGCAGAGGATGTAGTGGAAGAAGTGGATGATAGATAACATAATGTAGGAAACTGACTTGGGAAAGAAAATAATCCTTCTAGAACATGATGGCAAACCTTTGGCACGCGTGCCCAAAGTGGCACACAGAGCCATTTTGCCTGACATGTGCAGCATGGCTCATTCCTCTTTTGGATTCTGCTGTGCATGCACACACAATAATCAACTGGCCTTTGTGCATGTAGCAATGCCGAAAACCGGAATAGCTGGTCTTCCATTTTCTGGCTTGAGCATGCACGATACGCACATGGACCTGAAAGACGTTTTGTCCAGCAGACATGTGCATGGCAGAAACTGGAAGTTCATTTTCCAGCATGCACATGCCCCGTTTCCAGTTCCTCTTCCTGGTCGCAGCCCAGATGAGCGTGCATGAAGTGCTCCCCCTTTCCAGCATTCAGTGCTGAAAAGGTTTGCCATCACTGTCTTATTACTATAACCTGCCACCCCTATTACTGTCTTGGTCCTCCATACAACTTGTTGATATGGGCTGGAAATCATGGCAGTAACAGATCTGAAAATAAGACTGCCCCATTTTTTTCCCTAGGAAACCATTATTGCAATATTATGCTTGATAATTATTAGTGAGAGCGTGTAGCCCCAACTCAATTCCCCATGCCACTAACTTGGTGACTTGGATGATTGTCTCTATCTTAACTCAATCTTTCTTGCAGGATTGTTGTTAGGGAGGTACAGTTAGGAGAAAGTCTTGTGCAAACTGCCTTAAGCTTCATGAATAGGCAAACAGTAATAATAATGGTGTGAATGACAAGATAACATTCAAAAGTCATTTAGGCCCCTTTGATGTAGGGATCAAAATGAAAGTATCTACAATAATATTTTGAACACATCTGTTAAAAGAGTCCACCACCTCTGGGGCATTGTTTCCACTGTTGATTTGTTTTGACTGTTAGATGGTAGTGTTCTCTGTTACATTCAGGTGCAATTCGTCTCCCTAAAATTGCATCTATTATCCGGATACCCTGCATGGAAACTTTTTAAACCTTCTGCATGAATAGTAGAAGTCATTTCCAGGCTGTTTCAGTCTCATATCTTAGGTCTCAACTTTTAACTTTTGGAGATAGTTGGACCTGGCAACAGTTATTCCTACCATGTTTATATCTTAATTAAGCAACTGCTACATGCTATATGTGGATCTGCCGCTGTACAGCATCCAAATATTGGTGTTAAATGTAGCAGCAAGGCAGTTAACTGGTATGCAGTACTAGGAATATATCACACCAATAACGAAAGATTTGCTTTGGTTGCCAATTGTTTTCTGGGCACAATGCCCAGATTTTTTGTTTTATATTCCTGGGTCCTTGAGATGAGTTTTGATGTTTTTTTTAAAGTTATGTTGAGTCTATTTTTGGGATGTATTCTACAGTTTTGTAGTGCTTCCTATCTTGAAGAATCATAAAACATCACCAGTTTTCAGCACTTCCATAAGGAACTCTTGGGGTGTGGGGAGGATGCACAAAAATGGGATCCATTGACTATAACTTATCTATTTTACACTATAAAATTTGGAGCATATCTATCTGAAGGAATATCCATTTTAGCATAAGTTACGATTTGGGGCTGAAGCTGTGAAGATACCACCCTTTGCACAGACTCATTTTCAAGAATCTACAAAAGGGCATTCTTTGGTGTTGCTACTAGATTGTGTATCTCCTATGTTTAGAGTTGTGATCAGTCTCAAATGTTTTCAGGAGCATGATAATAATTAACTTATTCAATAATTTGATTTTTGTTCCAAGGTCCATAGTAGGAGTGGTATTGGAATCCATCAGATTATTCATGTCCTAGGAGAACATTTTAAATGGGGTTCAGTATTTCATGGCAATAGCAATAGCAATAGCAGTAGACTTATATACCGCTTCATAGGCCTTTCAGGCCTCTCTAAGCGGTTTACAGAGAGTCAGCATATTGCCCCCAACAATCTGGGTCCTCATTTTTACCCACCTCGGAAGGATGGAAGGCTGAGTCAACCCTGAGCCGGTGAGATTTGAACCGCTGACCTGCTGATCTAGCAGTAGCCTGCAGGCTGCATGTAACCACTGCGCAACCTTGGCTGCGCCACCTTGGCAACCCTGGACTTGTCTAAAATGATTTTGACTCCATAATATAGCAATAACATTTAGACTTTTATACCTCCTCATAGTGCTTTACAGCATTCTCTAGATAGTTTACAATGTCAGCATATCACCCCCAACAGTCTGTGGCCTCAATTTTACCAACTTTGGAAGAATGGAAGGCTAAGTCAACCTTGAGCCCACCAGGACCAAACTCCAGGCTGTGGGCAGAGTTTGCTTGCAATACTGCATTCTAACCACTGCACCAGCAGGGAACCAACTGCTCCACCTCTTTATGTCTGAGCAGGTGCAATGAAATCTGAATATAAAGAATCATCCCTTTACCACAGACAGATCAATATCAGATCAACATGTGGTTGGTTGGCATTCTTGATTTTTTCAGAGGTAGCTGTGTGATTAGCATGTTTCATCCTAGTTCTTATGGGCTTTGAGAGTGGTTAGATATTTTTTTTCTAAGATATATTTTCTCTCAGTAATATCTGAATGTCATTTTACATAAATATATATGCATTTATTTATTTCAATGTATATTGAATGCAAAATGGGTTTTTATTTTTCCATTAACAGTATATTGATAGCTATTTGCTGTATACACACAATTATACTTGCAGCATATATCAATTTGTTTCCAGGAATGCTATGTTGAATGATAAGGTCAATTCAAATACTAGCAGTGCAAATATGTGTGTGTGTGTGTGTGTGCGCGCGCGCATGTGCACATGTGTATGTGTATGTGTATATGTATATGTATATGTATATGTATATGTATATGTATATGTATATGTATATGTATATGTATATGTATATGTATATGTATATGTATATGTATATGTATATTTCTCCGAAAACATGACCCACCCAAATAATAAGCCCAACCCTAATTTTAGGGAGGTGGACCTAATATTATCCCTACCTTGAAAATAAGCCGAGGGGTTCGGTATGGCCAGCATGAGTGCTGATGTAGGCTCAGCGGGGTGGTGGGGGGAGAGAAACTGTCTTGCTCCAGCTTTGCTTTTTTCCTTTTTGTGGGAGTCTCGCAGGAGGCTTTTTGGCAAACAGGAGGAAAATGGGGAGGGGGATTTTCCTGCCTGTCATCCATTCCTCAAGCTCATCACAGACTGAGGCAAGGAAAATTCCCCTCCCCATTTTCTTCCTGTTTGCCAAAAGGTTCAGAATGAAGGTGATGGTGCATCCAGGGTGCATCCAGCTCACCAAGTATGGGCTGCTGCACCTCAACTAAAGTAAGACCACCTCAAAAATAAGCCCAAGCATTTATTTTCAAGTCTAAAAAAATATAAGACTCAATCTTATTTTCTGAGAAACACGGTATATCTATATATGTTTGTACAGGAGAAAATTTAAGTTGCTGATTCAAGCCTTCATCTGTAAGGTTGTAATGATAACCAACCAGACCAACAAACCAACCAGGATTCAATTAAAAGAAGGGTTTTTTTTTAAGATATCATTGTCCAACTTTGGATCTTAATGATAAGTTGAAATACCATCAGTTTGTATTCTTGGAGCTCCAGGTTAAAAACAAAAAAATAACTGGTCTTGCATTCCCAGATTGCATGCTTCATTAAATCTATTAATCTTCTGTTCTGTGGGCATGTTCATAGAAGAGACTCCACACAGTCTATGCCACAATGGTAGTATGTGATTTTCAATTACAATGTCACAAGAACTGACCTTTTGGGTGGCAGTTGGGTAAACATTCCATTAGTACCCATGAAAGGTTATTAAATTTAGTAAGCCCATCATAATCAAGGCTGGGTGGGGGGGAATTAAAACTCCCTCCACATGCACCATGGTTGAATGGAAGAAAGATGACCATTCAAACTAACCCCCCCCCCCTGCACACCAGGAGCTGCATTTTTCAAATATAACATTCCATATTATTTTACTCTCAAGAGCAGGCGATTTTCCCTAATAGCTTTGCAGATGAGCAAAACAGTTGTGTAGTATATTGTAGATAATTATGTTAGATTATCCCAACTGTTTATGCAATAATGGGTTTTAAAGGCACTATAACTACACCACCTGACTTCTTCATGTTTTAAAGTACATTTAAGTGCTCTACCCTCTGCAGTATTTGATCATTTTATACCAGGAGGCTCTTAGCAAGAGAGAAGTGTTTGTTTCTAATTGAGTGGAATGAAAACAGTGAAAACTATGGACTTTATTCATAATGAATGTGAATGTGAATCACAGGAATAGGGGACTGAAAAGGTCAGAGACACAAATAAAAATGGCTTTGTCACCTATTGGCCTTTCTCACAAAAATTCTTGTCAACATGGTTTGAACAGAAAGGAAATCGGATTTCAGAGTTAGCACAAACAGTTTACCTTGCAGTTTTTACATCTTTTGCTGCTGAAAACAGTTTGTGTTTTTGTCATTTGGTAACTCGTATTTCCCAGTTTGATGTTATTTGTATTTAGTTGTATGCTTCTTCAAAAATACTCTATATTTCCTACTCTGGCAATCATAAAGAATTGTTTATTCTCTGTTATAAATATATAGCGGAAGAGGAAACCTGTGATGTGAGCACACAGAATTCTGCTTGAATATGTATACCCTGCTTCCATGAAAATAAGACCTCCCCAGATAATAAGGGTGGGTTCCAGCAGGCACTATTGCCGGTTCGCTCAAGTGGGTGCTGTGTGCGCGGACTTGATGTGTGCTGCATGCACATGCACAGTGCAATTAAAATTGTTCTGTGCATGTGCAGAACTGAAAAACAAGATGGCAGTGCCTACAGCGCTGCCTGGAGAACTGGTTTGAGGGCATAGCAGGCCTGGGGCACTGCCAGTTTCAGTGGTCCAGGCTGCCAAACCACTGCTGGTTCAGTTGAACCAGTCCAAACTGGTAGGAACCCACCACTGCCAGATAATAAACCCAATTGGGCTTTTGAGCACATGTGCTAAAATAAGCCCTCCCCCCAAAATAATCCCTCTCTGAAAATATTGCAACACAGCAGCAGCCATGAGGTGACCATGCTCACCTCCTCCTGCACCTTAAAAATAATAAAACCTCCCCGAAAATAAGACCAAGTGCTCATTTCGGGAGAGTCAAAAGAAAATAGGACCCTGTCTTATTTTCGAAGAAACACAATAATTTTAGTAGCTTTCCAACATGAGCATGTAAACTGGAGACAAAATTTGTAAACTAGAAATTGTTTAAAGTTTAGAAGAATTATTATAATTCTTTTACCTCTGTGATATACCCTTTATATTATAATATAAAGAGTATATCACAGGACCTGCATGAATTTCTTTCGAAACAATAACTTTAATATCCACACAATGCTTTTCTTCTGCATAGGCAATATGCCTTCTTCAGTGCAGATATTGTACAGGTAAGGAATATATTGTACAATAGTAAATCTTTTAAAAATATATCTTTTTAGTGAACATTTTTAACGCATTTTGAACAATGCATGAATCAATGGGAATTTCCTTTTCTCCCTTTTTATGACATGCTCTAAAACAAGATTTCTGATCTTGGGGAATATCCTAGTTATATAAAGCTGATTTCAGGAGCAGGTCAGGCATTTGTTTTCCACCACTTTCTTCTCTGAGAAATAAAATTCCTTTGGGACTGGAACAAAATGCACAGGTTAAATATCACACCAGACAGCAAATCTTTTTATACTGTTGAACCACACAGATGCTCTGAATGCCACCATTCTGGAATTTCTCAATTCTCACTAGGATTACAGACTTTCAAATAGAACAATGCAAAGGGAAAATGGTGTGCTAATAATGCAGCGAGGGATCCTTGGTGCTCCCTGAGCTTGGTTGCTTTCTTGCCGATCTTTCATTACCCAAACTAGATAAGATCATCAGTGCTATTAGGAAGTGGAATTTGGTCTCATTTTATACCTTCGTGTCTTGTCTGTCAGTACTGTTGGAAATTGTCTTGGCAGTTCTTTGGTTGGGCTGTTTACTGTTAGCTTCTTCGGCAGTTCATTGATTGGAGTATTGTTTGCTTCATGATTGTTACCCTAATGTTAATCTTGG
Source organism: Thamnophis elegans (assembly GCF_009769535.1). NCBI lineage: Eukaryota > Metazoa > Chordata > Lepidosauria > Squamata > Natricidae > Thamnophis > Thamnophis elegans. Next base: position 124,455,104 of record NC_045542.1, on the reverse strand, counting down.
TATCATCTGGGTGTTGATTACTGGTGAAGTGGTGTTTTGGTCTTTTTGTTCCCTTTTGTCTTGGCCCTGTCTGAGCCTGGGTACAAGGAAGAAGACAAGACAGAGCTGGGGCCAACAGAGGAGGATGGCACAGCCACTCTGGCCCTGGAGGAGTGATTGGGGGAGCAGGATCAGGCAGTCCTGGATCTGCCGGGCCTTGGAGGGTGGCCAGTGATGGAGGGAGGTTGAAGGATGACTGAGCAAGAGAGGAGGAGAGGGAAAGATAGGCAGCAGAGAAGAGGAGCTCCAGAGCTCCAGAAAGGAGCAATTTCCTCCCCCATCTGATCCTTGAATACAGAGGGTAGAGAGGAGGTGTGATCAGTGCAGGCTGAACTGAATGCTCAGGGGGGGGGGAGCCCCACCCCTCATCACAAGGCTTACCTGGGGAATAAAATTTGATTTGATTTTGATTTTGATTTTATTAACATTTGTAGGCCGCCCTTTTCCCTGAGGGGACTCAGGGCGGCTCACATAAAATCAGGGAGGGGAAGTACAAACAATAACATAGACACATATAATAAAAGTAATAAGCAACATACATTCATCATTCGGGAGGGGTGGCTATCCTTGTCCCCAGGCCTGACGGGCTAGCCAGTTCTTGAGGGCTGTGCGGAAGGCCTGGACGGTGGTGAGGGTACGAATCTCCACGGGGAGTTCGTTCCAAAGGGTCGGGGCAACTACTGAGAAGGCCCTCCTCCTTGTAGTTGCCAGCCGGCACTGGCTGGCAACTACAAATTTAAAGAGATGTTGTGGGGAGAGGCACTTGTCAGGAACAAGCATTGTGTTTTTTCCAGCCACGCTTGCAGTTACTGACAGCCCACCTTGTCTTACTGCACTTAGCCCTGCTTTGCTTTATCTGGTCTGGCTGTGAGCAAGTATTCAGTGACACAGCTCTGCTTCGGGCTGTGCTTCATCCCCAGCAACCCGTCTGTGCAGTGAGGACTCTGAACTGTGTTTGCTCTCAGAAACTGGCTGCTTCTCTGGATTCACAGCAGCCAGGAACTAGTAGAGGTGCATGTGTGGGTTTCAACTTACAGTGAAGTGTGGGAACTTTGGGAGGAAAAGTTGGAACAATAAAAGAGAGCTAAGTCTTCATTCCAAAGTGCTGCTTTCCGTGCCCAGCCCCAGGTTATCACACCTTTTTTTTGCTTGTTGATTATCTCTTTGGTATGTAGATGTTGCTTATGTCAGTGTGTCTGTTGAAATCCCTCATTTGAACCTCAAGTTACAAATATTGTCCTCTATCAGTAAAAAAAAAGCAGTGTGTGTCACTGGACTTATCCAGTGGACTTTAGGAACAGAAGTTATACATTTTTTATTTTTGCTAGTTATTCGTGTACTAGAAATAGAAGCTTTAAACTAATCTTAATTCAGATTTATTTAAAAAAATATTCATTGCAGATGAAATGTCAAAGCTTATTATTATGTGATGAATGAAGAAATTGGAAAACTAATGGCATCTTTGAAACCTGATATTTAAGCTCTGTCAGAAGAACATTTCTACATTACTGTGAATAAAGATGTCAGTTAATTCAGAATGGATGGTGTTAAATCACCCATCAAGTACAGCAATCTAGTACTTTTGGTGCCCAATTAAAACTTCTCCACTTGCTCCTTTTAAAAAAAAATCAGACATTGTTTTCATTTAAGCAAATTAATACTAAGTTACATTTCAAATGTTAGAAATTTGTTTTTGTACATTTCCCCCCATTGTCTGGAAACTATATCAATAAAATGTAATAGAAAACTGAAAGTAAAATTAGTGCAAAGTATGCACTTAATAATACCCCAGTGGTAACTCATTAATATGTCAACAAATACACATATGCATGATCTTATACACTTATAATTCTTCAAGAAATTGCTTTTTTATTTTATGTAATGTTTTTGACAACTCTTCTGTTTTAAGTTTAAGCTGGTCTCGTTTTGTTAAATTCCACCTGTGTAACAAAAGCAAAAGATGAATAGGAAAATTTACTACTAAGTTCTGATCTATGAGATGCTGCATTTATGTTGTCATGAATGTTTTTAGTTCTTTGCAAGGTATGAAGAATCAAAACAAGAACAGGCCAAAGCAAGTCAGTAATTCCTAGCACAAATATCAGAGTCAACTCTGAGAAACCTTTTGATTTCTTTTATTTTGGGCTCGAATTGTACTCATCTGCCAAAGTTACTTTTCACTGAATCTGTTATGATCAGAGCTTGAGATGAGATTGCATGATGATGGGAGGCCATCAAACAAATGTTGCCCTTGTATTTTTCATCTCAAGATCTGACACATAAGTTGCAGCATCTTCATGAGCAAGTCATCATGCTTAATTGATTACTTATCTTGCATCCCTCATTTTAAGGATATTTATTATTTTTACAAATAACTCAAACACATCCAATACATCTTCCTCCTTCTGTTTTCCCTACAACAGCAAACTTGAAAGGTGGGTTGAACTGAGAGAGAGTGACTGGCCCAAAGTCATCCAGCTGGTTTCATAGCTAAGGTGGCTTGAACTCACATTCTTCCACTTTCTAGCCTGGTGTCTTAATCACTAGACCAAACTGGTTCTAATTACTTGTATTGGGGTAATAGTTCCTGACAGAGCTAGTGACTGTCCAATAAATGTAATGCTCATAGCTTCTTAAATTTTCTTTTACGAAAATCTTTCTTTATGAAAATGATCTCCTTTGTTACTTTGCTTCAGCAAATTCCATTTCCTTGTCAATCTCTTTTTATTCAACTTCAATTTGGAAATGGTTCTGTTGACATCCTTATTTCCATGGCAGCAGGGTATCATCTTTTAAAAAACAACTGCAGCATCATGCACAGTTGGAAAAACATTATAATATGATCAAAATGGTACTTTTAAAGAAGGAAATGATTTGTGACTTGCTGAAATAAAGATTAGTTTCCTTAGATTTAAGAACTAACAAACCCCTGAATCATTGAATTTTTTTTAAAAAAGAATCCTATCATATATTCTTGTAATATTTTAAACATTTTTTTGCAGGAAAATGTACCTTACCCCTTTACCTTCACAAATAGAACAGACAGGCAAGTATACAGAGCAGAAGCATTCAGAAAGAATATAGAGCATTTAGCAGACTTTTAGAGTGAAAATGAAATTTGCTTTATTGAAGCTTTCCATTAGAATGTCGCCATGCTTGCTTCTTGGTCTGTTATAATGTTCTACCATATATAGCCTGTTCCTTCCTGATTAAAAAGAATCCATGCTGGTTATGTGACAATAAAAAATAATAATTAAGTACCTGCAGGCATACATAGAAATCCCTCCCAAACCCTGAGATTTCATTTCCTCTCATCCCTACAAATTCATTTCTACTTTAGCAAATACTGAACTAGCTTTTATATATAAGCTAGAAGCTGTATTTCAAAAGAAAGTGATAAATCAACCAGCTACAAATTTTCTGGGGTTCTCTCAAGGCATCAAAAATTATGGATTTCTCAGGCATGAGAATTGATTTAAAAAATTATTATACAAGCCATCCATGGAACTGTATGTTTCTTTAAAAAAGTAGTTTGTTTTAAAGTCAAAATTCTTGATTTACACCTATTGACAAACTCAGAACCTGGGAAGAATAAATTGAATTCAGACTAACTCATTCATCGGGGCGGGGGGGAGCAGGGGATGTAAGAACACTTTAGCCTACTACTTTTGTGTTTGTAAGGAGATGCTGCCTATTTTCCATTATGCAAATAAACTGATGTGGTTTTCTCTTCTTGTAAAAATTATATCATTCAAAGGTAAGCTGCCTTTCCTTATTTTCAGTAAGATATGGTGGTGCCAGATTTTGTTATAATATCGACCTGGAAGCAAATTCTTTCTCTTTGAATTATTGTTTGTTTGTTTGTTCGTCAAATATGTACGAGATAACAGGTATAAGTATAAACATGGGCATGAACAAAGGAAATGAGTACAAATAAATGGGGACAGTAATACAGGGATGGTAGGCACACTGGTCCACTTATGCACACCCCCTTTATGCACCTCTTAAGACTGGGAAGTCCAGGGGAGACAGTTTGAGATTGAAGCTGTGGGGGTTTGAGGATAAAACCACAATTAGGTAGTGCATTCCAGGAATTGACCACTCTGTTGCTGAAGTCGTATTTTCTGCAATCGAGTTTGAAGCAGTTTACCTTGAGTTTGTATTGATTGTTTGCTCATGTATTATTGTGGTTGAAGGTGAAGAAGTTGTTGACAGGCAAGATGTTGTAGCAGACAATTTTGTGTGCTAAGTTTAGATCGGACCGTAGACTGTGCGGTTCCAGATTGTCCAAAGCCAAAAAATTTCAAGCCTGGTGGCATAAGGGATTCTATTGTGAGTAGAGGTGTGGAGTACTCTTCTCATGAAGTACCTCTGAACCTGCTCAATTGTGTTAATGTCTGATATGCAGTGTGAGTTCCTGGCGGACGAGCTGTATTCAAGAATTGGCCTGACAAAGGTTTTGTGTACCCTTGTTATAAATACAGTGTTAACTGAGAAGAAGCTTCACAATTTTTGGCAATGCTGTTACAGTGAGCTCTGGAGCTTAGATAATTTTAAATGAGTACTCCTAGGTTTTTGACAGATTGAGGGTCGTCTACGATATTGTTTCCACCCATTTGAATTACATGTTAAGCTAAATCTCCTATCAAGTTTATCTTTGTTTACAATGTTCCTTCTCATCCTCTGTTCATGTCTATTTAATTTTTCTATTGTCCCTACCCTTCACCCATATGATTGACATTTTGTTTTTCAATGGAGAGAAGCAAACACACAAAAAAGTTAGAAATGATATAATGCCAAAAAAGGCAATATTCAATTTGGATTATGTGTATGTTTTAAAGCATTACAGCTTAATTAAATTGAATTTCAGCATTCCCAGGTTAAAAGTTGCTCTATTTTACTCATCTATGTGAAGTGGAATGGTTGAATGTGTTGACCTCACTAATAAAGGCATTCTTCTACTAACCAGAATCGACTGAGGATAAGGTGGTTTTTTAAACCTACCAGCCGACTTTGTGAGGCTCACAAAAACTGGTCTCAATGGAGATTCTCTCCATTTAACATGGTGAATAAGTCACAAATCTGTACAGGTAGTCCTCAATTTACAACAGTTTATTTAGTGACTGTTCAAAGTTACAACTGCACTGAAAAAAATGACTTATGACCACTTTTTACACTTATGAATGACTATTGTAGCATCCCTGTTGTCATGTGATCAGAATTCATGCATTGGGCGATTGATTCATGTTTATGACAGTTGCAATGTTCCAGGGTCATGTGATTCCCTTTTGTGACTTTCTGACAAGCAAAATCAATGGGAAATCCAGATTCACTTAAAAGCCATCTTACTAACTTGCCACCTCCAATGATTCACTTAACAACTGTGGCAAGAAAGGTCATAGAATGGGGCAAAACTACTTTACAAATGTCTCACTTAGCAACATATATTTTGGGCTCAATTGTGGTCGTAAGTCCTGCATTAGACTTGATAGCCATGATTTGTTCCATGTAAATTGGATGTGATCATATATGGCTTCAGAGTTGACAAATTCAGCCAGAATTTAGGAACGTTTGGGGAAATATTGTAGCAACAATAGTTAGTGGACTTGCCAGCAGTAAGGCATATGGAATAAAGATAGTGACCATAACTGTTTTGTATGCTGCTTTCATTTTTTTATTTTATTTTTCAGACTCTCCACAACCTCTTTGTCTCAACCTAATTTTCCTCCCCAAATTTCTTGTACTTTGTGGTTCCTTCAGGTTTTAGTTTTTCCTACCCCTGTCTGGTAATCTGACCTTAGAAAGGCCACTTAAAGAGGAAAAAAAAAACCTTAGTGATGAAATTCCTTGAAATGGAAAACAGGTTAGATGCTTCTGTTGTTGTTTTTGTAAGGGCAACAAATCTGGCTTAGACCTTTTCCTGCTTCTAAATATCCATCCTCAAGTCAGTACAACATACTTTACAGCATACACATTTACCAAACTAATTCTGCCTCTTTGCAGTCCGGATTCCATTAAATGGCAAGGAATTCTGAAACATGCAAACACCATTAATGCAGGGCCTTTTAAAGTGGGGTCATTTGGGCAGGTAATGGAGATAATGAACAATGTGTAATTGTTTGTTTGTAAGTCAAGGATTTAATTTGGGGCCATCACTATAGAGACACTTGATTCTGAGTTCTTTTTTTGTGTGTGATGGTTTTTACATTATTTAAGATACTGAAAGGGAATAATTGAGAGGGGGGAGGAATTGAGAACCACTGCATTAAAATGAGTGATTTTGAGAAATGGATGTCAAGTATTTATCAAATAAATCCAAATTTATTTATTAAATGTATTTGCCATGGCAAGATGGGCAGCAAACAAATTTAATACATAAATTAAATAAATAAATATTACATTACATTCATGAAAGAGAGTGCTAGATGTCAACTAGAAATGTATGGAAATTCTGTTTCACCATCAAACTATCGAACTATTCAATGGTTGTCAACAGTTTGCAATGTTGACCATTTCTGAAATAAAACAAATATTTACTTCTAATTGTATTGTTCAAATCTTTGGGAAGCTTAACTCTAATTTGTGCCTACTTGGGAGTTTGACAAAACCTGTATTTCACTCCTCCTCCTCCTCCTCCTCCTCCTCCTCCTCCTCCTCCTCCTCCTCCTCCTCCTCCTCCTCCTCCGCCTCCTCCGCCTCCGCCTCCGCCTCCTCCTCTTTTACCACTTCAGGTTATCTCTGTTTTACCTTCATGAGTATGCATTTTTTTGCCTAAGATACAGTAGGTAGATCATCTGAATTCAGCATCAGAAAGATTGATAGATACTTCAATAAATGTGCAAATTTATACACACAACAATGGTGCCATTTCTTCATCAAAAGGTTCTTGAGAGCTGACCATGCACCGTCCATGGTAGTTAAGTAATCTAAAGCCCAGCAAGATGTAAATTTCAGATTCTTTAATAATCTCTTTCAGATTTATATTTATTACAAATTTACCTGCTTATTGTCAGGTATGTAGCATTACCTTGGGAACAAATTGGCAATTTATAATTCATCACTGACCTGACTACTCAAGAACCGAATTTAGTGAATGAACCAGACTTGTAGTAAAAATAGTTTTTTAAAAAAAGACTGACTTGAGCAGATGTTGTTTGCTTTGTACATCTAAGTTGATGACTATGTACCTAGGAATGGCAATGCTCCTTCAGGGAGTAGAGATGATAAAAAAGGGACTACAAAGATGCAAGATGTATTGGAGCAAAAATGAGAAGAGCGAGAGAGAAAATTAAAAGTATGATAACGTGTTTTTGCAGAGTCTTCGATGCCATCCGTACTTATATTTACTCCCCCTCCCCGACTAGAGTAAAAAGCAAAAAACCTAAAGCTCTGAATGTGATTCTGTAACAATTTAATCACATACACTTCTAATATGTTTATCTAGCCCCTTGGTAAGCAGTGAAAATATTCTATTAGTCTAGATGGGCTTTTTATATATAAATTTGAAAAACAGTTTGATTTGTTACTTGGAATCAGGATCAATTAATCCAATGGGAATTATTAGTTGACATACATACTGTACGGCCAGCCTCTCCCCTTTATTCAGGAAAGCAAAGACTTTTAAAACTTGGCATTTCAAAATGAGACTTTTATTGAAAAGGGGTGATAGCAGGGCAAATACAGGTTCCTCAGGCCATACAATTAAGAAAAAAAGGAATTAGACTGTCCCAACTCCCAACTGTCCGCTGTGGATTCAGTCAATGGACAGGTGTGAAGATGTTACTGCTCTGAGAAAAGAGAGCTTTCTCAAAGCCATCTTCTGACTCTGCTGTCCACATGGCCCACTCCCCCCTGTACATTCACGGAGAGGTGAGAAATAGCCAGGCAGTGGAGTTGCCAGGCAATGTTTATAAATCAGATGAAAGGTTATACAAGAATGCAATGCAAGATGGAAGACACATCTTGGGGAAAGGAAAATAGCAAAGAATTGTAACGAATTATAATTCTCTCCCCCTTCCTCTGACAAATGACAGCTATACGGATCTGACACATACCTACATACGTACGTACATACAAAGAAACATACATTTGAAGATACTCAAGAGTTGGTTAGAAGACAAGCAGCTATATAAATGTTTCAAATAACTAAAATAGTAGAAGTATGGCACTTGTTGTCCCTCTCCATTTCATAGGGTTTTTGTTTGTTTGTTTATATCTCAAATATTCAGGGAACCATTCAGAAATTTATGCCATAGAATTATTGTTGAGAACAAGATATATAAGCCATGGGACTGCTCCCTGAAAATGCAGATGAACATGCAAAGTGGCGTTCAATGATCCGAAAAGAGGACCTGCACCTGTGGGAATACGCTAGGAAGAAGAAGGGTTATTGCTGGGAAAAAATATTATTGGATGAAGGCTTCCTTTTTTCAGTAAAAAGCAGAGAAAATAGCCCCATTTATTGTATTTAAAACACCTTTGTATTTTTCTTATGCATCCCAGTGTCACTTTCCTACCTGAGCCAAGAGAAATGTATTCAATTTCACATTTTTCTTATTTAAGAATCAAACTGCTTCTTGAAGTTGTCCTGCCTCACTAAACGACTGGAGTTTGGGGAGGTATCATGCTAGAGGTGGTAGTGTCTGATAAACTGGATTTATTGTTATTTGTAGACAATGGTTATTGTTGTGACTCAGCAGATGTCTGCTGTGAGTCTTTTTGGGGTACAAGATTTGTTATGCAGCTGGGGCTTGTTAGGGGCAGGTTTGGAGATAAAAGGATGGATGCTGCCGCGCCCTAGTCGCAGGAGTCAACGTTCCTTCGTGTGTACAACATTGCTTGATACACTTGGATTAGTGCTTTGGTGTTTCCTGTAACCCTGATTCAAGGCTACACTTGGAAAAGTGCATTGCTTATAAGAGTTGTTTTGTTTTCATTCTGTTATCTCGTTCGAGACTGTATTTATGTTACTTTTGGGCTCGAAGCCAGTCTGAGCTGAGAACTGATAAAGAAAGTTCCTTTTAAGTTTATTCATCTTGCCGTTTGTTAAGAGATGTGAAGGGGGGACAGAACAGGTTATTAATGAAATGGATGATAATCAGTGCAAAATGATAGCAGAATATAACAGCCTGAGGAAGTTCAAATATCAAATCACTACAGATGTTTAAACGTTAGGGGAAATTCACCCAGTACCAGACTGATTCAGCAGCTGCATTTACGTCCGGTTTATCCACAATTAAATCTAGGCAAATACGTAAACTTGCTTCATCAAAAGCAAGTTAATGGAAGTTTGGGGTGCAAGGCTGATAGAAATAATATCTACCAATTAGTATTCCTGTGATGAAAATTATTTGAAAGATAGCTTCATTGACTTTCACTTAAGGGCTGATGAAGATAGAAAGTAACAGATGAGCATCTGGAAGGCTAATTGTATTACAGCTAAAACTAATTGTGTTGTACGTGTGTTGAGTTTATCAATTCATAAGTCCCATTAACACTTCTTTTTTCTCTCTAGATACCCCAAATCAGTTATGCTTCAACTGCACCAGAGTTAAGTGATGACCGGCGCTACGATTTCTTCTCACGGGTTGTTCCTCCAGATTCCTTCCAAGCACAGGCAATGGTGGACATTGTGAGAGCTTTGGGATGGAACTATGTTTCCACCTTGGCTTCTGAAGGCAGCTATGGTGAAAAAGGCATGGAATCCTTTATACAAATTTCCAGAGAGTCAGGTAGGTGAAGAATCATCCTGCATGTAATATAATATTGTATAAATTATAATTAAATATTTTATAAATAAATACCTAAAGTTGTGCATGTAAATGTGTACATATGCCTGATTCAGAATATTTTTTTAAACATTTCTGTATTTTATCATTTTCTTTCAAAGGTCCTTCAAGCTGTTCTTGACTTTTGTAGGAATTTTCAGATATAAGCATTTAGAAGTCAGAGGAATAAATGCCATTAATACTCTGTTAGGAAAAAAAAGAACAATGAAATTATATCAAATTTTTGATCCCCCACTGTTAGAAATCTTATATTTTGGAATGACAATATTGAGTCTTTATCTCTTCAAGTCAGGAGTACTTCTGAAGCTGATAATTTTTTAGATACAGACTCTGTATCAGATAGTTCTTGTATATTTTTTTCATATAATTTCACACTTTTTAAAATTGTATGGGCTGCTTTAAGAAGGAAATCTCTTGTTTTTTGATAGAGGGATCAAATTTTATTACCTCTGAAATAGTATTGAACTAACCCTGAGATTTGTATTCGAGGACTGCATAGAGGTTTATGAAGATACTCCCTTGCTACTCCAACAATTTCAAATAAATCAATGATTTTTAAATGTTTATGTGTTGGCCATCTTTTGCTGCTTAAGGAGTATGCTAAGCAACTTCTCCTACATTTAATTAAAATGCTCAAACCAGATTCTGTAGCAGATTCTGGCATTAGTATACACTCTTTTGCTGATGTGTAGTATAATCTAGATTGGTAACTGTGGGAAAGCACTATTCTATATAGGTTTGTCTGGTGTTGTGACGAATCTCACTGATAAGTCCTTGACAAATTTCGAAACAATCCCAGAATACTTGGGGAACATAGTATGAAAGCCATTAATATAAATATATACAGTCTGTTTCTCTACAATAGAATATGTCATCTATTTAATGCTTGTGAAAGAAATGATTTCTCATCATTCTGGAACATCCCAAGGTACAGGAAAGCTAATCTTTTGTTAGTTCAAATTCTTAAAATATTTGATAGATAAATTAAGATTACATGAAAAGAAGTTAATTAAGTAAAAGGATTTTGCTGTGGTTGTTTATTATTGCCTTAGTAGCTTGAGAAAACAATATGATGCATTTAGATAAAATCATTCATTGTATCTGTTGTGTACTAAACATATTAGAACAATAATAATGACAACGGTTGAAATAAAAAGAGAACATTCACAGAAAATAATCCAAAGTTGACATTGTTCACTAAAATATCATAATGATGGGGAAATATATACAAAATGTATTTATTGTGTTGTTCGGAGTGTGTTGTATCACATGTGATATCACAATAATTTAGTGTGGGAAAAGTCAATTCCAATATTTTTGCTTGTTCCTTGATTACAAGGAGAACAAATAGAATTACATCAAATGCAAAAAACATCATACAGTTATGTGTTTATTTGCCATTGGATCAAATACCTTTGTGGTATTTATTCAATATTAGTCTTGTTGGGAAGCCGTTCACCTGCCTAAACTGGAAAATGGCATGCCCAATTTAGTGAAACCCACGTTCTTTGAAAGTGATTGATGGAACTTAGGATATGAATGATTGAGAACCATTGCTATACATCTGATTTGTAACTGAAACATATATTAATTTATTAAATGCATTATTCTCCAGACCAGAGACAGGGAACTTGTAGCCTTCCCAATGTCACCAAAATGCAATATTCAACGTTGCTCATCACTGGCTTAATAGTTCTGAAAGATTCAGAAGGCCACACATTTTCTACTCCTAATTGAAAGCTCTTGAAATAAATGAAGTTAATTAATTTCTTTGGCTAAACATTTTGTGCTAAAATGAACTAGATCAGTGGTGAGATTCAATTTTTTTTACTACTGGTTCTGTGGGTGTGGCATGGCTTGATGGGCATGGCAGGAGAAGGTTACTACAAAATCCCCATTCCCTCCCCACCCCACTAACCTGCTTTCCAGCTCCATTCTCCTGTTGAGGGCAACAAAAGAAGATCAGCTGGGAGGCAGTGGGGGTGGGGCCAGTCTATTTGCCGGTTCTCCGAACTACTCAAAATTGCCATTACCAGTTCTCCAGAACTGGCTGAATACAACCTCTGAACTAAATTAAGCAAATACATAGTATAAGATTACAAATTCCTATTAAATATTTATTAGATAGATTTGCTATCCAATGAGATTTTTTTTAATCTAAAACAGTTCATGTGAAGAATGTGAACACCAGATCACTCTGATTGATTATTTAGATTCAATAATCAGTAAGATAGCTGCAGAATCTAGATGTTTGGTCTGCCTACATTATTCATATATTAAAGAGCACCTCCATAATTACTAATGTTATAAACTGTCACTGAGTAATTAAAGATATTCTATTCTTTATTCATGTAACAATTTGCTTTTGTGGCAGTGCTGCAGTTTAAAAAAGAATTCTTTATGAGAAAGATTCTTCATATTGGTATTGAAAAAAATGTTGGTGTTTGCTTGCATTTTCCCATTTGTCTGGATACATATTTATCTAATATCATATAGGGAAAATTTCTGAGATTCAGTGACATAGGAATGGATGAAAACTCACATTTGTGTTAATAATGGAAATACAAGTTTATTCATTTCCAAAGCTAAAATTATAGCTTTTGCATTGCTGAATTGTGCACATGTGTAGCTATTGCCTACTGATTAAGATATCTATGTAAAATTAGCAACACATCAAATAGGTGCTGATAGAAATGATTCAATCATATTTTCAATATGCATATTAATTTATTTAGATTGAAATAAAGCTGCTAATTGTTAGAAAACAATTCAGTTTAAAAAAAACATAATCTTCCTGCTTAAAATAATCAATCATACACTTACAATGCTTTAGAGTTCTAGAATATTTGAATTTTAAATTTTTTAAATGATACCAACATCCACTGGCTTCTAATCAATATTCCAAGTTCCAGCTTTGATTTAAAAAAATCACTTCCATGATGGATTCATTGTTCACCCACAGCACTTATGACAACTGTTTTTGGTTTCATGCCACTATTTATTTCTCCAAGCCATTATTTTAATGGCTTGTAGATTAGATATATATTGGGGAAATAGGGTACAGTTTCTCCTCATTTATTATACATGGATATCTTGCTTCCCATCCATGAAATGTTATTCCACTAATTCCTTCTCTTCCAATAGGTTTTTCAGTGAAAATTATGATAGATAGAAATACGATTGTTATACATCACGATATGAAAGCTCATTCCAGATTTGTTTCTAATTAGAGACTTTATCCAGTTTAGATTGATGATGTGACGATGTTATCCATTCAGTGATGTCTAGTTCTTGACAATTCTATGGGCCAGGTCTCACCACGTCTTCTAATCTTGCACTATTTTCAGTCCAGATTTGTATTGCCTAATGTTTTTTCCAACTTGGATAGAAAGGCATACTTTGGGAATAGCACAAATCATGAAGTAGAAAGGAAAAAGTCATGCGTGAGAAGTGCAAGAGCTGATACTTAAGCATTGAACTCTGAATCTGTAGATCATTTGTAGATATACTGCCATCTTCCATGGTGATTAAGGACTTTTATGATGGTGTTTTGTCTGTCATATTTACTTCTTCTAAGTCTGGCAGGATTATTTCCAGAAAGGTATACTTGGCTCAGAAATTCTGATTTGGATTCGGAAAACTTGAATTGGCAAAATGTAACAGATTTCTTGCATATATATTACCTTGATATATATTATCTATATCTATACATATCATCTATATGTATTATTTTAATATATATATCTTCTATATCTATACATATCATCTATATGTATTATCTTAATATATATATCTTCTATCTATCTATCTATCTATCTATCCATCCATCCATCCATCTATCATCCATCTATCTATCTATCTATCTATCTATCTATCTATCTATCTATCTATCTATCTATCATCTATCTTATCTTCATATATCAGATAATAGATAGAAATCTAATAGCTGCACATTCTGTTTTATACTGACTTATAAGGCATGGGGCAGCCCTTTCCTTCAATCGACAGCAAGAGTCTTTCTGCCATGAATAGGATGGGGGGGGGGGGAACCCCTTTGTTTTCTGTCAAGGGACTTATTGGAAGGAAAATTAAACTGATCTCCAATAGGCTTCAGGCCTATTTTGGAAAAAAAAATGGTTCCAAGCAGTATAGAATATCAGTTTCCTCTGGCAGTCTCGTGCAAGTAATGGCTCAAAAAAAGGGGCCAAAAGATCTACTTGTGAAATATTGTAATGTTGTATGGTAACAACAAGCTGCTATAGGAAAAAACAATTATTTAAAGGGATAAGCTATTGCAATTTTCTTTCTAATCTAACGTTGCAATAAATAGTATTTAGTATGTGAGGTCAGGGCTGGATTACAAATGTTGAGACAGTACTTTTGTACGATATCCTTAACAAGAATTTAGCCTAGTTTGTGGAAACGTAAAAATTAGATTAACCATGAATAAGCATGCCGTATGTGACCTTTAGCAGTGGAACTGGAACTGATCTACTAGGAAGCAAAATGAAATGGGTAGAAATTGATACAAAATAGAAGTAGCTTCTGCTGAAATTTTCTGAGAAATTCCAACCATTTCAATGATTAGGATGAACGTTTCTCAGGGAATGCTTTTATCTGTCTGAATCTGGCCTATTTATTGTTGTATTCAGTATGATGTGGATGATAACAAGAATTCAGAGCAGAGTGGAGCAATTTGGGATTTTTGAAACTAGAAGTTGATATCGAAATCTATCTCTAAATTGCCTCATGACTCCTTCAAGATCCTCCACGAAACTGCCCTGCCGTTCTATAGCAGTTGGGAATATGCTGAACAGAAAGGAAGCATCCCCATCAAACTAGATAAATGGACTGGTTTTATATTCTGTTTTGCTTTCTAGTTTTCTGTAACACTTTTATGGAAGTGTTGGGTTCAGTATCTGACAGGACCACTTTGAAATTTCAGTGATCATTGTAATCAGACTTCCATCAGCTGCTCTGATCTCAGCACCCTGGGGACAGCAGTGGAGAAAACTTGAAATAACTTAACTTTTTGCTCACCACACTCTTCTAGGTTTAGACAATTCTTTATTGCTTTATTACCATTGGTTTTCTAATATTGTTGTGTTTTATATTGTTGTAAGACACCAAGAAATGTGTTTTACAAGACGGGTAGCCATACAAAGTCTTTTAAAATAAGCATCTGAGTAAATAAGAAAGTATGTAAACATTTGGCTGATTTATCTACTTGATTGCAGTGATGGAATTCAAATAATTTAACAAGCGCTTCACCCAGGATCAGGTTGACTGTCTTGGGAGGCATGGCCTGTTCCCATTCTCCAGCTCCATTGCACTTGCGGGATGAGCCTCCAATGATGGCCAACCAGACCCTGGGTGAACCAGTTGTTAATTTACCCCTCAGCTATCAAAGTGGATCCTGGGCACTGCGCTGCAATGGAAAAATGGGAAATGGAACAGCCGGCAGAGGGAAGGAAGAGAAGCAGGGAAAAGAAAGAAAGAAAGTGGCCTTCTCCTTGCCTCACACTGGTTGCTCCATTGCCCATTTCTCCATTGCAGCACAGGTAATTTAACAACAGGTTCACCCATACCAGTGTGAACTGGCTGAATCTCACCACTGCTTGATTGGCTTAACAATTGCATTGTTGTTCTCTTAGATGTTTTCCTCAGAGTTGGCCTTATCTATACATTTATTCCTTGCCACAATCTTTTCCTTTTGTCCTTTTGTACTCCCTTTTCCTCTAACTATTTGTTTGAAAATAGCTACAGAAACATCTCAAAATAGGATTTTGAGCAGGTAGAAACTGTTTTGTTTAAGTATCATCTGCCTGTTTACCTATCTAAATTAGGCACGTGTAAAACATAATTTTCAGTGCAATGTGGCATTCTTCCTCCACTTACAATATGCTAAATTTTCTGCAAATTTCATCCCATCTTAATGAGAGAAAAATCCAATTTACAGTATTTACAAAGTGAGTTTTCCCATAATTTGTGCTGTGAAGTTCAGTTGATTGTGCTATCCCAAAAGGAATGTAAGACACACTGTTCTATTTTTCAAGAGTTGATCCAGACTTGAGAGAGGCCAGATACCTTTGCATATATCAAGCAATGTGCAAAGGCATTGCAAATGTTTAAAAACATTAAAAATCCACTGTCTAAAGTAGTTTTATTCATTCTATTTAGCCCAGTATACCCCTTTTCTTATATAATTATCCTGATAAATTCTTATTCCTTTGCAAATCCCTCTTCAGATGCACAGACCTGGCATATTTTTAAAACACAGCTTTCCTGAATGTGAACTTTCCAAGGTGATACTGCTGAATCACAGCCAAATTTATCACCTAGCTGTTGTTCTTATAATTAATGTATGTATGTATGTATGTATGTATGTATGTATGTATGTATGTATGTATGTACCTACCTACCTACCTACCTACCTACCTACCTATCAATCTATCATTTGCATACCCATCTCTCTCTCTTTCTCTCTCTCTCTCTCTCTCTCTCACACACACACACACACACACACACACACACACAATATTATTATTTTAAAAACAACAGTAAATAACAACCAAAATATCCTTGCTACCACACCAAACCAATCATACTATTATCCTGCTGACTAAAGCTTCATTCTAGCCCAATGCTTAGAGGAACAACTAAATATTTTCAGCCTTCTGGAGTGCTAAAGGGATAGGGACAACTAGAATCTCAGTTGGCAGATAATTCCAAAAGGCTGGAGCAGCTGCAGAGAAAGCACACTTCCAAGATCCCATCAGATGACAGCATGTAAAGGAGCATTCCCACTCTATCTGATCTAGTGGGATGGGTATATGCCTCAGGGAGAAATGACCCTGCAAACATTTCAATTTCAATTTAATAAAATTTGTATGCAGCCCACTCCGTTGGGACTCTGGGCGGCTTACAGGCAAGATAAAAAAGCATTTAAAATTTAAGATAAAAGATACAATTATTAAAATTACACACCATCCATTCTGTCTAAGTGGGGCTGGATATTGATCAACAGCCCTAGGCCTGCCGGAACAGCCAGGTCTTGGTGGCTTTACAGAAGGCAGGGAGAGTGGTAAGGGTCCGGATCTCTATGGGAAGATCATTCCACAGGGCCGGTGCAGCTACAGAGAAGGCCCTCCCCGGGGGGCCGCCAGCCAGCATTGTCCGGTCGACCGCACCCAGAGGAGGCCCAACCTGTGCAATCTTATTGGTCATTGGAGGTAAGTGGCAGGAGGCGGTCTCTCAGGTAGCCAGGTCCTAAAAAATGTAGGGCTTTAAAAGTAACGACTAGCACCTTGAAGCGTGTCCGGAGACCAATGGGGAGCCAGTGCAGCTCGCGGAGGATGGGTGTAACATGGGTGTATCTAGGTACACTCAATATTGCTCACGCAGCTGCATTCTGGACCAACTGCAGTCTTCGAACACTCTTCAGGGGCAGCCCCATGTAGAGCGTGTTACAGTAATCCAGTTTTGAGTTGACGAGGGCATGAGTGACCATTCGAAGTGCCTCCCGGTCCAGGTAAGGCCGCAACTGGTGCACCAGGCGAACCTGGGCAAAAGCCCCCCTGGTCACAGCTGACAGGTGGTGTTCTAATGTCAGCTGCGGGTCCAGGAGGACACCCAAATTGCGGGCCCTCTCTGAGGGGTGTATAATTTCACCCCCCAGGCTAAGAGGTGGAACGTCTGGACTATCCTTGGGAGGCAACATCAATAGCCACTTGGTCTTGTCTGTATTTAGTGCAAGCTTGTTAGCTCCCATCCAGACCCTGACAGCCTCCAGGCACTGGCACATCACTTCCACCGCTTCGCTGAGTTGGCACGGGGTAGACAGTTACAATTGAGTATCGTCCGCATGATGATATTTGATCCCGTGCCGGCGTATGATCTCACGCTTCAAGCCAGCGGCTTCATGTAGATATTAAATAGGAGGGGGGACAGGACCGAACCCTGTGGCACCCCATATTTGAGGGGCCTAGGGGTTGATCTCTGTCCTCCAACCAACACCGACTGCGAGAGGTAAGAGGAGAACCACCTTAAGATCATGCCTCCCACTTCTACCTCCTGTAACTGTTGCAGAAGGATACCATGGTCGATGGTATCGAAGGCCGCTGAGAGGTCAAGAAGCACTAGGTTAGAGGAATGTCCTCTATCCCTGGCCCGCCAGAGATCATTGATCAGCGTGATCAAAGCAGTTTCGGTGCCGTAACCAGGCCTGAAATCCAACTGAAAGGGATCCAGATAATCTGCTTCATCCAATGTCCGTCGGAGTTGAAAGGCCACCACCTTCTCAACAACCTTCCCTACGAATGGGAGGTTGGAGACTGGGTGATAGTTGTTTAAGATGGCTGGATCCAGGGAAGGTTTCTTAAGGAGGGGTCTCACCACTGCATCCTTTAGAGAGTGCGGGAAGGATCCCTCCCGAAGAGAGGTGTTAACAATCCTCTGAAGCCAGCCACGTGTCACCTCCCTGCTGGTCAAGACCAGCCAGGAGGGACATGGGTCCAGTAAACAGGTGGAGGCACTCACCGCTCCCATGGCCTTGTCCACTTCCTCAGGAGTGACAAGTTGGAACTCACTCCACAAAATCCGATCAAGACCTTCCCCCGGCATCTCGGCTGGTACCGTCCAAGTGGAGTCCAGATCCGTCCGAATCTGAGCGATTTTATCCGACAGGAAATGAACAAATTCCTCAGCTCTACTCTGTAAGGGCTCGTCTGCATGCCTCCCTTTCAAGAGGGAGCGGGCTATCCTAAACAGGGCGGCTGGGCGAGATTCTGCGGATGCAATAAGAGCAGAAAAATGAGCACATTTTGCCGCCCGTATCGCCACTAGATAAGTCCTAATAAAGGCTCTTAATTGTGTTCGGTCGGATTCGGAGTTACTAGCCATCCAGCGTCGCTCTAGCGTCTCTTTTGGCGCTTCATCTCCCGGAGTTCCTCGGTAAACCAAGGAGCCCTCCTGGATCCACTGCCGCAGAGAGGCCATAAAGGCACAATCCGGTTTAGAGCCTCCACCGCCACTGTACAAGAGCCAAGGTGGCACAGTGGTTAAATGTAGCACTGCAGACTACTTCAGCTGACTGCAGTTCTTCAGTTCGGCTGTTCAAATCTCACTGGCTCAGGGTTGACTCAGCCTTCCATCCTTCCGAGGTGGGTAAAATGAGGACCCGGATTGTTGGGGGCAATATGATGACTCTGTAAACCGCTTAGAGAGGGCTGAGAGCCCTATGAAGTGGTATATAAGTCTAACTGCTATTGCTATTGCTATTGTATTCCAAGCAGCGACCAAGGACTCCGCCGGACTGTGGGCCAGACAGTCAGGTATCTCACCAAGTGCTATCTTTTTTGAGACAGGACTTTCAAGGTGAACACCTTGAATTGCATCCAGAAAGCAATTGGAAACCAGTGCAGCTCATAAAGCAGTAGTGTAATTTGAATGAACTTCAGGGAACCTAGAACTGTGTATATCACTGCATTCTGACCCAGCTGCAATTTCTGGATAGTCTTTAAGATGAGCCCTTTGTAGAGTGTATTGCAATAATCAAGTCAGGAAGATTAATTCATGTGTGACCATGAACAAGCCACCCCCCCAGTCCAGAAATGTGTGTAGTTGGCACACAAGATTTGTACAAAGCAGTAACTGCCACCTGCTCTTCCAGCAGGAGCCATGAGCCTAGGAGCATTCCCCAAGCAATCAAGAAGATATCATTTAAAACTTGGGCAAAGAAATAAAAAGTGTCCCAAATTCAACTATTTAAAAATGCCAAGTGATGTAGATTTCAAACTGTTGGAATTGAAAAATTGAAGTAGTAGTGAATCTAGACCACATTTTGCAAAATGTGTAGATGAGTTAGATGATGATTACAGTTGAAGCTCATTTTTAATACAACTTTTGCAACTGAAAATGATCCATGACACCATTGTTTTGTTCTCTGAGTCTGTCAACCACATGGATGTAGCCTTTGGCTATAACTTTTACTATATATGCCAACATTTTCTTAGTGTTTGAAATAAGAAACACTGGATTAGCCTAACTCTTCTCATTCCAATTAAGGTTGGACTTCATATACTCTTACTATATATGCATTAAACAGATTATTTGCAAGTATTCTGCTCTTGCTTGCACTTACAGGCATACTCTAATCATGTAATAATTTTCATATATAACTATTTCACCCGCTATTATGTGCACAGATTGACATGGAAAATTCAGCTATTCACATATTATCAAATGCTGTGAAATAATTTATCCAGGACTAACTATACAACATTCTTGCAGCCACCAATGCTGAATTTTGGAAAATAGAGTCTTAGAAAAGAATTGCATAAATTCAGACATTCAGTCTCTATTTTCTTTCCAATGTCTGGAGTACAATTTGGTTGCAATTGGCCAATTATAGATTCTCTTGAAAATGGCTATTTTCTCAAGAACAAATTTCCTTCTGACTTCCTCTACTTCATGCATAAGAATAATCGAAATGGAAGCGAAGGCAAGGAGAAAGAAAAAGAAGAAATGTTCTGGCGATGAAGCATACATCTTCACATCTGAAAAATGTGTGTGTGTGTGTGTGTGTGTGTTTGTGTATCTGTGTCTGTGTCTCTGTGTGTGTGTGTGTGTGTGTGTGTGTGTGTGTGTACGTGCATGTTAAAAAACAGATAACAGTTATAAAATAGTGTAAAGAATGAATGCTAGATATATATTTTGCATTATGACTATTTTTCCTGGTTGATAATTGCTCAAAATGGAGAATTTGAGAAAGAACTACCATTTTTATTTATTTATTTATTTGTGAATATATAACCTGCTATGGTCCAGACAACTCTAAGTGGGGTACAAAAGCAACAGCCATAACCAACAGTATAATAGCAAAAATAACAAATGGCATTTAGTTACATCTTAAGAATAACAATTAATATATCATTCTGGCTCTGGGAACCATATAGGATTCATAGTGACAGTGATATAGGAATATCTTTTAAACTTTAAAAAGTTTTATCCATGTTGATAAAGAAGCATGCTGGTCACATAATTTGTGAGCATGACATAAGGAACCTTTATATGTATGCTGAACACATCTGTAGAAGTCCAACACATGAGGTGTCTAATGAGCCACTGCACATCTGTGCATATATTCTTGTAAGGTGTGTGTGTGGATAGATAGATAGATAGATAGATAGATAGATAGATAGATAGATAGATAGATAGATAGATAGATGATAGAGATAGGGCATTATGCACATTGATACTACTGTCAGGTGAACATATAGGTATGAAGAATAATCAGGTAGCCTTCTTGTAAAAAATTTTAAGCAATGACTTGTGTTATTCTGATATTTTATCAGAACTGATAGTATTTAAAGTATTTTAAATAATTGAAAGAATACAAATGCATGTTGGAATATCTGACTGTCCCTTGTGCTTTTTCAAAGTTACACTTTTCTTGAAAAATACACAGAATTCTCACAGATTATACAAAATGTCTATATCATCATCCTGATAACTGTGCCAAATTATTTCAAATCTGACTTAATTCTCAGAGTGTATTAAGATATTATTCTTTTGTTAGCTTTTTAAACACACCTCTAGACTTAGGTTTTCTTGCTATTCTTCTTATACATAACCCTCAACTTATGACCATTGGTTTAAAAACTGTTTAAAGTTATAATGGTACTAAAAAAAAGATTTATATCAGTCCTTTCACTTATATCAAAACAGTGTAGGTCAATTGATCAAAATCCAGTCAGTTGACAAGTGGTATGTGTTTATGATCACCGTCTGGTCGTACAATCACAATTTGTGACCTTCCCAGAGCTCTTCTGACAAGCAAAGTCAGTGAGGGAACCTGGATTCTCTTAATCACATGATTAGATTTGTAATGGAAGCCCCAGGCCCAGTTGTGGTCATAAGTTGAGAATTACTTGTATTGATTTTTATTTCATATTTTAAATTAGTTGACTTTTTAATAAGAGATGAAGATTTTAATTTCATGCAACCATTTATAGAAGTCAGTAGATATATGTGATGAAAGCTAGTAGTTCAAGTGAGTTTTGATAACATTATAGGACATAATTTTTAAAGAGAATTTCATCTTCAGTTAATATCAGGATAATTTCACTCTTTACTTGATTAATAAGCCTTACTGATGACTAAAAATTAAAAATATATGGAAAGGGTGTTCAGCTGCAGAGAAGATGGTGACTCTTTTCACCTTCTTTTATGTAAGGGCTGCCAGTTGTAAAGTTTTGCTTTAAATAATTGAAGTATGGCAAAGAGGAACAATCACATATGATTTCAAATGAAGAAACATCTCAGAAATTAGGAGATTGTAGATAGTAGAAAGAATGAAAGATACCTAGCACCAAAATCAGAGTGTGTATTTGTCTGAAAAAAGCCTGACAGTTTGTCTGAAATAGTATGGGGTCTCCTGCTTGAGCAAGGGGTTGGAGTAGAAGACCTACAAGGTGCCTTCTAAATCTGTTATTCTGTTATTCATTACATAACTGTCTAACATCATCAGTTCATCAGTTGGATAGTTATAAATCCACCCAATTCTGCTAACAGATCAAAACTTTATAGCTGAATTGTGTGGTACAGAAAATTGTACAGAATAATATGATTTTCTATTTTACATAATGTAAAAAACCTTCAGCTTCTGAATTGGCTTTCAGGTTTGGCACTGGATATTAAATGTGATAGTATTTGAATTGATGTGTTTCTACTTACACACATAGGCACATACACATAGATAAAGAGTTTTCACATCGGCAGTTTCATAAATGCTGAAAACAAAGAATAAAAATCTTTCTTTTTACTACTGTACCCTGAATTTTGATTAACATTCTCCTTCCTTTTATTTATTAATTTTAGGAAATTAGTACAAGGCATGTCCCAATTCCATTCTATTTGCATTCTAGTTTGTACTATGATTTGGGCAATATAATTGTACATATCCATGTTGATTAAATCAAAGTTTTTTTTAAAAAGGATGCTATTGTGCATCTGAATTAATATGCCTTTGTATACTTCTGCACATTGGTAAGGCATAGGAGAGAAAGAGAATGAGTGATGTGACCACAAATCTATTGCACATTACAACAACCTCAATTTTGAAATTCAGTTGATTTATTCTCAACAGCGGAATAGAAAGGGTAAAATAATTTATTAACAATAAAATGAAAATTTATTGACAATAAAATAATAGAACAGCCCTGTACTGTATTGGATAGAATAAACAAAAGCATAATTGGTACACAGACTCTCCTTCTTACTGTATAATGAGCTGTTTTGTTCTTTAGTATACTTTTTTTTATTCACAGTTAAGGAGGAACTTAATTACCAATTATCATTTTGTTTACCCATGATATTCTGTTGAGACACTGTTCCTATATCTCATGTCTCACTGCATTGTACTGCATATACCATATTGCTCAGTTTGTGTCTGAATGCAGTACAATGCATGTGAGATGTGCAGTTCTGTACATTGTGAAAACAGCCACTTTATAAATGCATGTCACAACATAGTGAAATAAACCCATCGGGACAAGATTCAGCAATCCATCTGCATTTAAAAGACAATGGCCACTCTTTTTAAGACAGCAAGGTCCACATTTTGGACAGAGAGGACCGCTGGTTTGAAAGAGGATCAAAGAGGATCAAAGAGATCATCTGTGTCAAAATTGAACAGTGCTCTCTCAACAGTGAGGTAGGGATACAATTCCAATCTACAACCATTTCAGCCATTCCAAGAAGGCTCCACATCCATTTGCACTACTCAGGTAACTCTAAGGACACATATAAACCTCCAAGTGGCCTCAATGACTCTCTAAAAGAATGCAAATGACCAGCTCTCTGCAAGGAGTATAAATCCTTCCATTCCCCACCATCCAGTCAGAGCTGAAGAAGCTTCTCAGATGAGAAGTAAAACATCTTCAAAGAAAAACCAGAAAGATCAGATGCCTCTTGAAAATGCACCTTTGGGGCAACCGTGACCTGGATGACTGAGAATCTCCATAGACATTTTCAGTGTTTGTGGCAATTATAGCTAAAAGAAGAAAAAGAAGGATTTTTAGACACTTTTGTTGGCATGAGAAGAGAAGCAGGTCTCAGAAGACAACTTGAAGTATAGACCATAGTAGTATAAACTTCATTTTGAATTTAATGTAGCTCAAGGGAGAAGAAGAGGTATATCATGTAAAGATTCTTGGAGTAATTTGCTCATTGTGAATTTTGACTTGTATCTGACCTGACTTTCACTTCCAGGACTAACGTGTAAATTGGAATTTCATTACCAGTCTGCTTTTATATTAACTCAATATTTAGTCTGAGTTCTTGGCTCAAAAGAACTTTAATCAAGTAATCTTTTTTTTCTAACATAAAATGTTGTACAAGATTATATTCGAGTACATTTTTGAACAGTATTGAAGTAATTCAAATTATTGTTGAAAGGAAACAAAATCAATTTATGAATTAAAGCTCCTGAAAGCAACATTATTTTACTCTAAACCACCTTTTCATTTTGTTGTTGATGATGATAATGAAGATGCTGTTGAGTCTGATGGTTTGCATTTACAAAAGGATACAATCAAAGGGGAAACCAAAATTTGAATGCTATGATCAAAAAGGGCATTGTGTTATGGTATAATCTCTTTATTCTAAAGTGAGCAAGCAGTCTAATTCCTCCAGTTATTTTGGACTTGGGCTCCAATCAACTCAGCCTGTATATACTGCTTTTCTGGTCCAAATTTTAGGAAACCTGCAACATGCCAAGTTGTCTACCCATGTCCCAGAATAAAAATAATGTTTTTAGTTAAAAAAATCAACCAATCCTTTATGCCAGGGGTGTCAAACTGGATTTCTTCAAGGACTGGATCAGCATTGTAGTTCTCCTTAGTGGTATGGCAGAGGGCCTGGGGGGAGGGATGGGACAGATTCCTCCTGCAGCATCCTGCTAGCCAAAATGGGACACTGGGCAGCTGTTTGTGTGTGCCCCCCTGCACTCATTTTCACCCTCCCTGGCCTCTTGCAGCACTCTGCCAGCCAAAAATGGACCACACAAAGGTCTCCAGAGGCCTGAAAATGGGTTGCTGAGGTGGGGTGGGGTGCTTATGTGGCTCATTTTGGTTGGCAGAGGCATCGTGGGCTGGTCCTTTGATATTTCCAGGCCGGCCCCGTGGCCTTGATTTGGGATGCTTAAATCCCAAACTCAAAGTTGGCCCACAAGCTTTGAGTTTGGCACCCCTGCTTTATGCCAGATAATACATACAAATCTAATAAGAATTTAAAGACATGGTAGAAGTTTTCCAAATCTGATTCTTGGAATAGATGAATACTTGTTGACAGATTCTAGAAGCAATATTGCCTTTCATTTTTCTACTGTGATGTACAGTAAACAGAAAAGCAACACAATGTTTGAGGCACCTTGCAAGAGAAAGTTTTTTTTATTATGGTAAACATACAAATCATACTGTGAAGACTGAATAGAAAAGGCAGTGGAGAAAGTTAGACTCTGCCACTCCACCTATAATGGCTTTTTTTGATGGGGCTCAGTCACTACCATAGAGCCAGAAGATTTATTCAGATTAAAATCAAAAAGAAAATTTTAACTAGATTTTATGCTTGATGCTGTTAGAGAGACAGACCCTTCAAGATTTAATTTAGTAGGAATAATGCACCCTTTATTAAAGGGTACATTTATAAAAGCTAAGAAAAAGTCTAACTTTTGCATTCACTGAACTGCAATGTATGATTAGTTGCTCTCCAACCAGAAATTGCACTTCCACACATTTATTTATTTATTTATACAAGAAAGGATTTCCTTTCAATGTAATTTAGCATCAATTTCATGTTTAACACGGAGCCATATTGCCTGACATGTGGAGTGTCACATGTTCCTTTTCTGGGTTTCTGGCATGCATGTGTGCATGACAATCACTTGGCCTTCATGTGTGTGGCAGTGCCAAAAACTGGGAGAGTTGGTCTTCCATTTTACTGCATGAGCATTCGTACCAGCCAGCTGATTGTTGCATATACATGCATGACAGAAACACAGAAGATTAACTGGGTGGCATGCATGCTCATGCCAGAAACCAGAAGTTCATTTTCAGGACGCATATGTGCCCTGGGCAGTTCCTCTTCTGGATTGTGGCCCAGACACACGAAGCCCACACCAAAAAGGTTCGCCATCACAGCCGAGGTTCTGTAGTTCCTGGCAAGATCAGTAAGCTACTTTTTAAATTTCACTAGACATTCAACTGGTGTGTGCATAGTAAGTGAAGTGTTTTTATTGCTGTGGGGTGCCACAAACTGGCACCCTCCTTTTTCCTTCCTCCTAGTTTCCATCAGTGTGTCATTCTAGTTTCTTCATACTTTGCTTACAGTATTATGTCCACTGACAGGAATATGGAACAACATTGCTTTCTTTTCAGAAAATTCTTAGCAGCTAAGAGCCAAGGTGGCGCAGTGGTTAAATGCAGCACTGCAGGCTGACTGCTAGATCAGCAGTTCAGCGGTTCAAATCTCACCGGCTCAGGGTTGACTCAGCCTTCCATCCTTCCGAGGTGGGTAAAATGAGGACCCGGATTGTTGTTGGGGGCAATATGCTGACTCTGTAAACCGCTTAGAGAGGCCTGAAAGGCCTATGAAGCGGTATATAAGTCTACTGTTATTGCTATTATTATTATTGCTATATGCGCAGTATCACTGTAGGCCATAGAAGGTCTGCAGGCTACAGGTCTGGGAAATAAAAGCAGCAGCATCTGATTAGTTTAATGGCAGCTCCACTGAAGTATGTCTGGAATAGTAGCAAGTGCACTAATTTAACAGGATGAGAAATTAGTTGTTGAGTAAAAATTTCAGCCAGAGTGCAGGATTTGGCTGGTAATTATGATTCCATGGAAGGTACTTATTTTATTTATTCCGTTTGAATAAATTATTATAGCAGTGATTCATTGGAACATTGTTTTTTAATAATGTTATCATCATTGTCAGTCCTACAAGATAGATCATTTCAAGAAAAAGATGCTGAATATATTAAAACTTCATTAACAGAATTTCCCAAGCCTGAATGTGTTTCTTCTCTTACCTTATAGAGATGCTTGTCTTATGTGTTTTCATAATATCTTCATATCAGTTTAAGCCATATTCATGTCTTTGTAGCTTTGGTAACTAAGCACATGGTGGCTCAGAGGCTAAGATGCTTGTCGATCAGAAAAGGTCAGCATTTTGGCAGTTCGAATCCCTAGCTCTGTGTAACAGAGTGAGCTCCCATTACTTGTCCCAGCTTCTGCCAACCTAGCAGTTCGAAAGCATGTAACAATGCAAGTAGAAAAATAGGAACCACCTTTGGTAACAGAATTCTGTGCACCTTCAGCATTTAGTCATGCCAGCCACACGACCACAGAGACGTCTTCGGACAGTGCTGGCTCTTCAGCTTTGAAACGGAGATGAGCACCGTCTCCAAGAGTCAGGAACGATTAGCACATATGTGCAAAGGGAACCTTTACCTTTAACTTTGGTAACAGAACTTCCCTTTCTCTGTCAAGCCATCCTCTCTACTCTTCACAGTTATCCCCTGCCAAGCTGGTGTAAGTACAAATCTATGCAAAATATAAAATCATAAAATTAAAACTCAATTGCTCCTCTAGGGCAGTGGTCCCCAACCCCCGGTCCGCGGACCGGTGCCGGTCCGCGGAGTACCTGGCACCGGGCCGCGCAGCGGCCGGGGGCCATGATCACTGCAGCTGGGCGCCGTGGCTCTCCTGCTGCGCCAGCCGCTCCTCTTCCAGCCGCTCGCCCAGCGCGCAAAGCTCCCGGCAGCGGCGCCACAGCTCCTCGAGGCGCCGGCGGCTCTCCTGGTTCTGCGTGCGCAGCTTGCGCAGGTCCTGTTGGCCCAGGCGGCCCCCTTCCAGCTCCTGCAGCGCCCGCAACTCGGCCTCGTATCGCTCCAGGCTCTGCGCGCAGCTCCAGCTCAGCACCAGCGCGTAGTCGGAGGCCAGCTGCCGCTTCTCGGAGCGCCCGGCCCGGAGGACGCGCGGGGCAGACAGCAGCGCGGCCGGCCGCTGCTTGCGCGCTTCCTGCAGCCCTTCGTGCTCGGCCAGGAGCTGCTCCAGCAGCGCCTCCAGAGCGGCGCAGTCGGCCCACAGCCCCTCCAGCTGCTGCTGCCGCCGGGCCAGCTCGGACTCCAGGCGGCGGAGACGCAGCTCTCCAAGTTGCGCGCTCAGCCTCTCCAAGCTCTCCAACTCGTGGCGCAGCGCGTCCTGCTCCAGCTCGCCTTGAGGTGATCTCAAAAAAATAAGCTAGGTTGGATATGACTGGGATAAGATTTCCAGATGTTGACTTGGCTCAAGTCACCGGTTCCTTTTTCTTGCTGAATGAAAACTCCTGCATCATGGTTGTATGTAGGATGTATTTAGAAAAATTCAAGATGGGAACCATCTTGGTTTTTATGTGATGCAAATAAAAGAATAAATAGGCTTTTAATTTCATAGTCATGGCTATTACCTTGACATTTTCGATGTCACTCTGACACCCCTGTCCCAGATAATTTGGTGAATGGACAGTGAGGCTACCAGCTAGTAGTAGGCTGGCTTGAATGCACTTACTAAGAAAGGATTCACAGTGAATTCAATGAATAACATTTTTGGGTGATCATCAATCTGATGGGAGCTATATATCTATTGCAGCATTTACCTGCAAATTTAGAGGAAGTCCAGAAAGCGATTGCAATCTATTTGGCATATATTTACAATCTGATATATAAACAATCAATGTGTCGTCGCGAACAACGCCCCCCCACCCCTGCGCGCGCTCAGCGGGCCACGGTAAAATTATCACAGGCTGACTGGTCCGCGGCGATAAAAAGGTTGGGGACCACTGCTCTAGGGCATGAACAGTAGCATATTATCAGAAAGCGTTAGTCAAAATTTGATTTTAAACAAAAACCTCTGAAATGTTCTGTTGGAACAAAACATAAAATGAGGTCATGTATGTTTTTTTGTGACTTCCAGAAGGCTGAAAAATATTTTTTTTTCCCTTCCCAGTTTGAAAACTCAATATAAACCACATTTGCATTAAATTACAAATTGAACAAATGTTTTCCTTATCCCTATATATAATCATATGGGAATTGTGAAGCTTTAGAACTACAAAATTCAGTTAAATACAATTCTAAACAATATAAACATATTAAACTAGGTCCCCATAGTTAAAGTAAATAATATTTTATATTTGGCGAGTGGATATGTAGTTGAAGCCACAAATTAAGGGCTTGAATTTCTGTGTTGATATTGTTCAGTAGAATAGTGAAATTAAGATGAAAAATAACCCTTGGATTTGCACTTGCATAGTTAGGCTTCAATCAATGAGATTTGTACAAAATCTGGACAGTTGGTAACCTGTCTCATTTTGTTTATAGTACTGGCAATGATAGAGATTATATTCATCAAATCCTCTTTACTTGTAATCAGATAGCTTATTGCTTTTTAAAACCTTTATAGCATAATTCATCAGAAGTAAGTACCACTGTTCTGAGTGATGCTTTCTCCCAGATATGCGTTTATAGAACTGCAAACCTGCAGAGATTGATCCTTAATGTTGAAATGTTTCAGGGTAGGTAATATATGAATAGTAATCATGGAAGCATTTTAAATACAATTTTTGGGGAGCTGGAAAAATCTCAGCAATAACCTTTTAAAATAGACTAATTATTATTCCTTACAATTGGATAGTCTATTGTACCAGTGTTCTGTAAGATGTACTAAAAAGCAATTAACACTTCTGAGTACTTTTCAAATTTTTTATTAGTTCTGAAGCTCTTGAGGATGGTTCTTTCCTATAAAGCAGTTGCACTGAGAATCTCTTTGATGTAGTATTCTTTTCCTTTCTTGTTCCAATATAATACGTTGATATCGTTAACAGTGCATTAAATCCAACATTTTCTGTTATGAATAATATATCACAATCCATTACTTGTAGTAACTCTTCACTGTAAGAACATTATCTGAACTATGCTGCTTAGAAAACAATAGGTGATATAGTTATATACCCCCAACAAGTATATAAGTTGGTCATAAGTATATATCTGGTCATTTCTCTTCTGTGCCAGTTTTGGGGATTAAGAAATTCATATATGAGAACATTAAAAAAACAAAACTGATCACCCCTGCAATCAATATGGGACGTATCTGTCCCATAACTAAAGCATTGAATTTCAATGCCAAGCTTCAGTATCTATGCCATCTAGCTTTTGAAAATGGTTATCATCTGTGGCATGAACATTAATGTTTACATGTTGTCCATTAACTACAATCACTAGTTCATCTTAAAAGAAGTTAAAACTGTTTTATTTTAGAATTTCTGCCAGTAAAGCTTTAAATTGTCTGGTGGACAAAGTAATTTAAGAGTTCTTTGAAATCCTCTTGAAAAACACTAGTTGTCTGAGTTTCTGCTTCGAGAAATCTCCTCGATTTGAATGGACACTTTAAGAAGATGCTTATAACTCTCTTATGTTGAATCAATTGGGGTTAAAAGCACACATCACTGGATCATGTTATGGTATTTTGTTTTTTTAATTGTGCAGACTCCTGAATGTGATCTGAAGGTTAATAAAAATAGAATAAAGGGCTGAAAAATTGAAGGCTCTTACTGCATTGAAGAAATAAATTACAGTTCCTCCCAGTCTGCTTGCACTATTCCTATTATATCTTAAGAGCATGGTGGCCAGACATGGTATTCATCCAGTTCTCTCTGGTTTGGGCTAACTGGTAGCAGCAGCTGCAGGAGGCTCCATCCACCCGCCCCAATGTAACTGCAGTTTAAAGCATCACCCATGGAGACCATGTTCTCCATTTCTGGGACATTCCTTGGAAAATTGCAGCCATCATGGTCCTATAGTCTTGTCTCTGAAAAGTTTTTCTAGAGGGAAGGGATGCTATTTTATTTCTTCAAAAGTAACTGTGGACAGGAAGGCACTACAGAGAGTGATCAATTCGGTACAAGAAACCATTGGTTGCCCTCTGACACCACTGGATAACATCGCTGCTTTAGCAGAGTAAGGAAGATACTCAGAGATGATTCACACCCTGGTCAGTGTCTCTTTGCACTTCTACCATCGGGCGAAAACATCAAAGTATAGCCAGCTGAACAAATAGGTTTTAAAATAATTTCTATCCTTGGACTGTCAGACTTTTAAATTCAACTACAGTCACTCCATGCACACATGGAAACGTATGACTAGTTTTTTCTTTTTCTTTCTTTTTTCGTTTCTGCTATAATTTTGCACCAGTGAGGCTAAAACCAATTTTGTTGTATTTATTTTGTACAATGACAATAAAGACTATACTATACTATACTATACTATACTATACTATACTATACTATACTATACTATACTATACTATACTATACTATACTATACTATACATATTTTAATTTGATGAAGAAGGTCTAATAAGTTCACTTTTAACAAAGAATAATGCCCCTTGAATATAAAGACGGTCCTTGTTAAAAAAAAATCATTGCAATTCACAATTCTTTGTAAAATGAGAATTCTCTATATCAATGTTGAATTTTATTTTATTCAGCAAAAAACATATGTATATATGTTACATGAAAATGCATGCTGAAAGTTTCCAATGCGGTGACATATAACTGGGTTTAAATGAATTCTACCAGAGTTACATATCAAAAATGCTCTCTTTTCTGTAGTCATTCATTTTTAAAATAAAAAAAATGAGATAATGGAAAATAAGAAAAGAAAATATATTTATTTCTCTGGAATATTGCATCTTGGGAATAGACCAATGAAAAATTATGTATTAAAATCTCTGCATTTTTGGAATATTCATATCATTAACTCTGCTAAAGAAGATGATGAGATTTGAAAAAATATCCAGGGCATCAGATTTAGACAGGTTAGTAAATATTATCTGTGAGAATGTGTGGTTTCTTCTTCAAAACAGAGACTGACTGGGCTAAGAACCAGGGATACCATCCAATTCCATTAGTGATGCTATTTGATGCACTTCGTAAAAAGGATATTCTACTTAACAGAAGAAGGCGATAAATTCAGATGGTGTTACATACCCTCCTCTGAATCCCCAAGTTTCATTTAAAGAGTCTGCTGGCTTTTAGAATGATTTTAGCGCCAATCTTTTCTTGATTTTGCACTCAGATTTATCAGATATTTAGCCTATGGAGAAGAAATAGGCAATCTCCCTGGATAGTCACTAGATTCCATGATTTTTGTAGTAAAGGTGGACTATTGCAAAACAAAGCATTGCTTCAAGCACCATCTTTATTTGAAGTAATCCCATCCAGTGGTGGGATTCTGCCAGTTAAACAATCAGTTTGATGAGCACGCATTTCGTGCATGCATGCACGCATACTTTGCGCGTGCATGCGCCTAAAGTGCTTACACACAGTGCTGAAAACAGAGCATTTAGAAGCTCAGCTGCTTTACCTTTCAAGTCAGCAATGGTAACTCGAACAGCAAGGGCGGGGGGAATCAGCTGTGCTGGGTGATTGAGATGAGCTAGAAAGCAAAAAATAGAGGACAGGATAGAGCAGATGGGTGGGGTCAGCTGATTGTCAGAGCTACTGGTTTACCCAAACCGGTCCGAACTGGCTGAATATCACCTCTCCTTTGGTCCTATAAGCAGTCTAAGAAAAGAAAAATGGCTGGAAGATGTTGTAATTCATCAAAGCTCCTTATGACACAAAATGGCCTCCTCAGTTCTATGAGTGAAGCAAAGCAATTGCAGTGTTTTGTTTTACCTGATTTGTTTAGGTCATTTAGCATTTGCAAAAACCAAGGGAGGGTTATTCTCATGCACAGCCTATGGACAAAAACTTCTACCAGTGGTTGTCAGAGGAAACTACAAAACATACTGATCACCTCTTCCTCTCAAGGAAGCAAATCAGAATGCTTCTGTGGTACAAAGCCCCTTATTAAAGAAAACCAATCAATCAAATGGACTTGTCACAATCCCTATGTAACCAGTCGAATTTTTCCACACTGATTTGAATGTATAATATGAAGAAGTTAACTGAAATGAAGGCTGCTTCTGACTGAATTTTTCCGATCACCTTGCATGAGTAATATAATGTGTGCAAGCCAGGGGTGGATTCCTACTGGCGTTGGTACTAGTTCACTGCAGGCACATGCACAGTTCACTGTAAATTGTTCTGCCCATGTGCAAAAACCATTAAAAACTAATTTAAAAAAATGCCAGCAATGGCAGCAGAGATCGGGGAACTGGTTTGGGGGCATGGCCAGCCTGGGTCGCTGCTGATTCTGTGACCCAGGCCAAATTACCACTACTGGTTCGCCTGAAGTGGTGCGAACCGGTAGAAACCCACCTCTAGAGCAAGCTTATGGCTATGAGAGCAAATTTTACACAACTCTGGAATAACAAGCAATGGGACAAATTATACCAACAATGTCTGAGTGGGAATTTAAATGTGAAGAATATGCAGCAGTATGTGTGTGTGTGTGTGGGTGTGCATGCACATGTGTGGGTGGGTTTCTATTTCTATGTATGGTATGTTGTCTTCTTCAATTTTGGGTTCTCCACAACATGTTCTAGCACAGCACAATTCTGGACTGAGAGCCTTGATGTTTTTCCTGGGATCTGTTGGATTCACTTTCACAACTTTGGAGTCACAGCCCTAAGGGCTTCTACCACCACTAGAACCACTTTGCCCTTTACTTTCCACATCATCTCTAGTTCTTTCTTCAGGCCAGGTTTCTCATGCTCCTTCTTCCTGATGTTGCTTTCACTTGGTACTGCTACATCCATCACCATTGCTGTGTTCTGGTCCTTCTCTACTGAGACATATATCTCAGAAATGTAAATTACATTTAAGCAAAAATAGCTTTTTCTATTATATATTACATAGCAAAATAAATGCAAACACTATGATTTGAAAAGTTTGCACAAATAGATATCTTGCAAATTGGTTGTACCAAAAGAGGGGAAGTTAGGCATTAAATATTTGTAGTATTTTCAGCTGAATTTTGCTTTTAGTTTTTAACATTCAATGTGTTATACTTTTTAACATTTATAAATAATATACTGGAGCCTTTGGCATTAAGCTCAAAAAATTGTATTTCTTTTTCATAACATAAAAGTAAGGTACTTTATTTGGTATCTTTAATATATGATTGAGCATTAATTCTATAATTTCAGTAATTATCTCTCTTTTATAGATGTTTGTATCATTTTGTTTTAAATACACATTTTGTTTTTTTTAATAAAAATACATAGTATAATATATAATTATTTACACCAGCAGCAACCCTGGTGGTCTGTGGACCACTGGTGGTCTTCAAGAATATTTCGGTGGTCCACATAAAAAATATTTGCATTTTTTATATTGCACTAAATCAGGGGTCCTCAAACTATGGCCTCTGGGCTAGATACATGCAATGAATGTTTGTGTAGCTGCAGACAGTCTCCCCCTTCAGGGTCTTTTTGTATGGGTCAGAGTGAGGCAGACATTCTGATTTGGGATCTGCTTCAGCCTCCTGGTGTGGGGCTTTGGGTAAAGGCTGGAGATAAATACCACTGGTGATGAAGAGCCAGAGGGCCTTGGTCCAGTGGGACTGCATCATGGCCTGGAAATGGCTAATCATCTCAGCCTGCTGAGCCTCCAGGAGTCGTTACCTGGCTTTGCACTCCTGCAGATTTTCCCTCTGCTTGGAAAGCCTATGCTCATAGTCCTCATTGAGATGCTTCTGCTGAGCCTCCTTCTCAGTCAAATACAATTTGAATTGAGCCAGCTATTTTGCCAATTCTTTCTCATGGTGGCTGCTTAGCTCCAACAACTGCTTCCTATTGGGGCCCTAAGAAACCCAGGCAGGGAGGGGAGGAGTGGCTGGGAGGAAAGGGGTAAGTAGAGGCTGGTGAGGTGCCCATCGACATGACTGACACTGAATTGGCCACATCCACCCAATCACATGGCCACCTAGCCACGCCCACCCAGCTGTTCATTATGCAGATCATATTAGTGGTCCACGGAATTTAAAATTATGAATTTAGTGGTCCTTGAGGTCCAAAAGGTTGGTGACACCTGGTTTACCCTGTCTATACAAAATGAAGAATATAGCAAAATGTGTGTGAGCGTGCTTTTGTCTTCATAGAAAGTTTGCATAGAAACAATCTGATTTTATGTCTCCATTACATTCCTTTTGTTTCAGTTTCCATTTTCTAAGACAATTGGGTTTGGAAAAATATCTGTCACTAGGCAGTACTAGCTTAGGTTAATCAAAGTATTTAATTTAATTTTCATTTCTTTAGGATATTTTTTAAAGAGTCTGTATATTCAGGCATATTAGAATAATCTTACCCAAACAAACAAACAAACATCTCTTTGGTGATACTGATCACACAAAAAAATCTACCAATAAAGGAGAACATTCATAGCTCAGGATTGAAAGCACCAAAGATCCCTTTAAAAAAAACCTGTCTGAGAAATAACCCGTCCTACTCGATATACAGCTGGGAATATGTAAGAAAATTGCAAAGGCACCTGTCTTGGCTTTCTGCTGAACCTTTTTTTCCACAAGATAAATGAATTAATTAAAATCAGCCTTGTTATGTATTTTCATAATAGTTTGCCCTGACATTTTCAGC
The DNA here is from genome assembly GCF_009769535.1 of Thamnophis elegans. Taxonomy (NCBI): domain Eukaryota; kingdom Metazoa; phylum Chordata; class Lepidosauria; order Squamata; family Natricidae; genus Thamnophis; species Thamnophis elegans. The sequence continues at coordinate 124,419,634 of NC_045542.1, read as the reverse complement.
TCTTTCGTTTCATTTGTTTGCCTTGCAATGGATTTCCCGATGAGGATGCCAGTAAACAGTTATTGATGCCAGTTGGCACCTCACTAGGTGATGTGAGCATTAAGATTGAGGTGGCTGCTTGAGAAGAGGATTTGGCTTCTGGTGATCCACAGGGAATACAGGGATCTTACCACAGGAAATCAAGCATTTCTGTTGCTTGTGTCACTCCCATGTTGATTGCATGTTTTACATCTCCCCAGGCTTGCTAGTTGTCTTCATGCAGTGTGATGCAGTTCAGAATGGCTCTCAGGGAAGAAATCTAGAAGTCCAAAACCCAGAGTCTCTCCAGTGACTCAAAAAGAGTAACCAGGAGCAGTACTGATATCTGGCATGCATGTACACACCAGGATGACACCAGAATCATTTGTATACACTATACGTCCATCTGGTCTGGGCATGTGGTCATGTTTTATTTTGATTTGAAGAATATCTTACAAACCTTTATAATATTGGCTGTCAATAGGAGTGCTGATTTACTATAGCTAAATACAACAGGAACCACATAAATACAACACTTGGAACAGTGCACAGCACACATTATGGCTAGAGAGAGAAGTTCCCAGAGGATGGTTCCCTTAGGATAGGCTCTAACAGAAGCTCAAAAGCTTGGAAGAATAATCTTTGGTTGTGGTGACTGACACAGATTGGATCCTGCACCTTTGTAACATTTTTATGTAAGTATATTTAGAAACATATTTATTCATGATCATTCTGAGCTTTGGGTGTCTGAAATATGAAAGTGGACATACTTATTATTATTTTTAACTCAGATGTTTTGCCCATATTAAGAGTGTGAACTTTATTATAGCAGAAGGGAATATGGTGTGGAATGAGGGAACATAGATGCTATCCACTTCATAACTGAAGTTGTAGTGAAGGCCATGAATTTATTGAGGTCCATTACTGCCTTTATTATTCAGTGATGCAATCAAATGAGGTTTTTTTTTTCTGATTTTGCCTTCATAAAGAAGGAAGTAATTGATGAAAACCTATCAAGGAGAGATCCAATCTAAAAATAAGGACAAATTTCCTGACAGTGAGAACAATTAATTATTGGAATATTTGCCTCCAGAAGCTGTGGGTGCTCCATCACTGGAACTTTTCAAGAAAAGTTTGGGCAGCCATATGTCCAGAACAGTATAAGGCCATGATGGTGAACCTATGATACATGCACCACAGGTGGCATACAGAGCCCTCTTCTAGTTTGCAACATAAACATGTGTGCCAGCTGCCAGAGCACCAGAAAATGGCCTGAAAATGCCCCCCAAACAGGCCATTTTTCAGGCTGTTTTCTGGGCCTTTTGGGGGGCTGTTTTCAGGCCATTTTGGCTGTTTTCAGACCGTTTTTAGATGCTCTGGTGGAAAAAGAAAAAATGGCTTGAAAATCACCCCAAAATGGCCTGAAAACAGCCTGAAAATGGCCTGAAATATGGCCTGAAAATGGTACACACACATGCATGCATGATCCAGTTTGGGCACTCAGTGCCCAAAAGGTTTGCCATCACTGGTATAGGGTATCCTGTTTGGTCAGGGGGTTGTACTAGAAGACCTCCAAGGTCCCAACTTTGCTATGCTATATTGCTGAACTAAGTGGTGTGGGAGAAGGATTTTCTCATTTTGTTTTACGCAGTAATGGAAAACTGATTCACAAACTAATGGCTATACTATACTGTATAGTGTTCTTTAGTACAGTATCCTAGGAACTAGGGATATTTTATTGAAAGGTACCCTAAAATTTATTTCCCTATTCACACTCTTTTAAAATATATCATCATCATCATCATCATTATTATTCTGTGGTTAATCTTTGGTGAGATTCACAGCCTTTGGGGTTGGCTCAACAGCTCAAGTCCTAACCAAGGACCCAGGAACTGTTAAGGTAACATCAGAGGATATAAGCTGATCCAAGTAGGGTGGTTTTTTGTAGAATCAGAATGTTCAAGTCTGATAAATTTAAAATTTCCAAATAGCAGGTAGCCCTTTGGGTATTGTTCCAAGGGCTCCAATTATAATCGGGACAACACACAATGTCCCAGTACTTTGTGATTTTTTCTTGCAGTTTATCTTCAATTCGTGCATCTCCAGGTATTGCAATGTCAATGAACCATATTTTTTTTTTCTTTTCAACTATTGTTATGTCAGGTGTGTTGTGGGCCAAGTGCCTGTCAGTCTGAATTCTGAAGTCCCACAAGATGACTTTCTCATTCTCTAAAACCTTCTCAACCTGAAGTTCCCAGTGGTTTTTGCTGTACTCAAATCCCAACTTTTGGCACAATTTCCAGTGAATAATCTTAGCAATGCGATCATGGCGTTGTAGGTAGTCAGTTTGTGAAATTTTGCTGCACCCACTGATCAAGTGGTTGACTGTCTCGTGTTTCTCATTACAGAGGCGACATTTGCTGTTGGTGGTAACATGTTGAATTTTTGCCTTCATGCAGTTTGTGGCTAAGGCTTGTTCTTGAGCTGCCAAAATAAAGCTTTCTGTTTCTTTTTTCAGTGCTCCTGATCTTAACCAGTTCCAAGTTAGCTTTTGGTCAGCTTTGCCTTCAATACCTTTCAAGTATTGGCTATGCCTAACTTTGTTTTTCCAATTTTCAGCTCGCTTCTCAATTACTTCTTTCTTATATTGAGCTTTTGACTTAGTTGTCTTCAAAAGGCCTCCTTTATTTACTTCCTTAATCATTGGCTCTTTACTTGTCTGGATGTAATCATTCAAGCTGTGTTTTTCTTCTTCCACAGTCTGTTTTACTTGTAGGAGTCCTCGACCACCCTCTGCTCTTGGTAGATATAATTGGTCAACATCACTTTTAGGGTGCAAAGTGTTGTATACTGAAAGAAAGTCCTCGCAGTTACGAATGACAGCTCGGTAGCAGCCAGGCGCGTCTTAGCCAATCAGACGCGCCTGTCAGTTGCCGAGCTGCTGGCATATAAAAGGCAGGCTCTTCCAACTGTCAACTGATTCTTCAACTGGCAGCCGAACATACCAGTCTACCTGGAACTGCTTCGCTGCTTCTTCTCCACAGACTACCGGTCTAATCTTTGTTAGAATTGTTTCTACCGTGCTCACAGCCGGTCTTCTTTAGATAATTTGTTAATAGTTACTGTTATATTAAATTGGTTACAGTGTTACCGAACCAGAGCCTCTGTCTTCATTCTTAAGTTACAATACAAAGCATGATTCATTGTCATACGTTTCCTTGTTTTTCTGTCCAAATTGTCTGGGTCCAGTCAATTATTCCTGCAGAGTATCGGATCACAGGTATAGCCCAGGTATTTATGGCTTTTATGATGTTTCCTCCACTCAATTTGGACTTTAATATCTTGCGAATTTGTCGAATGTACTTGGCTGAAGTTTATTATTATTATATACTTTATGCATTAAACATGAAAGTCAGTCAACTGAACATTCAAAAATGCATTACAAATACCAGTGACTGGTGCTAATTGTTGATATGGTTTGCTGCCAGTGTCCTAGGTATCAATCAAGTATCTTCTTAAAATATAAGATGTTCCAAGTAGCACATTTTTTTGCAGTTCTGCTGGTGTTATTGCAGGAAGCTGCAATTTGTTGATGTATCTTGTAAAATTCTTGGACATGGTACCAAGTATCCTAATGACAATGGGTATCATTGTTACATGCTTCATCCATAGCCATGTAGTTTCGATGGCCAGGTCGCGATATTTCATTATTTTTTCTAGTTCTTTTTCTTCGACTCTAGAATCTCCAGGAACGGCGATATCAATAAACTGTATACTTTGGCTCTCTACAACCGTAATATCTGGCGTGTTGTGCTTCAAATGACGATCCATTTGTATTTGAAAGTCCCACAAAAATATTATTATTATATACTTTATTCATTAAATGTTTCATCCATAATTGTGTAGTTTCGGTGGCCAGGTTGCAGTATTTCGTGATTTTTTCCAGTTCTTTTTCTTCGACTCTGGCATCTCCTAGTATCACAATGTCAATTGTATGTTTTGACAACTGTGATATCTGGTGTGTTGTGTTCCAAATGACAATCTGTCTGTATTTGAAAGTCCCACATGATCTTCACCTTCTCATTTTCGATAACTTTTTCCATTTTATCTTTCCATGACTTTCTAGATACAGGAAAATCGTACTTTATACATAATGACCAGTGGATTAATTTAGCAACTCGGTCATGTCTAGTTTTGTAATACGTTTGTGCTATTTTGCTGCATGCACATCTTAAATATGAAACAGTTTTGACTGTCATTGCAAAGTTATTGTTGTTGTTGTTGTTGTTGCATTGTTGTTGTGTTGTTGTGTTATAGCACAACATTATCCTTCTATTTATGGGAGATTCGCAGAAGTTTATGGATGTAATAAGAAAGGTTGTTCCCTTTCCCAAGCACATACGGTATTATTTCTTTGCAGGTGATCTTCAGAGGTTACTTTAGAACAGTATGATGAGTGTTTGGGATTTACAGGAAAAAGAGGAAATTAATGAATGCTGCTATTCTGCTTTTGTTCATAATAACCTTCGGGAAAAAAAGAGATGGCATGAATACAAGGACATAATTTGATATTTAGTGTTGTATTTACCAGAAAAGAAGTTGATCCTGCATTGAAAGGAAGCTTAGGCTGAAGACAAAAACAAAATCTCATTATTAGTAGGTTTTCAGTTAATTGCAGATGATTCTTCAGAATAGATTATTGATATAGGTAGAGAACTAGTCTTTATTTTCGGTCATAATACTAAATTATACGAACCACTTGTTTTTAAGAAATTGGGCATGAAATAGACCAGTGGTAAAGTTCATTTTTTTAAACTACCAGTTCTGTGGATGTGGCTTGATGGGTGGGCCAGGAAAGGATGCTGCAAAATATCCATTCCCATCCCACTCTGGGGCCAGCCAGAGGTGGCATTTGCTGATTCTCCAAACTACTCAAAATTTCTGCTACCGGTTCTCCAGAACCTGTCAGAGCCTGCTGGATTTCACCCCTGAAATAGACACTGTATGCCACAAATGGGTATGAAACAGACAGACACATTTCCTGCTTGATAAGATTAGCATGATATTAACAGCATAAACTAAAGCAAAATTAAAAGATTTTAGGGGCTTCCAATTTTCACAAAATTTCAGTATAAACCAAGTGCTTTAGTTTATTTTCAGCTCTGCATTCTAGATTTTTATTGTTCTCTGCCACAAAATGACATTTCTTCTACTACTATGTGTAAATTATTTGTTTGATTCCTGACTCCTAAACTTGCTATATATACCTTGCCTTATACGTATCTCCAGATGATATCTTTCCCTGATACTATATGTAAATGGTTTATCAGTGTTCTCAGTAAAATAATGTTAGATTTCAAGAACAAAATGTGGAAAACATGTTTTGATAAATGGAAGGCTTTCTGGGGAGAGTGGGGTGCCAAACCAAGATCAAAAAGTGAATAGGAAGCAATCTTGTTTTAGGAAAATATGCTCTCTGTTCTTAGCTGCTAATACAGTCTAAAATAGCAACAAAGGAACAGTGACTGGATTTGATCCTGTCTGTTTTCCTGGGTCTGTGCTTTGAAATGTTAGTTGTATAACCATCACAAAACTGCAATATAGGATATCCTGTAGTATTAATGGGGAATAGAGAAACATTTTTGCTGAAATTACTTGGATATATCTAAATAAATACCTAAAACAATAACATTACAAGGACTTTTATCTTTCTAAAGAGGGATAAGGTGTGTGTGTGTGTGTGTTTGTGTAGATAGATAGATAGACAGACACACATACATACACATACACACATACACATATACATATATAAATGCACACAAACAAAAACATATCTATCTATCTATCTATCTATCTATCTATCTATCTATCTATCTATCTATCTATCTCACCCACATATTATACATTATGATCATATATTGCAGAGTCTTAGCAATATTCCTGTTGAACTATGAAAAAAAATGTTATTATCAAAATAATTTATGGTGGCTTCATTAATTCAACTTACATAATATTATTTGAACTTGAGTCACATTGACTCAGTGCTATCCATCTATATTTGTCAATGGATAGACATTTCTTTTATGATATGTCTATCCATTAAGAAAATATGAATACCGTGCGAAATTGGTATTTGGTATTGGTATTTATTTGATTTATTCTATTCCCTGAAGGGACTCAGGGCGGCTGAACAAAAAACCAAGGGAAGGGAAACAAATACAGAAAAGTAAGACAAACGAGCGCCCGGATGGGACCACCTAATCGGTTCCTCCTCCCTACAGTGGGGGATCGGCCTCCGAAAGTCAAGCCTCAGTAGGCAGTGGTCCGACCACGACAGGGGCAAGATCTCAATAACCCTCAGACCAAATGCTGCAGGACTTTTCTTAGGGCACAATGCAAACATCTGAGCCAAACTGAATATCAATTAAGTCAGTACTCACTAATACCAACTGGCTGAGTAAGCCCTTGCAGTGTTCTTAGCAAGATATCAGAAGTGGTTTGTGTTAAGTTCAGGATGAGAATGGAAGTGAAGCCAGAATGATTTCAGCAAAGCTCTTTCATTTAGTTCATATGAATAACAGCAGCAGCCTGGCTGACAGTGCTCCTTTTATAGGAAGCTGTCAGCCGGTCAACCAATGCGAGCAAAGTATTTTCCAGCTTCAATGGTGTACCTGAGTGAGAACTTCAGCAGCTAGTTTCAGCTATTCATTTCAATACGTAACAGTTTGTCCTTGCCTTCTTTCTAGAGGAAGAGTGATTGGTCCCTAAAAAACAAAAGGAAAAAGGAAAAGTGTCAGTGCTCAGAAGAAGGTGGTGGGGAGAAGCATCATGAGCAGTGTTAAAGACAAATATGGAATGAAAGACAATCATATCACTTGCATTAATTTGGGTCTGTCAGTTGGGACTATTTGACCTGGAGAATCAATAAAGCAAAATAAAGTGGGTACAACAACAAAGTTTATTCTTGATTGTTCAAAATAAAATAGGAAATAAAGAAAAAAGGAACATAAATGTATGTAGCACAGAACCCAAAAGTAACCAACCAAAATTGTTTAAATTTCTTATGCTGATTTCAGATTCCTAGCATTTTTTTGACTAAATGGGATACATTTCTTAAATCTTTTAAATCATCTTAGTCTCCTTGTCACATTCTGCCTGATACATCCTTTCTCATAACATTGTTGCTGTTCTTCTCAACTCACTTGGCTCATAAGCAAAGCCTTATTTTTGACTGAATTGCATAGTCACAATAAAGGGTGACTCAGTGGCTAAGATGCTGACCTTGTCAATCAGAAAGGTCGGCGGTGGTTCGAATCCCTACTACTGCATAATGGAGTGAGCTCCCATTTCTTGTCCTAGCTTCTGCCAACCTAGCAATTCAAAAGCATGTAAAAATGGAAGTAGAAAAATAGGAACCACCTTTGGTGTGAAGGTAACAGTGTTCTCTGCACCTTCGGCATTTAGTCATGCCAGTCACATGGCCACGGACATGTCTTCGGACAATGTTGGCTTTGAAACAGAGATGAGCACTGCCCCTTAAAGTCAGGAACGACTAGCATATGTCTGTGTGTGGAGAACCTTTACCTATAGTTGCAACACAAAAATAATCATCTTGTTCCTTTCATTGTACTTATTCCAAGCAGCAATATATACAACTATAAATAGCATAGACTAAGATTCATTTAATAGAAATATAAAAAATGAGAGAATATTCAGATGCATAAGCAATTTAAAAAAGAAGAGAGATTGAGATTAAATCCATTCTGTCCAAAAATAGTAAAAAAAAAAATATATGATGGAACTCAACAGTAACAGCAAGAAACAAGTCTTAAGTAAAAATCAGGGAAGATTTATTTCTTTAATTCCATCTGGTTGCTAGGCAATAGCTATGCAGAACAGTTTAAACTAAACAACCTCCGGTATATTTTAAACTTTTAAGGATAAATGACCACTTAATTTACAACAAAGAATAGTAACACTGTCAGCAAATGTTGCCTCTGAAAAGAAGCTGAAGAAACAGTTAGTTACTAATATCCAGTTAGCTATTGTAAGATATTGGGACGCAGTGGCTCAATGGCTAAGATGATGAACTTGTTGATCAAAAAGGATGGTAGTTTGATGGCTCCAATCCCTAGTGCTGCATAACGGAGAGAGTTTCTGTTACTTGTCCCAGCTTCTACCAACCTAGCAGTTCGAAAGCATGTAAAAATGCAAGTAGAAAAATAGGAACCACTTTTGGTGGGAAGGTAACAGCATTCCGTGCACCTTTGGCATTTAGTCATGCTGGCCACATGACAAGGAAGACATCTTCAGACAGTGCTGGCTCTTCAGCTTTGAAACCGAGATGAGCACTGCCCCCTAGAGTTGGGAATGACTAACACATATGTGCGAGGGAAACCTTTACCTTTACCTTAATGTAATATAACCACAAACAACAATATGACAATGATACATTGGGATATCTGCACAAAATACCATTTTTTTGCAGAATAGAAGAAAAAAACTGGAGAAAAAACATGACAAAATATAAGAACCTGTAAATAGAAGTAAAATGACTGTGGCAAAAGAAAGCACATACAGTACAAATAGATATATAGGCACCTTGGGTTCAATCCCAAAACATTTGGAGTACTACTTGAACATCATCAGCATTGACAAAATCACCATCAGTTTTTTCAGAAAGGCAGCTTTACTTGGAACAGCTTATATTCATGTTAAATATCATCAAAGAACAACATCTCTTTATTCCAGTCCTTGGGAAGGATTCAATAGATGGATAAAAATCCAATATCTAGCTGATTGTGGATGAACCATAATTCATTAAACTGTATGCCATCTGACTCTCAATGATTCTGGGCAATTCACAATAAATGACAATAAAATCAATAAAACGTAAAGATAAAAGATGACAAATATGATGAAGCAAATGATCTCTCTCGCGTGCACTGAAGATTTGGGTGAAGAATTGGATCAGGAGATCCTTTGGTAGGTTAATTTTGCAAACTTGTTTCTAATTGAACAATTCTGGGATTCGAGTTAGCTTTAGGACTTGGTGTTTGGCTGTTGAGCACTTGTTCTGACCTAGGCTTCCCAAGAGCATGAAGCAAACTCCTTGTCCCGACCAAAACCCATTTTATTATTTTACTGTGAATTCTGCTTATTCACATGAAGTCTTTCAAGGGAGGATTTACAGTCACAGACCTTATTTGGCTTGGAGAGCTGACAAGCCGATATCTGCAAAACTTGGCAAGGAGCCTCGTAGGAACTAATTGTCTCATGCAAACTCCACTTCCCTGTCGCTCCTCTTTTACTTCCTCTGAGAAAGAACATTCATCATCCACCAGTGGCCTTACTCCCAAGTCGACCCCTGTTCTTTAGCTATTCCCTTTGTCTGGCAACTCTGCACATGCGCACACTGGGAACAGGCTCTTTCTGCTCATCTGCCCCACTGATGCCTGACTCTGAAGGCAGCTGATAACTGGCATACGGTTGTGGTCCAGAGGTGGGTTCCTACTGGTTCGGACCAGTTTGGCCCAGTAGGTAGTAATTTGGCCTGCCATGCCCCTGAACAAGATGGTGCCACCATCTTGTTTTTTACTTCTGCACATGCACAGAAGCATTTTTTACTATTGTGCATGCGCGCATCAAGCATGTAGTGGGCGAAGCACATCCCTGAGTGAACCATCAGTAGAAGAAGCCGGAACCCACCCCTGCTCTGGTCCCCTCTCTGTCTCTGACACAAAGCCCTCATCAGAGCCTTCGCCAGACTCCAGGACTGGTCCATGTTCCTCCCCAACCTCCTCAATGTCCAAATCTGCTGCCAGCTCTGCTGGCCACTGGTGGGCCACAACAGCAATCTGGATAAGTTACAAGAGGGTTCTCCTTTGCTTTTTTTCCCCTATTTCAAGTGAAGTCCCACAGTATAATCATATAATGTTTAACCAGTGGTTAATTGAACTAACTAATTCAGTGGCCTTAAATTATATGCAGTGTCTGCCTAATGTAGATCCTCTAGGACCAGACTATAATGAATCTTACAATATTTGATTTTCAAAACATTTTTAATTAAAGCCACATATTATAGCAAGTTACCAAACACGAAATTAAATATGTATAATCTAAATTAATTGACCTAGCTCAAATTTAAAGTATCCTTTGTCCAAAGATTTTGTTTTCAACCATATGATTAACTAGCTCCTGAGGTTGAATATAACAAGATAATGACAGCTGGTAAATTCAGGTTTGAAGCTTTAAGCTCAGAGACCTGATTCCCCTTCTGCTTAGAATGCAGCTATATATATACTTCATTTATAATCTGCTTGAATTATCTTATTAGCTGTTTAACCCTAATAATTCTTCTACACTTGCCCAGCAGAGCAAAGTTTTCATCTGCAGCTTGTCTTAAAAAGGGATTCTATCCTGAGAGGATTTATGTAAGCAGCTCATGGAACTTCTTTGCCCAATTTACCGTAACCAGTAAATGTCTTATATGAGCCTAGCCTGGGATGTTTAGTTACAGCAAGGATATCACACCAATTCACTATATCTGTGGCTGAAAAGGACCATTAGTTAAAACAGGAACAAGTGATAAATTCACCATTACTTTTCATAATTTGGTTGTTGTAGCTATTAGTAAGAGAGAGTTCTTCAGTGTCATTTCCAAATGTGGTTTACTTCCTTTACTTTTTTTAAGCAGACCACCTCAATGTTTCTCTGCTTCCTCTATCTTGTGCTTACTCCCAATTCAAAGTCTAGCTACTGAGGTTGAAATAGGATTGCACACAGTGGAGGGATTCAAATAATTTAACAACTGGTTCTCTGCCCTATTGACCAGCTGGGTAGATGTGGCTCGGTGGGCATATGACTGGGTGGGCATGGCCAACTCAATGTCGCTCAAGCCAATGGGTGCTTCCCCTTAGCTGTTACAATGTAATAACGGCTAACCCGAGAGGCAGTTTCTGTAAGCAGGACAATAAAGATTAGGCTAGAAACCAGAATGTTTCCTTCCTGCCTTCCTTACAGGATCAGCCCTGTAAAGTGGGGAAAAAAACAAAATGAGATTTCTTCTAACAACCAGTTCTATGAACTGTTTAGAAATTTAACAACCAGTTCTCCCGAATGTGCGAGAACTGACTGAATCAAACCACAGCTCAGAAGAGAAGACAAAAGAAAAACATAAAAGAAAGGGACATAGAGGCCTTCACGTGCCAAAAGCGGGGGAATGCAGGGGGGTCGTGCACTGGTGTGTCGCACCCATAATGCAATGCATGACCCCAGAGTGAATGTGTGCATGCCCAGTGCTCCCCCCCATTTTTTTGCATGCTTTTTTTGCCCTCCCCCATCTCCAGAGGTTTTATAGGAGTCTGGGGAGGGCGAAAGTAGCCTCCCCGCCACCTTCTGGTTTGCTCATAGGGCAGGTTTTAGCCCTCTGGAGCCTTCAGGGGCCTTCCAGAGGCTTCCCTGAAGGCTCCAGAGGGCAAAAAATTACTTCTAAGAGAAACCAGAAGTCACTTCCGGTTTGTCCGTAGGGCTGTTTTTCGACCTCCAGAGCCTTTAGGGACTTTTAGGAGGCTTCCCTGAAGGCTCTGAAGGACAAAAAAAAAAAAAAAAAACAGCCCTATGGACGAATCAGAATGACTTCTGGTTTGCTCGTAGTGCCATTCTTTGCCCTCCAAGGCCTTCAGGGAAGCTCCTGAAGCCTCCAGAGGGCCTCTAGAGGGGCGGGGGAGGCTGTTTTTGCCCTCCCCATGCTCCTATAAAGCCTCTGGAGCCTGGGGAGCACGAAAAATGGCCTCAAAAATTCTGAAGTCAACTGGCCAGCATGCGCATGTGCGCTAGCCAGCTGACAGGGCAACACATCATGTGCCCTGACAAATGGCTCCATGTGCCACATGTGTCACATGTGCCATAGGTTTGCCATCCTGGCCCTATACCATTCCAGACAAGTGGCTGTCCATTTTCCTCTTAAAAGACTGCAGATATGGACTTTGGAAGGCAAGCCATGCCATTGGTTAATTGTTCTGACTCTTAGAAAATTTCTTCATATTTCTAGATTGGTTCTCTCCTTGATTAGTTTCTATCCATTGCTTTTTGTTCTACTTTCTGATGCTTTGGATAGTAGATAGAACCCTTTTTCTTTTCCAAGTATTGGAACCTGCTATCATGTCACTCCTAGTCCTTTTTTTCACTAGACTAGACAAACCCAATTCAGATTCACTCCAAATAATTCACTGGAAGCACATTTAGTATGTTTGGGCTGCACTGTGTAAAGTGCAGAGATAATTCCATATCCCGATGTCCAATCTCAAGAGAAGAAGCATTTATCATGCTTAGGGAACAAAATCACTCATTGTGAATATTTATTATTGAGCCTATTTTTGTCCTCTGAGCTCAGGCAAAAGCAGCAATATTGCAGCAAACAAAAACAAAAAAAGTTATTTTTTAGATCAGACTGAATGTTAAATGGATTATAATTATAATTAATACAATAATAGGCAACATTGTGGCATGATTGTGTTGCTTGTGTGCTGTGAGAAAGACGAGAGTTGTGCCTGAGTTCCAATCATGATGGCCAGTGGTGTATTAACCATTAAGCAGACTAAGCACATGCTTAGGGCACCAGGCCCAAGTGGGCACCACAAAGGTGAGGGGGAAAAAAAACCCAATGAAGATTTGTACAGTATGCACAAAGGATGGGAGCATCAAGATTTGTCAGTGCTTAGGGCACCAGTGAGCCTTAATCTGCCACTGATGAGGGTGTCCTTAGAGAGGCAGTCAAAGACAGCCTCTCCCATAAACAATGTGGTAAGACATAATTTACAGAAACCTCTTCAGGGTTGGTCATCACCCAAATCAACAAGGCCCATAATGGGTGTTAGAGTTCTAAGGCATCTGGTGAGAAATAGCCTAGCGGACTCAGCTCTGTTAGCAGAGTAACTAGTGCCAGAAGTTACAGGACTTTGGAAGAGATGCTGTTTACCCATCCCAAATATACATAGATAGAAAATAAAGAAGTAATGATGTGTTATTACAATGAAGTAATCAAAAAGGGGATATCGGAAAACCAATAGTAATAAGCACCTTGAGTACAATGCCAAGACATCTAAAGTAGAGGTGGGTTCCTCCCTATATGGTCCGGTACACCAGAAGAGGTAATGAAAATGTGGTGTACCAGATGGGACCAGTAGTAATGGTGGCTTGGCTATGCCCCTGAACCTGTTCTCCCATCAGAAGCTTCATCAGAAGCTTTTTTAAAAAAGTTTTTTCCCCTACCAGTTCAGGCAAGGGGAAAAATACCTTTAAAAAGTAAGAGAGGGAGGGAGGGAGGGGAGAAAGAAAGAGAAAGAAAGAAGGAAGGAAGGAAACTCACTTTTCAGCCAGGAGATCCAGCAAAGGAGAAATCAAATACTGTCACTTTAAATCATAACTGATCATGCCTGGCTGTGGAATTCTGGGAGTTGAAGTCCACAAGTCTTAAAGGTGCAAACCTTGGAATCCTGCTTTAAATTGAAAAGCTGCTCAGGTTTGCAAAGTGACATTCAGCAGTTATTTGGGTGGGAGGTTGCTTCCCACAGAGGGAAGAGAAGAAGAAAGAAAGAAAGAAAGAAAGAAGGAAGGAAGGAAGGAAGGAAGGAAGGAAGGAAGGAAGGAAGGAAGGACGGACGGACGGACGGACAGACAGACAGACAGACAGACAGCAAAGCAATTTAGGGCTAGAAGGCTACTCAGAGGTCATCTAGTTCAATCCTCTGCTGCAGCAGGAAACCTTACATTTTCTGGATTATTTTGATGCCTCTAACAGAGAGGAAAATTGCTAAGCAATTTTCAATCCTCTGCTGCAGCAGGAAACCTTACATTTTCTGGATTATTTTGATGCCTCTAACAGAGAGGAAAATTGCTAAGCAAGAGCGTTGTTAAGTGAGGTTCACTTTTACCCAATCCATGACATCTCCTGGTGAATGACATCAAATTGGCCATGCCCACCCAGTCACATGACTGCAAAGCCATGCCCACAAAATAGGTCACACCCACAGAATAAGTAGTAAAAACCTTTGAAACCCACCTCTGATCTGAAGCACCACTTTGACAAAATTGCCAGCAGTCAGTTGCAAAAAGCAGCTTTACTCAGAATAGCTTACATCCTGCAGTATTCCTTTAACATTTGCCTGTGCTAGGGCCTTGGGAAGGTCCCAGAAGGTAGCTAAAAGTGCCAAATCCAGTCTAAACATATGATGGACTGTGCAATCAGCCATAAGAGTACTAAGAGAGTCACATGAAGTGTTTGACTTAATTCTGCCTGAAGCAAGACAAATAGGAACGACAGCTTTGTGGATTGTGAACGAAAAAAATAGTCAGTCTATATTCGTGAACTAAACTTCCAAGCAATCATATAGCAGTTAGGAGGAAGCATGAGCAGCTTGTGCTTGCTCCAAAACATGAATGTGCAATCTTCATAATTTTCGAAATGTGAAATGTGGCATTTAGGAGACTTTTGAAAATTTTGATGGATTTGATGGAGCATTAAAAATGGATGTTGTCACATAGCATTAAGGATTTGAATCGGAAATGTTGCAAGATTCTTTTCTCTAGTACACTGCTGTAATAAGCTGTATATTATTTCTGTAAAGAAAAGAAAATCTGAATTATATTCAGGCTCTCATGCTCATCACAGATTGACTGAAGTTCTTACGTTGATGGATAAAAATTGCAGAGCTGAGATTAAGTTAATGCTTTACTTTTTGTAGTCTTTTTTTCTTATGGTGTTGGGGGGTTTTCTAGGGGGGAGGTGGTTTGGGGGAAAAAGCACACATTTGGATTTTTTAAAAGAGCTTAAAACATAGTGGATTGCAGGAATGCTGTTTACTCATACAAAAAGTGTCCTTAACCATTTGTATTGTCTCTGCCCTGCATTTTTGAAGGCCCATGTTTGTATTTTAAATGAAAAGGTATTTGCTGAAATATGGTATGTGATTTTAGCAGGAAAAAGAGAACAGTTATTATGCAATGCAGGGTTTCCTGCTTTCTAGCTAATCTAAATCGTATGGCACAGCGGATTCTCCACCTTGCTGTTCGCTTACCTTGCTGTTTGCTTACTCGCTTGTGCACTTAGTAGCAGGCTCCACCCACCCCCTGGATGTCATTTTGATGCTCTGTGCATGCACTGTGCATTCACGGAGGTGGCACACACATGCTCACATTGCTACCAAACTGGTACCAAAGGTAAGTGGATTTCACCCCTGATGCAATGGAAATATTTGGTGTGCTTGGATTTTCATTACAATATTGTATAGTATATAAATTACTGAAACTAGAAATGAAGAAAGTATGCAGTTATATTTTGCATCAAAACCACAGCATGCTTTTAATTTACTATCTACTTATAGTTAAAATTTACTTCCTTCAAAGAAATCAGGAAGTAAAAAGTTGGGTATTGGAACAAAATCATGACAAAAACTAAATGCAGGGACACACTTATTTCACTAATGCTGTCCATACGCAAATGCAGAAGCGTGTATTAAATTCACTATTTGAAACACATTATTAAGGTTTATTCTATTTACACTAAATGAAAATATTACAGTATGGAGCTTTGCTTAATCTTGATTTTGATTTTGGAATCCTTTTATTAAAAAGCTGGAGATTTGCTCTGCTGTGATGTTGGTAATGATAATGAGGATTATTTTATTAGTACAATACTGATCATAAAATATGTCCCTGAAGCTTTGTATAGAAAACTTGCCTAGAACTATATTATGACTTTCCGTTAAATTTGTTGGAAAAGTATTTAAGTCAATGTTTTTCTCCCCAGGTTTTAGCAGAGTTAATGATAGAGAAATGATTCATTCCAATCTAGGGGCAGGAAAGAGATGACAGATAAGGCCAAGTTAAGATAAAAAAGAGAAGTATATCAGCACATATATTACCCTGACATTTATCTCCTATCCTTTGGTTTGCACTCTGCGAGCAGGGCCCAGCAGCAAGCAGGACTGACATCAAGACAAGAATAGCTAGATGGGGTTTTTCACCAAAGTACCACAGACCTAGTTTTTCTATCAAAGCATCATGGACCTGCTTTGAATCAGATCAGTATTCCAACTGGTGGTGAACCTCTGCTATATAATAGTTACATCTGAGTACAGATTGGGTTTCTTGGCTACAGGTAATCCTTGGCTGTTTAGTAAACATTCAAAGTTACAATGGACCTCCCTGTAGATACAACCCAGTTCCAAAGCTCCATTTGCAGGTCCATGTGGTCATTTGCAGCATCCCATACACCATGTTTTACAATTGTTTTGCCAAATATTAGCATTTACTTACAATATTCACCAATTCTGGCCCCCAGTGATACATTGGTTTGCTTAATGACATTCATTGCTATATCTTTATACTGTTTCTACTTCAGTTTGCATCTTGGCAAACATAGAGAAATATGATATCTCTGCAAAAATATGAAAAAAAACATTATTTGGTAGCAGAACTATATAAAATAAGTCTTCCTTGCCATGATTGACTGACTGACTGACCGACTGACAGATTGATTGAGTGATTGATCCAATTTATATGGCCACACATCTCAACAAGTGATTCTGCCTGGTGACGTTATCCCTATCTTTGTAACACAGATCTGATAACCCTTGTAAAGTGAAACAAATATTTATTTTATTACACAAGTGAATGATTACTTTGCCGCAAACCTCCTGCCTCTCCTTTTTACACTGCTACTACTTCTATTATGATAGTTATATGTGCACTGTGCTAAGCCTACATCTGAGATTACTGATAAAAGATAAGGTTAGAAGATTTTTATATTGTAATCAGAACAATGAAATTTGGCCCGAAGTCCTTTTTATTTGCACTCTTTTTTTCCCCACACAAACCAAACCAGACCTCCAAAATCTGTTCTTAAAAAAATAATAATCAGCAAATCATTTTTACACACCAGGGGTAGTGTTCTGTTTTATAATAAGTGGGACGTAGTGAAAAGTCCACAGATCTTTATGCCTTGATAAATTAAAAATACTGGATGTATAAGAAAGAAATATATACGTCCTTGACATAGAACAATTAGTCTAAAACCAAGTTAACAATTAAATCAAATTCTAGTAATAATGAGACAAACTGAAACCATGTTAGAGCTCTATATAAGCCCTACATTCACACTCCCCTCTCTATCCTCCTCCTCCTCCTCCTCTCCTCCTCCTCCTCCTCCTCCTCCCCTCCTCCTCCTCCTCCTCCTCCTCCTCCTCCTCCTCCTCCTCCTCCTCCTCCTCCTCCTCCTCCGTGATCTTAGCCATTGTCTATCCACTGCAGGATGAATGGCTCTTCTGCAAATGAAACAAAAAAACTGTTTAAAAGTTATGATATTTATGTAGTTACTTACCGAGCACATCTAAATTGTATTAAAGTAACCAAAACATTTTTACAATCCCCAAGGCGTATCACAATTTTTGAGTGCCCTAATGTTTGGAAATTGAAGTTGAAAAATGTGACAAGGCCTATTCCGCCAGTTTCCAACCAATACGGTCCTGAGCTTTCTTTTGCCAATTGGGCCCCTCCCTCTGCTTCATTTAAAATAATCACAATATGTGGTTTTTAAATGTGATTTAAATTTAATTAGGGTCTAATTTCTCCAAATTAGGATTATATAGAAACTCACTAGAATTTCTTTAGGAATTTATTTTGCATTCATGATACTGATCATGCTAAATTACTTAATTTTTAATTGACCAGCCAAGAAAAAATAATGCTGTAGAAAAATACCATGTTACAGGTGTTGCGACAATCTGCTCTTCATATTAAGCCAATCAATATCTACAATGCTGCTGGTATGTGCCATTGTGTGCCATTTTCCAGTTGAGTAAACAAACAAAACCTCCTGGAATTACTTCTCAGCTCATTATCAGCAGCACTTATGTCATGTTCATTTACTTGGAAACCATTTTTGAATGCATGAATTAGTGTGTATGAGGAATTAATATTGTCCCCAAATTTCTTTGATGAGAGTATTATTTGTGAAGGACCTGTTGGTTTTCTTTATAACAATTTGTTACTGAAATTCATTTTTTCCCCCACCCTTTTTTTCCCCCACCCTTTCCCCCCAAAAATCTGTTGCCTTTCCAGCTGCCTTGAAAAAATAAATTAAAAAATGGGATGATTCTCATTAAATTTGTGTATCTTTAACTGTTTGTTTGTTCAATCATCCATTCAGTTTCAAGGCTGCCCAATTCCTTAATGACTCTTGGTAGTTTGCAATTAAAAACAAAACAAAACACATACATAGAGATAAAGAGTTGATCAGAAGCTAACTAATATTACAGAAAAACAAAAATTATAGCAGCTCCTCAACCATGCTCTCCTCTGTTTAAAGGGAGAACAAGATTTTAATAATTTTCAGAAAAGTCATTAAGACTTTAAGAGAAATACAGATTTCTTGGGAGATGTCATTCCAGAAAGCAGGTGCCACCACTGAGAAGGCACATTTCTATTTCTGGGTAAGAAGTGGTGAACTGAAAACAGCTCCACAAAAAGAAGCAGAATGAAGAGCTAGTGAACACAACAGTTGTTCTTTTAGAAACTTACTGTAGGAGATGACCAAGCAGAACCCGAGGGAAGAGTCAAATGTATCATCAGTCATGAGTCCTTTCATGCCCACAAGAGATTTGCCCACCTTGAATTTCTTTGACTCTTATCTGCCACCAAATTGATTTGACTGTTAGTAGTTGAGATTCTAAGGTTCAATAACTATTTATACCCATTTGAACTCTCTGGATCTTCTTATTTCCCTGACACTTACAAATGGATAAAAGGTCTGACTGAATTTGAATTAATATTTTTCAATTAATGATAAGACTCCTTCTCCTGGGTGAATACTTTTCCTTTTATTTCTCTTCAAAGGAAAAAAAAAAACATGGTAGAATGAAATGTTGAAGTTTGGAGGGAAATGGAAAGTTCAACTTGATTTACTAAAGATAGAGTGAAGCAAAATATCTTAACATTGAACATATTAAAGGATGTTTTTAAATGATGAACTCTGAAGATAATTTTAAAAGGGCCTGCCTGTATAGAAAGACTGTGTTTAAAAGATGCAAAGGAAAAAATATTATCTGGCATGACTGAAGCTGACCTGAAAGTGGATTAAACAGTGGTAGGCCAGAAGAATTACATGGAAAAAAATGTTACACTGATCATACAAAAGAAACTGGTGGATGTGTTAATAATGAAAAGGGATATACAATCAAGCCAAGAGACGATGATTTTCCTAGATTGGATATAGAAAATAAGCTTGTTGAAGCTTTAGAGAATTTTGTGAGAAAGGAGAAAGAAACAATGAAAAAATCAAGTTCTAGGACATGATATGAAAAGGATTGTTTAAAAGTAAAGGGGAGGAATAGAAAGTTTATTTTATCAAGGTTAAAATAGAAATGTTATCTCTGGTAACACTTAGTAGACTTTTTCTGATATCAGGACTGAAATGATGAAGTTTTATGGATTTGCTTATGGATGGAAAATGGGATATGGGAAGAAGATTTTCTAAGAGAAAATGATAAGTTACTAAAATTGTTACAACTTGTAATGAAGAGGAGAGTTACTTCTTTATATATTTCCCTTTTAACTCTTTGTTCCTTTCCTCTTTTTCTTTCTTTTTTCCTTTTTTTGGCACTTTCTATTTTTAATGCTTTTATTATTATTTTTTGTTTGTATTATTGCTTATTGTTTTAAATTATTAGTGTGTGTGTGTATGTATGTATGTTGGTATGTGTGTGTATGTGTGTGCGTGTGTGTGTGTGTGTATGTATATGTATGTACTGTATTTCCCCAAAAATACAACATGTCCTGAAACTAAAGCCTTGCCACATTTTCGGGTGGGCAAAAATACAAGCCCCCACCCCAAAAATAAGCCCCCTGGACAACCCTTCCCTCAAGAGAGGCAGAGCACAGCTCATCAACCTAGCGGTATCCCGAAGACACCAAGCCACAGGAGCCAGGGGGGGCGGAAGAAAGGCACTCATGTTGCTTGGCACCTACGGGATACCGCTAGGTTGGGAGGGTGGAGGGTGGAGCTCCATGCACTGACCTAGGGGGTATCCCAAATGTGCCAAGCGGCGGGAGCTGGGGGGGTGGGCAGAGTGCTGCATGGCTTGGCACCTTAGGGATACCCCCCAGGTCAGTGAATGGCGTTCTGCCCAGCTGGAGAGGGGGTTTGCTGGGTGGCTGCTCATGAGCATCGTCACCTCATGGCTGCTTTGCCACTGAGGCTGTGCCCGGCTCTTCGGAAGCCCTGTCGCAAGGGAGCAGCCGCCCGGTAACCCCAAAACAATAAGCCCTCCCCCTCTAATTAGTCCAAGACAATATTTTGTGGGTCAAAATAATATAAGACCCTGTTGTATTTTCGGGGAAATATGGTATGTATGTTGGTGTGTGTGTTTGTGTGTGTGTGTGTGTGGGTGTGTGTGTGTGTGTGTGTGTGGGTGTTCCAGCATAACTCTGGAACACCTTGATCAACTTCAACCAAACTTGCTGCACAGATGACTTACTCTCTGGAGAAAAATACTGTGGGGGGTAAGACACACCTAACATCCCTGGGGGGGGGGGTTCTGTTCAGATGCACCCTGTTGTGCCATACTGCTATACTTGTTTCTATTGTACAGCACAGTGCAGTTGCCATGGTAACAGCTTCACAGTACTCCACAAGGGGGCTCCCTCTGGTAAGGGGGAAAATCCAACATTAGAAATTAGATTTGGTCTGGACATTTCCCCCCTATAAATAAATACCCGGGCAATGCCAGGTTATTTGGTATACTTTATTTGTATGCCGCCCTTTTCCCTGAGGGGACTCAGGGCGGCTCACAGTTCAGGGGGAGGGGGAGACAAACAAGTTACAAACATGAAGACAGACATTATTAAAAAAAGCACAACAGTCATACCATTCGGGTGGGGTTAAAGTCATTAGCCCCAGGCCTGCTGGGACCGCCAGATTTTGAGGGCAGCGCGGAAGATCTGCAGGGTGGTGAGGGTCCGGATCTCCACGGGTGTTCGTTCCAGAGGGTCGGAGCAGCCACCGAGAAGGCTCTCCTCCGGGTAGTTGCCAGTCGACATTGGCTGGCTGATGGAATTCGGAGGAGGCCTAATCTATGCGATCGTATCGGTCTAGTGGAGGTAATTGGCAGTAGGTGGTCTCTCAAGTACCTAGATCCAATACCATGAAGGGCTTTGTAGGTGACAACCAGCACCTTGAAGTGCACCCGGAGATCAACAGGCAGCCAGTGAAGCTCGCGGAGGATAGGTGTTATGTGGGTGAAACGAGGTGCACCCACGATCGCTCGCGCGGCTGCATTCTGGACCAGCTGAAGTCGCCGAATGCTCTTCAAGGGCAGCCCCATGTAGAGCACATTGCAGTACTCCAGCCTAGAGGTCACAAGGGCACGAGTGACTGTTGTGAGAGCCTCCCGGTTCAGGTAGGGGCGCAACTGGTGCACCAGGCGGACCTGGGCAAATGCCCCCCTGGTCACAGCTGACAAATGGTGTTCAAAAGTCAGCTGTGGGTCCAGGAAGACTCCCAAGTTGCGGACCCTGTCTGAGGGGCATACAATTTGACCCCTCAGCCTGAGAGATGGAACACTTGGCCAATTAGTGGGAGGGAAGCACAACAGCCACTCGGTCTTATCTGGATTGAGTACAAGCTTGTTAACCCCCATCCAGTCTCTAACAGCTTCAAGGCCCTGGCTCATCACGTCCATTTCTTCATTGAGTTGGCACGGGGCGGACAGATACAGCTGTGTATCGTCCGCATATTGGTGGTATTTTATCCCATGCCGTCGGATGATCTCTCCCAGCAGTTTCATGTAGATATTAAAAAGAAGGGGAGACAGGACCGAACCCTGCGGCACCCCATACGCTAGGGGCCTAGGGGTCGATCTCTGCCCTCCGACTAACACCGACTACGACCTGTCTGAGAGGTAAGAGGAGAACCACCATAAGACATTGCCTCCCACCCCCACCTCCCGCAGTCGTCGCAGAAGGATACCATGGTCGATGGTATTGAAAGCCGCCGAGAGGTCAAGGAGTACCAGGATGGAGGCGTGGCCTCCATCCCTGGCTCTCCAGAGATCATCGGTCAATGCGACCAAAGCGGTTTCTGTGCTGTAGCCAGGCCTGAAGCCTGACTGGAATGGATCAAGATAACTGGCTTCCTCCAAGGACCGCTGGAGCTGAAAGGCCACCACCTTCTCAACAACCTTCCCCACAAAGGGGAGGTTGGAGACTGGACAATAGTTATTTAGTACGGCTGGATCCAAAAATGGTTTCTTCAGGAGGGGTCTCACCACCGCCGCCTTTAATGCGTGGGGAAAGACCCCCTCCCGTAAGGAGGTGGCAACAACCGCCTGGATCCAGCCCCGTGTCACCTCCCTGCTGTTAACAACCAGCCAGGAGGGGCTAGTTATTGGCTAGTTTTTAATAAAAATAATTATAGAAAAAGAAAAGACATAATTCCTTGGTCCTTATGTAAAGCCAGAGAGGCAGCAAATCACTTGACACATATTTTTAATAATGTAATATACACAGTACACAGACACATATGCTTTGTGGACACTTCATGCAAGTGATGTACAAGGATTTCACCTATCCTTTCTTTTCCTTTGAAAAAAAGGCAGTGAAACTGCCCCAAAGCCATTTCTTTTCCCTGAAATTGAAAGGAAATGGTCAAAGATGCAGAAGCAGAAAAATAATCCACTCTCAGAGATTGATGTGAAGAGCAGCAGAAGCATTCAGTGATCTCCATTTGTTTCAGAGTGACATAGCACAATTCTGCAGGGAATTGTGAGTTGCTCTGATGGCTTTTATATGTTGTAATTTTATCTGGTCCCATATTTTCCTAGCATTTTCTCTAGCACGTCTTTCTCATGGGGAAAGCCTACAGCATATAATCAAGAAGATTAATTCAGCCTTGATACCATTAGTACAATAATATGACAGATTATTGTCCTTAGCCCTTTCATCCGTAGTTATGGATCAAAAATTGCCATTGCTATAAATCATCAATTTTTAAAAGCTATGACTGAGAATTAGCTTCCTAGGATAACTTACTCAGTCCAAACATCTCCATATTTGTATGTTTATCAGATAAAGGGTATGTAGATAGAATAGCATATGAAACTATGAATTAAGGAATTCAGTGTCAATTTGCCTTGGCGTTACAGCAACATTTCAGCAGCCCAGTGATTAGGAAAATCTTCCTAGATTTAAGAATTTTAGAATAGTTCCATTATCCATGTACATATTAATTTTCCTCGGCAATCTCTTTAAGTATATGCCAGGTTATCAACCATCATCTCTCAACTGTTATCTTGGGTACATACCAGGGGTAGGTTCCTTCCAGTTCTAACCTCTTCTATAGAAGAAGTTCCACAAATCTACAGTGCCATTTAGAACCGGTTCCAGCTCCCTCCCCCGCCGTCCGCACATCATTAAGATGAAGAGCAAGAGGAGGAATTCTGGAAGTTGAAGTCTACAAGTCTTAAAGCTGTCACGTTTGAACACCCCTGGGCTTTTTTTTCTAAAGGGTTAGGGGTGCAAGGGTCTTGTAACGTAACAGTTTTAAGATTTGCGTGCTTCAATGCCAGAGTTCCTAAGCCAACATGACTGGAGGAGGAATTCTGCGAATTGAAGTCCACAAGTCTTAAAGCTGTCAAGTTTGAACACCCCTGGGTTTTTTTCCTAAAGGGTTAGGGGTACAAGGGTCTTGTAACTTGACAGCTTCAAATACCAGAGTTTTGGTTGTTAAGCAAGAGCATTGTTAAGTGAGTTTCACCGCATTTTACAAGTTGGCCATGCCCACCCAGTCACATGGCTGTCAAGTAGTGGTGGGTTTCAACTCCCGTTCCAACTGGTATGGTTGGAACGCGGCCGGTGGTGTCCTCATGGAACGCACCTGCATTCTAGGGCCTCCGCGATGCTCCAGCTGCTCTGTGGAGCGTCACACAGGCAATGTATGTGCCATGCGCATGTGTGGCAGCACAGAAGTATTAAAACACAGGTAAGGAGTGTGGGTGGGCGGGCCCTCCGGAGCACCGTACCAGAACGGTATCCAGTGCTCCAGGCTGGCTCTGGAACACCTGTACCGAGGCGTACCTCCGGCAACCCACTACTGCTGGCAAGCCACTCCCATCCAGTTACATGGCCAGCAAGCCACTCCCACCCGGTCAAATGGCCAACAAGCCACTCCCACAAAGCAGGCCACCCCTACATACACACTCATAAACACCATATCCTTTGAAACATGCTTTAAAATAAACAACAACCAAATTTTTCTTCATTATATAATACACATTTGTTTATTTATTAGATTTATACATTCATTCCTGGTAGCTTTTTTAAAGGTTTTATGGATCGGCTGAATAGAATTTGTTTCTGTTATGTATAGTTATTGCTAATATAAACTACATCCATTCCATGAAGTCCACAAGTCTTGTTACTATTTATAAATGTTAACAGGGTCCAAAACCTAGAGTATGGAGTCTACGTTTTGCTACAAAACTTTCTATACAGATTAAATTAGCCACAAATGTTTTCTGTAGTGTTATTCTACCCTCCAAAACGCTTCTGAATACATAAAGTTATTATTATTTTTAACTGAATTGCCAAAGAATCACTTGGAAATCTTCTTGTTTGGCATTTTGTATAAGACCAATATTACAGTTCTTTTTTTTTTTTCTTGTGGGGAAGTATACAAAAAAATAATAAAACTAAAAAGTAACTAATACAATCTAGTGAAATGGAAATAGATATTTAGAATAGAAAGGCATGAAAGAGATGTCCTCTTTATTATAATATGTTAATTATCATACTTAGAAAGATTATCCTTAACAGTGGTCCCCAGTACTCAGAATTAAATATCTGGTCTACATTCAAAATCCCACTCTTAATTTGCAAAGCTTTACAACTTTTAGGATTAAGACATTTTACCTTTATAGGTAAAGAGCTGTGGTGGCACACTGGTTAGAATGCAATATTGCAGGCTAACTCTGCCCACAGTCAGGAGTTCAATCCTGACCTGCTCAAGGATCAGCTCAGCCTTCTATCCTTCTGAGGTCAGTAAATGAGGAGTCAGATTGGGGACAATATGCTGATTCTGTAAACTACTTGGAGAGTGCTGTAAAGCACTGTAGAGTGGTATATAAATGCTACTGCTATTGCTATTGCTATAGTGCTGCCTTTACATTAAGTTGTCTATCAGATCTCTATCTCAGAGTATGTTTCTGAAGTCTTCAGCACAAGAAATAAAGCCTTTTTTGGTATTGGCCTTCAAACAAATAATTTCCTTTTGGGATATCTCTGTTTTCTTCAGGTGAATATTAAATAGCTTCATGTTTGAAGCTTCCTTGATTTGATCTCACAATTGGTGTGGCATTTAAAGCAGCCTAGCAAAGTGTTCTGTGCATCTGTGTTATGACACTATTTACTCTAAATCTTATATTTGCTTGGTCTTGTTTTTTTCATAGATCAGTGTGTTTGGAAGTGACATTGGAGATCTCCTAGTTCAACACCCCCTCCTATGTATTTCATTACATGAAGCTATAGCCATGCAAGCAACTAAAATGATTGAAATAACCAGATATTGAACTTGAGCTCCCAGGTAGTGTGTAACCATAAGATTTAAGCTCCAGGTGATCCTCCCTATCTAAGGTAGAAGTCAGTTTTCTATAACTCATTCAATAATTTTCAATTTGGAAAATCTCTTAATCATTTCCAAAGCTAGCAACACAAAAGCTCCATAAAGCGTTTTAATATCCCTCTGATCATTTTATATATTGGATTGCAAATACACCAGGAAAATGCTGCAGGATTTCTTTGCTTACCCATAATATACTTTCAGTCATGTGGAACATAACTGCAGGGACATAGTTGGACTGTATCAATAGGTTCTGGATCAGTGCACAATTTTGAAATGTTCCACAGGCATCAGCAGGCCATCTTCAGGTTTGTATTCAGCTACTTCTATTTTTCATATATAATGAAGAGTTCACTGCATTGAAAAATTATGCTGAAAGGGGGCGGGGGGGGGAGAGCTTTGTTGCATATTCAATATACAAATACCAGCTGCGACCTGATTGGCTGGTCATTTTGACAGTTGGTCTGAGTGCTAGTATAAATACCCTGACCGTTCAGGGAAAGTTCGAATCGCAGTCATCTCACAATAAACATCTTACTCTCTGATTCCATGGCTCCTGCTTCGTTCCCTCAAACAACACACATATACAACAAGCTTCTTAAAGAAAAAAAAAGGGGGGGAAACCTAATTTGACTATTCATTATGGAAAGCATAAACTGCTAATATCTAATTTTATCCCATACAGTAATCTAAAAAATTAGCTTTTATGATCATATTTATTTTTCCTCCTGGGACTTATCTAACCAATGCCATGCTGACCTTATGAAAAGAGAGTAGCATTTTTTAAAGGCAAGCTCTTTTTTTTAGAGAAAAGTGTTCAGAAGGAAAGAAAAATAATCATTTTTCACCAAGTATTTTCCTTGACGAGTTCTTTAGAGGGAGAAAAAAAAAATCATGAAACTCTGTATTTTGTCTCCCTGTAGCAGTCTATATGAAAATAAAGCAAACATACCAAAAGAAAATAATAATCTGGTGTTTACGCTATCAGTTCGGTTGCTTTGAAAATGGGTTTCTTAATGACATTGTTTCATTACTGTGGTTTTGCAAGATGTCACCTGCAGAGTTAGAAATTTTTTTTTTTTTAAAAAAATCATTTTTGCTTCCTGAAACAGAATCCAAAGAAAATTCTCTCCCTGCTGGATGAATACTTCAATCTTATGGCATATTGTAAAGTAAGTTCTGACTTTGTCTGTTTTGTGGCTGGCCCTAATAGCTTTGGTCTTAATTTATGTTGATTTTTTTTTAATAAAATCTGCTGAAGGTGTCTATGGTAATAGTTAAGATTCTGATCTTAAATTATATCCAAAGCTATTTTAAAAAAGTAAAGTGGAGGGCTATATGCCAGTTCAATCTTTTTTAAATTTGTATTTTTGTATTTAAGTTTATTTATATGCCGCCCTTTTCCCTGGGGGGACTCAGGGCGGCTTACAACTTAAAAAGGGGGGGGGGAACAGACTTTTAACATATAGAGCAAACATCATTAATGATCGTTCCATAGGGTCGGAGCTGCCACCGAGAAGGCTCTCCTCCGCGTGGTCGCCAGTCGACATTGACCGGCGGATGGAACTCGGAGGAGGCCTAATCGGTGAGATCTAATTGGTCGAATGGAGGTGATTGGCAGTAGGCGGTCTCTCAAGTACCCAGATCCACTACCATGGAGGGCTTTATGGGTGGCAAGTAGCACCTTGAAGCGTATCCGGAGATCGACAGGTAGCCAGTGCAGCTCGCGGAGGATAGGTGTTACGTGGGTGAAGCGAGGTGCACCCACAATCGCTCGCGCGATTGTCACTGGTTAAATATTGATGCAGGATCTTCAATTTGTAGATTCCAAACTGTAGGCAACAGTTTGGATTCATATGCAGAATGAACTACCTATAAAAGATTACATTGGGCAGTCATTTAAATATGTAAACTAGTGTCCATCATGTCAGAGAGGGGTTCTTTTAAAAAACAGCATTTTTCAGGTAGGGTCATGTTTTAATGGGTTTAGAAACTATAATCCGGATTGAGAACATTCTCAAAATTTCTAATTGAGAAATAAATCATTCGCTTGAAGTTGCTAAGGCTCTGGTTGCCAAAAAGAAAGCATCAATGTCTACTAACTTACAGAACTTAATAAAATGTTTGAGTGTAATGAAGGATCTATCGGCTGCTATGGTAAATATAATCTGTGAATCCAATGATTGAAGAATTTTTGGAGTGATTGCCTTTCTGTTCCACTTGTGCTTCTGGAAATAGGATGTTAAACTAGAACACCTCTTTCTTAAATCAATTTCTGGGTTTTTTTTTCTAAATGTTGTGTTCCAGTTAATTTGCTACATCAGTTCCAAAAGTAAGTCCCATTAATAGTAATGAAGGCCTTATACTATATTTATGCATCGCATTTAACATCTTTTCTTTCAGATAACCATTTTAAATTATATTTGTTACTGTTCAGTGAACAAGCATGGAAACAAGGCAGCAACATAAAAATGCACAAGTTCAGAGGACCTGTTTATGAAAGATGTAAAAGAACACTAAGAATTAGCAACAATATGTAAATGCTTTGCAGCCCTCTTTCTCAAACAGGCTTGTGTATGATTGTGGGAAAATACTGCCAGAAACAATGATGTGGAGCAGGGGCTGTCAATTCCTGGACAGTGGGCCAGATACATCAAGTGCTGGCCACAACCATGCCCATTTTAGCGAAAGGGTGGGGGAAAGTCCTGATATGTCATATGACACCGCCATGACAATGTGAGTTTGACACACCTGGATAGAGTTTCTTTCCTGTTCCAGTATCAAGCAGAACAACTGTAGCAGTTCCTGATCTAGTTGCAACCGGTATGGTGCAACTGGGCTGTGAATCCATCCCTTGAATGTGCACACATGCATGCGTACTTACTGCCTGCGACACTCCGTGACACCTCCGTGATGCTCCAGCTGCTCTGCAGAGCATCGCACAGGCGCCGTATGCTCCATGCATGTGCGTGGAAGCCCCAAACAGCTTAAATATTGATAGGAAATGTGGACGGGCGGGTGGGCCCTCCAGAACACAGTACCAGAACGGTATCATACCAGGGCGTACCAGTTGTAACCCACCACTAAACTGTAGTATGTATAGTAGACATAATAATAGCTACAATGCTCATGAATGAGTTAAGGAACAGAACAACTAAAGAACAGTTTATTGAGACTGTTGATTGAGACCTGCATTTTTCAGTGTTTTTTGGTGTATTTTTGCCAGTGTTGTGATAAATTTACCAACTAGGTTGTAACTGGAAAAATCTTGTTAATAACAATGATTGAATAACAATTGGAAAGAAGCTCATTTTTGACTGCAAAATAATTTCCAACAACATTCATGAAGCAGTAGAAAATGTTTTGTTAAATATGAAACAAAATGGAGTTTCACGTCACTTCTTGTGATTCATTTTCCTAAATCTTATGTTTCATTTTTATTAAAAAAATATTTCCAACTGACATAAGATAAATTTAATTGCAATGATAATAATAACTATAATGATAACAACAATAATGATAACAATCATAATGATAACAATTATAATGATAAAAATGATAACAATAACAATAAAACGCCAGTGGAATTGCAAAAAAAACTGTGCCACTTGAACATGGTACATTTTAAGAAGGTATTTGTTTGATATCTAGGAGGTTGACAGAAACCTGAATAAACCATCAGTGCCAGTCAATGATATTTGTGATGCATTTTTAAATGTTTAGTTGACTGAGTTTCATGTTTAATGCATAAAAGAGATAATAATAATAATAATAATAATAATAATAATAATAATAATAATAATAATAATTTTCGCATACAGACAGACAAAATACTGGTGCATAATACACCAGACATCACACTGGTTGAGAAAAATAAGGTCACAATCATAGACATCACAATACCAGGTGATAGCAGGGTCACTGAGAAGGAACAATAAAAAATCGCAAAATACCAGGACTTAAAAATGGAAATTCAACGACTATGGCACAAACCAGCAGTGGTAATTCCAGTGGTAATTGGCACAATGGGTGCTATTCCAAAAGCACTGGAATTACATTTAAAACAGTTAAAAATTGACAAAATCACCATCAGTCAAATGCAAAAAGCCACACTGCTTGGATCTGCACGCATATTACGAAAATACGTTACAATGTCCTAGGCCCCTGGATGGGGCCCGATTAGTAACCAATGCCAAATCCGGTAAAACAACTGGCTGCTGTGATACAATTGTATAATAATAATAGATATTTACTTTCAATATACATGCTCAGAACCAGGTACATCCACAATAAAATCCATTACTTTGTTTCACGGACACGATTAAGCTGAGATGCCTAGGATTGGTTATTGTTGTTGTTGATGATGTTGCTGCTGTAGCAGCAGTTCAGATTATTACTGAGTTGGGTGGTAGGAGGCCAAATCAGCCATTCCATGAAGAACAGTTAATGTGTATTTTTTAACCTATAAATCACCTTTGCAGGGACCCTCAATTAGGCTGAAGTTACCATAAGGGCTTCATTTACTAACTTGCGTACTTTTTAGTTGTTCACTTTGATAAAGCAGTTCAGGTAGAACAGCAGTACACTTCTCATTATGATAAAGTGATAAGAGAATTGTCCTTGATTGTGTGTGATGCCTCCCTTGGATGACTCCTCTGACTTTTCTTTGGAGGCCGGTTCAAGGGGGAATGAGTTCATTTCTGGAATGGAGGAACAGAGTTAATTAGTGACCAAGAATGACCAGCAGAAAGAGAATTACAGGCTTCAACTGGGGACAGCTTACAGGCCAGAGAAGAGGAGGGGGAGGAGCTGCTTTCTGTGGTGGATCCACCCAGGGCAGTGAAATGGAGGTCTGCCAGATTGTATGGAGAAGTCCCCACCCCTCTTCATGGACTGCACTGGGAAGCTATTTAGCATGGTAGGCAGAGGGAGGCATTGCTGGGAACAACATGTGTGGGTTGTGGGCATGTGTTTGTTCGTGTTTTCTGCTTGAGTTTTGAGATTCTGAGCTTCTATAACCAGTGAGCTAATGTGGATTTACTTTCAGTTTTTTCCTGGTGGCTTTATGTTCATTTATTGGACTTACTTGTTTGAGCAGCTTGTTATTTGTTTTATGGACTAATTGGCCATTGCCTGGGGGATTAATCTGGGCTTGCTTGTGACTGGCTTTGTTTGGAACATTCTAAAGCCAGGTGAAGATAATTGCTGGGAAATACCAATAAAAGTTCCCTAAACCACACTGATGTGTAAGTGTGAGTGAATGGGATATCATATTATGTGTTTTGGTTAACTTGAGCTCTTATCCAACAATTCTGTAGATGCAACAGTTCTGTCTTTGCATCACATACATCAGAAACTTCCTCCAGCAACTGGCTAGTAACATTGGAAATGATGCATAGCAAGAGGAACTTTTTGATTTGTGAATTTTTTTAAAAAAATCTGGCTCTATAGCAGTGATGGCAAACCTGTGGCACACGTTCCCTGAAGTGGCACGCCTGGCATGTACAGTGTTGCCCATTCCTCTTCCTGGTTTCTGGCACATATGTGTGCATGGACAATCAGCTGGCCTTTGTGCATGCGGCAGTGTCAGAAACTGGAAGTGCTGGTCTTCCATTTTCTGGTGTGAGCATGCATGCTGGCCAGCTAATCATCACATACATGCGCCCCAGTAACTGGAAGACTAGCTGCTGGTGTGCATGTACGTGCCAAAACACGGAAGTTCATTTTCCGGCATGCACATGCCACTTGGCCAACTCCTCTTCCAGTTGCAGCCATGATGAGCACACACACGTTCCCTTTTCAGCACTTGGTGCTGAAAAGGTCCACCATCACTGCTCTATAGAGATACTGTAACGTAGTTGTTATGAACAGCCATAGAAATTTTATAAATCAATTGATAAGACTATAAACAAAGCAAAAGCTTGAGGAACCTCTATACCTATGTGGAAAAATGATATTTGTGAAAATGCAGAATTTAGGGACAGATTTGGGAAAGACGGGAGGAAGGAACCACATAGATAAGGAGAAATTGACTCCTTTGTAGACAGCCAAGCCAACCCCTGTATTGCACAGCTGATTATTTAACCAAAGTGTGAAATTGATGTTAATAAAAATGTAACATATAAACTACATGGGTACTGAAGACAGGATAAAAATTGTGGTCCTACCTTAGGCATGAAAGCAGTCGCTTGCTCTCAGCCTAATTCACTTCACAGAATTGATGTAGGGAAATATGAGGACGAAAGAGTATTAGATATGTTTGCCACTTTTAGTTATTTATAAAAATAATTAAACGTGGATTTTAAAAAAAAGTTAGTCTATCTAATCAATTCAGTAATGAGATAGTGGGGGGAGAGGTTAACTCCTTAATTCTATGGAGAAATCTGTCCTGCATGCTATGATACTGATCTTATTCTCTGTCTCCATAATAGTTAATTAAAATTATAATGATATGCATATTACTTATCATTAATATCACATCTAATTTACTCCTTACCTAGATATCTTTAATAAATTTCATGATGCAGTGGGTCTTTTTCCTTCTTTCACAGTTCTTGTGAGTCTTTAGGATAAAAGAAATCTACATAAACAAAACATGAAAATAATCTTCATAAAGAGTTGAATTTATGTATCACTAAATACAGACAAAGGATTACAGTAATTATACATTTATTCCTTCTAACTGTTGCATGACATCTCTTTAATAATGTTAGGTAAATTCCAAATACATTTTAATGTTCAAAATCTTTGAGATTGAGACAATTACAATTTCCCAGGTTCTTTCAGTTGGATATGATTGTCCTAGCCTCAAAGTTAAAAGCCACATTTATAAGATCCTAAGGATTAATTATATATTACATTTAGTATTCAGATGCCTCTGAAAGCTGTAAAATATCGTTTCATTATTTTTTCTATATAATCAGAAACAAATTACTTGTGTGTCTAATCATATTTGGATAAATAAAGTTTTCAAATAATTCTTATCATTAAGCATAATGTACCATACATCATTTCATAAATAATAGAAAATATATTTAGGCATGTCTTAGTAATGCAGACTCACATTTATTTCTCATTTTGTATTATTATTTCCTACTACAGTTGGGAGAAATGTACACCAGAATGCATTTTTACTATTCATATTGTATGTATATTGACTTTTTTTGGTAGCAATTCTGTAATATATTCAGAGAACATATTCTAGAGTTGATGAATCTATGATTTACCATTATTGTACAATTGTATCACAGTAGCCAGTTGTTTCGCCGGATTTGGCATTGGTTACTAGTCGGGCCCCCACCCAGGGGCCTAGGACATCGTAATGTATTTTCGTAATATGCGTGCAGATCCAAGCAGTGCGGCTTTTTGCATTTGACTGATGGTGATTTTGTCAATTTTTAACTGTTTTAAATGTAATTCTAGTGCTTTTGGAATAGCACCCAGTGTGCCAATTACCACTGGAATTACATTTAAAACAATATGTGAAAATCCCACAAGATCTTGACCATCTGATTTTCGGTGACTTTTTCAGGGTTATGTTCCCACCAGTTTGTTGCTGTTTTATAATTTTTGCACAAATTCCAATGGATCATTTGTGCTAGTGAATTGTGCCGCAATTTATAATCAGTCTGCATGATTTTTTTTACAGCAGCTGAGTATGTGATCAACAGTTTCATCAGCTTCTTTGCAAAGTCTGCATTTGGCATCATCAGAGGATTTTTCGATTTTGGCCTTAATGGCATTTGTGCGGATAGCTTGTTTTTGCACAGCCAGGATTAGTGACTCTGAATTGTATCACAGTATTATTATTATTATTATTATTATTATTATTATTATTATTATTAACACAATAATAAAGTTCAATTAAAAAACATTTGTAGATCAGGATCAGTAATAAAGGGTGTGCTAGATGAATAGATTTGTGCCCTGATATCTCAAATTAAACATACTCTTTTCATCAGTGGCATCTACTTGAGATCGTTGAGATTTCTTACAGCTAGAGATGGCTAGAGGTGCTAGTTTACTAAGTATAAGTATAAGTAAGTATAATCTTTATTGTCATTGTACTTAAATACAACGAAATTGGCTTTAATCTCACTGGTGCAAAATTGTAACAGAAACGAAAAAAGAAAGAAAAAGAAAAAAAAACTAGCATGTTCATGAAGTGATTGTGGTTGTAATTAAAAGTCTCACAGCCCAAGGATAGAAACCTATTTGTTCGGCTGACTATACTTTGATGTCTTCTGCCCGATGGTAGAAGTGCAAAGAGACACTGACCAGGGTGTGAATCATCTCTAAGTATCTTCCTTACTGTGCTAAAGCAGCGAGATCTGGAGATGTCATCCAGTGGTGTCAGAGGGCAACCAATGGTTTCTTGTGCCGAATTGATCACTCTCTGTAGTGCCTTCCTGTCCGCAGTTACTTTTGAAGAAATAAAATAGCATCCCTCCCCCCTAGAAAAACTTTTCAGAGACAAGACTATAGGACCATGATGGCTGCAATTTTCCAAGGAATGTCCCAGAAATGGAGAACATGGTCTCCATGGGTGATGCTTTAAACTGCAGTTACATTGGGGCGGGTGGATGGAGCCTCCTGCAGCTGTTAAACTAGCATACCATAGTCTAATGCAATATGTGAGGACACTTTCTATTGTGGACGGATAGAAAGATGTCATCAGCTGTTGTTCCACCTGATTTTTTCGCAGGACTCTAAGGAAATGAAGTCTCTGTTGGGCCTTTCCACTCACCAGAGATGTGTTATTTTTTTTTAGGTGAGATCTTAACTAATAAGCACTCCCAAGAATTTAAAAGAGGAAACCCTCTCCACACAGCCCCCCTCGATATACAGTGGGGCAGGCTCCTCTCTGTAATAATAAATTCAGGATGCGTAGAAGGTGGTATAGCACTTAGGTTTATGTATTGCTTCACAGTGCTTTGCAGCCCTCTCAAAGAATGAGCATATTCCCCCAACAACCCCCTCTATAGTTTAGGTCCTCATTTTACTGATGGAAGGCTGAATCAATCTTGAGCTGGTCAGGATCAAACTGCTGGCAGGTGACAGAATCACCCTGCAGATCTGCATTTTAACCAATTAGCCACCACACGCCTTTTATCCAAGGATATTAAATTTTCGGTGCTTTTGGTGCTTTGGTTTATAAAGGGAAAAATAAGAGAAAGTGCTATCCCATGTGTTGATTCCCACCCATACAATTAGTATGCTGTTTATTCCTTAATGTAGCCAAATAAGAACTTTGCATTGTAATGTAGTATAATGACTTTGTCAAGTATTCATGAATTGATTGGAATTGGCACCTTTTAATGCGCAAAACCCATTTCAAGCAGGGGCTAATTGTACTATTTAACATTACTTTGAGACAACTGGGAGAATCTTTTAAAATGTGCATAGTCCCTTTCTCTATCAAAGTGCCATTACTATCACCATCACTTACTATGGTAGCAAGCTATCTTCTGTTGTGTTGTGAGCTCTTGAAAACATTTAACACCTAATCTCACTCCTGTAGCTGATTATATCAGTGAAAAATTGGAAAAGGGGATAAAACGGTGATATTTCGTGTGTGTGTGTGTGTGTGTGTGTGTGTTCTGTTGGTTTTATGTTTTGTCTGTCTGTTTGTTTGTTTTCCCTAAATTAGTTGCATTTCTGTTCAGATTATTTATTTTTGAAATTGTATTGTATTACAATATTTGTAAGGATGGTATTGCCATCCCAGAAAATGACAGTGACATTTCTTTTCTGTTGCTAAGAAAAATAGTGATTTTGTCCTTGTTGAAAATTTGAGGATATTTATAGCATCCTATCAATATTGCTCTTCACACTTCATAATACATGAGGAAGAAGAAGGAGGAGGAGAAGGAGGAGAAAAAGAAGGAGAAGGTGAAGGAGAAGGAGAAAGAGAAGGAGGGGGAGGAGAAGAACAACAAGAAGAACAAAAGGAGGAGAAGGAAGACGAGGAAGAGATAAGAGACATTTTAAATATGTGTAGATATAATAAGTTCTACCCAGCTTGGTAAAAGAATTATGGATTGTACTATAGATATGGTTGTAATAATAAATGATGATCATGGACAAAATATCTCTTATTCATGCATTTTTGCAATAATAATTGTTCCTTAAAAATAACCATTCAGATCTTGCTCTTTGAAAAAGATTCTTCATAGATAAAGACTTTATCTATGACAAATCCAATTCTTACTCAGTATAAGGACCTTTTAGATATGCTAAATACTGTTAAAGAACCATGGTTGCACAGTGGTTAGAATGCTGTATTGCAGGCTAATTCGATCCTTACTGGTTCAGGTTCAAGATTGATTCAGCCTTCCATCCTTCCAAGGTTGATAAAATGAGGACCCAGATTTTGGGTGGCAATATACTGACACTGTAAACTGCTTAAAAAGTGCTTTAAAGCACTATGATATATAAATCTAAGTGCTATTGCTATAACATTTCCTCATAGTAATTGCATCTTCTACTACAAGACTTGGGCAATTATAATATTATTTATATTATTAATATTATAAGTTATTATAAAGTAAATGTTTGTATTCCTTCTTATCCTTATGTCTTTTTTAATTTTATGTCCTCTACCAGAGGCCTAGGAGTTTGAGAATGCTGTGTAGGATCTTAGCTGTTCCTAGCACTTCACTCTTCTGGGCAGAGAACTCTGATGTTATTCCTGGGATTTATTGCAGCCATTATCACAGTGTAGGAGTCACAGCTCCTACCATCAGTGAGACTTTGGCCTTTATTTTCCTCATCCTCTATAGTTCCTCCTTCAGGCTCTGGTACATCTCCAGCTTCTCATATTCCTTCTTCCTGATGTTGCTGTCGCTTGATACTACTACAACAATCATCATTAGTTGTCTTCTAATCCTTGTCTACCATCACTATAATTGGTCGATTGCAAGTGCTTATCTGCTTATCTGTCTGGATCACACAAAGTTAGCTACTTGGTTGTGCTGTTCAATGTATGCTGTGCCTTTCAAAAAAAAATATGAAATACACCTGGATGATCCTTTGCATGGCCATAATAAATTTTATATATATACACATATACATATACATATACATATACATATACATACACATACACATACACATACACATACACATACACATACACATATATATATATATATATATAATTTATATATATATATAATTATATATATACATATATATATATATAATTTATTATGGCCATGCAAAGGATCATCCAGGTGTATTTCATTATATATATTACAGTGTTTACTCACTAGTATTGAAAATATCCTGTAAATTACATACTTTTGTTCCATTGTACATTTTGAAGATTTGTTTATTAGCATTACTATGTCTTAACAGATTTTGATTTTACATTAATATATACTTGTCCAATCCATCTCTTTCTTTTGTGAAGACCTTTTTTCTTGTTGAAAGATATGATTGTCTGACAAAAAGCTCATTCAAATTGGGAAAAAAATGATTTTTTTAAAAAAAAATGCTTGAAAAAGAGAAAAGCCATCATTTTCATTTTATTCTTTGATGCTTTTATTCTTTGATTCTTTAATGCTATTAAATTTAATATCTTATGTTTCTGCATCATTTGTGAAGTCATATTGGGAAAAATATTATTTTTGTGTGATATTTCAGAGTTCCTATTTGCTAAGATAATTGCAGTATATTGGCTTTTGTACCTAATGGAAATGAAAACCAATATAATACACAGTATATGTCTCATGCTAATATTAAGGATGCGAGGAGGCGGTGGACTCTGTGTATTTCTTCTTCAACTAGAATCAAATTCACTTGATACATACACCCCAGGAAAAGTTGCTTGAAAATCCCAACTTCTCAGGAGTTCAAGAACTAAGAGCTCGGTCACAGACTTAAGTAACAAAGCAACCTTATCTGAAAATTTGGCTTGTCTCATCCTTTTCCAAAGGGACAACTGTTTTTCCTGAAAGCTTTTTCTTTTTTCATTTTGAGAAATTTAGCTAAGTAGATGCCAACTTGTGAATTTTTCCTTTATGTTGTTATGATTTTGGTCGCCACAATGTAAAAAAGATGTGGGGACTCTAGAAAGAGTGCAGAGAAGAGCAACAAAGATGATTAGGGAACTGGAGATAAAAGTCTCATATGATAAATTTGATACCAAGATTACCAAAATAAATGATGATATGTTGGGAATTGTAAACGTACTCACAGAATATATTTCTGGAATGGAAGAGAACTTAGAAACTCTCAATGAAGCTAAAATTAATTTGACATCTAAAACCGAAGAGGTGGAACGAAAAGTTGAAAATGCTGAAAAACAAATGATTATGATACAGTATAACCAGATGGAACTTGCATTAAGAGTTAGGGGGCTGCGTGAAGAGAGACAGGAGAACTTAAAGCAGATGTTTTCTGAGGCCTTTGACTGTCTGGTGGGAAGACCGGGATCCAATTTTGATTGGCAGATTGATAAAATTTTTCGCGTCAACTCCTGGGCGGCAAAACAAAAGCAACTCCCCCAAGACGTGGTAATATATTTTGTTACAAGAGAATCCAGAAATAAGATATTACAAGAGTCCTACAATACCAAACTTCAAATTGGCGGACAGGATTTGATGGTTTTGAAAGAGATACCACCTCAAATGCTAAGAGCCAGAAGAGATTATGCTTTTTTGGTGGAAGAGCTCAGAAAGCGCCAGATACAGTACAGATGGGATGCCCCGTTTGGCATCATAGTTACATTTGATAAGCAAAGATATCGTCTCAACTCTGTATGGAAAGCTCGAGATTTCTATCATAAGATTTTGAAAGTGGGGCACCCTGAACCATCGGGATATGGAGAAAAACCACAAGCAGGACAAGAGAAACAGCAAACTACACAATCACCAGACAAAACGTATCATCTCCCCCTCCCAGAAGGGCAAGGGGTTAAGGAACAAAGATCTAACCATATGACCACCAGACAAACAGAAAAACAAGCCATAACGCAACAATCTTTACAATTTTCGGCCATTGACCAAGGAGCTACAGCAACAAGCTCAGAAGCTGTGGGAGGAGCTAGACCCAAGGTGAGACAGGCC
Source organism: Thamnophis elegans (assembly GCF_009769535.1). Taxonomy (NCBI): domain Eukaryota; kingdom Metazoa; phylum Chordata; class Lepidosauria; order Squamata; family Natricidae; genus Thamnophis; species Thamnophis elegans. The sequence continues at coordinate 124,380,877 of NC_045542.1, read as the reverse complement.
ATGCGGGAGGCTCTAAAAAAGCTTCAGGCAACCAAAAATGACAACTAAGATTCTGACATGGAATGTTAATGGACTGAACTCTCCAACCTGGAAATGAGGAGAATTTTTCTGACAGTGAGAGCAACCAACCAATGGAACAGCTTTGCCTTTGGAAGTTGTGGGAGCTTCATCACTGGAAGCTTGGACTGCCACCTGTCAAAAATGGTGTAGCGTCTGCTTGGGTGGGGGCTTGGACCAGACGACCTACAAGGTCCTTTCCAACTCTGCTAAACTGTATCTGTATCTGAGACCTTTATTCATATTGCATTCCTGGGTGAGACTCAGACTCTCTTCTCTGACCATTGCCTTAGTAGCAGCTCTTCCTCTTTGTATGCTATGAAACTGAACTTCAAAGAGATAAATCAGAGGTTTGGCACATTGGATTAGAACATTTCATGTACCAACCCCATAGTAATCTAATTATCTGAAGCAAGGCTTAGTCTGCTTGAAAATCCTGATAAACATTGCACCATAGACACAAACAGTGTACCATAGAAACTTCCTCCTGTCATTTAAGGCCATTTCCTATGCCCTCTGCATAATCTGGCAAAAGCAGCAAAATTATTCCAGGTTAAATATGCCAATAATGGAGTTGGAAATAATTGCCAAATGTAATGAGTGTTCACACATTATGGATTAATTATTTTCTTATTTGCTATGTATAGTGCTTCATGGTTAGTCTTTTGTTCCAGTAGATTTTTCATATTTGTAAACATTTTGACTTGCTTCTCACCATGAATTTTATTGAGTTGAAGTGTAGAAGTCCTGTGAAATGTTTGCTTTTCCTTCTTGGAACAATGTTCCCAGGAAGGAATTGAAACAAGAAACGAGAGAATACCAGCACAGAAATTCTCAGAAATTTAGTATAGCTGAAACATTATCTACATATTTCCTTTTTTAAAAATTCGAAAGCAATCCCCAGATTGGATTAAAATTCATCTTGGTAGTAGGCTATCCATCCATTTGCATTGCCCTGTTATAAAAGCAAGAGATAATTCCTCTCTACATTGTAAAATAATGCATATCTTTATCTGCAACTTGTTTGAAATTTTATAAACAGTTGACTTCATTAGATTATGCAAGGCGGAAAAAGATGGTTATTGAATATGTAATCTGCCAAGCCATGTTTTAGAGGGCATTACTTTTTTGTGACATTGAAGACGAAGGTGAAGCTAATTTATTACTTCTGCCAACCAAGTAACACTGATAATTGGGGAGCTTATATGATTTGATCCATGCAAATGACAAACCCGGAGCTAGAAGCTGGCTAGTTGCAACCTCCACAATGAAGGCTTCATTTTCAGTGGTACAGAGTGAGCAACACTGAGATGGTCATGAAAGCAGACAGCAGATTAAATTCCAAGTTTCATTTGTGGAAGTCAAGGTCTAACATGCAATATGCCATGTCCAATTGTTTACTTTTAAAGAAAATGCTATTTTATTGTTTCTCTGGTTGTCAGCAATTCCCTTCATTTTCCATACAAAAGTTTAAAGCAGAGATTTAAAAAACTAAAGTAGTTTTCCATTAATCTGAGCCACTCTAAAAGAGCAGCTTTATCACTACACCAAAGGCTATTCCTGTAGTGCTGTGAAAGTATTTTAAAAAAACTGCTTTAAAGTTCTTTTGAAAGTGGTACAGTAAGCTATAAATTTAATTCTGGAAGTCCTCACAGGTGATCCATAGCTTGGTAAAATGTCAAGAAAAACACACTTTAGGGTACATAATTTTTGGAATAATATCTTAGTGCAGAATTTAGTGGAACAAATAAATTTAGAATTTATATGATCAATACGAACTGGTCATTGTGCAGGTTTTTTTTAATAACTTTTGTAGCATTATGATACAAATAAAATCCATTGGCCATTCTTTTTATTTCCTCTTCTTAGAGAAAGAATATCACATCATAATGATCAAAGAAGCAAGAACCGGGGAAGATTTAATGTAGCCTATGGCAGCACATAATTCTCAGGAGGGAAAAAAAAAATCTTATTTCTGTTCTGTAGTTTTAATATCACCAATTTGTCTTGGTAGAAATACAACTTTCTTGATTAATCTGCACAGTCAATCTACTGTTATTTTAATCAGAATGGTCTCCAAACCATTCATACTGATCCATTGCCGTTTCAGCTATATAGTGCCAGATACTTTGGAGAACAGTTGGAAATGTAAAATGTACATTTTTTTACTTTATTTTTTTTACATTATTTGAGGGGCTATTGCAGAGAAAAGGGACATCTATCTATTCCCTAAAGCACCTGAAGGCAGGGGATGAAATAATAGGTGGAAGGTTATTAAAGAGAGATCCAACTTGGAACAGGGGTGTCAAACTCGATTTCATTGAAGGCTGCATCAGGGTTGTGTTTGACCTCAGGGGCTATGGTGGGCATGGTGATGGTGGGCATGGCCAGCTCGACATCACTTGTGTTGAGGGAGTCTGTGGTGGCCCAAGCACTCTGCCAGAAAAAATGGGCTCCTGAGTTCTGTTTTTAGCCACAATGGCCTCCTGCCACACTTTGCCAGTGAAAACTGAGCTCGGGGACCGCATACAGCCCCCTTGAGCTCCATTTTCACTGGCAAAGGGTGGCAGGAGACAGTCACATCAAAAACAGATCTTGGGAGGGCTGCATGTGACCATCCTGAACTCCATTTTCTCTGGTAGAAGCACTATGGGCCGGGCCTTTGCTGTTTCTAGGGTGGTCCCATAGGCCAGATTTTTTTTTTTTTGATTTTATTAATATTTGTAGGCCGCCCTTTTCCCTGAGGAGACTCAGGGCGGCTCACATAAAATCAGGGGAGGGGAATACAAACATTGACATAGAGACATATTATAAAATAGTAAGCAACATACATTCATCATTCGGGAGGGGCGGCTATCCTTGTCCCCAGGCCTGACGGGCTAGCCAGTTCTTAAGGGCTATGCGGAAGGCCTGGACGGTGGAGAGGGTACGAATCTCCATGGGGAGCTCGTTCCAAAGGGTCGGGGCTACTACTGAGAAGGCCCTCCTCCTTGTAGTTGCCAGCCGGCACTGGCTGGCCGATGGAATACGGAGGAGGCCTAATCTATGAGATCTTATTGGTCGCAGGGAGGTAATTGGCAGAAGGCGGTCTCTCAAGTATCCAGATCCACTACCATGTAGGGCTTTATGGGTGACTAATAGCACCTTGAAGCGCATCCGGAGATCGACAGGTAGCCAGCGCAGCTCGCGGAGGATAGGTGTTATGTGGGTGAACCGAGGTGCACCCACAATCACTCGCGCGGCCGCGTTCTGTACTAGCTGAAGTCACCGGATGCTCTTCAAGGGCAGCCCCATGTAGAGCACATTGCAGTATTCCAGCCTAGAGGTCACAAGGGCCCGGGTGACTGTTGTGAGAGCCTCCCGATTCAGGTAGGGTCGCAACTGGCGCACCAGGCGAACCTGGGCGAATGCCTTCCTAGTCACAGCCGTCAAGTGGTGGTCAAACGACAGCTGTGGGTCCAGGAGGACTCCCAAGTTGCGAACCCTCTCTGAGGGGTATAGAATTTGACCCCCCAGCCTGAGTGATGGAATATTGATCGAATCTTTGGGAGGGAAGCACAACAGCCACTCGGTCTTTTCTGGGTTGAGTACAAGCTTGTTAACCCTCATCCAGTCCATAACGGCTTCAAGGCCTCGGTTCATCACGTCTGCCGCTTCATTGAGTTGGCATGGGGCGGACAGATACAGTTGAGTATCGTCCGCATATTGATGGTATCTGATCCCGTGCCTGCGGATGATCTCTCCCAGCGGTTTCATGTAGATGTTGAATAGTAGGGGGGATAAGACCGAGCCCTGAGGCACCCCATATGTTAGGGGCCTAGGGGACGATCTCTGCCCCCCCACTAACACCGACTGCGACCTGTCCGAGAGGTAGGAGGAGAACCACCGCAACACGGTGCCTCCCACTCCCACCTCCCGCAGTCGTCGCAGAAGGATACCATGGTCGATGGTATCGAAAGCCGCTGAGAGGTCAAGGAGGACCAGGATGGAGGAATGTCCTCCATCTCTGGCTCTCCAGAGATCATCGGTCAATGCGACCAAAGCGGTTTCAGTGCTGTAACCGGGTCTGAAGCCTGACTGGAAGGGGTCAAGATAGTTTGCTTCCTCCAAGGACCGTTGGAGCTGGAAGGCCACCACCTTCTCGACAACCTTCCCAAGGAAGGGAAGGTTGGAGACTGGGCGATAGTTATTAAGAACAGCTGGATCCAGAGATGGTTTCTTTAGGAGGGGTCTCACCACCGCCGCTTTCAGTGAGGTGGGGAAGTTCCCCTCCCGAAGAGAGGCGGTAACAACTGCCTGGATCCAGCCTCGTGTCACCTCACTGCTGTTAGTAACCAGCCATGAGGGACACGGATCCAGTACACAGGCACTTACAGCCCTCATGGCCTTGTCCACATCCCCGGGGGTAACATCCTGAAACTCAACCCAGAGATGTTCTACTTGATCCTCCTGTGCCTCGGCTGGAACTGCGGGGGTGGAGTCCAAGTCCGACCGAAACCGAGCAATTTTGTCCGCTAAGAATTGGGCATAGTCCTCAGCTCTGCCCTGCAAGGGTTCCCCCGCTTCCCTTTTATTCAATAGGGAGCGGGTTATCCTAAACAGGGCGGCTGGGCGGGACTCAGCGGACGCAACCAAGGTGGCTATGTGAGATCTTTTTGCTGCCCTAAGTGCCCTGGTGTATTCCTTGGTGCAGGTGGTTACCATTGCTCGGCTCGATTCGGACTTATCGGACCTCCAACGGTGCTCTAGGCGTCTCCTCCGGCGCTTCATCTCCCGGAGTTCCTCGGTGAACCAAGGAGGTCTCCGGGATCCGCCGCCTCGGAGGGGCCGTAGTGGCGCAATCCGGTCGAGGGCCTCCGATGCTGCCGAGTGCCAAGCAGCAACCAGAGTCTCTACCAGACTGTGGGCGAAAGTGTCAGGAATAACCCCAAGCTCCGTCTGGAACCTTAACGGTTCCATAAGTCGCCTGGGGCGGAACCACCTGGTCGGTTCCTCCTCCCTACAGTGGGGGTTTGGTCTCCGGAAGTCGAGCCTCAGTAGGCAGTGGTCTGACCACGACAGGGGTATGATGTCGTTACCCCTCAGACCAAGATCACAAATCCACTGCTCTGAGAGAAATACGAGGTCGAGCATGTGCCCCGCCGAATGGGTTGGGCCCCGAATTACTTGGGTCAAGCCCATGGCTGTCATGGAAGCCATGAACTCCTGCGCCCCATCAGAGTTTTCACCGAGCGACGGCAAATTAAAGTCCCCCAGGACCATCAACCTAGGGAACTCAATTGCCAGCTCGGCTACTGACTCGAGGAGCGAGGGGAGGGCTGCTGCAACGCTGTTGGGAGGCAGGTACGTTAACAGCAGGCCCACTTGACCCTTGAGGTCCAACTTTATCAGCAGAGACTCACACCCGACAAGCTCCGGAGCAGGGACCCTACGAGGAACTAACGACTCCCGGATAACAATGGCCACACCCCCACCCCTTCCCTGGGCTCTCGGCTGGTGTAGCACCTGAAATCCTTCTGGGCACAGCTCTACAAGGGGGACTCCTCCCTCTGGGCCCAGCCAGGTTTCAGTAATACATGCCAGGTCTGCCCTCTCGTCTAAAATTAAGTCCTGGACGAGAGGAGCTTTGTGTACAACAGACCTGGCATTTAGCGACAACAGCCTGAGACCAGGGTCCTGACTACTTGTGCCATCTGGTCTCGGAGTGGGACTTATAGGGCCGGAAGGAGGGATCTCTGTAATGTAGCGAACCCTCCTTCCCCGGTAATGGCCTGCCCTAAAGTCCCCGCCGTATCTGCCCCTCCCTGTTACGACCGTAATACCCCGACCCTCTCCCGTGTCTCTGGTCCCCCCAACCACCCCCATGGCCCCCACATCTCCCGGCAGGTCCTCCGAATCATACATACCCATGCACTCCCCCAAACAATCCCCACGTCAAAATTTAAAAACACAGAAAATTACAACAATATAATAATTCATTCATTCATCTCATACACATCTCATGCATATCCCATGCAAAGAAAGAAGGGAAAGATGAAAGAAAAGAAAGAAATTAAAAATTGCGCAATTGATTAAAATTTAAGGTGCGAGTTCAGATGGCAAAAATTGGCTCTTAATGTTCAGAGTTGAAGTGGCTGGGGGCCAATTATAGTTCAGATGGAATATATGGGGGAGTGTCTTATAACCCCTCTCTTTTTCTATAACTTTGTTGGTCAGAGGGTCCTGTGGGGGTTCAGAGCGGACACACAGTGCTGCCATCATCTGTCCACCCGCAGCCCAGGTCCAGAGTCTTCCTTCTGGGGGTAAAACCACTCCAAGGGGTTCCCAGAGGCACACCACTAAAAGTAAATGGGATAAAAAGATGGAACAGGCGTTGTAATTGCCAGGAGACACCGTCGCTGTTCTCAAGATGGAGCTTGCTCCCTCAGTGTTAAATAGCCAAGGCAGCCCGAGAACCTCCGGAATCTCTAAAGCCAATGGGGTCATCCAGGTCTGCAAAGTCCAAGGGTGGTCTCCCCAGTTCCTTGACCTCACTGCAGGCAGACAGAGTAAAGAGGTGGGGCAGGCAATGGGGCCGCCAAAGAACGACACCGCTGCCACCGAGCTGAAGTTCCTCTCCTCGCCGCCGAACAGCTGATGTAGGCAAAGCAGCACGGAGACCGCTGGAACCGCCAAAATCCCCGCGGTCCGCGGCTGCAGCGTCCAAACAGCCCAGAGATGGTCCTGGGGGTGGTCCCACGATCGTAGGGCGCTCCCGTCGCAAGCAGGCAAAGCCAGAAGATGAAATAAGCGACAGAGCCGCCGAAGAACACCGCCGCCGTTTCCAAGCCGAAATTCCCCTCCTCGCTGCCGAGCGGCCCGACCAGCATGGAAGCCGCTGGAGACGCCGGAGCCTTTGCGGTCCGGGGCTATCCCCAAAGAGGTAGCCCCTACCGTTAACTGATCTTTTTGGGCTCCCTGGGTCTTAAGCTTCCCGGACGAGCCTCTCATGTTACTGTATATACTCAAGTATAAGCCTAGTTTTTCAGCCCACTTTTTGAGCTGAAAAAAGCCGCCTCGGCTTATACTCGAGTCAGTGAAAAATTTGCCCGAAATGGAGGAGAAAAAGGGGCGGGGCCATGCCACTGGGTGACGCTCGTGAATGGCCCAGCGCCCCTGAGTTTCCCCTCCCTCTGTGTCAGTTTGCCACGCAGCGTGCACCGCACCATCCCCCCTCCTCACGTTCTAATGTAATGCAGGGCTATCTTACGACTCCCCTTCCTCCCCCTCCTGCCGCTCTGCAACGATGTCCCACCTCCTCCTTGTTATGGCAAGCAGCCACATAGTGATGTCCCACCTCCTCTGGTACAGTGATCCAATGATAGGAATCACTGTGCCGTGTGTCATAGGAGGCGGGACATCATCATCACAGCGGGACATCAGCATCATGAGGTGAGTGAAGTATTTCATTGAATACACCGGTATTGTGTGATAATAATTTGTTATGCAGAGCAAATTTTTACAATGGCTACTGTATATTTAATGGGCACAGGCAGGCTGTATATGTTATTCAATGGGCAATGGCATTATTGGTATCTATTTTTATTTTTGAAATTTATCGGTAGCTGCTGCATTTCCCACCCTAGGCTTATACTCGAGTCAATAACTTTTCCAGTTTTTTGTGGTAAAATTAGGTGCCTCGGTTTATATTCGGGTCGGCCTATACTCGAGTATATACGGTATATATTAGCGTTGTTACTCGCGGTTTTTTCTGCATTTCGTCGGGTAGATTTAGAGCGGACGGAGCCTTGCAGCCATTTTAGTCCTCGCACATGCGCTGAAGATCTAAGCTTGTTGGTCAGATCTGGCCCCGGGTCTTGAGTTTGACAACTCTGACCTAGAACCATGTTCAACCAAGAAATTTCTTGACAGTGAGAACAATTAATCAGTGGTATAACTTGCCTTCTGAAGGTATGGGTGCTCCATCTTTGGAGGTATTCAAGAAGAGACTGGACAGCCGTTTGTCCTGAATTATATGATATAGAGGCTCTTGATTGAACAAGGGGTTAGACTAGAAGGTGTCCAAGGTGACTTCCATCCCTATTATCATATGTTTTAATAATCAAGCATGTATCAAAATTAGCTGAACCATGCTACTGTAACCCTACTGGATTTCTCTCTTATAGTTGTCACTAGAGTCTATGAAACCTTCAAGCTACTTTCTGTTTTTTAAACAAAAACTGTGTTTAAAAAGAATTCTGCTTTGTAAATGTTCTAAAGGAACATTTACATAAGGAACCACAATCAATGCATATTCATAGTTCATTCATCTTAAATTGGTATCTTATTCTTTCTTTCCATTTTTATGGGGAAATATTAGTAATAAATGGCTGCCTGTATATGTGAATGATCTCATATTCCACAAAAGCTGCCATGCATTCTGAGCACACAGAAAACTTTAGTATCATTCTAATAATGCATCTGAGTCAGCTGGGAAAAAATATGGACTATGAGTGCCTTTATTTATTTATTTATTTATTTATTTATTTATTTATTTATTTATGTGTTTTGAAATCTTCTGCTTCCTTAACTTAATATAACCTTATTTGCATATTACCTTTTAAAGCTGGAAAAGTGAAGAATGACTCATGATCAGCTGCTACCTGGTATTTATTTCATTCTCCTGTTTTCAAACAAGTTTGATAGTTTTGAACAGGACTGGAAATTGTGCTGGCAGACAGTATGTTAAAAATAAACACATTCGTATTTCTCTTAATGGCTTATCCAGAAAAAAACTCTTTCATGTACATGTGTCCTTTCAAGTAGTATGAAAAGGTGGACTAGGGGAGACATGATAGCAATGTTCCAATATCTCAGGGGTTGCCACAAAGAAGAGGGAGTCAAACTATTCTCCAAGGTGCCTGAGTGTAGAACAAGAAGCAATGAGTGGAAACTAATAAAGGAGAGAAGCAACTTAGAACTGAGGAATTTCCTGACAGTTAGAACAATCAATCAGTGGAACAGCTTGCCTCCAGAAGTTGTGAATGCCCCAACACTGGAAGTCTTTAAGAAGATGTTGGATAGCCATTTGTCTGAAATGGTATAGGGTTTCCTGCCTAGGCAGGGGGTTGGACTAGAAGACCTCCAAGCAGTGACGTGCGGTGAGGTTTATGGCTGGTGAGGCACTGACACAGTGGTGGGTTTCAAATTTTTTTAGACTTGTGGACTTCAACTCCCAGAATTCCACAGCCAGGCATGCTCAGTTCTGATTTAAAGCGACAGCATTGGTTTTTCTCCTTTGCGAAAAGGTTTCCTTAATTCTTTTTCTTCTCCCTCCCCCTCCTTCCTCCCTCTCTCCCCCCTCTCTCAAACAGACACACGCACACAGAGAAGTTGGATTGGACTATCTCTCCTACCCCCTTCCCTCTCCCACTCACTCTTTCTCAAACAAACACAAACACAGAAGTTGGATTGGAGCTGATCCGAGCCTTTGATTGCAGGCAGAGCCACGTTGCCTTTTCAAACTTGCAAATCAGTGAAGCTGGGCTTATATAGTTTTATGCAGCTGTCTGTGTGTGTGTGTGTGTGTGTGTGTGTGTGTGTGTGTGTTTGAAAAGGCAACGTGGCTCTGCAATCAAACTTCACTTGGGGAGGGATCTACACCTGAGGATGAAGTTTGAATTCCTACCCCTCCCTCCGACCCACACATACCTTTTCCAGCTGTTTCAGAGAGGATTTCAACTCTGCTCTTGCCTGTCATCATGAAAAGAAAAAAAATGTAAAAGGAAAAAGACAAGAGCTGAGGTCAGGCTAAGCTAGTTGCTGCCAAAGTCACCATGGATGATTCTGCTTAACTGTTTAAAAAAGCCTCTAAAAAGCACCCTCTACAGGAGGAGGCAGGAGAACGACGTGCCTCATCTACATCAGGAATTTTTAGGCTTTTAACCCGTTACTTAACTCTTCTCTAGTGATCATAAAATGCCTAAAGTCAGACTAGATGAGGCACATCGTTCTTCTGCCTCCTCCTGTAGAGGGTGCTTTTTAGAGGCTTTTTTAAACAGTTAAGCACTAAGCAGAGTCATCCACGGTGACTCTGGCAGCAACTAGCTCAGCCTGACCTCAGCTCTTGCCTTTTTCCTTTTACATTTTTTTTCTTTTCATGATGGCAGTGGTGAGGCTCTGCCTCCCCTGACTGCATGTCCCTGCCTCCAAGGTCCCTTCCAACTCTGCTATTGTATTTGTATAAGTCCTTTCCTCTTTTGATCTGATTTCTCAGATTGGTCAGGATAAAGATGGATAAAGTACTGTTCACACCCTATATAATTCACACTTTTTGTAAACTAACACGATAATATCTCTGAGTTGTTGGTTTTCAAAGGACCGAGACAAGTGACTATGGATGTATCATGATGGTATGATACAAAAGCCATAACTAAACAGACTTATGTCAGATATCAGGACATAACTACCTATGGACTATGAAGTTTGACTTATGGTAACTCTACAAATATCATTTTGATGGAGCTTCTGCTTGCTGCAAGGAACGCTGTAAGTAACTACAGGTGGTCCTCAACTTATGACTGATCATTAGTAACCATTCAAAGCTACAATGAACTTCCCTGGGAGGTGTTTTTGACCCAGATTTAGAGATCTGTTTCCCTAACAGTCATGTGATTGTTCTTCATGTATTCTATAACTGGCTTGCCATTATAGCTTTTTGCAGCTATGGGCTGGTTTTGTTGACAACTGGAAGTAAATGCTGGTTTTCAGTGAGTAACATGACCACTTTTTATAATGGTTTTGCTAAAAACCAGGATTTACTTTCAGTTTGTGGCATATATATGTGTGTGTGTGTGTGTGTGTGTGTGTGTGTGCGCGCGCGCATGCACGCATGCATATTCGGGTCTGTGTGTAAGGTTGAGAGTATCTTGGCAATGCTTTGACGAGGTCCCACTCACCATCTTCAGGCTGGTGCCTTTTGGCTTCGTGGTTGTGCGAGCATAGCGTGATTGGAGCTGCTGTCTTTCTATAAATATTGGTGGGGTATGTGTGGAGAAACAAATTCCACAGGAAAAGATTCCTACTAGACCAAACCAACAGGAACCTACTCACTCTTCAGCTCAAACTCAGTAACAAAATCCACCCAGCACTCTGGAACAAATCCAAACAACTAGACCTCTGGAGAGCCGAAACAGAAACCTCCCACAAGACAGACACACACATCAACAAACTCCACAGACTACAAAAGCACCAGAAGCCCAATCCCCTTCCACAGCAACTCATGAAACAAACAGTACATAACATATCCACATGGTGAGTGGTACCTCGTCGAAACATCGCCAAGATACTCTCATTCTTACACGGGAAAAGACCTGTATACGCCAAGACCTGCATGCATGCATACATACATACATACATACAAACATACATACATACATACATACATACATACATACATACATACATACATATATATATATATATATATATATATATATATATATATATATATATATAATATTTGTGCTGATAAATAAATAAAGGGAGACTAGTATAGATCTATTTCAAGCTATTTAGCTCTCATCAGCTAGCCATACCCTTTATATATATATAAAGTTTCCAACTTGCATCAATAGAGCCTTTGAGAATGGTGGATTTCTACATAAGTCAAAACTCTGCCTGATCTTGGTCAGCATGGATCTTTCCTAGGACTCATCCAGCTGCTGCTTATACTGTTAACCTTTTATAGTTTTCAGCAAGTTTCAGATTAGCTTCTAATATCCATTCTTTTGGAGATTTTGCTGTTACACTTTACTGACAGCCTTTCTAGCTGTCTTGAGCTTATATTTCCGGTTGACCTCATTTCTCTACAGCTGCTTTGGAAACTACCAACATCCACTTTTTCTTTCCCCCCCTCCTATTATTTTCCAACAAATCTTCATTCATGATCAAGAATCATGTATGCATTTAATAGGAATAATCAATGCAAATAATTCCATAAACATAGATAGAATAGTAATTATGATCAATAAATATCTGCAATTACAGAGATTGGAATAAAAGAGGTAGCTAACAGGGATTATACCAAATTCTCAACAGGAACAATTCATGTTGAAGGACTTTGGTTAAGTCAGGTACTGTTGAACATAACTACATTGACACTTTCATTAGAGTGTAAATTAGGGGTCAACAACCTTCCTAGGCAATAAAATCCTTTCCTTCCCTGGTTCTGTCTGCTGTTTTGTACATTCAAATCCATGCTGTGCTCTAAAGTCTTTGGAAAACATTGCAGCTGGTTTTCTGTACAATGTAAAGAGGCAGCCTGCTGCTTTGTCATTATGGTCTCTCCTTCCCTCCTTCTCTACCTCCCTCCATTCCTCCCTCTCTCTCCTCTTCTCACCCCCTCTCTTTTTTTGACTAATTGAATTTTGCTTGCCTTAAGGGATGCACTCTCATTGGCTACTTATTTATTATTTGCAAATAATAAATTTTAAGAAAACCAAACCTCGCCATTAACAATAAACCTTTGTGCTTTCAACTTGAAAAGCACTAATATAGTACTGCAAGGAAGATCAGATAGAATTCAATTATTTTTTAAAAAATCACAGCATTTTCTAAAATGCCCAAGAACCACACCTGGAGGATAGATGGCCACAAGAATAAGCTTGCCTCTTGTCTCAAATACCTGGAGGTTTGTCAGAGTAGATACAATATATTCATGAACTGGAATAGGGCTTAGTAATAAGGTCAGCCAATGGGAGCTGAAGCATTTTGGAGCCTGGGCATGGCTTAGTTTTGTACTATAGCTCTGGTTCTGTGCTGAGAACAAAAACTAGTGTGCTGAACTGAAACCAATATCTCCCCTCTACCACGATGGAAGAACCACTCTTGGTATTGTATACATATATGTCTCATGTGTTATATGTATATAAAAAGAAGTTAATGAATCCTGCTGAATCAGTTACCTGTGTTTGCTTTCTGGATTTGATTTCTGCAACAAACTCTGACAAGGTTGTCCCCCATTCTGCAGCAGTAGGAAAACTCATGGGGACTACATTACTGAAAATGCCCAGAGGAACTCATCTGCTGTCCTTAAATCTTCAAGATAAGAAGTGGCCACTATATACCTGCAACACTCAAATTATTCAAAGTCAAACTAATAGCTAGCCTCTGTGTAGCACCTAGGAGGGCCCCTCCTTTATTTTGTACAATTAGAGTTTATACAATCCAATTTTCTAAGATTACCCCTTCAAGCCCCAAAGTATATTTCCAATGCTTCTCTGAGATTAGAAACAGGCCTAATGAAAGTAGAGGCTAGAGTGAATGACTAGTCTCAATTATTGGCTCAGACTATCATTTTCTCCGCTTAGTTGTGCCCAATCAATTTTGAGCAATGATTTCTAATCCACATAGAAAAAGGTGGTGGCAACCAAAATCTCATTCTTGGACTCTAGGTCTTCTGCTGGGCATGGAGTAGATGAGACCAAAGCACTTATTAAACAGTGTGTAGCAGGCACAGAGAGCCATTTGGATCTAGCCAGGACCCCAACCTTCATGCTAGTTAACCCAACAGATACTCTGACTCCCCCATGGGATACTTAATTAAACTTGAAGTACCTAAACACCAGAGGATCTTTACTCTGACATGATGTCATGCCCTCCCTTCAGCAATCCTTGAAGGCCAACATAGGGCAAAAATTACCCAGGGAGACATTGCCCCTGTAACTCTGGACATGCAGAAACAACAGAGCTTGTGCTTCTCTGGTGCCTATATTACAGAGACATCTGTTCCAGTCTCATTTCACTATTCTGCACAAATACCTAGGGTGCACACAGGAATTGTACACCTCTCTGCTGCTTTCAGATATCAACCCTGATACAACATAGAGTGTTGTCAGGTCCTGTGCTGCCGCACTTAAAATTCATCAGATGACCTGTGCTATAAAATAGACTTAGTGAGCATCTAGTTTGCCAAACTAAAATGTTCTGTGATTTGATAGATACAGCCTTCCACATAGTAACCTTCATGTTCCTCCTGCATTGATCTAATGCTCCTATCCCCCACCCCTTTTAGATTCTTTTAGACACTTTGGCATATATTTTATTTTAATACATCCTCTAGCATTTTATATATATTTTATATTTTTAGACTTTGTGATTAACTGTATTCCACCCACTTTATGCTGCTTTATGACCTTAATAAAGATTTGATTGATTAATGATTGATTGATTGATTGATTGATACAATTTGAAAAAGGCTAGCATTAGGAGTGAGGGAAAATATTTGACTGAAAGGGAAAGTTCTGAACAATCCCATAATTACAGTGTGGCATTCCAAGAAACAGTTCAGAAAAACAAAACAATGTCACGGAGTATAACTTTCTCCTAGCATGTAGAGATCACCAGAAATTGCTTTGGGCAACAGACCAAATCAGCATGGGAAGGTATTGTTCAGGAGTCAGTTGCAACCAATAATTCCAAGTAATGACTGCTAATCAAACATAGTAAGAATGAGGTGACCTCTGTCTACTCCCTTGAGTAAACAGTGAATTGCTCTCAAAGGCAACTGACAAGGCAACTGATTCTTTATTCTCTTATTCTATTTTTTAATGTTTTTCATAATCAATCTTTTACAACTATATACTGTTTTATTTTGATTGCTATGGTTTAATCACATCCTTTAAATCATATAGCCCATGCCCTATACCTGTAAGCATTCATTCTTCACCCATGGGAGTCACTTCCTGATTAGCTATTTGCAAAACAATCACATTCCCATCTGTGGCTTTCCCCCACAGAGTCCTTTAGTAATGGGAATCAGAAACATTCTTCTGCTGAAGTACAGTTGGTTTATCATAGAAATGGAACAGCAAAAGCAAATCTACAATAAAAATGACAGTCCTCTAAACAGAGTTGGGCAAATTAGAAAAAAAAGTATATGATTGGATATGTGAACAAACATTTCAGAATAACAAAATAACATAGATGGAAGGTACTTTGGAGGTCTTCTAGTCCAATCCCCTGCTCAGGCAGAAAACCCTATATCATTTCAGACAAACAGTTGTTCAATCTCTTCTTTAAAAACCCAGTGTTGAAATACCCATAACTTCTGGAGGCAAGTCATTCCACTGATTAATTGTGCAGGAAATTCTTCCTTAGTTCTAGGTTGCTTGTCTTCTTGATTAGATTCCATCCATTACTTCATGTTCTGCCTTCATGTACTTTGAGAATAGGTTGACCCCCTCTTCTTTGTGGCAGCCCCTTAGTTATTGGAACACAGATATCATCCCACCTCTAGTCTTTCTTTTCATTAAGCTAGACATATCCAATTACTGCAGCCCTTTTTCATATGTTTTAGCCTCCAGTCCCCTAATTTCATTGGATACAGCAACATAATTCATGTTTAGTGAAGTGATGATTGGGTAGGAATAGGGATGGTGCTACAAACACAATAATGCATTAGAATAGTGGTTCTCAACCTTTTCTTCACCATGGACTTCTTTAAATACCTTCTGTGATCATGGATCATGGCCGTAGACCCCGAAGAGATAACTCAAGATATAAATCATAACATTGTTAAAGCCTTCCTGGATCTCCTGTAATGACATCCTTCCCCCTCCGGGTTCCGCCGACCGCAGGTTGTGAAACATTGTATTAGAGTATAAATAAGTGACGTCAGCTTTCAACTAGTTACTATAGTTTCTAAGGTTATCTTATTTTCAGTGTTAATTTCTAACTTACACTAGAATGTGAAGACATGCAGTTCTTTGAAGAGAAAATAAAACTGCACAAACAAACGATCAGATGTTTTCCTGAGTGCTATGCATAAGGATAATATTATGGTCTGGGAAAATGGATTGGCCAGGACAAAGTTTCAGCTGAGTTCAGGGAAAACATGCATGAATTGTGCCAAGCTACCAGGAATGTGCCCACCTTATGAGCCTACTCAAGCAGAGAAGAACTCAGCTGTAATATACCAGGGGGCAAGAAGGGAAAGCAAACAGCATTTAATTAATTTCACTTCTTTCTACTGTAGAACTTGCTCCAAAGTAATCACTGGGAAGTTCAATACAATACAATAGCAGAGTTGGAAGGGACCTTGAAGGTCTTCTAGTCCAACCCCCTGCCTAGGTAGGAAACTCTATACCATTTCAGACAAATGGCTATCCAACACCTTCTTAAAGACTTCCAGTGTTGGGGCATCACAACTTCTGGAGGCAAGCTGTTCCACTGATTAATTGTTCTAACTGTCAGGAAATTTCTCCTCAGTTCTAAGTTGCTTCTCTCCTCATTGTTTCTTGTTCTACCCTCAGGTGCTTTGGAGAATAGTTTGACTCCATTTTCTTTGTGGCAACCCCTGAGATATTGGAATACTGCTATCATGTCTCCCGTAGTCCTTCTTTTCATTAAACTAGACATACCCAGTTCATGCAATCGTTCTTCATATGTTTTAGTCTCCAGTCCCCTAATCATCTTTGTTGCTCTTCTCTGCACTCTTTCTAGAGTCTTTCTAGAGTTCAGTTCTTTACTGCAAAGGAATCCTAATGCAACCAAAATTTCAGTCCCATAGCATTTTAGGACTGGCATGTTTATGCCAGTCCTTTAGAACTCCTTTCCTCTGTAGGAGACATTTTGAAACAAGCCACTACAAACCTTAGAACAAGGGTCACATCATTAAATGTAGATGGAACATTCATGATCATAGTTGACAAGTTAAGAGGTTTGGTAAAGTCTATTTTTAGATCCGAATCAACACATCAAGAAAAGCTATTCTGTCTTTTTCATCACTTCGATAATTATCATTTACATCATTCTTAGCATTCAATTTAGTCTTCCAGTGGCTGCCTTGATTTTGGTATATTAAGGATGCTTGATTTAACTGTCATAATAAAAGCAAGTCTTTGAGGTGATAAAATGCACTAGGGAACCACATTAAAAATGCACCAGAATTACAGTGACAACTTTAATAGAATAAAGTTCTTAATTAACTCATCTGTGCTAGACATTTTTAGTTTCTTTGCCAATTTACACACTATGCTTCTGTTTAATTTTGTTTTAGAGCTGGGGGAATAAACACAGACAAACCAGCCAATCAATAGACAGGCACATTTAAAATAAAATAACCCATATGAACACATTCCAAAGGAATCTTAATTCTCATTCTGCATAGAAATTTTATATGAAAATAAATTATGCTTGAAATGCACATTATACTCATATTTATTATGAAACTGTAATAAAAACCCATATTTTGCTGCAATCATTGCAATGCAATTTTATCTCACACATCTTCCCATGCTAGAAATATAGCACTGTTATGGCAAATTAAGAATAAACAGTTTTTCTCTCCGTCTTTCATTTCATTGTTCAGTATGGTTTTTTTTTCCTGTACTGTGTTTCAATCTTTCTAAATTCTTCAATTAGGAATAATTAATCTAAATGATTTGGGAGATAATAAGTGAGGCTACCTGATGTAGTAATAATACTTGTTTTTTACAGCATATGGAATCGTAGTTGATAGAAACTGAATATTAATCTGAAGGGAATGTAGAGGCAAAAAATGCAACTAGAAAGTAATTTGCATCAAGAAAACTCTTAATTTCAAAATGTTGGAAAATAATCATTCCACTTTATTTTGTTTTGGTTAGACTTCACCTTGATTACATCAGACTTTGGGAAGAATTAGTAGAAATTGGAATAGATGCAGAAAAGAACATCAAAAGTTCATTAGAGGATTCGAATCTGTACCCTCTAAAGAACAATGAGGCTATTTGCTTTTGAAAAAAATAATTGAGAAAGGTTTTGGCCCTTTTTAAATACTTAAAAGCATACCAGACAGAAGTCAAGGCCATTTGTCTTATGTTCAGGGCATGGAATAATAGATTAAGTCTCAGAAAGCCTAAAAGGTAGTTCAACCATAAAATCAATTCCCCAGAGAGGTGAGCACCTCATTGGATAAATTGGAACATAGTCTGAAAGGCTTTCAGTTGTAGATTCTTTTATTTGGGTTCCTATGTCGAGTAGACATTGTTGGAGAAGAGCCAAGTTAGACCAAGTACGTACACACACACACACACACACAGAGAGAGAGAGAGAGACAGACAGAGAGACAGAGACAGAGAGAGAGAGAGACTGATAGCATCTTTTCTGATTGATTGATTGATTGATTGATTGATTATGTACAATCAAGTTGGTGTCAACTCTTAACAACTACATGGATATTTTTATGACAATCTTTCACCCTAACATAAGCCTTTAGATCTTCCAATAATGCACATGTTGCCACCCCACCCATGGTTTCCTCTTTTGTGTTCCATTTTTGTGCCTTCGGGCGGAGGGAAGCAGGCCCTGTATGACATCCTGGCTCTGTGCTCTGCTCCACCTGAAGGCATGAAAATGGAACACAAAAGGCGGACGGCTCCCCGCTGCCCACACCAACCAATCCTCAGCTTTTTACAGGTGGCAGCACAATCCATAGCAGCATCAACTGTGGAGTCCGGAAGGTGGCCAGGGGGTGGCCAATCATCAGGCCCATGCCAGTGAGCAAAGTTAGGTGTCGCTTCCGGGCTGCAAAGTCGAATGCTTCAATTCCTTCTAGGCTCTGCAGCCTGCCTGGGCCCTGCTTAGCTGGGTGCCTCCCATTGCCACTGCTCAACTTACCCATTGCAGGAATTTGATGAAGCTGAGCGGCTCCTTGGCAGGCCCCAGATCCAAACTAAACCCAGACATTTTCAGCGGGGAGCAAACAAAGAGCAAGGGAAGAGTCTCTTCCCATTTCTCACTCTGGGACTTGGGATGCCGCCCTTTCCTGCCACCTCTGCTCTCTCCAGCATGCTGCCCCCATCCCTGATGTGGTTGCAATGGCAGCTGCTTCAGGAAACACTGGCCAGTGGGGAGGAGGGCTAGGCTAGTGCAAATGTTTACCTGTGTAGGCACGTGGCAAAAGTGAGGCAGGGTGAGCGTCAGAGTGGGACAGTTCAGGGGCATGGCCAGCCAGCTGTCACTACCAGTTCAGCGACCCACGCCCAATTACCATTACCAGTTTGGCTAAACCAATCTGAACCGGGAGCCATCCACCTCTGTGCTCAACACAAACTATATGATTTTACTCTGGTAAAATTTTATTCAATACTTAGAAAAAGTTTGTATATCGTTGTACTATTTAACTGTAATAAAATCACGTATAGAAGGAAAAGGCAAGAGATGTGACCCTTGATGGGTACAGAGAAGAGAAACGAGATTGCTGTCTTTTTTTAGAGTGTGAAAATAATTGTATGAAAGGAAGCAGTATATGGATACACTAATTTCTAATATTTATTGAATTAAATTATAATATCTAGCAGTATAGAATCTTGATAGTATGAAGGAATGCAAGGTATTCATTGTAAGGTCATCCCATTTTTTTAATTAAAGATTTCCCCATGTAGAGGTCATACTATGATTTACAATTTTTAAAATCTTTCCTATGTAATGTAACAAACCATATATAATCTGTAACCTTGGGGCTTTTCTACAGTTGTTTGGTGGGGACCACAATGTTCACTGTCTTCTGTACATTCCAGCAAAATATACTTGGTTGCATCAATCTCCAATCTTTTTGATTCCTAATTTAAAAGAAGCAATTTTCTCACAACAAATACTATAAATTGAGTCCATCATTTTATGAGGAAAGAGGGCAGGTTTTCTTCTTCTTCTATTAATCATATACCAGTGAATGCAACTGCCTATGTTATTAACTTAATACAGAACATAGAAAATACAGCAATAACAAAGCAGTGGAGCTCTTAGAATGCTATAGCACATTAAGTTTACTTCTGCGGATGACAAAAGATTTGAGGAGGGTAAATTAATTGTGCATCAGGAATACCCTTAGAAATTCCTAGAAAAGAAACTCATGGTAAACATATCTCCATCCTATCTTATTTCTTTGGTCTATATAACTTAAGTCAGGCACTCTTGACCATATAGTAACTAACTTGACAGTTTCATTATAGTGTAAATTAGGGTCAACAACCTTTTCAGACAGTGGGCACAATTTTGTGTGATGGTATGGGCATGAAAAATATAAAAAACAGAAGGAAAAATCCAGTAGTTTCTGTGGAGATTTATTGTAGGAATCCAGATTAAAGCTTCCTTGATAAATTGTTGTCCAGCCTAGGTTTGAAGGGGAACTTATCATCTCACTTGGTGATTGGTACCCTGCCAAACTGCTTCTACTATTGGAAGTGCTTCTGTAGCATTTAATTGGAATTTGACTCCCCTTAGTCCATGTCATGTACACTTATGTTAGAGAAGATTTATTCAGTGACTCCTTCTTGGGGAGCTCTAATATCTCCACCCCAGAGTCAGTTAATCTCAAGGTAGAACACACCAATTTTCTCAAACATTCCCATTCAATTCCTAATCTCCTCATTATTCTCATCAGCTTCCTAATACCTGTTCCAGTTTCTCTGAATCTTTTGAAAGTGTAGCGTCCCAAACTGTGGCTGTGTTCTTCAGGTGAATTCTGACCAATGCAGATTACATCTGAACCAAGGGTGGGTTGCTGCAGGTTTTACTACCAGTTGGCTTCATGCACATTTTGTGTGGGTGTGTTTTGTGCGTACGTGCATAGTTCAATGTAAATTGTTCTTCACACACGCACAGAACAATTTACAGTGAACTGTGCATGCGTGGTCACTAAAAAGCAAGGTGGCGGCAACATCAGCAGCAATGAGAAACCAATTTGGGGGGCGTGGCAAGCCTGGATCATTGCTGGTTCTGCAACCCAGGCAAAAAAGCCACTACCAGTTTGGCCAAACTGGGCGAACCGGGAGCAACCCGCCTTCATTTTTAAATATACATCCAAGATTATTTTCCCATATATTCTTCCTTAGCCACATGTTTCATGCCCATGCATAAGACTATGGTTTTCTTTTTCTCCCTTTGCATTTCCCCCCATTTAAATAGAGTCCTGTCCCTTTCTGACCCTCTTTCTAATTTATTTGAATCAAGTGCAACCAGCAGCTGATACATGTTTTCTGCTCCCCCACCCTCCTTGTCTTCCACCTCTTGATCTTCCCATTCTTCTCTTGTGTCACTAATTTTTATAAGCTATATGACATTTTATGTTGTCTGTTCTTCAGTGAGCGTGTTGTATAGTTACTGCTTGATAATGGCATTATCCTACTGTAAAGCCCTCAAGAATACAACCTTGTGTTGCCAGGATAACCCTGTGAAGAAAGTCTTGCTGCACTTTTATGCTTTGGTTGCCCGTTCTGGGACATTTCAGGTTAAATGTTTTTGTTTCTCTGCTACCTGTAAGTATAGCCAGGGAGAGAGAGTGCTGGGAATATAAATGACTAGACCAATTCAGAAGCAATTGGATCTGTCTGCCAAAGAGACTTGAGCCACAGGGGAAAGTAGTAACTATAAAGTCAGGCAATTTTCACAATATTGTTTGGGGAAATGGATTTTTGTTATACGCCCTCCCCTTCTTTTATGGATCACTCTGATGCTTTAACACCATACCCATTGAGCAGTCTCTCAACAGGAAGGTGTCACAGTCACCTTAGATCTTTGCTGTGTTATTAATATACCTTATGTTACAATCCAAATATTTCCTGGTTGCTACAGTCAAGTTATTAGGATAAAACCCAGTGTATTGTTAGGTAAAAATGAAAACATTGGCAAAAATCATCAAATGGTGACTTCTCTCAGAATAAATTAAAGGATCTTAAAAGAAAAAAAAATATGCAACTTGCAGAATGTTTTCTGTATAGTATTCACAGACATTTCAAGTACCCATCCAATAATAGATTAATATGTTGAAGTTTTGTAAAAGTAGGTGCAGGGGTGATTATTCAATGATTTTGCATTGATGTTAATTTAATGTCATTCTTCTCAGAATGACATATATGATTTTGTACCACTCACTTTTAGAGCTTCTCTATAAATGAGCCATGGTGGCATAGTGGTTATAGTGCAGTTCTGCAGGCTACTTCTGTTGACTGCTGGCTGCCTGCAATTTGGCAGTTCAAATCTCACCAGGCTCAAGATTGACTCAGCCTTCCATCCTTCTGAGGTGTGTTAAATGATTCTTGGGGGCAATATGCTGACTCGTAAACCACTTAGAGAGGACTGTAAAGCACTGTGAAGCGGTATATAAATCTAAGCACTTTTGCTATCCTTCTGTGATATACTCCTAGAGGCATTCTCAGAAGAGCCTCCAATTTAATTTACTATAGCCACTATGCAGACAGCCTGAGTTAACTTGCATTTCCACCATCTCAGCCATAAATCAGCACAGAAATCATCCTCCAGTCTGCACTCTCATAACCTCTGTTTCTGCCTATGTTTGTAGCAAGAAAAAAAAGAAAGAAAGCAGTCTGAATTTAAAAAGCCAGACACAATACAAGCAAGTGAAGTAGGGAGAATCATGGGAATGGGAAGTAAGCATTGTAGTTAGGTCCCATCAGTAGAAAGGTGATTGACCCTGAATCTTCATTGGGACTCTTCAACTGTCTCCAAGTAAAAAAAAAATGGAATGTTTGTGTTTCGAGATTGTGGGTTCTAGCTCAGAAGAAAATCAACTGGAATACCTGTGGACAACCTCAGATAAAGCTTTTTTGAGAGGAAAATGTTCTTCTGTTCAAAGGAACATCTTGAGATAGTTAGCCTGAGGGTTGTGACTGCCCCAATACAAACCAATGAGTTGGGTCTG
Organism: Thamnophis elegans; assembly: GCF_009769535.1. NCBI lineage: Eukaryota > Metazoa > Chordata > Lepidosauria > Squamata > Natricidae > Thamnophis > Thamnophis elegans. The sequence continues at coordinate 124,358,139 of NC_045542.1, read as the reverse complement.
GAAGCTGTATTGTACTGATTGAACACATGAAATTAGTAAGAATGCATACTAGTTTGTGATTTAAAATAATAGCCCTAAGATTATAAATACTATGTGGTATGATTTTCTGAGCACCTCTCCCTTGTACTAAAAAAGTACTGTAGTTAGAGTCTATGTTTTTTTTTTTACAATTGTAGTATTCCACTAGCAGGTTATTTTTTTCTTCAAAACAATTTGCAAAGGTGGGGAATAGAGTAGGTATATTTCTTATCAAGGGACTTGCTTCTTTATTTGCAGGGTGTTCAGGGAATAGCCAGCTGTTTCAAAGACTTTTCAATTAAGTCTAGATGAAACAGAAGCAAAGCAAAACAAGGAGCTAAAATTCCACATTTTTTGTTGTGCAATACTGATAGAATACAATATTTTTCACTCAGTTAATACATGTTACATTCTAGGAAAATATGTGTAATATTTTCTAAATTACATCTATGGATATATGAAAAGCTATATCCTCTCTTTTTAAAATTTAGTCCTACTTGCTCTCTTTGTTGGGAAGATGTAGAATTGACATACAGAGTATGGAATCGATATATCATTGCAAAGGATGTTATCTACTGCATGCAAAGAGTTAAATTTCCTGGAGTCAGTCATCATGGAATAGAATTTTATATTGAGAGTGTTTCCTTTGCACTGTATGTCAGTTTGATTTTCATGGAAATCCATATTTTCTTCTTTGAAAGCCTGGTACTTTCTCATTTTTCAATTTTGTGTCAAAAAAGTTTCTAAAGATATATAGTTCAAGTGTTATCATTCAGCATGGAGCTCCATCCCGTAGAGTAGACAACTGCTCTCTGTGTGATAGAAAGTGGCCTATATATAATCTGTCACAAGAGGGGACTTGAAAACAATCCACCTAGATTCAAGATCTGAGCCTCTAGATGACATGGAAGACATCAGGTTCTCTTGTGGGGTCCTGGACTCCCCTCTTTATTATTTTGTGACAATGGATATAATGGACCAAATTCATACTGTGGACTTTCCAGGAGAGCATCCAAGCAATGGGTAAAACCAAAGATATAAAACATAAAATCCAGGCAGATACTTAGAAGCTTTTTTCCCCCCAGATTTTGTGAGGACTCAGATGGGATAAAATGAGAAATATAATAAAAACTTAATTCTGGGTCTGATTATTTATACTATTTTTTTTTAGACTAATCAGACGCACTCAACTTATTTAATTATGAAAGTCCATAAATCTTAATGTAGAGTATGCATGTAGAAAGTTTAGAGCCACATCCCCTGTACCAAACTAGGCCAAAATCCACTTTTCATTCTTTTCTTTTTAATTATATCTTCCCTCTAACTACTTTTTTCTTCCAATTTTCTTTCTTTTTTTCTGATTTACAGATTTTAGCATATTGTCTTCTTTTTTTTTTCTGTTAACAGGTGATCTCTGCATTGCCCAGTCATTGAAAATCCCACAGGATCGCAAAAACAAGACCTACGAATTTGATAAAATTATCAAGCTGCTTCTAGATACACCCAGAGCCAGGGCTATCATTGTCTTTGCCTACGATGAGGATATAAAGTAAGGATGCCTGGAGAAATTGACTTGTTTACATGTTAACTTGTTTACATAGGGCAGGGAGTTTGAACTGAAAAATAGCTATAGCACAATTTGTGGCTTGCGTTGCCTGAATACATATTTTATGGTATCCGCATTCTTAGGCTTGTTATCATATGAGCAATAAATGAAGTAATAAGCATGTTCTTGGATAGTATAATTTCAGATTAAAGGAGCAGGATTTATGGATAGATTTTTCCCCCTGTACAAGAAAAACTCCTTGAATAACATTCTAGCAAGCTGGCAGAGAATATCAGGAAGAAACTTTCTCATGACAACAAGCACAATATGTTTGATTACATAACATCTCAGCTGCTGTAGTAGTGGCAAAATCTAGAAACCGTTTCCGAACATCTTCTACATGAGCTTGGTTACAATATGTTTTGCATGCCTCAAATGCCACTGTAAAAAAAAAAAAAAAAAACCCTATACCTCCAATCAATTGCTTACATTCTAGACAGATTTCTTTTTCCACACTGGCTTTTGAAGCTTATTATTCTGCACTTTGAAGTCTGCCTCCTCTCATCTGTTAAAGCAAGAAGGACAATCAGAAGCTTGGAAAGCTAAATTGGATAAGTGGATGATGAGGTCACTGGCCTTGTGATTCTGTCTCTTCCACCATAGCACTAGAGCAGGCATCAGAAACCATCAATTTGTGCAAAAATAAATGTGCAACAAGGCTAAACTACAAGGCAAAATGTTTTGATTAGGTATGCTAATTATTGGACATGTATGTTTTGAAGGACCAAACAAGCAAAGCATTTGAAAGTTCACCTATGCAGATTCATACATATAGACTTTATAAAACTAAACTGATTTAATCATGCAGATCGAATGTGCTGCAGACGACTTTAGAAGAGATATGGGACTAAAACTGCACCTAATAGAAAGGAAATATTTAATCTATCATTTTGCCAGAAAGTATTATGATATGAAGACCTTTAGCAGTTTTCTTTTCAGCACACAATTAGAAATAAATGTAAATTCCAGCCACATCACTGCGTTCAGAGTAGATAGCTGAAAACCCAGTAAATGGGAGTGGGGAGTTACTGCAGCTGCCAGTATGCTATAGTGAAGGTGAAAAAAGTGGTACCTTTGACTAAGGGAGGGGAAGAAATTGAATAGTATTGGTCATCCAATAGTATAACAAATTAGACTAGTAGCATCTGTTAAGCAACATCTGACCTCATAAAAATAGCCAATTATGAGAATGCTGACCATGTTGTCTCAGTGTCCATAGGAGCTCCAGTTTAATAGACTGCCTCTGGTTCCAAGCTCAGAGCATTAGCAAAATATGTGAGGGAAATTGCATGAGGTGGCTGTGTTCACCTTAATATTAACTGGCAATAATTTATATAACTCTGAAGCAGAAGTGCATGCATAATCAAGCAACCCTGCTTCAAATTATTACCCATTTCTAAAGTGGCATGCTTGGTAATTTAAAGGAGAGAAAGAGAGAAATTGTGAACTATATAATTTATTACCAGCATGTGTCTCCAGACAGAATGGATTATACCTATTATCCTTCAGTTATATTGGTTGCACATCTGGAGGGTGCTCACTTGAAGAAAATTGAATTATATATTGATGACAGTGGTCTGGAAGAGCCTGCAAGAGTGCAGTGCTTGGGACTCAGAGGTGTGTTGCTTTCTATGTGACTAATGAGAGAAAAAAAATCAAATCTAGTAAGAATTTGTACTTCTTTTATGTAAATCAGGGGTATCAAACTTGCGTCATCATGGAGGCATCACAAAACTTCCCCCCCCCTTTGCTAAACTGGGCATGGGCGTCGCCATTGTGTGATGCATCTGGGCTGCGAATTTGACAACCCTGATCTAAATCACCCATGAACTGACATCATGTAGAGATCCAGTGAAATGAATGTTTCTTAAGTCCTAAGAGTGATACTATAAAGAAGAAACTCAGGCTGACTCATCCCTGACTCACCAGAGTAGAAAAGGGAAGGGGGAAGAAACACAGTCACATTTGCAAGATTCTGTTATTACAACCTCTCTCAATTTTTTAAAAAATATAGATCTAGTGTTGTTGTGGACCTTGTTTCCTGATCTGGGCTACCTCAAGAGGCCGATACGTAGCTCTTTGGTTCTTATGAGACCTCCCTGAATAATAAGCCCAATCAGGCTTTTGAGCGCATGTGCTAAAATAAGCCTTCCCCCCAAAATAATCCCTCCCTGAAAATATTGCAACATAGCAGCAGCCATGAGGTGACCATCGTCGCTACCTCCTACACCTCAAAAATAATAAGATCTCCCCGAAAATAAGGCCAATCGCTTATTTTGGGGGTCAAAAGAAAATAAGACCCTGTTTTATTTTCAGGGAAACACGGTAACATTTTAGTTAATTTCCTTTTAGTCATTTTTTAAGTCATCACCTGTATTTCTGAAGTATAAATTATGGCCTGGAGGGATGAGCAGGTGAGACTAAGCTCAGAAGAGAATTAGCAAGTAGTAGTTTCCAAAGCAATCTTTCTATTATTCTTTCATAAACTAAGTAGAAATTCTGACATATTTTCTCTATGGTTTCTGGTCCTCTTGTGAGTCAAAGAGATAGCAGAACGCTCTGCAATTGATAGACAGTCGCCTAAGTTCCCTTTTTCAGCTTGTTTACACTACGGGGTTTCTTTCACGATTCTAGTTGCAGCTCTAAGCCCAACAGGCCTAGAATCATGTCTATGTATTTTCCATTGGCTTCAGAGACAGGAATCTGAAATACTAGAAGCATTGAAGAATTGTTAATTTTCAGAACTTTCCAGATACAAAATGAATTCATGAAAGGGGAAGAAACGGTAAAAGAGAGGCCCATGCTAATAAAAATGAAATACTTTTCAATATGGCCATTTTAATCGGGAAACCTGATTAAAAACCGCTGACCCTTTTTTTCTATGACACTGGCCAATATAAAGGGTTGAATTAAAGTGCTGTGATTCCCCTAATAAGTTTTGGTTATCCTCTTTTAGATTTTGCTTTGCAATGCAGTGGAAAAAACAAAAGACAAGCAGTTGGAAGACTTGAAACCATCAGAGCTACTGAAGCCTATTGATTAGAAAGGCTATTAAAGTGTGCTGACTATAAAAAAAAAAAAAAAACCTGCTGACCTTACAAGGTTCATAGCAGCCAATCCTGCTTCTATAGTCTGGGATGGATATGTTAGTTATCACACAATAAATTAAGTTTTGCTTCCATAACCCTAACTATAGATTTTCCATAAATCTGAAAAAAAAGAAAACGGCTAAAGCAACAAGTTTAACTTGAAGTTCAATATTAATATTTGGTTTTAATCCTCTGTATGTAGTTTTCATATCATGCCAAAACAAAGATTGTCCTTGATCTGAATTTCCTTTTATGGATTTTCTTTTGAGTTCTTTCCTCAGGCAAAATCCAGTTTTACATTATTTCCCCAAAGTGTTAACCATTGAGTTAGAATACTGGAATTCAATTTCCATTTTTGACTGGAAGGACAAATACAACTTACAGATCTCTGTTCCGATATAATAAGATTTATTTGAAATTCAAGGGACATGAAGGGAAAAGGGAAGAAAAAATATTTATACACAAGGCTTACAGCTTATAACTAAAATTTGTTCCATCCTTTCCCAAACCAGGTATTCTTTCCCAGCCAGCATGCTTATTGATGAGAAATCTAAGAATTAAAATTATTCAGTAAAAGTAGTCTTGTAAAGAAGATTGCAATATCTGAGCTGGTCAATTATACCAGTAGACAGATACATAATTACCATTTAATATTACAGAGATCAATTCTCAGTCTTGTGTTATTTAAATATTAAAGATTACTTGGATGATAAATCAGAAAATATGACTATCAAATTTGCAAATGAAATAGGGATTGCAAGCGCTTGGAGGAGAGCATTAAAATTCTAAAGGATCTTGACTGGAAAAATGGGCAGAAACCAGCAGGAAGAATTTCAACAAGGACATGTATGCAAAGTCCAACATTTGTTTGGGAGGAATCAAAGTTGTGAGTAGGAAATCCTACCAGACAAATAAGAATTAGTAACCTTGATTGATCAGCAGCTGAATGTGAGCCTACTATACCATATAGCTGCAAAGAAACGCTTGGCTGCTTCAGAGAAGCACAATGTCAAGATACTGTAAAGATAAATTATGATTTCATTCTATTCTACATTGCTCATACAGAACCTAAAATCTTCAGTTGGATCCAGGGCTCTGCATTTTAGAGAAGAAGATAAGCACAGGAACATATCTAGAAAAGAACAGTTAAAATGATAAAGGGCTAAAATAAAAGAAAACTTGCAATGGAGGGTTGGAAGAACTCTGGAGAAGATTATTTATTTTTTGGTTTGGTTTGGTTTGGTTTGGTTTAAGTTGACACATTTAGAAATCACCCATCTTCCTCACAGAGTGACTCTTCTGGTGAGGCATAACTATTTTCCCCCCAATGCAGGGCTGAAATGCGTTGAAGTCTGCTACTGGTTTCTTTCGTGCATGCACGTGCGCCATTTGCCCGAACCAGTAGTAAAAAATGCTACCAGTTCAGGCGAACTGATAGCTCTGACGATCAGCTGTGCTACAATCAGCTGTGCCGCACAGAAAACATGTGCCACAGCTGATTTTTGCACAGCTGATCATTGGAACTACTGGTTTGCCCAAATCGGTAGCATTTTTTTTTACTACTGGATCAGGCAAACTAGTCTGAACCAGTAGTATTTCATCCCGCCCATATGTATATAGTCAAGGAAACTGAAATACTATCAAGAATTGCACAGAGTTGTTCCAAAAAAACAAGACGTGTTTTACATTACAAGGAGATAGATTTAATGGGATATTAGGTTTTTAAAAAATCCTAATGACAGCGGCTGTACTGCAATGGACTGCCTTATGTATTGGCAGGGGCATTCTTCTGAAGCTATATGGTAATCTGTCAGAGATGTTTTAGTAGTAGATACCTGCCTGGATGGAGGCTTAGATGATTTGCAAGGTTTCTTTAGTTTGTTATTCTTTGATAGAAAGCAGCTGAGTTGGGAAAGCAGATAACCCAAAAGGCAAAAGAGAGATATAGAGTGATAACACAGCCAGGACTGTTACAAAACCTCTTCTTCTTGGCTCTCTTATAAATGAAATATCATTTATAAGTTAAACTTGTCCCTGTTTTCTCTTCCCCAAATTCCATGATTCTAAGAATACATGCTAGGCAGGCTTCGTAAAGTTACTTTTTTTCTGTCCTTGAGTCATTCAATCAGGTTAAGAGAGCATTTTCATGTTAGTTATCACTGGGAAATAAATCCATTATTTAATGCAAAATTTCAGCCTTTTTTTCATGGTTTCATCTCTAATGTATTGCAAGGCCACAGGTTGCCCTCACATAAAATAATTGCTGGCTTTATTGTTTGAATGTGTTGCTTTTGTGATACATTATTATTTTATTGCATGGATTCCATTTGTATGTGATCTTGATACACTAGGATAAAGGGGAAATCAAATATATTTTCACTGCTTTGTTTCAGGATAGCTTACAGGAAAATAGGCAGGGAGTTAGGGAATATGATCTTTTTTTTTCTTTTGAACCCTAGTCTGTTAGACTATATCACAAACTATTGAAGATTTTGTTTTGATGAATTACGTGGGGTCATTCACCTGACATTTCTGCATAGTATCAGGATGTGGGGAGAAAGGAAATATAATGCATTCAAATATTTTCATTCATTGGCTCTTTGTTAACTCAGGGTAGAATTGAATGTTATATTGGTTGAAATAACATGAATGTCTGGAAGTTATTCCCAAATTTACTCATTGAATATATTCTTCCTATATACTCAAGCAATGCTTCTTTTGTTCTCATTTCTGAATTGTAACTCACACATGAAACAAGGCTTGCTATTATGCTTGATTCTCTTTGAAAGAATCAATAGTACCCCTCAAAATAATTTTAGATGGATCAATGAACAGTAATTTCATAAGAAAGTAGTATGGAGGAAAATGGGATTCTGCTAGATTTGGAAGCAATGTTTTGGTTGATTGAGTAATCTTCCAGGCAGTTTGTGATGAAGAAGTGAGAATTATTCAAGTGTAATTTTGTATGTGTGATGAACTTCATTAGACTTTTGCAATAACTTAGTTGAATGGCATCTTCTTGATGCATTATTTTATTTTTTCCAAAACAAACTAAACCACATTTTTCTTTCTTGGACAGTAAAAATCTCTATATTTCAGTTCTCAGGCAAAAGTTTTAAAAATTTGTGTTTTAAGAAAGAGAATGAATGCAAATGTATCTGGGAATTAAATAATTAACATCACTTTTAAAAAACTCTTTTGTAACACAATAGAATAGAAATAAGTAACTGTTATTTACAAAAAATGAGCATATAACATTTTTGTGAGGAAAGAGACTTCTGCATTTTTAGTTCATGTACGATTTAAATCTCACATTCATTCTCCATTCAGTGACAGAGTAACTAAGATCCTTTATATACAGTAAATAGAAAAAAAAATATTCACATTATTCCCTTAAAACGTTTTATGGGTTTCTTTAAAAAAACTAATTTGGGCATTAAGCAGTCTATTGATGATAATGATTTTTATTTCTTTGAGGCTCAAAACTACATAGGTCAGTGCTTCGTGTCTTAGGAAATGAGTTTGATTCTACAACATATGCTATAGTGACACCATTTCTGTTTCATTTTTTTTCCTCTTGTTGATCAGTGACAAGTATTTGAAAAGTTGCTGCCACAGCTAGATACTTATCTGAAACAGCAAATATTTTGTTTTTGCTTTATGAAATGGAAACTGACCTTATTTTGAGCTATCTCATTAACAGATAACAGCCATACCAGATTTTCAAACAGGGTCTGTGTCAGGGGTGGGTTCCTGCCAGTTCTAACCTCTTCTATAGAAGAGGTTCCACAAATCTACAGTACCATTTAGAACTGGTTCCAGCTCCCTCCCCCTGCCCGTCTGCACCATGCTTGCCCCGCCCACCACTCACTGATTGGCTGGCTCACCAATCACTCTGACCACCTCTAGAAGTCCTATCTAAACCTTAAAGTCTTAAAGCTGTCAGGTTTGAACATCCCTGGGGGTTTTTTTCTAAAGGGTTAGGGGTGCAAGGGTCTTGTAACTTGACAGCTTTAACACTTGCATGCTTCAAATGCCAGAGTTTCTGAGCCAACATTTTGGTTGCTAAGCAAGAGCATTGTTAAGTGAGTTTTACCACATTTTACAAGTTAACCACGCCCATCCAGTCACATGGCTGCCAAGCCACTCCCACTCGGTCACATGGCCAGCAAGCCACTCCCACAAAGCAGGTCTCACCTACAGAACAGGTTCTAAAAAATATTGAAACCCACCACTCATCTGTGTTCATGTTTGATTAATTATTATAAACCATTACAAAAACAAATGGGGGTAGTTCAGGGTACATTTGGAGAGCTTCAGTTGAGGTAAACTGCTGGTAGCAAGATATGAAAACAAGCATTTGTGTGGCTCTGGATTACACTTCATAGATTTTAACTTCATATTAATGTCATGGATTAGTAGTATCTAAAAATATATCTTTGCACAAATTTCTGACTGAGAATACTCTGTCCAATTTTCATCTGGTTGTGGCTATAAATAATTGTATTCAGTGTTACACATTTATTTTTCCCAAGTGGAACAATGATTTCTATCTCCATTAGCCTGAACAAAATCCGGTGTGATCAATCTTCCTCAAACTTGATTAAATTAACAAATGATATACATTATGACTCATATTCTAACTCATAGACATAACTGTTATCCTTAGCTACATGGTTCACTTCACTGTATTTTAAATGAATCATTTAAAACATATAGAAATATGACTTGCTATGAACCAAATATTATTCTCTTTATTTTCAGAGTACTTCTGAATATATAAGTATCTTTAAAAAATGAAATTAGTGGTTCTGTGTAAAAATTAAGGTAACTGTGATCAGTTTGCATTCACAAAAATAGGTAGAAGTAGTCCTTGACTTTTGACCATAACTGAACTCAAAATTTCTGTTGCTAGGTCAGACAATTGTTAAATGAGTTTTCTCCATTTTATTATTTTTCTTGCCACACTTGTTAAGTGAATCACTGCAGTTGTTAAGATAGTAACACGGTTTTTAAGTGAATCTGGCTTCCCTATTGACTTTGCTTGTCACAAGGTCATAAAAAGTGGTCACATGACCCCAGGACACTGCAACCATTATAAATACAAGCCAGTTGCCAAGCATCCAAATTTTGATCATGTGATCAATGGGATGCTGCAAGAATCGTAATTTCTCATTTTCTCAGTGCTTTTATAACAGGGGTGTTAAACTCAATTTCATTGAGGGCTGCATCAGGGTTGTGTTTGACCTGGCAGGCCAGGGGGTGTGGGCATGGTCCACTTGACATCACCCATGTTAGTGGCACCTGTGGTCCAAGGTCTCTGCCAGAGAAAATGTTCTTCCAAGCTCCATTGGCTGCAACAGCCTCCTGCAACCCTTTGCCAGCAAAAACAGAGCTCTCCCAAGTTTTCACTGGCAGAGGTACCGTGGGCCAGCACCCTGCAGGCTGGATTCCCAGTCCAGGCCTTGAGTTTGACACTCCTGTTTTATAACTTTGAACAGTCACTAAACAAAAAGTTGTAAGTTGAGGACTATCTTATCATATATTGTGATGAAATCCAATCAAGCAGCCATTTTATGAATGATCTTCTTTCATGGCAGCAATTTTGTAACTCAAAATTATAATTGGCTCTTATTTCTTCAGCTGAGTCTATGAGAGAGAATGTAATTTTATTAGTAGCTAGAAATCCAAAAGACATAAATTATATTCAAGCTGCTTTGAATCCAGAATTTGTTTTATTTTATTAAACGCAGACATCCAGTTGACAGTTTCATACAGATCACAAGATTTCTTCATACATGCAACCTGAATTAATTGAGAAAGCTCATTTGATACTTATTGAATGTTATCATTATTTGGGCATTAAAATTACTTGGTAATTCATTGTAAATTACTTTTTCCACTAGGTCCTAATCTATCCTAATTTCATTCTTGGTCATCTCAAAAGTCCATCTTGTCCAGCATTGTCTTCCCATGGTCATAGATATTGTTGCACTGAAAAAGCTCCTTGGCACTAAGCTAGCAATTTGCTTGCAATGGAAGGAGGAGATAGTAATCCTTTCTGTCCTGGTTAAAATTCTGGCAACATTATATGATGGTCATAGGGTGATTTTTGCTACATTTGAGATTGCTGAACGTTCTCTGAAGCATGTTCTCCCATCTGATCTAGCTTGTCCCCCACTTGTAGGATATAATTAATATTGCTTGAAAGAGGTCTGGCCTTTACTTAGTTTTCCCTAAACATCTCAAAGGTTCCTGACACTTTTTAACCATATAACAACTAAAAAAGAAAAAATCCTATAGAAATAAGAGGCGCTTTCAATAACTCCCTCAGGTTGACCATGTCTTGCCTAGGATTATGTCACAAGTTCATGTAGACTCAGACCTACCTAGAAAAAATTGTTCATGGCCCAAGTTCTCCTGGTACCTTCATCATAGCATAAAGTCTGCCACCATCATCTCTTAAAACAAGACTTTGCTCCTTTGGGATATGTAATCACACACACACACACACACACACACACACACACACACACACACCTTTAATCAAACTGCTCATAACAGAGCATCTACTTGTATTCTTTGCAACTGATATTGTAACTTGCAAGTAAGGTGATTATACAGTTTTCAAGACCAATAACCATTAGTAGCATTATCTTCTACAAATTTATTTTAATCCGGGCTATACTATGGGGAAAAAATGTCTTTTTTATATGTATTTTCCTAATATAATATTTTACTGTACACATTTCCTCTTACAGTCTTTTTTAAAAGGAAATACTACTTACAATATCCTATTGAGTTGCAGAGTTTGCAAAAGCATGGCACAGACAAGTTTGTTGGAATTTTGCAAAGTATGAATTAGTTAGGTTTCAACTAAAATGCCAGCTAAGCACATTTCTATCTCTTCTTATGCTAGAAATCCTTCCATCAAAACTGATACTTTCCCAGGAGACCCAAAGATGAGGATGGAAATATATATTATATGGTTTAGCAGGCATCAGTGGTACTAATGAACACTATGCAATATGACTTGATTTATGGAATATGGTGTTATTGAAGAAATAATGCTTAATTTCTAAATTACATTTCTGCATTTTCAACTACATTAAATTTCTTAGCTGATAGTACAAGCCACAAGACAATGACAAGCTGTTCTTGTTCAATGATAGTTTTTTTTTAAAAAATTCTGATTTTCCAGTCTGGAGGATTCATTGTTTTGGCTTGTTAGGTAATTATTTTCTGCTGGTGAATGTTCCACCATATGAATATACTCTTTTTCTTTATCCCTCTGAGAATGATAACTGTTTCCTCTTTACAGACAAATCCTCACAGCAGCAAAAAGAGCTGATCAAATTGGTCATTTTCTGTGGGTGGCTTCAGACACTTGGGGTTCCAAAATGTCTCCAGTAATTCAACAAGAAGATGTTGCAGAGGGAGCAATCACCATCCTGCCTAAGCGGGCAACCATTGAAGGTAAGCCCTACCTATTCTCTTGGCCTCCATGTATAATTCATTTATTTTTTTTCTTGCTGATGCTTTATGTAAAGGCAAACTGTGCAAACTGAATCCGTATAAAGATATTTTTCATACATCACAATCTTCAGAAAACGAACATCAATGCAACCTAGTTGAAGAGGAGCCATCAGGATGCTGATAATCTGCCTCCCTTCCAAATGCTGCTATTTGTAAAGTAGGGTTTTTTTTAAGCATTGTATTTTTTAAAGGCTTGGGAGGTTTACAGTCAATGCTTTGAATCACTTCTGATGGCAAGAAATAGCACAGTAGATATTTGAAGCATAGATGCTTTGCTGGCAATGCTATAGTTATATTTCACATAAGACACTAGTAAAGTCTGGAGTACTGATGTAGACTCTTGATGAATGCAGTCATGTGTACAGCAACTCACAGCAGATTCTTTAGCAGTATCCAGGATTATGTATGCAGATGTCTGCCTGTTTGTTGGGAGATTCCCTTTTTGTTCTTGGGTGCCTCCCAAGTCTGGTATGAAATAAGTCTTAGTCATCTAGTGCAGTTGGACTTCAACTCCTCTTGTATTTCGTAGCCTGAACTCTGTTTGGTTGTTGAATTTCTGAGATGGGTCTGTTTGTTTCCAAGTAGATGATTCTGTTACTTATAGGACTACATCTCCTATCTCAACACCACCTTAGCTGCTTCATTGGCGGCAGTAAAATGGGGGTAAGGACGATGATCAAAGGATGCTTATGAAATTTTTCACCAACAGTATATGTTTCCAGCATGGGGATCACTCCAATTGCCTAGCTAAATCAAACATGCATCTCTAGTAGGCAGCAGTAATATATGAAAATGTTGGAGGTAATGACAGTAGCAGTGAAATCATATTGATTAGGAGAAGACAGTGGTAAATCATTTCTGTACTTTACCAAAAATGACAAGGATAGATAATCTAAAGTGATTAATGACTTAATGCTTAATGATGCACTCCTCAAGTCAAATGATACACAGTATGTTACTAAAGAACAACTGTGGAACTCTCATAATACTAATGGTGTTTATGATAGAGCTAGATTAAAGACTTTGGACAATCTAGTTGTTGCTATTGCCATGCAGGATGAGAAGATGCAAAAACAAAAATATAGGGGGAACATGCAACATGGGAAGCCTGTGCATGGGAAAAGTCAATAAAATGGAAGATGAAATGAACTGGCTATACATTGACATTTTAGGCATCAATGAATTGAAATAGAGTAAAGTTGGACCCTTTTCAGTCAGAAGATCATACTATTCACTACTGAGGATATTAAAAAAACAAACGGAAAAGAAGGATGGCTTTTCTTACATAGGGAAGATATATATATTAGAGTACAATGTAGTCAATGACCGAATAATATCAATTAGCCTTTGCAGACAATCCTTTAATATGATGGTTATCCAAGCTTATGCTCCAACCACTGATCCAGAAGAGCAGCAGCTTGATGAGTTTTGTGCTCAAATCCAATTTGAAAGGTACAGAACGTGCAAGCAAGATATGTTCTTTGTGTATGAAAACTGAAATGCCAAAGTTCAAAATAGTAATGATGAAAATGAAGTTGGATTGTGAGGCTCAAGAAAGAGAAATGAAGCATGATAATGACTTACCAGTTTCAGCCCATCCAAGGACTTCTTTCTAACTAATACTGTCTTCAAGCAACTGAAGCAATGCTTACATACATGGACATCACTAGAAAGTTAACGCAGAAATATAGTTGTCTATATTACTGATACAAAGAGATGGATGTACTCAATTAAAATGTTATCATATCCAATGACAAATATGGAACAGGTCATGAATTGTTCATGTCCCAATTCCAGGTTAGGCTAAAATGTAAGGTTAAAACAATATGACTAGTTACCATGATGAGCATATATCCATCATTTTTAAAGTGGAATATAAGAAACACTTTGAAGTCCTGAACATCATTGAATAGAGTCCCAGAGGAATTGTGGAATGATATCAAAATATTCTTAAGATGAATGCAAAAAGATACTGCCAGAGAACAAAGAACAGAAGAGAGCAAACTGAATCTAAGAACAGATGATGAAAATTGCACAGAAGAACAAGGCCAAACCAGGAAAGACAAAGATCTCAAGAAGAATTTCACAAAGAATTTCACAAAGCTGATAGATTAGAGAAGCAGTATATTGCAATGATATCTGTAAATAGACTATAGCTGGAAACAGACATGAGAAAACAAAGTTTTCCAAAAGCCTCTGAACTCAGAAGGCTGTTCCAGCCTCAAATTGATATCCTAAAAGATACATAATATTAGATTCAAAGAAGATCAAACATGGAAGAACTGTATTGAAACTTCGTACAATAGGTATGTCAATATCCAAGTTACTTTGGAAGATATTCTCTATTTATAAGATCATGTATTTCTACCTGGTCAGAAAGTTACAGGAACTAATGTATTATTTACAGAATAATATGAAAGGCAAGAACCAGAAAGGTAATCAGTAAAGATTCTAACAATTCCAGCAAACCTGAAGAATGGAAAAATGACACAATATTCAACAGATTGGAAGAGGTCAACCTACATTCCAATATCAAAAAAAGAAGACTTAAAGTATGCAGACTATTGTACAAAGAACTAAATTTGCATGCTAGAGAAATAATGCTTAGGATCATCCATTGGGGATTAGAGCCCTGCATAGAAAGAAAAATGCCAGATGTTCAAGCTGATTTTAGAAAAGGCCAAGAAACAAGGGTCATTAATCATGATGCATTATAGGTAATTGAAAAAGCCAAAGAATACAAAAACAGAAGTCAAATACTTCATTTATTAAAAAATGCATTTGATTTTGTTAACCATGTAAAGCTATGGAATGTTATGGTGGTAAAAGGTATCCCTCCATACAAATTGATATTGCTATTAGACACAAACAAGCACAATCTCTTCTTCAAGTTATTGTTGCATAAAGTATAAAAGTTAATTTAGAACATAAATTGTTATCATCATGGCGCAGTGGTTAAATGCAGCACTGCAGGCTACTGCTAGATCAGCAGTTCAGCGGTTCAAATCTCACCGGCTCAGGGTTGACTCAGCCTTCCATCCTTCCGAGGTGGGTAAAATGAGGACCCAGATTGTTGGGGGCAATATGCTGACTCTCTGTAAACCGCTTAGAGAGGCCTGAAAGGCCTATGAAGCGGTATATAAGTCTACTGCTATTGCTAAGTCTACTGCTATTTAATTTTTCTTGTACTTCTATGTTGTAGGTTTACAGTATGTATAATGCTGGTGCAAAATGTATTTTTTTTCTGTTCTACTCAATATAAATGATGTAACAATACTCATTATCCCTTTGGGGCAACCCTTCCACCATTTTGCACATGGAAAAGACATGGAAAAGAAATGGGGGATGTAATGATAACAGGTACTTCCCCATTCACATGTGAGCTGTATTCACTACAGGTAGTGACGTGCAGTGAGGTCTATGGCTGGTGAGGTGCTGACACAATTTTTTTTAGACTTGTGGACTTCAACTCCCTTCATGGTATTGGACCTGGGTACTTGAGAGACTGCCTTCTGCCAATTACCTCCCACAGACCCGTTAGATCACACAGGGTCGGCCTCCTCCGGGTTCCGTCTACCAGCCAATGCCATCTGGCTACTACCCTGTGTCCGGCCCTTTGGAATGAACTCCCCGCAGAGATTCGGACCCTCACCCCTCTCCAGGCCTTCTGGAAAGCCGTCAAAACCTGGCTGTGCCGGCAGGCCTGGGGTTGATGAGTTCCCCTCCCCTCTCGACTTGTATGGCCATATGACTCTTGTGTATTTTAATTATATGTATTGTGTTTGTATCCCCTTTCCCCTTTTGAGTTGTTCGCCACCCTGAGTCCCTCCCGGAGAAGGGCGGCATACAAATAAATTAAATCTGAATCTGAAATCTGAACTCCCAGAATTCCACAGCCAGGCATGCTCAGCTCCGATTTAAAGCGACAGCATTTGTTTTTCTCCTTTGTGAAATAAGTTTCCTTCTTTCTTTTTCTTTTTCTTCTCCCTTGCCCTCCTTCCTCCCTCCCTTCCTCCTCTCAAACACACACACACACACACACACACACACAAAGTTGGATTGGAGGGAGTCAGGGACCATAGGAGGAGGCAGGAAGCCAGTCAAAGAGCCATACTGGAGCACACACACTTTCCCCCAGCCCTGGAATGATCCAGCCCAGCTTCACTGATTACAGGTTTGAAAAGACAATGTGGCTCTGCCTGCAATCAAACTACACTTGGGGAGGGAGAGCACTTCCCTCCAGCCTTTGCCCAAAGCCCTCCACCAGGAGGATGAAGTTTGAATTCCTCCCTCTCCCTCCGACCCACATGTACCTTTTCCAGCTGTCTCAGAGAGGATTTCAACTCTGTTCTTGCCTGCCATCATGAAAAGAAAAAAAAATGTAAAAGGAAAAAGGCAAGAGCTGAGGTCAGGCTGAGCTAGTTGCTGCCAGAGTCACCGTGGATGACTCTGCTTAACTGTTTAAAAAAGCCTCTAAAAAGCACTCTCTACAGGAGGAGGCAGGAGAACAACGTGCCTCATATACATCAGGAATTTTTCAGCTTTTAACCCTTGCTTAACTCTACTCAAGTGATCACAAAATGCCTAAAGTCAGACTAGATGAGGCACATCGTTCTCCTGCCTTCTCCTATAGAGGGAGCTTTTTTAGAGGGTTTTTTAAACAGTTAAGCACTAAGCAGAGTCATCCACGGTGACTCTGGCAGCAACTAGCTCAGCCTGACCTCAGCTCTTGCCTTTTTCCTTTTACATTTTTTTTTCTTTTCATGATGACAGTGGTGAGGCTCTGCCTCCCCTGACTGCACATCACTGACTACAAGCCTATGAGATGCCTCCTCACCTGCTCAATACATGCAAATTGCTGAAAGAAGCCCTTGTAATAAAATAAAATTAATAGCATACTTGATTAATCCTAAGTGGCAACAGGAGTAAGAATTGGGCATGGACCATGGTATCATAGAGTCATAGGACTGGAAGGGACCTTGGTGTCTTCTAGTTCAACTCTCTGTCCAAGGCTCTTATACCATTCCAGACAAACGATTGTCCAATCTTTTCTTGAAAACCTCCAGGGATGGATCAGCCACAACTCTGGAAGACAAGTTGTTCCATTGATTAATTGTTTTCACTGTCAGGAAATCCCTCCTTATTTTCAGGTTGGGTCTCCTTCTGACATACTACCACCCATTGCTTCCAGGTAGTATGGAAATTAAATTGACACCCTCTTCCCTGTGACTGTCCTTCAAATATCAGGAGACTGCTATCATTTCTCCTCTAAGCCTTCTTTTCATTAGGCTAAATATATTTAGTTCCTGTAGCCAGTGGCCTAGTAAACCAAATTTTTATATTTACTGATCAGAATGTTAAAAATAGCATCACTAGCATACTAAACTATAAGGAAGGTACTAATAATAAGGTCACCTAAATGGCTTTATCCACAATCCTCCATGCTATAATGGCCTTTGTCTAATAGGTCAAACATATTTAAACTTTGGTTCTGCTTTTGCTTAGGGGACTTTAGCCAGCTACCAGTACTTGGCTGGGAGCTTGGTGTACATGTTGTTGTTTACAGTTTTAATAAATAAACAATGCCCTTAGGAAAATGTACTCATGAGAAACTTATTTATGTACTCATGAGAAACCTACACACAGGATAGGAAGTCACAGTCAGTTGCAAGGCAGCAAAGGATTGAGATAAAGCTATAGTCCATATTTATTCAATCTATATGCTGAATGTATATCGAAGGAGGGTGGATTGGAAGAATATGACAGTTTTAAAACTGGATAAGAAATATCAGTAACCTGCTGCCACTATTCTGTCAGATGAAAATGCAGATGATCTGCTAGCTTCAGTAGGGTGGGGGGAAAATGAGGCTAAGATTAAATATTAAAAAGACCATGCTAATGATAACCAGTGCATCAATCATCCTTAGAGTTGACAAGAAATAAGCAAAAAAGATGTACTTGGTAGGGTAGTTATGAAGTCCTTAGAAAGTGTATTTTGTGTGTCTTAATGTCTTGAAGAATTAGAAGGCAGGAAATGATTGTGCCTTGGATTTGTTATGAAAAGAACGATTGGACTTCTGTAGCAGGATGGAAAGAGTATTGACACTTTTGAACTTTGGTGTTGGAGAATATTCCTGAGAATACCAATAGATAGCTAGGAAAGCAAACAGATCATTGCATATACTCCTAGCTCACTTGAGAAGTCTGTAGAATCTGAAAAGATGGAAGGCAAAAGAAGAAGCGAATGATCAGCAGGAAGATGAATGGACTTGATTGCAGTAGTGCGGGGTACATCTGAAGGGCTAGCTTGTGAAAAGATCATCGTGGAAAATGTCTACGTGGTTTATTTTATTTATTAAACCAATTTACATAAGCATCTGTCTTATAAGCAAGTGACTCCAAGCAGCATAAAACAAATAATAAATCCATTAAAAAGTATAAAAAACCGAACTAAATTAAAGAATAAATTGCTAAGAAAACATGATGGCAAATGATCAGTCAATTACTAGGTTTGCCTTTGCAATTGATCTGATGCATATTTGAACACTTTTGAATAGTTTCCCACTCACATGGCTTCTCTAAACTCCTTGTTCACTTGTTGGAACAAGCAGTATGGGAAATGTAGCTTGTCATCTTTTTAAACATTCTGTTGGAACTCAAAAGCAATCTTATGAAAGAAAACCATTCTGTATTTCTAGTCCTGCCAGAAAGGGAAGTCATATATAAGAGAATCATAGCCTTCTGGAAATAAGTCATTGAGGTTTTATTATTTAATCATTAGAGGCTCTATAATAGAAAGGCTCAGGTGTGCCAAGGTACAAAATCATTATTTAATTTCCTTCTCCATATGTTCAGAATGGCATAAATCATGAAATCAACTAGTTCTTCTTTTCCCTAATAATTACTTTTTAAGACTGGTTTGAATAAGGATTGTTAATCTTACATCTTAATTCCTGAGGTTCATTGCTACTACAAGGTGTTTTAATAGAGGTGGACCAGAGGTGGTATTTCACAGGTTCTGACCAGTTCTGGAGAACCGGTAGCAGAAATTTTGAGTAGTTCGGAGAACCGGTAAATACCATCTCTGTCTGGCCCACTCCCATCTATTCTCTGCCTCCCAAGTCTCATCTGATAGGGAGGAAATGGGGATTTTGCAGTAACGTTTCCCCAGAGTGGGGAGGGAATTGAGATTTTACAGTATCCTTCCCCTGCCACGCCCACCAAGCCATGCCATGCCCACCAAGCCACATCCACAGAATCGGTAGTAAAAAAATTTGAATCCCACCATTGAGGTGGATTTTCCCATTCTTCATTAGAATCTCTATATTTTCAAGACCGTCATTCCCAGGAAAACTATTAGTACCTTTTGGGGTATTGTGAAGAAGAGAGGATTAAAGAAAGTTATAAACTTAGCCGAGATGGCAAAAATTTCAGCATATCTTAAAGAACATTCAAACGAGAGATATAAACGAGACTGGAAAAAATGGATTGATTATACACAAAGCAAATATGGGACTAAGAAACTCCAGATAGCCTATGCTTAAGATTAGCAATAAGTTAAACTGTTTAAAGTTTGGGTAACAGTAAGAAGCTGAGTTGTTTTAAGATACTTTAGACTGTGTTTGTTAAAAAGTTATACCGTGTACGGGCTCTGGGAAGTCGGGGGGAGGGAAGGGAGGTGGGGTTTTAGGGGGGAGGGAGGGAGGGGGGAAATATAATATGTGTTAGATCTTAAAGTACATGATTGCACTTGTATACTGTGGCTTCTTAATGTTAGGGTAAGAATAGGACAAGCTGAACATATTGATAGACAATACAAATACACCGAAGAGAGGAGTAGAGCGAAAGAAGAAAGAGGGGTAGAGAGGGTGGGAGAGAGGATTGGAGGCAGGAGGAGAAGGAAGGGAGGGAAGGTATTGGGAGAGAGGAGTGCTAGAGGGGGAGGGGAAGTAGGTAGAGGGGAATGTCGGAAGGAAGAATGAAAGTTGGAGGGGGGTGAAAGAGGGTGTATGGTGGGTCAAGGTGGTATATTGGGTTTGTATTTTGGGGGGTATTGTTTATAAAAGCGAGGGCTGTGTTTATTATTCAATGTTATATGCCCCGGTTATGCACAGTATACATGTGATGGTATGGAATGAAATGGAAATAAACGTATTTTCACAAAAAAAAAAAAAAAAAAAGAGAGAGGATTAAGGGCAAAGTATTTAAATATGATATAGTTTACTATAAATAGATATGTTCTTCTCACTATTATTAGGATTACCAGGTAATTAAGAGCTTTTCCAGAAAATGTTTGTTAAAATGTAGTTGTTTACCTGAAATTTTCTTGTGACTTACTATACAGTCACTGGATAATGCTTTATGTAAAAGCCAGGTGCTTAGAAGAGTTCTAGTGGTCTACAACAACCTTACAGCTGGTTAGAAATGCAAATATCTCTCACACTCAAATATACCTGATGATAAGAAGGGAATAAATAATCACCATAATATATAAAGATAGCACAAAACAATCAAAATAAACTGCAGACAGAGCTGGGCAATGAAGAAAATGAATCCACATTATGACAGAACAATGTGGATACAATTGAAGGACTCTAAATTCTTAGCCAAAGAATATTAATATTATGTTTTGTTCCTGACAATTAGGCTGCTTCCTGTTATTTTCTTTTTCCTTGTTTTCTATCTGTAACTGAAGTATAATGGGCCAGGAATTAACTGCTGCTAAATTATCATGCAACATCCTTTTCATGTTTTCCTTCAAAATATTGTTACACTCCCATCCTCTCCTCCTTTCAAAACTAGAGAAACAGGCTATCATACTCATTCTTTGATGGTTTGGTTTTTATGTGTTAGTCCGCACCAGCATGTGTTAAAGTTTCCAGCAGCTATTCCTGACAAGTTTTCAGTTTTGTCATTGTTGTTAACTAACATCCATCATTTCACTCCTGAGCGTTTAGGGAAAATGATGGGTGAAGAATGGTTCTTTTGAGATCCAAATATGAAGGCATGGAATTTGCTTTAATGGGATTGGGCTGACTTGTGAGTCTTAAAGGTTATGAGAAGGTTTTTGTTTTTGGATAAACTTTAGAAATGTAATTAGTCAATTCAGTTTTTCTTACAGCTCAACTTTTCTGTCTATCTATTTCATCCATGAAAACCTATAGTGTCTGTCTGTCCGTCCAGCCATCCATCCGAAACAAGATCAGATACATTTTCTCAATACTGACCTTTCCTAGTTTTATCTACAGACAGAGTTCAGGAAGTAGGATTTTCTTACATGTGGAGGGAAGCTATAGATTCCAAATGTGGACCATGGGGATCTTTATGTTTCATGAATAATTACTGCTCATTTCTTAATGTCTACCTCTTTTAAAACTATTTTGATATCATATATCCAATATCAGTGCAACAGCAATAGCACTTATATACTTCTTTACAGTGCTTTACAGCCTTCTCTAAGTGGTTTAGAGGGTCAGCGTGTTGCCCCTAACAATCTGGGTCCTCATTTTACCAACCTTTGAAAGATGGAAGGCTGAATCAACCTTGAAACTGGTGAGATTCGAACTGCCAAATTGCAGTCAGCCGGCAGTCAGCACAAGTAGCCTGCAGTATTGTACTCTAACCATTGCACCACCGAGGCTTCTATAGTGATAGTTATCAATAGTTATTTGAACTTGTCATAAGAACCTCAGGATTCATATATTAATGTTAATTAGCAGGATTCAGTCATATTTCCGTAGAAGTGTTTATTAACTCACATTGCTCTTTTTACCTATCTCAACCTTATTGAAGGAAGGTTTGCAGAATCATGAATATAGCTGCCATATTTTCTGTTTTATCATTAAACTGTACATCAAATTGAAATGGGAAGGGACATTTTAAGATCATATTTGTATATCCAGCTATTCCCAAGACAGTGTATATCCCTATTGGAAGGCAGATAAACCGGTAGTAAAAACTATGAGTCTCCATCTGTTTAAGTCAAATGATAAAGTGTTAAACCAAATGATGAAAACCTTTTTTTTAATTCTTATTGCAATGCTGTATATGTTGCATTTTAAATATTTAAAAAAAACTATTATGGCCTTTGTGTTAATATGACAATTTGTTTTATACTTTAAGTTTTTTCATCATTTTTCTTGATAATGAGCTTTCCAGTGGTTTTATAAGACAAAGATGCTAAAATGAGTGACTAAAAAAAAAAGTGGCATGCATACCACAGAGATTGGTCCTTCCCCCCCCCTCAAAAACTATTTAGTATCAGTAAATAAAACATAAACAAGCAGTTAGAACAGAAAATAATAATTTCCAATGAAAATAAATATAATTTTTCAAGGTTTTTATTATTTAAAATGTAAGACCAGCATGCCTTATTGTTAAATGTGGGGTATTTTTCAGGGCTCTTCTGTTCATTTTTAAAAAGAGAAAAATCTGAGAGTTGAGATGTCTTAGTATCTCACTTGCATTAAAAGTGATATCTCCAAAGAGTTTTAAAGTTATTCTGGATTCTACCGAATTTTCCAATCTGCTATATAGAATGATAACTTATAAGTATAATACATCTTAGAAGTCACCAAGCTGGGAATGAAAGTGTCTTGAGACTGATGGATATGAAAAAATATGTTTCTTTCAAATTAAGCTCAAATCTTGGTCACTGTGTGGATATATCCAGATAGTCATCTTTCTAAGAATGTGAAAATGGTGTGTCATTGCTTTCTTCCATTTTTCCCCTTGACTTATCCAGTCTAGTCCACAGTCCTAGCCTCTTAGAGTTTTCTCATCTAAGTGTTAATAATCTTGCACTGCTTAGTTTTTTGAGATGAGCTAAAATGGATTAGGTTGTTGTTATTACTGTAAGTCTCCCAGAATCTCTTTATTGAGTTAGAAATTAATAAATAAATAAATCATCCAGCTGAGACTGATACTTCAGGATTTTTATGGAAGTTAATATTATGAATGAAGGCCAATAGATATATCTCAGATATATCTGAGGATCTGAGGTTGCAGGATCCAATCTGGATCGCTCACTGGGATCAGAAGTTTAGCCTTCTGAACCTTTGGACTTATGCTGGAATCCACCCTCATATTCAGAGAAGTTTCCTGAAGATGAGCTCCAGCATGAGTCTGAAAGGTTAAATTTCTGATCCCTGTGACTGACCTAGGTTAGATTCAGATTTCAGAAGTTAATGTTTTTGGCAATTAAAGTCTCACAAAATTGAAGTATCCATAGTTCCAATGTACTCAAATAATAGAAAAGAAATGTTGTGATCCAATAATGTTGTATTAGTTATTTTGAAAGAATTCCGTTAGCATATAGCAAGTGACATGCTGGTGAAACATATTTGTCATTGTCCAAAAGACTGATTATCAATATAGGCCTCCTATGACTTTATATGAGTCTTAACATAGCCTGGTCTTGTCTGATGTAATTATTTGAAGGAAACAAGGAGACTGCTCTTATATAATAATCAGTTTATATGGCATTCTGTTTAAAAGCTCTGTTTAATCAGAGCTACTTAGTATTGATAAGCAATAAACTGTACGTATATTTAACCAACAAAAATCAATAAAACTGTCTGCATTTTCTCCAGATGGTTTTACCAAATCTTATTTAGACGTAGGAAGAAAATTGTAAAAATAATTTTATGAATTTGTGTGTGTGTGTGTGTGTGTGTGTGTGTTTACTGAACAAAATGTCTAAATAACTTTTTTTAAAAAAAAAATCGTACTGTCTCAAAAAATGTCTTTGGTAATTTAGAATGGGTGGATTTCATCCTCTTAAGTAGATGTTCTATCCCAGTGATGGGCAACCTTTTTGGCGTGGTGTGTCAAAAATCGGCAAAAAATCGAGCATAACTCGCGTTGTGTGTCACTTCGACAAAAACATAATTTTGCGCAATTTATAGTTTAAACTACAAAAATATATAATTGCAATATAATTGTATTTAATAAACCAAAAACAAATTATTTAACATACCTGCTTAGTAACTTCTTTGTTCATCAGTCACTTTTTTCAATGCCATTGTAACTCTGGTCACTAAATGTTTTCCCCCTCCTCGAGACTCCTCACTTCTTCCTTCATTCCTCTTGCTTATCTACCTTCACCTTATCTGTCTTCTGCTCTTTCCCTCTCTTCCTTCCTTTCTCCTTCCATCCTCTCTTCTTTCCTCACTCACTCCCTTCCTCCTTTCCTCTTCCTTCCTCCTTCCATTCTTTCAGCTTCATTTCTTTTGCCTATCTACCTTCTCTGTCTTTCTGCTCTTTCCATTTCTCTCTTCCTCTTCGCTTCTGTTCCTTCCTCCTTCCCTCCTTCCCTCTTTCTTCCTTCTTCCTTCCTTCTGCCTATCTACCTTCACCTTCTCTGTCTTTCTGCTCTTTCCCTGTCTTCCCCTTTCCTCCCTCCCTCCCTTCTTTCCTTTCTAGCTCCATCTTTTCTTCTTTCCTCTCTCCCTCCCTTTTTCTTTTTTCCTTCCTTCCTCTTTCCTCTTGCCTATCAACTTCATCCTCTTTGTCTTTCTGCTCTTTCCCTCTCTTCCCCTTTTCTTCCTACCTCCTTCCCTCTTTTCTCCCTCCCTTCTTCTTTTTCTTCTTTTTTTATTCCATCTTCCTCCTTCTCCTCCCATTCTTTCTCCTTCCATCCATCTTTTCTCCTTCCATCTTCTCCCCCCTCCCTTCTTCTTTTCCTTCCCCCCTCCCTCCTTCCTTCCTCTCCTTCCCTTTCTCGCACACAGGAAGGGGAGGGGAGGCTTTCTAGTCGCTTTCACAGCATAATTTCTTTATCTAACTTTTAAAAAACAGTGTGCAAATCAAACTTGAGATTTTCGTAACCTGCGAAGCACCAAGTTATTATCTTCTGTTGTTACAAATTCGCAGCTACTCCATTCTTTCCGATAGGGAACTGCATTTCCCAAGATGCCTCAGGTCCTCAAAGCGCTGAACGCGGTTTTGCAATTGACTCCAGCGAGGCCCGGTAGCCGCCGGCTGGGGTGGCTGTCAAAGCGCTGACAGCGGAGCAGACGCACCGTTTGTTACTGCTTCCAGCAATCGAGACGGACGAGGGAAGCGGCGGTGGCGGACGTCAGCAGCGACTGTAACGACCGCGTGGGCGAGGTGCGGAGGAAGAACGGAAGGTCCCTCCCGCCCGCGACGACGGCTCCAGCCATGGACGAGCAGGCTGGCCCCGGCGTCTTCTTCAACAACAACAACAACGCGCTGCTCTTGCCGCCACCTCCGGGTGGGAAGCAACCACGCCTTGCAGACTCGCTTCCCACCGCAGCACAGGGGCCGCACAGGCGTGGTTGCTTCCCATCCGGAGGTGGCGGCAAGAGCAGTGCGTTGTTGTTGTTGGGGCCAGCCTGCTCATCCATGGCTGGAGCCGTCGTCACGGGCGGGAGGGACCTTCCGTTCTTCCTCCGCACCTCGCCCGAGCAGTCGTTACAGTCGCTGCCGACGTCCGCCACCGCCGCTTCTAATTAATATAATTCTCCCTCTCTTTTTCACTCTCTCTCCAGCACACAAACGCAAATGCATAGGGCAGCCCACCTCACACACAGGTAACTCCGGGCAGCTTACAACATTATGATGCACGTTTCCCCATAGGAGAGGAGATGGGGAAGCCGGGGGCCCAGAGATCACCCGGGGGATGCCGAGGATGCCTTACCAATCGAAAGCCGGCATACCTCGTCATAATGGGGGATGGATTTCTTGCCAGGAAACGCGAGGGTTGGACAACGGCGGAGGCTCGGGTTTGTTTTTTTCCCCGGGAATAAAAGTGAACATAAGACTTCTAAATCCCCAGCAAGAAAAGAAATGCAACTGTAGTGGTCTCTCCCCCCCTTCCTCTAAAGAACAAATGTTATCCTGCCGCAGAAGCGAAGAAATCTCAGATTTCGCCCTTCTGCAACAGCCTCCCTCGGGATCCCGCTCCTCCGCTACAGATGCATCGCGTCCCAACAGCGGAACGTCTGGTCACCTTAGGGATGAATCCTGTGCGTGTCACCCCAAATGGCTACGCGTGTCAGCACTGACACGCGTGTCATAGGTTCGCCATCACTGTTCTATCCCATCACTCCATTCCAATCCCCTAACATAAACCAATTTTCATACAAAAAAGGCAGAAGTTGGTCCATAAGAAACTCAAAAAATTTACCTTCTCCTTCATTTGGCCCATAAAGACTAATTATTATTGATTTAATTTCATTAAATTCAATTTCCACTATTACAAATCTGCCATGGTCATCTAGTGAAAGTAGTTCAAGTTTAAATTGGGGTTTTATAAAACTACTCGAATTTTTTTTGACCCTGTGGCTGTAAATTCCTCCCCCAGTCTTTTATTTATTAATGATTTCTCATCTTTTTTTTTCTTAATATGTGTTTCTTGAAGGCAAATTATGTCAACATTAAGTTTTCTCAAATAGTGAAACATTGGTACCTAAGAATCAGTCTATGCATGTTAGTATAGTTTCCCCAGAGATTAAGGAAATGTGTTGAAGCTCCAACTATCAGACAGTAAAGTATGTTGGAAAATTCTTTCCTCATTTTAGTTTTATATCAGAGGTCAGCAATAGGATGCTATAGAACTCAGTGCATCCATAACCTCTTTCTATGCTTCTGTATGTAAATGAGAATAAAAGGAATAAAAACATAATTTTAAACAATGGTTGAAATCTTGCAAATACTCCCAGGATGTTGATGTTCTCGTGAGATTTTTAAACTGGCAATACAAACAATTTCATTGCTCTGCATGGCACTATAGGAGAGCTTGAAGAAGTTACTTGAACTGATCCTGATGATGACAGGTTGAGGGAGATACAGTGCAATGACACAACTCTAAATGCTCTGACATACAAGTAGTTTCAAGACTGTCTTCTACCTGAGGATACTTTTGTGGAAGATCCTCCCCCCAACCAAATTCTGTTTCTGATTCTTTGAAACGTTATCATTATTGGGGGAAAATATTAACAAAGGAGACTAGTTTCTAGGGGACTTTAAGGGACTTTCTTAATATTCTTCTAGAAGATAAATAAAGACAGTATTCTTCCAGAAGATATTGGCTAGTTAATCTTAATAATTAATTATTATTACAATGTTATTTTTGGATTGAATAATAGTACTTTTTAGAGATCATGGTTATTTTTTGCTGTATTGATGTATTTTTGATGTATTCCTCCATCAGTTTAAGTTAAACTGAGAGGCAGAGATTGCTCTTGGATTATTTAGTAAATGTCATGGTTGAAGGTGGACTTGAACTTGAATCTCTTCAGTCATAATACTCCATGTTCCTAGCCACTACTCAGGCTATCAAAGGTGCCACTTTGACTGCTTATTCCTCCCCCCTCTCTCTCCCTCCCCTCCCCCCTCCCCTTTCCCCTCCCCTCCCCCTCTCCCTCTCCCTCTCCCCCTCTCCCCCTCCCCCTCTCCCCTCTCCACTCTCCCCTTTCCCCTCCCCTCCTCCTATAACACAAGTTCAGTTAGTTCAGTGAGGTTTGCTATTAGTTATCACTGTTATATTCCCTATCTTCGGATGTAATTCTTCTTTGACCTTTTAGCTTTTTTTTTTTCAAAAAACAATGGAGCTCAAGTGTCTCTCTCTGAATGTGACATAAAGACCAATAATCCTATATCAGTTGGTAAAAGAAAAGGAAGGTTTTGTTTCTCTTACATTTTTTCTCACAGTAGCAATCAGCTAAGAGCTGGGAATTCAATTTGGGTAATTGAAGCTGCAGTGTCTCATGGGACCAGCAAAAGGGAAGAACATAGTTGGGTTTTCAATCCTCTCTCTCTCTCTCTTTCTCTTTCTCTCCCACCTTATTTATTTATTTATTTATTTATTTATTTATTTATTTATTTATTTATTTATTTATTTATTTATTTAAAACTTTTATATGCCGCCCAATCCCAAGGGACTCCGGGCGGCTTACAAACAAAATATAAAAAACATAAAAACAATACAATTTAAAACAACAATCATCCATCAAATTCATTCTAGTCGGGGCCGGACCTCAATAGTGAGGTCAACAGTCCCCAGGCCTGTTGGAACAGCCAAGTTTTTACGGCTTTCCTGGAGGCCATCAGAGTGGGTATGGTCCGGATTTCCGGGGGGAGCTGGTTCCAAGGAGTCAGAGCAGCCACTGAGAAGGCTCTCCTCCGAGGGCCCGCCAGCCCTCCCTCCCTCCTCTCAAGTGGTGGGATTCAGCCAGTTCACACCTATTCGGGAGAACCAGTTGTTGGAAGAAATCTCATTTTGTTTTTTTCCACTTTACAGGGCTACTCCTGTATGGAAGGCAGAAAGGAAACACTATGGAATTGTTTCTAGTCTAATCTTTATTGCCCTGCTTACAGAAACTGCCTCTCTGATTAACCCTTATTACAGTGTAACAGCTAAGGCAAAGTGCCCATCGATATGAGTGACGTTGAGTTGGTCACGCCCACCCAGTCACATGACCACCAACCACTCCTACCCAGCTGGTCATTAGGGCAGAGAACCGATTGTTAAATTATTTGAATCCCACCACTGCTCCTCCCTACTTCCTCCCACTTCCTTCTTCCTCCCCCTCTTCCCCTTTCCCACTTTCCCTCCCTTCCGCTCCCTCCCTCCCTGTGTGTGTGTGTTTCTGTTTTTCTTTCTCTGACAGGGCTCAGATTTGATCTCTGACGCTACAGGCCCTGCTTCTGACATTCCTCTTTAATGTAGGTCGTTTCTTGCATATTATCTTCCTCTAATCCAAAAAGGAAGCTTGTCATGTACTCAGATGATTGACTTATGGTAGAAAAAGTAACAGCTTCTGTAAACAGGTATCTTCCTCCTCTGCAATATAACAATACTGCATGCTACAGAGTATATACCTATGTAATGAGATCATCCTGAGTGCTCATGCAAACAGAAAGTCACAATCAAATTAATTGTTCAATAATTAATATTGAATTCAGTAATATTAATTATTTAAAATCCTGGATGTTACATTTCAAGCCCTAAAAAGCAAAGCATTAGGATACATTAGGTAACAATTTACCAGAATGTAATATTCCCATCATCAGCAATGGAGGGCCTGCTGAAAATCCCTTCCCTTCTCAGAAATGAATCAGGAGAAAAGGATGTAGCTCATAGGTTGTCATTCAGGTCAAAGGTACTTTTTGAAAGGCAACTGAACTTTCTTTTTTTAAAAAAGCTTCTTGGGTGAGAAGTGAAATGTCTTCAAGAAAAAAATAAGTTGCCTTTTGAAAAAGTACCTTTGGGACAACCGTGTTCTGCATAATTGAGAATCTCCATAGATATATAGCTCATAGGTCATGGATGAGACAGCAGCCTTCTCTATAGTAGCCTCCTCTGGAGTATTGCTATACTGCTTCATTGGGTTGAGAGGGATCAGCAAATAATGTTGGGAATGTAAGTCATGAGTATTCACACCCAAAGTGAAAATTGCTAAAGCAAGCTAGCACTCATATTAGCCATCAGTGATACTGATAAATGATGGAGGTGGATGACCACATACTGACAATAGCAATTATATTGCATGGAAACAGGCAATGGTAAAGCATTCCTGTATTTTACCAAGAAAACCACATTGAGTGATTGGCAATATTGGATGCCAACAATATTGGAAACCATTACTGATCCATACATTGGATCAGTAATGGTTTCCTCTTATCTTTGCTACCAGTTCGGAACCGGGGGCATGTGTATGTGTGCACTTGCTTCGCTCATGCACAGCGCTTCTGCGCATGTGCAGAGCATCCGGGTGACATCTGGGTGGGTGGGCGGAGCCTCCCACTGCTACTGGTTTGCCTGAACTAGGGTGAATCAGCAGAATACCACCTCTGCATTAGATGGTATTCAACATGCTACTTTCAATAGTGCTTATCATATAGTGACATTAAAATTTGAACGCATCTAGTCACCAAGGTTGGCATGCAAGGAAAGAAGATGCAAAAACAAAATTACATTGAGAACATGGAATGTATCAAGAATGAGCACGAGAAAGCTCAGCCCAGTGAAAGATGAAATGAATTGATTACACATTGATCTCTTAGGCATCAGCAAATTGAAATGGACTGGAAATAGATTTGAGCATCATAATATTTACTATACAGGACATGAAAAATGAAGGGAAAGCGTAGCTTTCTTCGACAAGAAGGTTATAGTACAGAAAATACTTCTGTTTGTTCATTCAGTAACTGAATAATATTGATTAGCCTTTGTGAAAACCTTTATCCAAGCTTATGCTCCAAACACTGACCCAAAAGAAGAGAGAGCTGACATATTTTGGGTCAAGTTCAACATGAAATTGACATAGCATGAAAGAAAGATGCACTGCTTGTGTTTGGGGACTAGAATACCAAAGGTTGTAAATATTAGGGGGGAGGGGAAATGCAGTTTCCCAGATGATATGGTCTGAGAAACAAAACTATTTTTTTATATGAATGATTTTCATTCAATTTATAAAACCACACAGGTGGTGGAGGATGGTAGTGGCTATGCAAATTTGTTTAATAAATAAAAGAAAATAAATAAAATAAGCAGGACAGCATTTTATCAGTTTCTGCCTACCCAGTGATTTATTCATTGTTATTCAGATTTTAGTTACCTCCCATCTACACTACTGCAGCAGATTCTACATGGAACAGTTGTTAATGGCCATTGGGAATCTATAGGTTTATACAAATGCAGCATTACATATTGCCTTGTGACAACACTGCTATGTAAGCAGCATTAGTTGCCAATAGTATTTTACTAACCCATTTCTGGTGGATTCAAGGTGCTGGCTAACACAGAGTGGCTACCACTCAACCCTAACTATAAAACCTGGTTATATGAGGGACTGACATTATGTCTTGTAAAATCTGACAGAGTGAGTATGCTTTATGTATCATTAATTAAGCAGTGTCATTTGATAGGAAGTACACTT
Source organism: Thamnophis elegans (assembly GCF_009769535.1). Taxonomy (NCBI): domain Eukaryota; kingdom Metazoa; phylum Chordata; class Lepidosauria; order Squamata; family Natricidae; genus Thamnophis; species Thamnophis elegans. The sequence continues at coordinate 124,326,985 of NC_045542.1, read as the reverse complement.
TTCTATTGTAGCAACTGTCTTCTGAAATAGTAGCCTATAATTTGAACTTTCTTTTTCTTTCTTTCTTTCTTTCTTTCTTTCTTTCTTTCTTTCTTTCTTTCTTTCTTTCTTTCTTTCTTTCTTTCTTTCTTTCTTTTCTTTCTTTCTTTCTTTCTTTCTTTCTTTCTTTCCTTCCTTCCTTCCTTCCTTCTTTCTATATTTTTCCCCCTAAGCTCTAAGATAGATTGATCATGTGCCTCAAGCATTTCACTAGTTGGGTTATGCAATAATATTTCTGGTCCTTTGTTGTTCTTTTACTTTGGTTTAATTATATACCACCATGTGTGAACTTTAAATTGGATTAGTTATGTAAACTGAAATAACAAACAAATTCCTTAAAGAATACCTATCCCTACCCCCCCCTGAGAAATTTTCTTGCATCTTGACCACTGAAATCAGATTTACTCACCATAAATGTGTCATATTGATCAAAGCACAAGAAGTGGAAAGTTGGATTAAAAAATTGAAAATTTTACTTTTCATAAATGACAACAAATAATATTAAGCATTAAGCCCAAAGAACCAAACTTTTTCATAACATAAAATAATATAACATAGTGTAAATAGCTTCCAGTTTCTATTGTACTTGGTTATTGTTTGTATTCTATAACAAAATGAAACCATGTAAAAAGATTACATTATATGCATTATATCTCCATCACTAAATATAACACATTATTATATATTTAAACAAGTAAAAATATAATATGCCACCACATGTGGCCAGATAAGAACATCTATTGGTTGTGTTATCTTTATTCTTTGGCTTAGCAAGCTTCCAAAGGGACACAATTTTACGCACTCCCCTACCTTTAGGTAGATCTAAACATGAATTACTACTTTTCTACAAGTCTTCATGATACAATTTTCTTCAAGTCTTTTTTTATCCTTGGAGATCATATACCAGGAGCATTGAGGTTCATCCTATCTTTCCTAACATTCCGATCACACTTTTCTCTCTTTTCTACATTGTGCTTCTAAAAGATATTTGTGAGTTAAAAACCAGACGAAGACAAGAAATGCACAGCTTCGGGAGCTGAACTATTTGCTTCCTGTGAAGATGTGGCAGTTGATAAATGTATCCCACCAGCTTTTTTGCACAGATGTCACTGCTGCTTGAAGTTGATTATTTTTTAAAGGAATACTTTTATGCCGTAGCTAAGAGCATTCAAATGTTAATTATGCAGGCATATGAGTGTGGTAATCTCATTGTCGTTTTCTTTTTCAGCAATGCAGTGTGCATCTCATCTCATCTCCCCTCTCTCTCTCATGAACACCTTTTTCTCAGCTTGTCCTCTGACAAAAAAAAGGCAAATACAGCCACGAAGCAGGATAATAACTATAATTATAAATTATTCTTCTGTCAAATAATAGGAGAAAAGTTTCAGCTCCTTGACTGAATTTCATTGCAGAATTAAAGGTGAGGAAATCACAAGCTAATAGAGCATTATACAATATGGTTCAGATTTACTCAGACGTAAGACCCACTGAGTTCAGCCGCACCTTGGAAACAGTGCCGGAAAGGCATACTATGCACACTTAACATTAACAACAACCAGAATGGTTTCATATGGAGAATATAAAAGCTATCTTAAAAAGCTACTTCTGTTCTTGATTTGAACAAAGGTCGTATTTGACTACCTTAACATGCTCTAAAATCAGTCAGGATATTAGCTTGGGAAAATGCAGTTGTGTCCAGCAGATAGAGTCCTTTATATCAAATGTGACTAGTATGTATATATTTTACTAGCATTCAGCTCAAAGTGCTGATCCAGTTTTGGTGGTGCTATGGTTAGAATGAGATGTTTCAGGCTCATTCTACCAACTGCCAGAAGTTCGATTCTCACCGCCTCAAGGTTGACTCAGCCTTTCATCCTTCCAAGGTTGGTAAAATGAAGACCCTGATTGTTGAGGGCAATATACTAACTCTGTAAATTGCTTGGAGAGGGGTGTAAAGCACTATGAAGCCCAAGTGTTCTTGCTATTGTATATTTTAGACTCAGACTTTTCTTTCTTAAATCTCAGATTTCCAACAGAACTTGCATGATTGAGAGGTCCAAGAAATACAGTATGAGAGCTTTGAAATACTTAAAAAGTTTAATGGAAGCAATTAAAACATATTTGTTAGGATGTCTATATATATTCTTCTTCAGCGGAAATCAATGATTTATAATATTAAGCCAAAAAAAAATCTATCTACCATCCTGCACTTGACCATTATGTGCATCTTGCACATCAGTAAATCAATACATAAAATAAAGTCTTTGCAGAATCCTTTATCTATACTTATCTTTCTAATGTATTTATACAACTTACATGATTGCTGATCTAAGCTAGTTTTTCATAAAATTAATAGCTGATTTCTCTAATTTAAAATGTCAAATGCTGAGGTCATATTTTTTAATACCGTACGGCTCTTTGTCTGCAAAAACATTCAGTGCAAGCAGGTACATGTTGAATATTAACAAGCTACTTGCGGATTTCAATAATCATGCTGTTTAATATGGCTGGGCTTGCAAAGGCAATTGGAGTAAATATTTCTTCATGCTGTGGCATGTTAATTGATTTTTAATTATTCTGCAGATATCTAAGCATTGGAGAGACTTAAAAGTCTTTCCAACGATGGGAAAATTTACTGTCTTACAAATTGACTGTGAGGAGTGGCGATCTCTTTCAGCACCTCTTCCCTTAATGCGGGCCCTTATTTTCACTTGCTGGCCCTGGAAATGATTGTTATTGCACTGATGTTGTCTGCAAGCCCCTAACTGTCATTTATTTGTCTGTGTCTGTGTTAGCAAAAAGCCAGATGGAAAATGAATCTAAATGTTAGGAAAATGTGAACTTCTTTTAAAGAAACAAAGTAGTATTTCCATCCAGGCAGCATGCCATTTTTATTGCTTTTAACATTTTGCTATTTGTTATGTATGTAAAAGAGGATACAGTATAGTATTGGATTAGCTCCCATCCAATTACCTTTGGACAGCTACATAAGCATGGTAAACCTCTGACAGCCTGGATAGCATTCTTAAGTTTCCTGCTCAGAGTGATTCAGTGGTTAAATTATAAATGTAAAGCAAAGTTTTGGGAGAATTTTCATAAACACAGGAAGCATTACTGCTTAATATGCAGGTCTCAAGAGACTAGGAAATGCAATTTTATTGCAGCAAGTTCATGTTACCAAATTAATGCAGTTTCTTTCTTCATTTTAATTCGTAATGGGACCATTCTAGCTTTTCTAACCATATGATCTTTTAAAGTCACAAAAATGCAATACATGACTTTATTTTTGCTTTGCTATATGCTGATGGGATGCAGTGGCTCAGTGGCGAAGACACTGAGCTTGTCAATCAGAAAGGTCGGCAGTTTGGTGGTTCGAATCCCTAGCTCCCATTACTTGTCCCAGCTTCTGCCAACCTAGCAGTTCGAAAGCATGTAAAATGCAAGGAGAAAACTAGGAACCACCTTTGGTGGGAAGGTAACAGCATTCTGTGCGCCTTCGGCATTTAGTCATGCTGGCCATATGATCTCAGAGACGTCTTCAGACAGTGCTGGCTCTTCAGCTTTGAAATGGAGATGAGCACAACCTCTTAGAGTTGCGAATGACTAGCACATATGTGTGAGGGGAACCTTTACCTTTATATGCTGATGTGGGGGGGACCAGAATCTTCTCCTTCAGTCACTCAGACAACGACTAAACTGAAGTTTCTTACTAATTGTCCATGCATTGTGGGAGAAACTGCTCAACTTCGGGTGATTTTGAAATGTTACAACAGGGATGAAATAGCATCATCAAATGCCAGGGTTGTACACTAAACCTGGAAGTTTTAGAAAAAATCCTGGAAGAAGATGCTAGCATTATTTCTTTATTATTCTCAAGAAAACCACATGAATGTCTTCATATGGTCACTAGGAGCTATGTTCTGTAACATTATCTTATTATAATGTTCACAACACAATAATTATAAAGGTGTTTCTCATTATACATGATTATAGTGAAAATTATATTTTTGAATTATGCTTTGACTTTTAGCAGGTCCTAGAATTATATTTGCAGCAGGTGGTTCAAGAATGCTTTATTTGTGATTCTTCAACCAAAATATATAAAAAAAGATCCATTTCTTGAATTAATTTTAGTTTCCGAAGTATTGTAAGGCTGCTTTGCCTCTAGCACTCTGTTTCCATGGCGCACCTGGCAGAAAGCCAAGCATATGTGCAGGTGTTTTCTGGGCTGGAATGGTACATATTTATGTAGCAACTAGTGAAGTTGTGGATTTTTTAAGGGAACCACTCAACTGCACAGTGGTACATGATTGTAATCAAGGTTCATCCCAATTGCTTTTGTGCTTTGCCTGTGTGACATTTACAGATCATAACTTGTTCATCACCCAAAAGAATTCTGCTTTCTTATGCACCACTTGATTCAAATATTACTCTTACAACCAACCCCCATCTTCTTGGGACCTCTGTATCAACTTCCTCTCCTTCCAATCCTTGATAACTACTGGGAGGAAGGTTTTGGCCCACTTGGGTGGTCAACAATTGCCTAGTATTCCTCAACCTATGGAAGTTTTGGCTTGAGTCTACTCATCTTAAATTTGCCAAGATCGAAAAACACTAATCACTTGGAATTACACACTGATAAATATTGTAATATCTCTCTTATTCTGGGCTTTTTTGTTCCTAAATATTTCAAATCTAACATTTTGACTCAGGAAGCAAAAGGAGATGGATTTCCTACTTACCAACAGGCAGAGATGAGAAGGATCCTTATTCTGCCTTCCTTATCCATAGGATATCCATTCATTATTTCACTGTGAACTGACCACTTCTACACTTCACAGGTTCTCAGAAATGCATCAGGAGGTGCACATCTATCAGCCCTGACAGATGCTTGTCCTCTGAAAATATTGTAGATGATGATTATAAAACCTCTTCTAGGAGAAGGAAAGAGACTTGATGAATCTGGTTTTAAATAGCAGCTAAAGTTTTGCTTCTTCAGTCATACACATGCAGGATAAGAACTGTTTTAGGACTAACTATTAATTGCTGTACTTTAATGTCTTTTCTATATTGGATTGGAAAGGTTTTTTTTTATGAAGGAGTGATATTGCTTTGTTGTTCATTGTGATTGATATATCTGTATCTCTGTCTATGTTTGTATGTCTGTCTATCTATCTATCTTTCTATTCCTGTTCTCTCTCTCTCTCTCTCTCTCTCTCTCTCCCTCCCTCCCTCCCTCCCTCCCTCTCCCTCTCCCCCCCTCCATCCATTACTCTGGGCTTCTTCAGGAGAAACAGTGTGGTGGTGGCAGTGATAATAATGATAAAATGTTGTTCCTAGCAAATGGTGCTATATTTGACCCCACCTAAAATGACACATGAACTGCCAGCCTTCTGTTCCTGTCTTCTTTTTAATATGATTGGTGAAGGATGCAGGTATTAAGAGTGAAACCTTAATGTTCATATAAAGTTTCCAGGAAATGGGCTGCAGATATTTGCTTGAATAAATCAACATTCGTGCCCTTTTACATTGCCTGAAATTGGTTGTTAAAAACAAATATACATGGGACAGCCTAAAGCAGTGAAATATTTAGATGTGACAATATCAGCAGAGATTACTGTGGGTTTTGTTAATCGTATAACAAGAATTTCATGCAGTGCAAAACTCCCACAGTGAGCCTATGAGGGAAGATTACCATCCTTTAAATAAATTCCTATCCTGTGTATATATTTTTAGAGCTTTTCTTGTGATACAAAAGACTTTGGTAGAATTGACAGAAGAGTTGAGTGTATCTTATTTGGTACTGAATAATCTCTGAATTCAATAAAAAGGCCACCACAGTGACTCTCAGAAAATAAAGGAAAATAACTTTTTTCTGATCTTAAGTCATACCACGGTGACTCAAGCTAAACAATAGCACTTTCTTTTTCTTTTTTCTTTTGTTTGTTTGTAATTCTTTTCTTCCAGCTCCGATGTTAACCATCAGAGCAGACAGATATATCATTATAAGAAAACAGTGGAATGTAGGCAGGTACCAAAAGAATAATTTAGCTTTCAGACTGTATTTTCATGAAAAAAAAATGCATTCTTTATCTCCTGAGTCTCAGAAGTGCAGGTTACTCAAACTCTATGTGTAAATATGTGCAACAACCATGCAAATTGTCCACAGCCATCACATGATTCTTTTTCAAGCTATACAACATTGCACAAAACCTGGAAAGTTCAAAAGAAATTCAAATTAAAGAATTAAAGGCAATTAGAAAGGAAGACAAAGCAACTAATTTCATTTTATACAAATGCTACTATCTATATCTATATCTCTATCTCTATCTCTATCTCTATCTCTATCTCTATCTCTATCTCTATCTCTATCTCTATCTCTATCTCTATCTCTATCTCTATCTCTATCTCTATCTATCTATCTATCTATCTATCTATCTATCTATCTATCTATCTATCTATCATCTATCTATCTATATCTCTATCTCTATCTCTATCTATATCTCTATCTATATATCTATATCTCTATCTCTATCTCTATCTATATCTATATCTATATCTATCTATATCATCTATATCTATATCTATATCTATATCTATATCTATATCTATATCTATATCTATATCTATCTATTTATCTATCTATCTATCTATCTATCTATCTATCTATCTATCTATATATCTATATCTATATATATATATATATATATATATATATATATATATATATATATATATATATATATATATATATATATATATATATATATATATATATATATATATATCCATAGATTTCTGTTTTAGTATATCATCCTTACTTTTGCCCAATTTATAATCTACAGAGAGTACTGGGACAACTTGCCACAGCCAACTCACTATGGCCAACTCACCATGGCCAACTCATCATGGCCAACTCACTGCGGGACAACTCATTACCACCAACTTGCCATGGGACAACTTGCAGTGGGATAATTTAACAATTCTATTTAATTATTTTAAATAAATAAAATTTATTTTAATTTTTGCCATCCACATTTCATTCTGTCCCTCCCTTTGCATCCTTTCTTTAATGATTCTGTCCCACTATTTCTTTGATATTAGTGTAAATTGTGTCCCACAGCGAGTTGCCCTCTGATGCAATGGGCATGGCGAGTTATCATGCAGCGAGTTGGCCATGGCAAATTGTCATAGACCTTCCATCTATCACCTTACATTCTATTCACACCCTTTTTCTTTAGCATCTCCTCAACTTCATCCAGCCATAGCTTTTTTTAGTCTTCCTTTTTGGTCTTCCTTTTATTTTGACTGACTCATTCTTCTTTTATATATTACTTTGCAATATGATCCTCATTGGTTGTCTCTATATAACTATACTTTTAAAAAACATATTTCTCTCATTTTGGTCACCAACTTTTATATTGAGTCCAAATTCATTCAAAATCAGATACCCCAAAGGTGCTTTTTCAAGAGGCAACTGGACTTTCCTGTTTTTCTTTGAAGATGTTTGGCAAAGAGAAACAAGGTAGTCCAGTTGCCTGTTGAAAAAATACCTTTGGAACAACCTTGACTTGGACGACTGAGAATTTTCATAGACAGTCAACAGTAAAGTGTAGACTACAAGTATCGCCATGCTATGGATTCCTACTTTGTTATTCATCTACAACTGCTTAAATTAGACTAACTCATGCTTTTGAGATACATTTTAACACTTTCCTTCATTATTTAGCCTACACTTTTACTTTCTTGAATGTATTAATAATTTCCATTCCAGCCAATAACCCATTTTCATTTATATATGTTTTATTCTTATAATTCTGTCTTTTTTGGTTGGTAATTTTGAGGCACATATTATATCTATTTTCATTTCCTTCATTTCATTCATACTCCTACCATTTATTCCTCTTACATTCCCAGTCAGAACATTCTATAGGTCATGGTCATCCCCAGCTCAGGTTTTCAATATTGACATCTGCTACCCATCATTCTTTGGTTAATTGAAGCTTTCAGATAACACATTTTAGTAGGATAAGGAAAGTGAAAAACTGTCTTTGCCATACCTGGGCATCCTGCATAATTTCACGATGGTAACTAATTAATTGAATGTCTCTAGAGATTCTAAATTAGAACTGTTCAATCTGTGCAGGAAACTCAAAGGAGGCTGAACAGGGTGTTAACAATAAAACTAGGAAAATATAACATGTATCTTTCTACTAGTGGCTTGGCTGCATCTGGGGAACAGCACCATGCACTGCTTCAGTGATACGTTAATTGGACTTCAATGTGTATTACAATATTATTCTTGTGCTAGATACAAATTCATAGCAGCATGTAATAGTATAGATAAAAAATCTGGAGGTAAAATAATACCAACTAATCTTTTGATATTTTAATCTTATATCAAACTTTCCCAGCTGGTGCCTTCCAGAAATGTGGAATGTTAGTCATATTGGCATTTGAGTTCAACACATATGGAGTTTACAGATTGGGGAATGCAATCATAAGCAAGCATTGTGCCCTTGCTACTCTGCTATACATTCTCCCCCACCTTTTTACAAATGAAAACAATATTAACATTTCCCCCCCTTTGGTATGTTCTGATAAGTTAAAAATGCAAGCTCATATATAAATCTATTTTTATTTTATTCATTTATATGTTTCCCCTTTCACTGATAAAACAATTATTACCAGAAGAAATCTGAAGGTAGAAATCCTAAGTAATTTAAACTGAAGTGAATCGGTTAAATGTTAACATTCATCCTCACACCCATGGATTGCATTCTATCAAGTTCATGCTTGCTGAGGAAAAAAAAAAACCAGTAGCAGGTGTTTACTGATGAATCTTGAGGAAACTGGCTTCTTTCAATAACAACTGTGTGTTGTTGTAGGCTAACATTTCTGTACAGTTTTAAAACCTTTTTTTTCTTGTGTGTATGTGTGTTTGTATCTGTGTGTTTAGATATATACATACATATATATCTATTAGATTTTTACAACAAAATACAACAAAACACACACACACACACACACACACACACACACAAAACTTGTGATAAATGCTAATACAAACATACATAAAGCCAGGAAGAAAAAAGGAAAAGAAAGAAGTACAAGAAAATAAAAAAGTTGAAGAAAACAAAACGAAAAAAGATATAAAGAAGTGTTTTTCTTCAGAACATTTCTAAATACAATTTTAACCTCTCTCTCTTTCTAAAGTTACATCATGTTGTTCTTTCCCATCTAATCAAAACCATAATTCCCAAGTTCATTTTCTTTCATTTTTACACAAAAAGTTCAGAAGAGGCTTCCAGTCATCAATAATGGTAGGAATTCCTTTCCCTTATAATCAAATATATCAATTTAAAATATGTCCACTTCACCAACCATTCCTCCATGGTGGGTACCACTGAGCATGTACAAAATGGAGAGACACACCACCGTCCAGACCTTCCGCACAGCCCTTAAGATCTGGCTATCCCGTCAGGCCTGGGGATAAGACCTTAATCTCGCCCCGCCCGAATGCTGAATGAATGTTGTGTTTTATTGTTTTATTTTATTATATTTCACATTTTCTTTTTGTGTTTTGTCTTGCACTCCCTTCCTACAAACTGCAAGCCGCCCTGAGTCCCCTCAGGGAAAAGGGCGGCCTATAAATGTCAAATAAATGAAATGAAATGAAATAAATGAAATTGAGGTATATCAAATTGGGAACACAACAGAAGCCCTGTCCCCTCAATGTGTGCATGAAATAGTGGCCCATGTGGAAAAGGCTGGAGTTTTGATTATGTTGTTGCAACTGTCAATTAGATTTTTTTTTTGATACTCTTCTCTCTTCTGATGCGGCTTATGACAGCCATCTCTTCTGCAGAACATGGGGAACAAAGGACACATGTATGACATTATTATCATTCAAGTGCAATGACTTATGCATTTGCCTCAGACATCGTGGTACAACAATCTAATGGCTGCATTGTGTGTCAGCATTTAACATCATGCCACTGGTAGCTAGCTATTTGTAATTGATTACTAGACAACATAAGGCCCATTGGGTCATACTTTCCTTACCAAACATTTCCATACCAAATTCCTCAGTGTCTTCAACAATGGCAGACCTAATGTACTGTATTCACTGGAAAAAGTTGAGCTACATTTAGAGATGCATCTGCCTTGAAAATAGCCCATGTTGAACTGCATAGCACAGTCAAACATCAGCACAGGAAATGTTTTATGGCACTCTGTATTATGTCATCAACTCTTTATGTTTTATAATAGTTACTCAATTTCAATTCCATGGAAGTCATTGCTCGCAGATTTTGGACACATTTTGTAAGTTAGTCCATTTGAGGTTTAATTGGTTGGAAAAATAGCCCTTCGATGCACTGTTTTCCCAATTTAAAGGTTATGGGAACAAGAAGTTTAGTACTAGATAGATGGTTTCCTCCAGTTGGTTTGAAACAGATGTTAAACTGATTACCTATAATTTCCAAGATCTCTTCTGGATCCCCTTTTAAAACATGTATTTACATAAGAGATCCTCCCATCCTTTAGTAGTGAGCCACAAGTGAAACACATATTTGTGTTTGGGGTTTAACAATCTCACATCTGAGTCTTTAAAGAACTCTTGGTTGAATATCATCAGGAACCAGTGATTTGTTACAATTCTGCCTCTTGAGATGTCCTAACTTCTCTGGCTACTAACCTGCTTTCCTTGTTCGATTTCTTCCCTGAAAAAGTCAATGCAGGCTCTAATTATCTATCCAATATTTCTTTTACTAAAGACAGATGCAGCTAATTCATTTTTTTTTTGCAATCCCATATCTTTTTTGAGAATCGCCTTTGCTTCTTTTTTCAATAGCTGCACAATCTGTATTATTTATTTATTGTTATATGTGTTTGAAATTCATCTTCCTTATTTCTACTTTGCCTCATCCATTCCATCCGATTCTATTCATTTAATGTTTTTCCTACAATAAGTCTTTGCTTTGTCCATTAATTTCATGAAAAAAAGTCTTTCCCCTTTCTATGTCATGGAAAGAAAAAAACAACCTTCTTTCTCCTATAGTTTATTGGGCCCTGCAAAAAATGCATTGCTGTCCTCTTTCTGATTTGACTGATTCTTCCTTACATTAAAGGTAAAGGTAAAGGTTCCCCTTGCACATATGTGCTAGTCATTCCTGACTCTAGAGGGTGGTGCTTGTTATATATGCAAATGTTCCCTGTTACCAGCTCTCTGATTGGCTGGTCATTTGACAGTTGCTTTGGGCTCGAGTATAAATACCCTGACAGTTGCAGGGACGTTTGAATCGCTGTCATCTCACAATAAACATCTTACTCTCTGGTTCCATGGCTCCTGCGTCTTTCCCTCACACACACATTCAACACTGGCGACGAGGATGGGATATGCGATTCCCGCAGAGCCTGGAAAACAACAACGAAGAATAAGCCAGTCGCGGCCCCGCGAAAATCAGACACAAAAGCCACAACAGAGAACCAATGGCCAGCATGCACTCAGCAGCAGCACTAGCCACCGTGAAGCCTTCCATCTACACCAACTTGAAGGACGAGCCACGCCAACTCCAAGGATGAGCCATCTACGCCAACTTGAAGGACGAGCCACGCCAACTCCAAGGACGAGCCAAAGACCGCGAAGGCCAACTTCGGCTGGAACTGCCTGCCTGTCTGCAGCCGCTGCTGCCATCCGTCTCCTCACGGCTTTCTATCTGCATAATATAAACTGTCTGCAGCTGCCAAGAGAGCCAAGGTGGCGCAGTGGTTAAATGCAGCACTGCAGGCTACTGCTAGATCAGCAGTTCAGCGGTTCAAATCTCACCGGCTCAGGGTTGACTCAGCCTTCCATCCTTCCGAGGTGGGTAAAATGAGGACCCAGATTGTTGGGGGCAATATGCTGACTCTCTGTAAACCGCTTAGAGAGGGCTGAAAGCCCTATGAAGCGGTATATAAGTCTACTGCTATTGCTATTATTGCTATTGCTGCTGCCTGGAGCCTCCGCTGCTCCACCTGCATTACAAAGCTGCCTACCTCCCAAGGCCACCTGCCTTACAAAGCTGCCTGCCTCCCAAGGCCACCTGCCTTACAAAGCTGCCTACCTCCCAGCTCCACCTTCTGCAAGGTTTACACGCTGACTCCACTGCTGACCAACAACCGGGAGAAGCGAGGCCTGGCGCTGGACGGGAAGCTGAAGCACGAGGACACCAACCTGCCTCCAAAAACCAAAGTTACCGACAGGCTTGGACTTTCTTTGCACACAAAGCAAATAACTGGGGGGAAGGAGTGTTATATATGCAAATGTTCCCTGTTACCAGCTCTCTGATTGGCTGGTCATTTGACAGTTGCTTTGGGCTCGAGTATAAATACCCTGACAGTTGCAGGGACGTTTGAATCGCTGTCATCTCACAATAAACATCTTACTCTCTGATTCCATGGCTCCTGCGTCTTTCCCTCACACACATATTCAACAGTGCTCATCTTCATTTCAAAGCTAAAAAACCAGCACTGTCTGAAAACGTCTCCCTGTTCATTTGACCGGCATGATTAAACAACAAAGGCACAGAGAACGCTATTACCTTCCCACCAAAAGTGGTCCCTATTTTTCTACTTGCATTTTAACATGCTTTCGAACTGCTAGGTTGGCAGAAGCTGGGACAAGTAACGTGAGCTGTTATGCAGCGCTTGGGATTTGAACTGCCAAACTGCTGACCTTTTAATTGACAAGCTCAGCATCTAAGCCACTGAGCCGCTGCATCTCTCTTCCTTACATTGTGAAGCATCAACTATTGCTGGAACAGCCATTATAATTTAAATAGTCTGGAGGCACTGTGAATGAATGTGGCCCTCTTAATTTTTCCTTTCTTTCTTCCACTATTTGGGTAGATAGTTAATTTTATTGTCACTTCTGTTTTCACTCAAAAGCGTCTACTGGCCTATGGCTGAAGCCCTTTGGAGCTATGGCCTAGCATAATAAACCAATTAGCACAATAATCACATACACTTACAATTGCTTTTTCCACATGTTTAGGTCTATTCCTGAAATGTAGACTGAACAGTCTAAGGAACCACTTTACTAAGAAAAAAAAGCATACTTTTGAATTGCTTGAGTAGAACTGATAAGATGGACTCACGTGGTCTTTTAATTAATGTATGTATTGCTGCCTTGGGCAATTACCCACCACATTGTTAGACTTCTTACATCACAATGATTGGAGGCAAAAATGGCACTGTGGGTGGCACCTCTTTTTTTATCAGAAGAATTGATGGAAAACATCTGTGCCAAGCTTCTACTAGGCAAATGAGTTTAACCTGCAAGAGGAAACATCAAACCTATTAAGAATAACTCAGGTGCTTGTGAATGAACTCTATGGTTGACCTCTTCTAAAAACATTTTTTTACCTTTTGATTCAATCTTCTTATGATTATCCTTGGTACTTTTTCTGGTTCTCTTCTTTCATTTCAAGACACCACCACCCCCTTCCATTCGCAAAGAAATAGCTATAATGTCCCCATCTTCTTTTCTATTCTAAATCTATCGTACTGATTTTCCAAAAAAATTTCTTTCCTTGGAAAATAGATTTTATTTTACCCACTGTGTGTTGGCATATTATTACATTATTCCAGATGTCTGTTTGAACTGGTTCTTGCTGTACTTGTAGGGCATCAGAGGATGATGTTCTCACCATCTCTCTGTCATTCCATAGCCTCCCAAATATCTTCCATTCCTGACTGGGGAGAAAATAACATGGGAAGAATCCCCCCTCCTTCACCTGTTCCCTTGGGATTGAAATGTGGGAAGGGGAAATTGCTAGTGTGACAACTATACAAAGAAATATTCCTTGGCAGCCTAGTTATCTAAGGTAAGGATACCTTCACCAGATTTGCATCCAAAAATCACTACAATCTTTGGTCTGCCAAAATATAAACAAACACAATGGTCATTCTTTGTTCTTCAATAACATGGGCTTATGTTCAAGGAATCCTTCCTTCATCTTTCAGAGATGAAACAATTTTCCAACCTTGTATCTTTTAGCACTACTAAATTGGAGAAAGCTAAAACTTGTTAAATTATGTAGGATCACATTGAATGAGGATCACATTGTTCCCTTGGATTTTCTGTTGTCAATTATTTATCTGGATAAAGAAGGTATTCTAACGTGTAGATTTTGATGGAATTTATTCCATTAAATTCATGTTTTCAGTGGGCTTTCTTCTGGGGAAGTCATTGCATTTAATTTACGCTTGCCACTATTTCTACTTCACAGCCCACGCAAGCAATTTAAAGATGTACGGTATTTTTTTTCTCTATCTTATCCATTTCATATAAAAGAGAAGTAAAATTGCTTGACTTCCAATCCTTTCTTATAATCTTACTTCCCATTATGCACATTTGTCTGGTCATATATGCCTCTATAAAGGCATGTGGTGGCTCAGTGGCTAAGACGCTGAGCTTGTCGATCAGAAAGGTTGGCAGTTTGGTGGATCGAATCCTTAGTGCCGCATAATGGAGTGAGCCCCTGTTACTTGTCCCCTGTTACTTGCCCCAGAGAGAGAGAGAGAGAAGGATATTGAGCCACCTTTTGAATAAAAATACCTATGACAACAACTGAAGCCCAGAAGGTAGCATGAGGCAGGAATCTCTGCAGCTGGACTGCAATGTTCTAAGAAAATGCTGGTTTTACTGAGCCAGAAATAAACTGGCCCAGCTGTCAAACATTGCTGATGCCATCAGATTCTGAAGCTCCATAATTCTGGAGCTGGCATGCCTCCTTCTGTAGAAGTCCCCATACACAGTTAAAATATTTACATATTAGCTTCTTGTTTATGCTTGTCTTCATTTTATCAGCTTCTTTGTTTTTCCATGCTGTCATATTGAAGTGGCTTCTTGTATTCCATAAAACACCAGACACATTAACGCCACTGATTCAGATCATCCCCTGTGTTTGTAAATAAAATGCAGGGAATGAATCAAAATTGTGCATATGTATATATTTCATTTATAAATAGCATTTCCCAAATCAAACTACCCATGCTAGTTTATTTACATTAATTAAACCAAAATTTAAAAACATTTGCTTAATCTAAAAACAAAAACCAACAATCCTAACACACATCTGATGGCACCAAACCAACATTGGGGAAAGGTCCTGTGGAATTACTTATTATTATGTTTGAAGAGATGCAAGACATACTGTATGGCATCTCTATCCTCCAATACGACATTATTTTGTAGAGAAATGGCCACCACAGAATAAAGCCTTTCCCTTTTTCCTCACTAATTTTTCACAGCTCAAGTATCTTCAACCTTCCCAACCAAGATGAATGAGCTGAAGAGGTAACTTATATCTGCAGGAGGTGGGCTCTGCAAGTAGCTAGGAGCCAGGGCATTTAAGCCTTTAAAAATAAAAATCAATACTTTGAAATGTACTTGGAAACCCCTGGAAGCTGGTGCAATGACCACAAGTTACAGCTTAACTCCCAGCATGCAAGCAATTGCCTTCTTCTAAAGAGTACAGATATAACCCCAAAGAAGGAAAATGAAGGCCGCTATGTTAATATCACTTTATGAAAAAAAGAGGAGGGGTTGATTCTCTTTGGTGTAAGAGGGTGAGATAGATGAACTCTGACAGGCTTTCAAGATTGTTATTTTACCAATACTGGAACCATAAACTAGAGATCAGGAAATCCTTCTGGAATCTCTTTCCTAACCTAACCAATTTGAATGGCGGAATGGCGGACACTTCTGCCCCAGTTGCAGCTTCTGTGTACAGATACTCCTCAACTTTCAACCGCAATTGAGCCCAACTGTTTTTGTTGCCAAGTGAGACATTTGTTAAGTGAATTTTGGCTCACTTTACCACCTTTCTTGCCACAGTGGTTAAGGGAACCACTGTAGTTGTTAAGTTCGTAATGTGGTTGGTAAGTGAATCTGGCTTCCCCATTGACTTTGTTTATCTGAAGGTCATAGTCACTTCACCCAGGGACATTGCAATAGTCATAAATATGGGTGAGTTACCAACCATCTGAATTTTAATCACATAACATGGAGATGCTGAAAAGGCTGTTAGTGTGAAAAATGGCCATAAGTCACTTCTTTCAGTGATGTTGTAGCTTCAAAGCAGTGGTAGGATTCAAAACATTTTACTACCGGCCATGTGGGTGTGGCTTGGTGGGCCTGGCATTGCTCGGTGGGCATGGCTTGGTGGGCTTGGCATTGCTTGGTGGGCATGGCTTGGTGGGCTTGGCAGGAGAAGGATACTGAAAATCGCCATTCCCTCCCGATCAGCTGGGACTCAGGAAGCAGAGAATAAATGGGGGCAGGGCCAGTCAGAGGTGGTATTTACTGGTTCTCCGAACTACTCAAAATTTCTGCTACCAGTTCTCCAGAACTGGTCAGAACCTGCTGAATACCAACTCTGCTTCAAATGGTCATTAAATGAACATTTGTAAGTCAAGGACTACCTATAGTGTTCAAAGTAGCCTCATACAGTACAGAGTACATGGAAGCTTCAGTCACTGTCCTTACTAAGAGCTTTTAATCCAGTTAACACTGCAGCCCTCCCACTAGGCAAATCTGGTGAAGATCCCAGACCATAGACTTCATCTTACTTTCTAGTGGGAGCCACAGGTGTATTTTCTGGTATCTTAATTGGTTACATTAATTGAATTAAGAGAAGCACATCAGTATGTGTTATAAAGGGTAATTAAAATTAATGTTATAAAGCCAAACTCAAAATAAAAGGGTACATTTCCTTCTCAGTGTCCCCTTTACCCACTCACTCCCAAACACATTAGCAACCAAAGGGACTGAGAAATTACTTTGCAAAGTTTTTAAGCTAATAAACAACCAGTATGTAGTGTATATCTGGTTAAAAAAACAGATGTCAGGCTAAATATGCTGATAAAGTCAGGTAAAAAAAACACCCATTTATTTTATTTGCATAATCACTTAATTTCCAGGTTGGCAAAAATGTGCATCTATAAAAAAGAGACAGTTACAGACAAGTTGCAAATTGCCAGTACTATATTTATTGTTATTTCATAACAAGCATGCTTATCATATGATGGTATTTGGGATTTTTGAACAGACATGCTAATTCTTGATTATTAAAGAAAAGAAGTTGGATTGAAATGGAATATTAATGCACAGTTTTGAAACAGAATCAGATCCATCTGATGCTTATCAGTATACAGTAGATAGATGACAGGCAGGACCTATAAGATAAATGAGGATGGGTAATTTTACTCTCAGCATCTCATGGACTTATAAGGGTTGGAAGCTGTTTTCAATGGAAAAAAATAATTAATTAATTCAATTTCTATAGTTTCTAAACTCAACCAAGTGACTTATTTCGAATATTTATTTTGAGCTGTAATGATGACTTCCAGTACTTTTGAGACAGCTCTTATTTTGCTCAATAGGTCAAAAGATATTTACTGAAAAATGATCTTTGACCTTGGAAATATTACTGGCATACTTGATTTGTGTGTTTTCAAGTCAGTGTTGATTCGTAGTGGTCACATAAATACATTTTCTCCATGAAGATCTGCCCCATGGTGGTGCAGTGGTTAGAATACAGTACTGCAGGACTAACTCACTGCTCACTGCCAGGAATTCAGCTTTCCATCCTTCTGAGGTTGGTAAAATGAGGAACCATATTGTTGGGGGCAATATACTGACCCTGTAACCTGCTTAGAGAGGGATATAAAACACTGTGAATCAGTATATAAGTGTAAGTATTGCTAAGTGCTATTGCTTATCTGGCCTTTCAGGATTTCTAGTGGCATGCTGATCACCAATGTAACTGAGCCCATCTAGTACATCAACATAATTGCACCAAGATGATAAATTGGTTAAAGGGCAGTATTCTGTTGTATAGTAATGGTTCTAGAACAGGGGTGTCATACACATGACACATTGTCGTCACATGACATATCACAACTTTTCCCCCTTTGCTAAAAGGGAATGGGCATGGCCAGTGTGTGATGTATGAGGTCCATGGGCTGCGAGTTTGACAAACCTGTTCTAAAAGTATCAGGTAAAGATGAACTAGCTACATCCACAGATTTCTAACTATGCAAAGTAACCTTTAACAGATCTGCAGCTGGGTCTCAGGAAAACTGAGGAAGAGAGATGTGTTTTTTCAATATTGACCAGAAAAAAGGAAAGAGAGACGATAGCCAAAGTGAAGTTGAGAAATGTTGAAATTGAAACCCACTCCCATTTGTATACAGTTCCAAACGGTAATATTTGCACACATATTTGAAAAGGAAAAATATAAATTTTATTTATTGTAGAGGGGTAAAGGTTTTGCAGTTATGTTAGATTACGCTAAGAGCTTTTTGTGGTGTTGCTCATTGTTATTCTATCTATTAGAACAGCCCAGTAGGGGTTTTACTTTGTCGTGATGTAACATTGCTCCCATTGAGCCACTGTATTTATTTAATACTGGTTTTTTTTTTCATTTCTAGCCTGTTGTTCATATATATTTCCAACAACAAACAAAGGCAACTTATACTAAGACATTGATTTCTTTAAAAAAAAATCAATAAAATAAGCAACCAAGAGAAGGGACAGATTGTCATTAGCATTTCCATAAAGGGGTTCTCATATAAAAAGTAAATTAATTAAAATTCAGAGGGCTCAATGAATAAATCTTTGGCTTTCACTAAATCAAATAAATGTGTATCACCTACATTTGATGCAAACACCATCTAATCTAATTTTGTTATAGTGGGAAACAGACCGTATCATTTAGACTGAATCATCACTTAACAACACTAGTAATGTTTAACCATAAGGAAAATGGTGTTGTGTATCTAAAAGTCCCCGGAGTTCAGTTTGTTTCTGTAAGAATCATCATGCTGTGTTTTGCATTTATTCCATTCTTTTTTTCTTACCATTTTTTTTCCAGAATGACAAGTGTTCTTTAAACTCCCTTTGTACTGCCAGTTGTAGAAAAATACAAATAACCAGCAGGGTTTGCTATTTACTTTATACTTTGAGGGGGAGGGGAAAAAGACTTTAGCTTTAGCTGATTTTCTTCTCTGCATTGATTAAACAGAAAATTGGCATTGTTCTTTTTGAGATTTGTGCAGAATCTGCAGAGGGTTGTTCCCCCCCCCCCCCCGGTGTCACGATAGCTTGAAAATACATTTCTAAAAAGAGTTTCACCACTTTTTGTTCAAATGTGACATCAGGCCCTAAGGACAAGCATTTTTTTAAAAAATTACAATTGATAGGATCATAGCTGAGGAACCAATTTCAATATTTGTAGAGAACATTTGGCAGTATTCTCTGGTGAGTGTGACTACCATGATTCAAGATCTATGAATATTTGCAAATGTCATCATTTTAAAATGCCTCTGAGTATAAAGGAAGTTTGCTCATCTTGAAATGGCTAGATTGTAAGCCTTCCTCTCACTCATGCATTCCCCCAGACAGAATCATTCTTAAATGACCACAATCTTTATCTATGAATCAATTCACAGACACATACAAATAACACAGGACAATAACTCACATTTCCCATGGAAAAACATACCTGCCATCAATTAATGGAACTTTTGATAAAAGAGTTGGAAGGAACACTCTAATCATGTACATGTTCTCTTCATTACTCCAGTAATGAATACTGCTCCTAATGATAATTGGGCTGAAATTTTTGGAAAGGTGTTACACAAGGTAAGATCAATCTACAGTGAGAATTTTAAGAGAGTTCAAATGTTAACATAATTCAGAGGCAATATTTTTACGTGATTAAGGCGTTTCAGCTTTGTTTTTATTTATCTTTAGACTATGTGCCTGGAATTATTGAACACTCATTCATTTAAAGCAAAAAGAAACAAATAAATTTAATTGGCATTCCGAAACAACCTTTGAATGAATTACAGACTGTTCTGGTTACCACTTAAATATATCCTTGGTGTGGCATCTATTTGAGATGCTAGTCTGGTATAGACATTGTAGTGTTGAATATCTACACTGAAATATGATTGTGGATATCTATGGAGATTCTTAGTCATCCAGGTCATGGTTGTCCCACAACTGCTTTTTCCAGAGGCAACTGGACTTTCTTGTTTTTCTCTGAAGACATTTGCTTCTCATCCAAGAAGCTTCTTCAGCTCTGACTGGATGGCAGGGAATGGAAGGATGTTTCAAAACCTCAAATGTAAAATTAATCTGTCTTAGTCTTTTATTGAGAATTTGGACTGTGCTTTCTGCAGGATATGTTATGCCCTGCATTCTTTCACTGTTGGACACAGAGACAGGCTGTTGGGGATGAGTCTGTGTTGTCTGCATCCCAAACCAAAGTGCAAATGGTTCCTGTAGTTTGCAACTTTTCTGGAAATCAATTTACACTCCTGCAGCATTGGAAGGATGTTCACCCCAAAATGCATAGCTAACTTGACCATGGATGGGGTTTTTTGAATGACATTAAACCAGATTTCTTATGAAGAGTCATGAGTGAACTCTCAGAATGTAATGTCGTGGTCAGACCACTGCCTACTGAGGCTAGATTTCTGAAGGCCAAACCCCCACCGTGGGGAGGAGGAACCAACCAGGTGGTTCCGCCCCAGGCGACTTATGGACCCTTTGAGGTTCCAGACGGAGCTTGGGGTTATTCCTGATACTCTCGCCCACAGTTCGGCAGAGACTCTGGATGCTGCCTGGCACTTGGCGGCATCAGAGTCCCTTGACCGGATTGCGCCACTATGGCCCCTCCGGGTCGGCAGATCCCGGAGGCCTCCTTGGTTCACCGAGGAGCTCCGGGAGAAGAAGCGCCGGAGGAGACGCCTAGAGCACTTGTGGAGATCCGATAAGTCCGAATCGAACCGAGCACTTTTAACAACATGCACCAAGGAATACATCAGGGCATTGAGGACAGCTAAAAGAACATATATTGCCACCTTGGTTGCGTCCGCCGAGTCCTGCCCAGCCGCCCTGTTTAGGATAACCCGCTCCCTCCTAAATAGGAGGGATGCGGGGGACCCCCTACAGGGTAAGGCTGAGGAGTATGTCCAGTTCTTGGCGGACAAGGTTGCTCGGTTTCGGTCGGACTTGGACTCCACCTCTACAGATCCAGCCGAGACACAGGGGGATATCTTGGCAGACCATCTCTGGGCTGAGTTCCAGGACGTTGCCTCAGGGGATGTGGACAAGGCCATACGAGCTGTGAGTGCCTCCACCTGCATACTGGACCCATGTCCCTCCTGGCTGGTTGCCAACAGCAGTGAGGTGACACGAGGCTGGATCCAGGCGGTCGTTACCGCCTCCCTTCGGGAGGGGCACTTCCCCGCCGCACTTAAAGCGGCGGTGGTGAGACCCCTCCTGAAGAAACCATCTTTGGATCCAGCCGTTCTTTCTAAACTACCGTCCAGTCTCCAACCTCCCCTTTGTCGGGAAGGTTGTGGAGAAGGTGGTGGCCTTCCAGCTTCAACGGTCCTTGGAGGAAGCTAGTTACCTTGACCCCTTCCAGTCGGGCTTCAGACCTGGTTACAGCACAGAAACCGCTTTGGTCGCATTGACCGATGATCTCTGGAGAGCCAGGGATGGAGGCCATGCGTCCATCCTGGTTCTCCTTGACCTCTCAGCGGCTTTCGATACCATCGACCATGGTATCCTTCTGCGATGACTGCGGGAGGTGGGAGTGGGAGGCACTGTTTTACGGTGGTTCTCCTCCTACCTCTCGGATAGGTCGCAGTCGGTGTTGGTTGGGGGGCAGAGATCGTCCCCGAGGCCCCTAACTTATGGGGTGCCGCAGGGCTCGGTCTTATCCCCCCTACTATTTAACATATACATGAAACCGCTGGGCGAGATCATTTGGAGGCACGGGATAAAATACCATCAATACGCAGATGATACACAGTTGTATCTGTCCGCCCCATGCCAACTCAATGAAGCGGTGGATGTGATGAACCGGGGTCTTGAGGCCGTTAAGAACTGGATGAGAGCTAACAAACTGGTACTCAACCCAGACAAGACCGAGTGGCTGTTGTGTTTCCCTCCCAACAATTTGGCCAATGTTCCATCACTCAGGCTGGGGAGTCAAATTTTACACCCCTCAGACAGGGTCCGCAACTTGGGAGTCCTCCTGGACCCACAGCTGACTTTCGACCATCATTTGTCAGCTGTGACCAGGGGGGCATTTTCCCAGGTTCGCCTGGTGCGCCAGTTGTGGCCCTACCTGAATCGGGAGGCCCTCACAACAGTCACCCGAGCCCTTGTGATCTCTAGGCTGGAATACTGTAATGTGCTCTACATGGGGCTGCCCTTGAAGAGCATCCAGCGACTGCAGCTAGTCCAGAATGCGGCCGCGCGAGTGATCGTGGGCGCACCACGGTTCGCCCACATAACACCTATCCTCTGCGAGCTGCGCTGGCTACCTGTTGATCTCCGGGTGCGCTTCAGGGTGCTACTTACCATCCATAAAGCCCTCCATGGTAGTGGATCCGAATACTTGAGAGACCGCCTTCTGCCGATTACCTCCCTCCGTCCCATCAGATCGCACAGATTGGGCCTCCTCCGAATTCCATCCGCCAGTCAGTGCCGACTGGCGACCACGCGGAGGAGAGCCTTCTCAGTAGCAGCTCCGACCCTTTGGAATGATCTCCCCATGGAGATTTGCACCCTCACCACCGTCCAGACCTTCCGCACAGCCCTTAAGACCTGGCTAGCCCGTCAGGCCTGGGGATAAGATTTTAATCCGCCCCGCCCGAATGCTGAATGAATGTTGTGTTTTACTGTTTTGTTTTATTTTATTCACATTTATGTTTCTCTTGCACTCCCTCCTACGAGTTGTAAGCCGCCCTGAGTCCCCTCAGGGAAAAGGGCGGCCTATAAATGCCAAATAAAACTCTAAAACTCTAAAAAAAAATAATAATAATATAGTAACCATACAGACATACTGCAGATGCCCAACATATGATTGGCTAGCTCTATCATCACTTAATGTGGCAGAACTGTCAATCAACTGGGATAGAGCTTAATCTGTCTTATTCTACCAATCTTTCCCAATGGCAAGAAGAAGATGGAGCTGAGTGCAGATACTCCTTGACTTATCACTGCAATTGGAACCAGAACTTCTTTTCCTAAGCAAGGCAATTGTTAAGCGAATTGCATAGAATTTTATAACCATTTTTCGTAAATTTTAACTTTGTATTCCATTGAGTGTCACATAAACAGGAAGTAGATAATCTGATTTTCTGATAGAGGTTGTACATCGGGGTGGGTTCCTGCCAGTTCTAACCTCTTCTATAGAAGAGCTTCCACAAATCTACAGTGCCGTTTAGAACTGGTTCCAGCTCCCTTCCCCTGCCCGTCCGGGCATCATCAAGATGAAGAGCGAGAGGAGGAATTCTGGGAGTTGAAGTCCACAAGTCTTAAAACTGTCAAGTTTGAGCACCTCTGGGTTTTTTTTCTAAAGGGTTAGGAATGCAAGGGTCTTGTAACTTGATAGCATTAAGACTTGCGTGCTTCAAATGCCAGAGTTTTAGAGCCAACATTTTGGTTGCTAAGCAAGAGCGTTGTTACGTGAGTTTCACCACATTTTACAGTTGGCCACGCCCACCCATTCACATGGCTGGCAAGCCACTCCCACCCAGTCACATGGTTGGTAAGCCACTCCCACCCAGTCACATGGCCGGCAGGCCACACCTACAGAAGAAGTTCTAAAAAAATTTGAAACCCACCACTGTTGTACATCTATCATTAATCTAGAAATTTTAGCACAAATGTTGTTATTGAAGGGTTCAAAATATCTGTCTAACATGGTGTTGGTAAATAGGGCAGTAAGAAGTAAAGACCCACCCTTGATCTATAATGATGTACTTTCCTTTCTGGTAGCTTTCAGTTACTTTAGAGCATGGGTACTAAAATGATGGCCCATGGGCCGGATGCCTCATGTGCAGGCCATGCCCTCCCCAGCTCCGTGAATGGGAAAAATGTCACGGAACATCACATGACAGCAACGTGAGGCTGCGAGTTTGATACCCCTGCAAGAGTTTACATCTACATTAGTAGAAAACCAAATGCATGCACATAATCATGAAGAGAATAGCTGTATTATGTACCATAGTATTCTTGAAAAAAGAGTGCTTTTTATTTTTTTAAATATACAACATAAGCAAAAGAGCTTAGGAAAAACTGTCTGATATTATGTGCTGAGAGGAGGAAAATAAGATTGAAAAGAGATGTGGCTGCCTCTAAAGAAGAGGCAGAAAATACTTGTCTGTACAGCCATAACCAATTAAATCAAATCCAGTACAGTTCCTGCACGAGTGGCCTCCATTGTTTCTGCTTATGTATTAGCTGTACATGAATGCTGTTCATAATACCTGCTGGCACCAGATCTTCAGCGACTACTATTTAATTGGCATTCCAACAGAAAAGGGGGAGAAACACTGTATTAAAGTAAAGATTTTCCTTCAAGTTGTTATTTTCTTTTCTTTTTTTCAATTCAGCTTAAATGCTCCTGTGTCAGAAATGAAAGGCGTGCATTTTCACAGGCACACTGTATTGTGTGCACATTGTGCATGCAGCTTGCTTAACACAAATAACCTTGTTATTCAATACAGAGTGAATAAAGAGAAGAATGTGCCCGTGGCTTCCTCGTTTCCTCTGGAAACGATTGAAATCAGCATGGTAGACAAGAGCCATACTGAGACCCCAAACTTTGTTTCACATTTATTTCCCCAACTGTTCTAATTCAGGGAGATGCTAAGGTTCATAACCCCATGAAAAGAAGTAGGGGTTTGACTCCATTGTTCAGTGGCATTTTGTGGTCTTTTTGCATTAAAGGCTGAAAAGACATCCCACTACAGTTTGAAAGCTGCAGAAAAATATTTGTGGGAAAATGACTTGGGGCCATTTTTCACAGTTATGATCTTTGCAGCAGCCCCATCATCATGTGATCAAAATTCAGATGCTTGGCAACAGACTGAATTTTATAATGGTTGCAGTGAATGGGTCTCCTTTTGCCTCCTTTTGCCTCCTTTTGCCAAGCAAAGTCAATGGGGAAGCCAGGTTCATTTAATAACTGTGTTACGAACTTATCAACCACAGTGATTCAGACAACTCTGGCAAGAAAGGTCATCAAATGGGGCAAAACTCGTTTAACAAATGTCTTATTAACCAGAAAAAAATTGGGTTCAATTGTGGTCGTACATCAAAGACGACCTTTACTTCCTTTCTCATTTCGATGAAAGCATCAGGTCCTACAAGATGCCTCTGACATGTAATCAATTCAAGAGTGAAAGTCCAGCATCATACTGACTCTCTGATATTGAAGAACAGTATCTTTTGCAGAACCACCCATGCTTGGTAAATCCATCATTCTTTATACAGTGATAAGTTTGAAAATTGGTTATATAGTTGACCAGAACATAGCAATAGCAATAGCTGTTAGACTTGTATACCACTTCATAGGGCTTTCAGCCCTCTCTAAGCAGTTTACAGAGTCAGCATATTGCCCCCAACAATCTGGGTCCTCATTTTACCCACCTCGGAAGGATGGAAGGCTGAGTCAACCTTGAGATGGTGAGATTTGAACAGCCGAACTGCAGAACTGCAGTCAGCTGAAGTAGCCTGCAGTGCTGCACTCTAACCACTGTGCAACCTCGGCATATAAATGAAAAAGCAGCATCGCACCATCACAATACAAGATCAACACCTTTTGTGTGTGTTTTTTTTTCTATGTGTGATAGATGTCCTACCGCTGTAGGATTGAGCCAGTTCGGGCCAGTTCAGATGAACTGGTAGTTAAATTGCTGGATGGCCCCGCCCACCTCACCCCAGCCCATCCCTTTCAAGAGTCTCCGCATGTCGCATTTTCGGTCTCAGGTATTAGGCAGGGAGGCCCATAATGGGATGCAGGGGGAAAGCACGTCCCCCCCACAGCCCATTTTTGCTCCCAGGGGGGTGCAGGAGACCGAGTGTTGCCTCTCATACCCACTGGCCATGCCCACCATAGCCACACCCACCCAGCCAGTTATTAGGGCAGGGAACCAGTTGTTAAATTATTTGAATCCCACCACTGATTAATAAGTAATGGGAACATGCATTGAAATGCTACTTTCACCATTTTACACCTTCCCGCCCCATGCTTCACAAAAGTCCCTCTGACACTTTCTGTATATGAACTATCTCCTAACTGATAAAATGGAAAGAATGACCAATACTGTTTGGAATGGTCATGGTTTAATGATATTGAATTTAATGAACCTGCTCTACGCAATTTTCATGATATGCAATATGCTTCTGCTATTTTCTCATTTTCCTTTTTGTTATTTTTGCTTATTTTTCTTTGTTCAAAAGATCAAAATGCATATACAGGGAATTTTAAAATACTTGGGAAATAGGGTAAACAAATGTCCCAAATTGGGGCATTTGGCAGAGTAATCACATACCATGTGCTCTTGTGTCAGAATCAATATAAATAAATAATCTCTTCATATTATTTAGCCTCTTAAAAGCAATAATATAAACCCCTGAATGCTTAGATTTTTTTTATTCCTAGAACAATTCCAAATGAATGATGTATTATATGACTGTGATCTATTTCTAAAGAGAAGTATTTTTATCTTATTTTATTCACTTTATATAGGGTACTAAAGATTAGCTTTGCAGTTATTCATTAGGTTTTTGTTTTTAAAGATTAATAATATATTTTGCATTCTACAGAGCCGGCTTCTTCTGTTTACACATAATGATTTTGTGTTAAAAAGTACAATTTAACAATAACAGTATTGTTATTTTTTAATCCATTAAATCATTTGCACGCCCTATTGCTGTCAACATCTGTATTACACAAATTGCTCTGTCCTTCTTTTAATGAATTTAATAATTTATTTTGGACTAACTCTGAGGCAAAGAAAAAAAATCTGTTATCCATTTCAAGCCCATTTCAAGCCCATTTCAAGGGTACAATTCATTTTTCTGACAAACACCCTTTGTCTCCTATCTAACAGAAGCTTGCATGAAGAAGAGGGGAGAGAAAGAAGGAAGGAAGGAAGGAAGGAAGGAGGGAGGGAGGGAGGGAGGGAGGAAGAGAGAGAGAGAGAGAGACGGAGGGAGAATGTTTGAAAGAGAAAGTGAGACAAAGGAGATTTTATAAGTGATTAAAAATGTGGATGCATCACTTTTGACTTTAGTGATATATACAGGCCATTGTACAGATGAATCTAAAAAAAAGGCAGTCCTACAGAGAAAAAAATGTGGAACACCCTTGGCATAAAACATCTTAAACACAGTAACCTAACCACAGAGCATAGCACAGCATCTTTATTATAAAAGACAGTAATCATAGTAATACAAAGTGTTATGGCACGGTGTGTCTCACATATACATGCCCCATAAAGTACCTTTTATCCCCATTTCTAACTATGGTAATCTCTAACTATGCCATGGCAATTAGTTACGGTATTTAAATATTCAGTAACAGTTATTTTTCTTTTTTGTTTTCTTGATTAGCCATGGAGGTCTAGAGAACTTCTGTAAAGTACCTTAACAATTCCATAAAAATGTATGGAGTGTAATGTTCAAGTAAGGTAATAAAAGCAGACAGGATGTTCTGGGTTAAAATACTCAAAATGGATTTTTTTTTTTTTAGTTATCCTCCTACTGTTTTCCTTTCAGACCTGAGATCAAACAATACATCTACTTTGGTTTGAGTGCTGAACAAATAAATGGCAAAAAAACCTATCAAAGAACCTTCAGATACATTAATCAGAGGTCAGTCATGGTTGCTTATGACATCAATAATCTTAGCCACAGAAGAAAAGCTTGTACTTTGATTATTGCCCATTGCTTTAATGCTGTCTTTCATTCTGAGAAGAGCAGAGGTGAAACAAAATAATTGGTAACAAAAGCTCTAAATGAAGTAGGCCAGCACATTACAGTCACAAACCACCTTGCCTGAAATAAATACATGCAAGTGTGAGATGGTAGGTCAGTACACAGTTGTCTGCATCTATGTATTATGTGAAAGCATTTGGGGAAAAGCTAAGGAGGCCTTCATCCTGCAGTGTAAGTATGAATGTACATGAGTGGAGTGGAATCAGAGGTGGGTTCCTACCAGTTCGCACCTATTCAGTAGAACCGGGATTGTCAAATCTACCGAACCGGTTAGAAGAGATTCCACCAGTGGACCCGGAAAGCAGGCCACACCTACAGAAGAGATTCCAAAATTTTTTGAAACCCACCACTGGCAAGGATCTTGTAACTTGACAGCTTTAAGATTTGCATGCTTCAATGCCAGAGTTTCTGAATAGCTACTTGGACCAACCTAAGTACTAATTCATAATTTCATATCCGGTCACATGGGTGGTAAGCCAATCCAATTCGGGCACATGGGTGGCAAGCCACTCCCACAAAGGAGGCCACACCCACAGAGTAGATTCCAACAATTTTTGAAACCCACCACTGAGTGGAATGGAGTGAAGTGGAGTGGAATGGAATGGAATAGAATGGAATAACAGAGTTGGAAGAGACCTTAGAAATCTTCTAGTCCAACCCTCTGATGAGGCAGGAAACCCTATATCATTTCAGACAAATGGTTGTCCAATCTCTTCTTTAAAAGTTCCAGTGTTGAAGCATTTACAACTTCTGCAGCCAAGTTGTTCCACTGATTAATTGTTCTAACTGCCAGGAAATGTCTTCTTAGTTCTGATGTGAATAATAGCTTGTCCAATTATTCTGAACTTTCAAATAAAACATATTCACATCTCCTTAGAACCTTCTGATAGCTTTCAGTTGACTGTGATCAATTCTATCGGGGCCCCAAAGGATTGTTTTACAGTACCTGGGGAACATTTCTACATTTTAGTTGACAGCTACAATGTTTATTGTCAACTGCTTTTTACAGCTTCAAATTTTCTTTTCAAAATATATAGAAAAGAGATGGATTTTTCCCCAATACCTATCCTTTTTGCTCAGATCTGTTTGTATTGACAGGAAACTCTAGAAAAAGGATGTCCAACCCACATCCCATAGGCTGTTTTTCGCCCTGAATAGCTAGTATTGTGGCCCCATAAAATTATAAACTTTTAACATTAACTATATTATATATTTTAAAAATGGTCTGAGACAATCCCCCTTCATTCAAAATGGTCCAGGCTAGCCACAAGCATGCTCTACATTGAACAACCATTTGTCTGAAATGGTATAGAGATTCCTGCTTGAGCAGGGAATTGGACTAGAAGCTCTTCAAGGTCTTTGTTATTCTGTCATTCTGTTATAATCAGAGCAGATAGATAAATTTGTTTATTTTGGAAAACAGTAAAGAACTAGTATTAAATGTTGGAAAATAAAAATTGCTACATATAAGAACATGCTTATGTTTATTTTGAAATATGGGAGTGAGATTTGTTATATTGGAAGAAATATAAAAATAAGTTGAATGAAGTAGGAATGGGACACCTACAAAGTATGTGCTGTAAAACAAGAGATGGAGCTAGGAATTATGAGAGCTGAACAAATGGGAACTGAATATACGAATATGACCAGGAAAGTGTGTGTGTGGGGGGGTGATACCTTGAAATGGTTCTGTTATGTAAAAGAGAATGAATGAGGGTGGAATTGTACAACAAATATGTGGAGGAAGAATGAATTGCTTAAAGGGAAAGGGAGAATTGATAGTCATGATTGGATTATAAAGGCCTCCAAAACAATGAATGGTTGTGGTGGAATTAAAGAAGAATAAGGAGAGCTGTGGTAGATGGTATTCATGAACACTAGTGTTAGCTATATATTATTTTCCTTTTTCTTTTTTCCTGTCTTGACTTACTATTTATTATGCCTTTGCATAACACTCTTAGCCAGAAGAGAATAAAGGAGGGAGGGAAGGAAGGAAGGAGGGAGGGAGGGAGGGAAGGAAGGGAAAGGATTCCAACAATTTTTCAAATATTTAACTCAGCCTTTCTTAAAAAAAAAAGATGTTTAAAATTTGTATTTATTTAAGAAATTTATATGGCCATCCAATCACTTTCAGAGACTCCAGGCAGCTTACATAGATAAAAATCCAATATATAAAAAAACAATAAAAATCAATAATCTTCCTCCACCACCCCCTTTGCCTAAACAATCAGCCAATCAAATAAGTTAATTGGTTGGCTCTATCCATTTTCTCACTTTATCTTCATTATCACCCTGTAAA
Source organism: Thamnophis elegans (assembly GCF_009769535.1). Classification (NCBI taxonomy): domain Eukaryota; kingdom Metazoa; phylum Chordata; class Lepidosauria; order Squamata; family Natricidae; genus Thamnophis; species Thamnophis elegans. The sequence goes on along the minus strand of NC_045542.1, from coordinate 124,296,785 downwards.
GAAGACTGAAAGATTGTGATTGGTAACTATTAAGGTTAAACGACTCGGCATATTATTTCCACTCTAAATCCACCAAAAATCACTACATTCCACTGGCTTGTGTTAGACAAGAAACTATCTGGATCATTAAGTTTATTTAAGGAGTTTCCAAAAAAAAAAAAATCCACAAAGGCTTAAATCAACAGCTGTTGTCTGATATTTTTAATCTGAGCTGTGGCATGAATCTCTGGCTTGCATTTCTAAAATGGGAAGAGGAGGAGAATCTTCCTTGATGAAATAGCCAATAAATACTAAATACTAAATACTAAATACTAAATAAATACTAAATACATACTAAATACTAAATACTAAATACTAAATACTAAATACTAAATACTAAATACTAAATACTAAATACTAAATACTAAATACTAAATACTAAATACTAAATACTAAATACTAAATACTAAATACTAAATACTAAATACTAAATACTAAATACTAAATACTAAATACTAAATACTAAATACTAAATACTAAATACTAAATACTAAATACTAAATACTAAATACTAAATCAGTGATGGCAACCTTTTTGGCGTGGTGTGTCAAAAATCGGCAAAAAATCGAGCATAACTCGCGTTGTGTGTCACTTCGACAAAAACATAATTTTGCGCAATTTATAGTTTAAACTACAAAAATATATAATTGCAATATAATTGTATTTAATAAACCAAAAACAAATTATTTAACATACCTGCTTAGTAACTTCTTTGTTCATCAGTCACTTTTTTCAATGCCATTGTAACTCTGGTCACTAAATGTTTTCCCCCTCCTCGAGACTCCTCACTTCTTCCTTCATTCCTCTTGCTTATCTACCTTCACCTTATCTGTCTTCTGCTCTTTCCCTCTCTTCCTTCCTTTCTCCTTCCATCCTCTCTTCTTTCCTCACTCACTCCCTTCCTCCTTTCCTCTTCCTTCCTCCTTCCATTCTTTCAGCTTCATTTCTTTTGCCTATCTACCTTCTCTGTCTTTCTGCTCTTTCCATTTCTCTCTTCCTCTTCACTTCTGTTCCTTCCTCCTTCCCTCCTTCCCTCTTTCTTCCTTCTTCCTTCCTTCTGCCTATCTACCTTCACCTTCTCTGTCTTTCTGCTCTTTCCCTGTCTTCCCCTTTCCTCCCTCCCTCCCTTCTTTCCTTTCTAGTTCCATCTTTTCTTCTTTCCTCTCTCCCTCCCTTTTTCTTTTTTCCTTCCTTCCTCTTTCCTCTTGCCTATCAACTTCATCCTCTTTGTCTTTCTGCTCTTTCCCTCTCTTCCCCTTTTCTTCCTACCTCCTTCCCTCTTTTCTCCCTCCCTTCTTCTTTTTCTTCTTTTTTTATTCCATCTTCCTCCTTCTCCTCCCATTCTTTCTCCTTCCATCCATCTTTTCTCCTTCCATCTTCTCCCCCCTCCCTTCTTCTTTTCCTTCCCCCCTCCCTCCTTCCTTCCTCTCCTTCCCTTTCTCGCACACAGGAAGGGGAGGGGAGGCTTTCTAGTCGCTTTCACAGCATAATTTCTTTATCTAACTTTTAAAAAACAGTGTGCAAATCAAACTTGAGATTTTCGTAACCTGCGAAGCACCAAGTTATTATCTTCTGTTGTTACAAATTCGCAGCTACTCCATTCTTTCCGATAGGGAACTGCATTTCCCAAGATGCCTCAGGTCCTCAAAGCGCTGAACGCGGTTTTGCAATTGACTCCAGCGAGGCCCGGTAGCCGCCGGCTGGGGTGGCTGTCAAGGCGCTGACAGCGGAGCAGACGCGCCATTTGTTACTGCTTCCAGCAATCGAGACGGACGAGGGAAGCGGCGGTGGCGGACGTCAGCAGCGACTGTAACGACCGCGCGGGCGAGGTGCGGAGGAAGAATGGAAGGTCCCTCCCGCCCGCGACGACGGCTCCAGCCATGGACGAGCAGGCTGGCCCCGGCGTCTTCTTCAACAACAACAACAACGCGCTGCTCTTGCCGCCACCTCCGGGTGGGAAGCAACCACGCCTTGCCAACTCGCTTCCCACCTCAGCACAGGGGCCGCACAGGCGTGGTTGCTTCCCATCCGGAGGTGGCGGCAAGAGCAGTGCGTTGTTGTTGTTGGGGCCAGCCTGGTCGTCCATGGCTGGAGCCGTCGTCGCGGGCGGGAGGGACCTTCCGTTCTTCCTCCGCACCTCGCCCGAGCAGTCGTTACAGTCGCTGCCGACGTCCGCCACCGCCGCTTCTAATTAATATAATTCTCCCTCTCTTTTTCACTCTCTCTCCAGCACACAAACGCAAATGCATAGGGCAGCCCACCTCACACACAGGTAACTCCGGGCAGCTTACAACATTATGATGCACGTCTCCCCATAGGAGAGGAGATGGGGAAGCCGGGGGCCCAGAGATCACCTGGGGGATGCCGAGGATGCCTTACCAATCGAAAGCCGGCATACCTCGTCATAATGGGGGATGGATTTCTTGCCAGGAAACGCGAGGGTTGGACAACGGCGGAGGCTCGGGTTTGTTTTTTTCCCCGGGAATAAAAGTGAACATAAGACTTCTAAATCCCCAGCAAGAAAAGAAATGCAACTGTAGTGGTCTCTCCCCACCTTCCTCTAAAGAACAAATGTTATCCTGCCGCAGAAGCGAAGAAATCTCAGATTTCGCCCTTCTGCAACAGCCTCCCTCGGGATCCCGCTCCTCCGCTACAGATGCATCGCGTCCCAACAGCGGAACGTCTGGTCACCTTAGGGATGAATCCTGTGCATGTCACCCCAAATGGCTACACGTGTCAGCACTGACACGCGTGTCATAGGTTCGCCATCACTGTACTAAATACTAAATACTAAATACTAAATACTAAATACTAAATACTAAATACTAAATACTAAATACTAAATACTAAATACTAAATACTAAATACTAAATACTAAATACTAAATACTAAATACTAAATACTAAATACTAAATACTAAATACTAAATACTAAATACTAAATACTAAATACTAATAAATAAATAAATAAATACATAAATAAATAAATAAGAGAAAAATCAAAGGAAAAATAAAGCAAAACCCTCTGGCTCAAAATACATATGGATTTTTACTGGAATTTACAGTGGCACAATCTCTATAGGAAACATCTCCCAATTTTATTTTATGTGCACCAGCTGGAGTCTGAGAAGATTTTCTGTGGTGCCAATATATAACCTGGTGTAAAAGTTTAAAGGGGAGTTGATAAGGTTCTTGGTGTGTGGGAAGTGTTAGATACTTTTTGGAGATTAGAAATGCTTATTTTTATAACTTTCCCCATTCAAAGCAATCTTGTTAATGACAGAGACAAAATCCTGATATTACTAAAATGTACATATGTACATGAGTATAATTTTAAAAAGAAGATATTTATCTTACATGTACATTCTACACACATATATATGCATACGATGCATGTGACTAATTTCATGCATTAAAAAATTCTAATGCTAATACTGAATAAGATATAATGATCATCAATATGTTGAACATTTTCTTGTACTTTTTTGATCAAGCAATTATCTAAAATAAATAGAGACAATCCACTCCATTTATCTTTAGAGAAGGGTTTAATGAATCATTTAGAGTTCTACTAGATCCTGACTCTTAATGATGAAACTTTTTTTTTGGTTGTTCATTTTATTTATTATTTCTTTATACCAGTATTGGGAGTCAAATAATTCGAGAACCAGTTCTCTGCCCTAATGATTTCATTCAAAAGCCAATTCACCAAACTGCTCAGAAACTTAACAACTGGTTGTCTCAAGGTGGTGTTAATTGGCTGAATCTCACCACTGCCTTATACCCCATCTGTCTTTTCTCTACATCCTCGGATAGTATACACTAAAAATCCTATGAAGCAGATTGGTCATAGAAAGATCAGAATTAACCTGTGGGTTTCCTTGTTGATGGTTTGGTGAGGATTTCAGTGTGAATCTACTGGGCTTGACCATTTTAACTGTTATACTAGCACTAACAAAGCACTTAGACTTATATACTGCTTTACAGTGCTTTATAGCCCTCTCTAAGCTGTTTACAGAGTCAGCATATTGCCCCCAACAATCTGGGTCCACATTTTATCCACCTTGAAAGGATGGAAGGCTGAGTCAACCTTGAGCTGGTGAGATTTGAACTGCCAAATTGCAGGCAGCCAGCAGTCAGCAAAAGTAGCCTGCACTCTAACCACTGCGCCACCACAGCTCATACTAGACCTATACTACATCTATGCAGGCTGTATCACAACAAAGAGCACTCCCCTGATATTCGTCTGATAAAAATATTTTAATGAGTTGCTTCAATCCTTTAAATAGGCTTCTGTTCTTAAAAAAAACACCTGTTCTGAATACAGTACTTTATGTCTGCAGTTAAGATTGGACTGTTTTTTGAAAGACTGGAAGACTTAACATGGACATTTTTGTTGAAAGAAGAAATTTGGGGATTAAAGAGGATAAAGAGGCTAGGGAAAAGTTTGTCTGTGTGTGTGTGTGTGTGTGTGTGTGTGTGTATCTGTGTGTATGTTTGTATGCATGCATGCATGCATGCATGTATGTATGTATGTATGTATGTATGTATGTATGTATGTATGTATATATATTCTCTCTTTTTTGTCCATTTCTTATTTTCTATCTTTGCTGTTACTGTTTTGTGTATTTTACTTCATTAAAAAATATTTAATTAAATATATTTTTTAAAAAAATTGGTTGTGGAATAGAAGATCTAATTCTTTTTTCTTACAATAAACTTCCCAAAGGAATATCAAAAATGGGTCTCACTCTTTTTCTCCTCCTTCCTTATATGTGCCATACTCCAACGGGGCAATTTCTGGGACTAGCAACATTGGAAATATAATTTTCCCAGAGCTGGCTGGTCCATGAAAGAATGCCCTAGTTGGGGTGCAAGAAAAACCCTGAGTGCAAAAGACGAGTGTGTAAAAGTATGTCCTAGCTGCTGCAGTAGTAGTGCAAGTTGCGACAGGTGTGGTGGTGGGGAGAAGGGCCAGGCAACAGGCCTGGTCAAAAAATGGTTGCAAATGCAGGTGGACCCAAGTGGGCCTAAATTTTGTTCAGTCCACTCAGAGTGCTGCAATGGACAGAACTTTGAAAACCGGTCTTAGGTCCAAACTTTGAACAGTCACTGAATGAATGGATATTAAGGCCCCCCCCCCCAAAAAAACCCCACCAACTGTACACTTCTCTATGTGCTTTTGTGTGTTTGTGTGTATGTTCAGACAAGTAGACATAGTACAGAAGAGAAGAAAATAAACTTCATACAATAAATATTTTATGGTTTCAGTGGGGTCTTTTATTATTGGGCTTTATCTATATTCTACACCACACTGTGCTATATTAGCTTCATTACAAAAACCCGAAAACAAGTGACTCTCCTATAATTAAAATATATTAATAATATAGGCATAGATTAAATTAAACCATTGGATGGTACCCAGGTATAAAAATAGTCAAGTAATGAATGCATCCAGTGCTAATATAAATATATATATATATTTATTAGTGGGAGGTTATAACTATTTATAAACTTAGGAGAAAGAGGTGTATCAGCGTGCTTCTCTACAACCAAAATGAACTTGAGTTGCTGCCAGTCTATTCTGTCTGTGGGGGCAAACTTGATGTCTGTCAGTCTTTCTCTCTGTCTCTGTCTCTCTGTCTCTCTGTCTCTCTGTCTCTCTGTCTCTCTCTCTCTCTCTCTCTCTCTCAGTGTGAGTGTTTGTTTGTGTGTGTATTTGTCAAGCTTGAAACATTACCCTAAAATTTCCCATCAAATTGCTTCAAAATAGCAATGGTTTGCCAGAACAAAATTCAAACTTGATGAGGAATTGTGGATTTTATTCAAGTAAAACTTGATATGTTTATTATTTCAACCGTGAAAAATGATAGGAGCTCATAAAATATATGTTTCCATCTTCTTTTTGACCCAGGTTCACCAGAATAGATAGATATAAGTAGCTAGGTAGTTAAGCTGCTACCAACTAGCCAGTCAGTAGAAAGTTTCAGGAAAGGTTTACCTTCTTTCTCCTAGGCTGTCTTCCTGTAGACATGAGAGGGGAGGGGAGAAGAGAGGGAGGGATGGAGAAGGAGAGATTCAAAAAGCAAGACAAGAAACAATGGATGGAAATTAACCAAGAAGGGAAACAATTTAGGAGAAATTTCATAATGGTGAGAGTAATTAACCAATGGAACAGCTTGTCTTCAGAACTTGTGGGTACTCCATCACTGGAAGCTTTCACAAATAGACTGGAGAACCATTTGTCTGAAATGGTATAGGGTCTTCTGCTTGACCAGGGGGTTGTATTAGAAGACCACCGACTCTATTGTTCTATGTCCTTTTTTGCCATGGGGATAGCTAATTGGAAGGAATACAAGATAAGATTATTGGTATTTGACTCTCTGCTTCTCGAGTCTCAAGTAAAACACATCCTGTTGAATTAAGAGCAAATAAATTCCAATCATTGCATTAAGAAATGTTTCAAAATAAACATCTTCTACATGTATATTTTGTCTGCTCCTAAATTCAGCCTTGCAGATAGTTAGAAACATGTCTTGCCTCTCCCCTCTCCAGTATTTAAAGGTTTTAGCTGCCATTTGTCATGTTTTTATTATCTACCTGCCTGCCAAAAAGAAACAAAAATAAAGTATTGCACTTTCTGCCTGGTGGAATGAGAAGATTAGAGGGAGAGAAAAGGAAAGGAACAATGAAGGAAAATAACTGCTGCTTCTCAGGAGAGAATCCCGACCCCAGGAAACAAATAAATCCTTCCCTGCGTGGTTGCCAGCATTTACATTTTAAATGTAAAGTATATATTTAGCAAAACAAAAGAGTAATCATGAGTCATGTACCTGTCCTTGCTCAGCAAAACAATTCATCTTTTAAAACTTGCTGAAAGGAGGAAGAAATGGAAGAAATGCAGAAAAGAGGTCAAACTGACAATTTCAACATGTCTTTTGTACCAGAAAGTATTGTAGATGGCTTCTGCAGAAATTGCGCACCTGCAGAAAATATATACATTCCTAAACTTCATCAGCCAACCAGAGTTGTTTGTATTTTTCACGGAACACCGAAGCCTCTCATAAACAATAGGGCCTAACATAATGCAGAGGGGAATGAAGAATGAACACTGCAACGGGAAGCAGGCTGACTAACTGCAATAATTCTTTGCTTTTTAAATGTGCTCAAACACTCCAAAAACATCCCAACCAAATCAAAGCAAACCATCACTTTGTTCTTTAGCTCAGGGCCCCCCAATTCCTAGTCTACAGCCTGGTGCTGGGCTGTGGCCCATTTAGAATCAGGCCACAGAAGTGCGTGAGTTGCATGTGCGTGAAGCTGCATTTGTGACAGCAGCGTATGAGCACACATAAAACTATCTCCTCTCCCCACTGTTGCTGTTGCCACCTCTTCCACCTCTGTCCACCGAGCCGGAAAGGTTGGGGAATGTGGCTTTAGGGGATGGATGGGTGTGTGGTGGGAATAATTGTACCGATAAGCTTGGATGAGTGGGTGCACTCTGGGTCAGCTTTATTTTCTCCTATTGATTTCAATGTTCAGAGTATCTTTGAGGATGCATATACAAAAGCATTCTGAAACCCAAACAAAAACTTGCACAGATGCTCCAGTTACTTTTTGAAAACCAAAAATATGAATCCTGTTAGTTTGGCTGGGGAGCACTAACATCTTCCAGAATGTGATCAAGTAGAGTTTAGCAATTGATCAATTTCCAGTGAGAATTTGAAATATTGTCCACTCCACTGAATGGCTGGCTGGCATCTTACTCTGCTTTTTCTGCTAGTTGGCAACCTAAACTGAAATTAAGCAAAAGTGAACATAGACTGGACCAGAGGTGGGTTCATACCAATTCACAACTATTCAGTAGAACCGGTTCATCAAATCTACCGAACCGGTTAGAAGAGGTTCCACCAGTGGATCCAGAAAGCAGGCCACACCTACAGAAGAAGTTTAAAATAACCCACCACTGGTCCTTGGATATGATTATTCTACACTATCATGCTCATATTTATAAAACTCAGTGCCTCTGTGAAAGGTAAGGATGACTACTGCATTTGTGGTGCAATCAGAACATTGCGTGTGTTGAAGTTGTTTTAACGCAAACCAAAGATGCCTTTTGAAAAACAAGCTTACATCATATTCTTATGTGCTGTGTGTGAGGTAATTTAAGGTGGTTCTGACAAGTGTCATTGGTATCTTCATATCCAGTCACATGGGCATCAAGCCACTCCCACAAAGGAGGCCACACCCACAGAGTAGGTTCGAACAATTTTTGAAACCCACCACTGGACTGGACTCTAGAGCTCATCTCAGAGATAGGCAAACAGGTATATTTATAAGTATCACCAGTTATTGTAGTAGCCAAGGCACAAATCCATCAGGCAGTCCAATAGGGCAGGATTTTCTTCTACAGCTCAATCTCCTCCCCCTTTTCCCAACTACAACCAGATCCAGAATGTCTCCTCTACATCTTGCATGCCTTAAAAACCTACTTTAAATGTCCAACCCAAATCACCTCTCACCCAGACTAAGCCGAAAAGCAGCAGGGATATGAGCAAACCCAACCAGGAGAATTCCAGTGACAATGCTCCACAGAATATGGAATCATTTAGTTTGATACTAAAATGAAAACATCCAAGCTGGGTTTCATTTCATCCACAAACCACTCAGAGTAGTTGACTTGAGTCTAAAGTTACTGGAATTTAAGCTGGGCAGCATATCCCTGAGTATTTTTCTTCCTTTCAGCCATATATCCATACAAACTGCGTTCTTTTATTGTCTGCTCTCTCCCATCCTGCAGTTCATTAAATGTTGCAATAAAATGGTGGAAATGAGTGTTATTGTGTGATGGCTAATTGAAATAGCCCATTCATCAAATTTGATGTCGCCCAAGTCTTTAATCTTTCCAACATTAAATGAATTCTATTCAATTAGGGCATAGCTGTGCCAGTTTCCTTCAAGTTTGCACAAAGGTTTGTGTGGTGTGTGTCTCTGTGTATACCCATGGTATATTTTCCTCAATATTTAAATTCTATATGCACTTCCCCTATTTTTCTATTCTTTTTTTTTTGTAATGTATGCATTTTTGCAAGTGATTTTATTTTAAACTTCAGAACTCTGCAGGTATAAATTTATAACCAAAGTGGTTTTTATATAGGTTTGGAAAGTGTAGATAAAACAAAATCTTGTCTATTCCAGCAATAAGCTAGCAGAGAGTCATTTCAATTTTTTATCTAAACTAGAATTAAAGATACTGTCAATGTTCAGGCTTATTCTGCCCAAAAATCAGAAGAAAAGTATTTATATCTTTTTTTTTTACTTCAAATTTGCTGAAATCAGCATTCATGGCTATTGGGATGTCTAGATTATCCCATTATATTATAGCCCCATCCATTATGAATCCAGAATGCTTACTATATGAAAGTGATGGGTTACCCCTTCCTTCCAATATATTGTCATATAGATAGTCCTTGTAAGCAATCATAACTGGGACCAAAAACTTGGTCATTTAACTGTGATTATGATTTTACTTGAGATCTCCTTTGCTCAGGGGTGAAATCAACTTACCTTCACTACTGGTTGGCAAATGTGAACATGAGCACCGAGTGTCAAAAATGAGATGTGTTGACTTCCAGTTCACCCAAACTGGATAGAACCGGCTGAATTGCACCACTGCCTTTGCTTTACAATCCTATAAAGGTATAAATATGAAAATTGGTTACTACATCCTTCTTGTAACTATGAATGGTCACTATAAGAGGCATTCACTAAATAAGAACTATCTTATTCTATAACAACGCTGGCTTATGGGACTGATTTTAACATTTTGGAGTTGGATATCAAAGAAAATGAATACAGTGTGTCAGATCGATTACAGTTACTAAAAATGTACTAATAAAGTCTCAAACGTACTGTTAGAGAGATCATACTCTAATCAACTGTGATAAGCCCAGGTAGTGGTGAGAAAGGAATTCTGTGGTATTGACTAATAAAGTTTTTTTTTTAAATTGGCAAGTTTTTTAGCTTTTCAAGTCCCCTTTCCCCATAGCAATAGCACTTAGACTTATATATCACTTTACAGTGCTTTACAGCTCTCTCTAAGCAGTTTACAGAGTCAGGATATTGCCCCCAACAATCTGGCTCCTTATTTGACCCACCTCGAAAGGATGGAAGGCTGAGTCCACCTTGAGCCTGGTGAGATTAGATCTACCAAACTGCTGGCAGCTGATGATCAGCTGAAGTAGCTTGCACTCTAACCACTGCACCACCACAATACAGTTGTGTATTTTAGTTAACAAAAAGGGAAAGTTATGTAGGTAGTCCTCAATATATGACTACAATTAAACCCAAAATTTATGTTGCTGAGTAAAAAAATTGTTAAGTCAGTTTTGGCCCATTTTATGACATTTCTTGCCACATTTGTCAAGTGGATCACTGCAGTAGTTAAGTTAGTAACACAGTTGTTAAGTGAATCTGGCTTCCCTCATTGACTTTGCTTGTCAAAAGGTTGCTAAAGATGATCACATGACCCTGGGACACTTCAACCATCATAAATATGAACCACTTGCCAAGCATCTGAATGTAAATAACATGGCCATGGGGATGCTGCAATGATCATAAGTGTGAAAATGATGATGTCACTTTTTTCAGTGACTTCGAAGTCATTAAACAAACTGCTATAAATCGAGGACTGTCTGTATATTAGTGAAGATTAGTTACAGAATATTATTATATGTCCAGCAGATGTTGGGTGACTAGTTAAGACAAAAATGGGAAATAATTATAATTACATAATGTAAATTATATATTATAAATAAGATGGCTGAATGGTGAGTATGCTGTAATTCTTTCGGTTTGCCTTAACTTACTTAATATGTTAATTTTAACAATGTGCCCCGTAAAATGCAAAATTGTTATGGATCATATCTAGGTTTCACATAAGAACAATTAGGTGTTCTGAGATTTTACTAAATTTACTAATCACATTCCACAGCTGGATATAAATCAAAGGACTTTCTATAATCAACAAAGTTGACTTTTTTATATTCTTTAAAATTATGGAAGCTCAAGCTCTTCAGTTTAACAAGGTTTTTGGAAATATTGGAGATAATTATTGTTTTTTCAAGAAACCAGTATAAAGACCTGAGAAGAAAATAAATCTCATGATCAATTCAGTACGAGTCTACAAGCTACTTAAAATACATAGACAATTCAGCAAAAATATTTTTTAAAATAGTCTACTGTTGGATCCTGAACAGCAGAAGTCTTTGTCTTAAAATACTTGAAATAATATACAGTATTTATGTAATTTTCACATTGCTAGTTGATTTTAAATTTGAGATAATAGATGCTTAGAGATTAATACCAAGAATTAATCACTCGTGAAAATATGTTCTTTAATAGTTAACTTTCTGAAACTAAGTACCAGAGAAAACTTTTTATGACCTTCAAAAGAAGCTACTGAATTGAAATACTAAATAAAATAGTGGACATAAAATAGTGAGTTACCCACATCTTTCTGTACAAGTTCCTTTACCAAAGGAAAAGCTTCAGTTCAGCATGTACCCTAGCAAGAAAATCAAGTATCTTTATCTTCTATCCAATAGTTTTTTGTCTCTCTATCAGAAATAAGATTTTAAAAATTACAACCCTTCTGCCACTGTGAATTTTTTATAACCTCTGTACTTAACCTGATGAGTAACAACTTTGTTTTTAACATACATACATACATACATACATACATACATACATACATACATACACACACACACACACACACACACACATACACATACACATACACATACATATACATTATCATTTTCTTTAATTGATGCTTTTACTGTATGTTTTAATTTACATGGACATCCTATGTTTTTAGTCATGGGATCAGGAGGGAATGAATGGGAGAGTGGGACCAAAATAGGAGTCAGTCCTTCCTTCCTTCCTTCCTTCCTTCCTTCCTTCCTTCCTTCCTTCCTTCCTTCCTTCCTTCCTCCTTCCCTCCCATAGTTGGAGTGGGTGCTTTTATTTTTGTTTTATTTATATGTAATTTCTTTCAATCTATATCAAAATTAGTGTTTTCTCTTTATCCATTTATCCATTCAGTAAGCTTATTACACTGATGTATGAGTCTGATGCTGGGAAACCTACTTTGAGAAATGTATTATATTTCATCTACAAGACGACATGATAAAGTAGCCAGTTGAAACATAAATGGGCTCAGATTTTTTTTTTTAGGAAGGACAAATTTGTAACTGGAAAAACTGCAGCCAGGTATTAATATGTTGCAAGAAACATACAATCTACCTTATAAGCAGATCTTTTTAAGGGGTAGGAACTGGATGGGCAAACTTATATTAGTGGATACTCCATAAAATATGTGAGGTAGCTAATATGCTTAACAACCATCTTAAAGTTGATTTAAAGTATGAACACTGCAATAGTGAAAGGTATTTTATTTTATTTTAATAGTAAAGATAGTTACTGTAATTATTGCTCTGATTAATTTTTATCACCCTATTAAGAACACTTCTGAGATATTTCACAGATGTATCTCTACCCAGACAGGAGAACTTCAGAGGCCCCAGTTTCTGGCTGCTGCTTTTAAAAGTGTGATCAGTCTATAATAAAGTCTTCCCTCCTTTACAAACTGGCTGAGCCAAGAAGAGATGGTAGCCCTTTTGGAGATGGGGTCCAGCTGAGACTCCGGACAGGCATGTGTCCTGTGGGAATCTCTTAGGGTTTTCAGGGTTGCCAATTCATAAATCACCAGATGTGAGCTCCTTAGCATTAAATTGGGCTCTAAGAATACCCTGGGATTGTTGCTGTTGTATTCCTTCAAGACCCAGCTTATCAACAGGTCTGGGGGTTTCGGGAACTAGTGAGAGCCTGAAGCGATTCTGTTAGTAATCACATAGTGTGTGTGTGTGTGTGTGTGTGTGTGTGTGTGTGTGTGTGTGTGTGTGTGTGTGTGTGTTTTATACATGACTGTCCATTATTTTATAGACTTTTTTGCATGTAATGCTCAAAGTCACTTCTTATGAAATAGGCAGTTGTCTGTCTTCCTAGGTAAACCTGACAGGAAATAGAACTAAATGAACTAATTCTTACTTTATTATAAGACCTTATATTAACAGAATCTAACAGAATAACAGAATTCGAAGGTACTGTACCAACTTCCCACCGTCACTTTTAACTGAATGATTAATTAAGGCCGATGCTACATTTATCTCCCTATTAAACCACTGGAGATTCCTGCCTCCTTTCTCTGATTGCAGTATCTCTTTGCCTAGTTCATTATGTCATCCACACATTCCATTACAACATATAACATTCTGCAAACTCTCTCCCTCCCTCCCTCCCTTCTTTCCCTCCTTCCCTCCCCCCTTCCCTCCCTCCCTCCTCCCCCCCCCCTCTCTATCTATCTATCTATCTATCTATCTATCTATCTATCTATCTCTCTCTCTCTCTCTCTCTCTCTCTCTCTCTCTCTCTCTCTCTATCTCTCTCTCTCTCTCTCTCTCTCTCTATCTCTATCTCTATCTCTATCTATCTATCTATCTATATATATATATCTATATATATCTATATATATATATATATATATATATATATATATAGATATATATAGATATATATAGATATATATAGATATATATATATAGATATATATGAATGAGAGAGAGAGAGAGAGAGAGAGAGAGAGAGAGAGAGTCACAACCCCTGGTAAGTCCCAATTATGGGAGAAAGCTAACTGCTTCCATCATCTGTCAATCGGCTCGTCACAAGAGTCCATCATGACAGAAACCCAATATTTTTACTGTTGCCTTTGTTATATTTGCGGTTTTTTATTTGTGCTGATTACGTGGCTTACCAGGGGTTGTAAAAATCTAATAGATACCTTTCACCCTGGCTTCGCTGATAACGGATAAGAGCCTGTGGCCTAATGGCTAAGATGTCTGCCTAGTATGTAATATAGCCCAGGTTCAAATCCCAGTAAGGGTATGGCTAGCTGATGAGAGCTAAATAGCTTGAAATAGATCTATACTAGTCTCCCTTTATTTATTTATCAGCACAAATAAAACACACACACACACACACACACACACACACACACACACACACACACACACACACACACACATATATATATATATATATATATATATATATATATATATATATATATATATATATATATATATATATATGAAAGTTTGCAGAACTTTATATAAAATATCTCTGTGTGTATATAACCTTTACTGGTTATTCTTCTGTTGGTTGCATTTTTCTGTAGATATTATTCCACTGCGTATAGTCTTCTGAATTGATAATGACTGGAGTGTTCCTCTAACTTCACCTAGTCCTAGAGGCTCTTGTATATAGTTATTTGGATGCTGATATACTTACTGTAGAGAACTTCAGTATCTTCCTTTCATCTTGGTTTGAGTTTCTTTGAATCAATTATTATTTGTCCATTGGCATCCATTCACCCACCAATTTGAGGTTGGAAACTTTTTCAGAGTTTGGTATTCTTCAGGAAGAAAAAAATCTTTGTTTTTCCTTGTCTATTTCCATCTTTGACAGCTTTATCATATTGCAAAAAAGCTTCCCCCCGTCTCTTACAGTGCTCTATAATTCTTTGTTAATTTCCTTCCTGAGTTCTTCGTCTTGGTTTTGTCTCCCTTTTTTTGTGGGACGGGAGGGGAAATTTCCATCATTTGTTCTGATATAGCTTCATAGTTCCCGTTTCTTGATGTTTGGGCATTCTACTTTAATATTTATCCATATCAACTTCTTTGATTTAAGTGCTGCTATGAAGTTCACTATTTCATAGCAATTCCTGATGTTCTCTCTTAGTAAGGGTGGGCATATATTCAAGACCATAATTTGGAAACTGGTTGGCCTCATTATACTAGTTTACCTTAACTTAGATTATTCTCTTCTAGTTAGCCCTTAGCCATGCTATTATATTATTTCCCCTTCTTGTATCAGTCATATAATTATATCAAATGACTGTTCTAGATTGAATTTGGCTAAGTCATAGAATGCATAAGTACTACTGGAAATAGTGAGTGGATAATAGAATCTAGAATAGACTATTGTTAGTGGAAACTAAAATAGAATATTGTTAGTGGATAATAGAATCTTAAAATCTGTGAGAGTTTTCCTCTGCCCCCTATTAGCCAAACATAATCAAGATTGGATTATACTGAGTTTCTTTTTCACCCCTTTTTTATTCATGGAGTAAATGATCATTTACTTAGAAAGTTATTGCATTTCTTCTTCAAGGTTATCTCTATATTTTTCCACTTGAGTGATACAATATCATACCAAAACATATTGTGGTTTATGTTCTGGTTATACTATTAATTAGAAGTTTAACTTGTTGCTTCTGAGATCCACTATATCTAGAGATTGCTGCTTAGCTACAGGATTAAAATTTGCACAGACTCTTGATGTTAATGCCTTATTTTACTGCAATAGAGGGAGTCAGAAATCAATGTTGTTGTTTTTTCCCCAACCCTTGCTTACTTTCACCGCTTTTCTTCCATTGCTTTCCTATTTACTTTTGTATTTTGTATCTTACAGTATCTTATAACCTAATAAAATGTTTAAAACTTGAAAAAAATGTGTACAGACTCTATAAAACACTTAGGTCTGTATCTTTCTCAAAATCTATCATAATAAGTTGTATTAAGTGTCTAAATAAGTAGATGCAATTTCAATAAACATAGTTCAATGTTTAACATTTCCATTAAGTCTCTGGGGCAAGATTAATGCTATTAAAATGAATATTACATCAAGATTAATGTGCATTGTAAGAGGGATTCCAATCTTAATCCCTATTAGATACTTTCATGAACAAATATATTGAAGTGAATTACAGCAGACTAAATACCATCAACTGTTCTTGGCCAAACTGAGATTAGTTTGTGATATAGATTTTCAGTTTTATCACTGTCCTTTTATTTAACATAGGTATTATTTTGCAGCAAGACTTAAACAGCATTTTGTTCTTACTACTTGAAAAGTAATGTATATAACTTTGCTGAAATGTTAGGAGGTTTTGGGGTCAGGTTTTTCACTTTCAGACTTAGAAAATGCTAGGAATAGTTTGTTATTAATAGAGAAGAGGTTATGTTTTATCCAAAATCACATGAAAAATTGACAGTGTAAAATAACTGAAATTGAAAATAACAAGAGGATCTTTTCTTTAAAAAATTGAGATATATGGAGAATTCATTTAACAATATAATATTGTTAATATTATATAATATAATATATACTCTGTGTGTGTGTGTGTGTGTGTGTGTGTGTGTGTGTGTATTTGTGCTGATAAATAAATAAAGGGAGACTAGTATAGATCTATTTCAAGCTATTTAGCTCTCATCAGCTAGCCATACCCTTCCTGGGATTCGAACATGTGCTGTATTGCATCTTAGGCAGATGTGTTAACCACTAAGCCACAGAGTTTGACTCCTTATCAGCTGAGCCGGGGTGAAAGGTATCTATTTAGAGTTACAACCCCCAGTATGCCCAAATATGGGAGGAAGATCACTACTTCCATTCTCTGTCCATCGGCTCGTCACAAGAGACCATCCAGACAGAAACCCAATATTTTTACTGTTGCTTTTGTTACATTTGTGTATTTGTGCTGATAAATAATATATATACATACCAAGTGAACAGTATGAGACAGTAAGTGATTTAGATGCTTTTATGAATTCCTCTACGTAGGCCAAATCAAGAAATCTTCTTCATACAAAGGCTCAAGTTCTGCTTATTAATAACTATAGTAACAGAATATTGCAAACCTGACTCGTTTTACTCCCCCCACCCCACTTATATTAATAGGAATTATGAAGGTGTCTGTCTCATTTTTTCATAGATGTGCCCTTTTTGTTTTGGATTTAAGCAATATTTTTCATTTCTCTCTTTGATAGCATAACTGGCCTATTTGTGTCAATGTTTTCTTCCTTATTTTCAAAAGCTCTTGAGGTACATCTATTTTTTTTTAAAGTTTTTATTTTATTTTAATTGAACAAAAATACAAACAAAATGAATCATCCTTCATTATATTTTGTAGAAAGCATGTCGATTGGTTACAGATAACTTTCGTGCATTTCTTCCACAGTCATTACTTATAGTTCATATTAGATTATACACTTTAAATCAAAAATCTTCGTATATCTTACTATCAATGTACCACAATTCTCATTTGACTACAATTATTTGAACGTGCTTTTACCTCAAATCATTCATACTTAAAGATACAACCACATAATGGCATTCATTAGCTATTTTAAAAAATCCTCCAATAACATTACACCTTCATAACATCTTCTAAGTAAAAGTCAATTAATAAAGTTTCTAAACCTTTTTTTCCCCTTTTTCCTCCCTCAACTCACTGTTTAGGATTTATATCCAAGTTGCTTTTGCCAATACCAGAGCATATATATATTATTAAACAATATCCATTGACATTTCCTTGTTGTTACTATAATTGGCTAAAAAACATTTACTATTTATATCCTATCTCCTCTCATCAGACCCCCCCCCAAAAAAAACCTTATGCCTTATGACAAGAACTAAATAAAAATTTGTTAATAACATTGATAGGTCTTTTTTCCAGATTGCAACTTGTAATTTAAATCCAAATTTCTTTTACTAGTTTGCCAGTACATGTATATATCATTAAACTGTATCCATTATCATTTCATTATTGTTATTATAGTTAATTATTTATTAATGAATAAACATTCAATAACAATCTAAAACAATCTAAGAATTATTAAATTCCTACTTATTGATCACCAAAATCAACTATTTTTTATTATCAACTTTCATTGTCAACCTGTATCTTTCCAGTAACAAAACAGTCTTATCTCTCTTGCCAATTGTGGTGTCAGTCTTCTTTTTATCTCCTTTATAAGGTTTTTATAGACTTCTCTCCGCACTTTGTTGCTTGAAGGATCTCTCAGGTAATCTCGTTGCCCTCCAGCTGTTACTAAAATTAGCTTGTCTTTGGTTGTCAATCGTGCTTCTGAAAGAATTTATCCTCTTAAATCCATCATTATTACCATTTCTTTTTCTTCTGTATCTTGGAATCTGGGGTAGGGCTCTAGTTCGTCGAATTCCCTTTTCCATATTCCCTTCTTTCCACTTTCACCCACATTTGTTCCATTAATAAATTCACCTATTGTATTGTCTTTATCTTCTATGTCTTCATTCTCCCCTTTAATTTTTGGGGCTCCAACCCCTTCACCTTTTGCTGTGAGATAGACTAGTCTTTTCAACTTCTTCTCAATTCTCCCATATCCTTCCAATAGATTTTGAATTCCAGCCAAGATATTTTGGAATTTTAAGGTTTCCTCATCTGAATATTGATCCATGTTTCCAAAAAAGAAGGAAAAGAAAAAAAAAACTAATAGCCACTGCCACTCTAGCCTTCCAGGCCTCTTTTATTTTATTTTATTTTAGATTGACTTGAACACAAGTTAATTTATGCTCTTCAAAGGAGAAGGGTTCTGTTTTTTTCCCTTTCTCTCCCCTGCCAAAATAGTTCTCAAAGGCACCTGCAAAAACAATTCATGCCCTTGGCTCTTTATCAGTTTCTGTAAATAAGTTGCAAACCCTTCAGCTACAAAGTCAGTGAGATCAAAGAAGGAAAGAGAAGAGATACATTGTTTCAAAAACTCCAGCTTCTGACCTCTGAGTGGCAGTGTTGCTACTTTTCACTTTCTAATATTTATCTCTGGCTTATAGGAAACAAAGTTTTTTTAAAAAAAATTAATGGAATTTAATAACAAGTAATAGGAAGAATTGTTAAAATAAAAAGGAAGATTTTAATCCAGAAGTCAAAAAATAAAGCAACAAAAAGCAGAAGAAGAAGAAATATCAATCTGTTCACTTTAAGAGGAGAAACGAGAAACGTTGCAAGCACTTCAATCCACAGTTACAAAGAAAAAAAAGCTTTCCAAAGCAATCCAATATAAGTTAATTTCGCCACTTAATTCTTTTGCTTAAGGATCTAATTTGGCTTTAAAGAAAAATTTCTTTGGGCAATCTTTCCCAAAATAGAAAAAAATACCTCACCAGATGGACTCACTTTCTCTTTTCACTTCCTTCCTTTCTGAGCCATCCCGACTTCATCAGCCTAAGGCTGCCTGTTTACGGCCAACTTGAAGCGCTTCCCTTGGGTCAATCAGGGACTTTGCGATGTCCCTGAGACCAGCAAGGCTTCATCTTCCTGATCTCCATCTCTGCGGGACAGTTTAGGTGAAGTTAAAACTTGGACCTCTGTCAGTTTCTATTGTGTCCCGCACTTACCGCCCTGCAGGCCACGGGGCAAAAAATGCCATAGGCCAAGTGCATATAGAGAACAAAAGGAGTGTTTTAAGCCCAGTTTTATGTTTGTGTTTTCAAGGAAGAAAACTGAAACTTGTCCAGCTTTTTGTACCCTGAAGTGTTTCTATTAATTGCCCTAAAATGATTTCCCTCGGTCCTTCAATGGACCGTCCAGCGGCAAAAGTATCAATGGTGGTCTTGGAGTGTCGAGACCGCATGTTGTAACATTGCGATGTTGGTTCCTCCTTCCCAAGGTACATCTAATTTTAAGATACATTGTTTGAAAAGAAATCAACAATCAAATCTGAATAGTGAACTCAAGAACTGGAATAGCCAATTTTGAGGCTCTGTGGCTCTAGGCCCGTGATGGTGAACCTATGGCATGTCTGCCACGGGTAACACACAGAGCCCTCTCTGCAGGTACGTAAGCTGACACCAAGCTCCACCATGCATGCGCACACACCTCTCAGCAGCAAGCTGATTTTTGAGTCGGCCTCCAGAGCCCAGAGGAAGCCATTTTTGCCCTCCCAGACAGAGGCTTGAGGGACGCCTCCAAAGCCTGGAGGGGGGGAAAACACTCCCCCCTCCATGGTGCAGGAGGCCAAATAGGCCATGCTCACCATGGCCATGTCCACCCAACATCTGGGCAGATAACCAGTTGCTAATTTTTTTTGAATGCGCACAAGCACGGGGGGAGCACATGCATATGCAAGGGTCGGGCACATAGCATGATGGTGTGGACACATGTGCATGTACGCTCGATTTCAATTTGTAAGGACAAAAAGGTTAGCCATCACTGTTCTAGGTGTTGCAAACATGTAACATATAACTTCTTATTATTTTAACGCACATATGTAAATATTAAACGTGTTTATTGGACTGTTCTGAGATAGTTTCAAATGATTTGGACATTAAATTTATGGTAGGAATTTACAGGTTCTTTAAGACATAAAATCTTATCTTGCCCATCTTTAGCTTAATTTTGTTTTCAAGACAATTTTGACTACTGCATTTACAATATATGGCAATACACTTTGGAAAGAAATATTATAGTTTATGTTTTTCCATATAGTGATACATACTGAAAATACCATAAATTATATTTTGCAATATTGTTGATATAAGAAAGTTGAGTGATGAAACGTCCAGAAAGCTAGATCATTATATCATCAGTGTGTTACATATCTATTCTCTAATGTAATACTGACTAAAAATAATAATTTGTCATCATCCTCTTTCATAACATTTGAAGTAAAATGTTTGTTTCAGTATAACTTTTTTATGACTAAAAGTTTAAGTTTTCCAGAAGGCAGTTTATAATAGTTTTAGAGGAATAAACGCTGCTTGCATATAATATGAGAGTTATATAATCCATATTAAAATTCATATTGAAATCAAATGCATTTTAGTATGGTTTTGGGCAGAAAAACATTTTTAGAATTATAAAATCCATTCTGATTTATGCTTTGGTTGAGGAGATGTGTTTCAGAACAGCTTGTATTAGCACTTGAAAGGATCAGATTCTTCAAATATTCCCAGTTCCTGCCATGCTTAATGTGGAAACATACATGTTGAAACAGAAAGATTATGGTAGACAGAATGTTGCCCATATGTGTAATCAGACACTTATAGTAACACTAGTTTCCCTACACTTGAAATAAAACAAACCAGAAAACATATCACTATGAATTCATTTGACTCATCGGTGGCCTTTTAGATAACATGTATTATATGTTTGTGGCACAAAATTTAGAATACCTTTTGGAATATAGGTAGTCCTCACCTTATGACCAAAATTGAGACCAAATTTTTTGTTTTTAAGTGAGACATTTTAAAGTGAGTTTTTCCCCATTTTATGCAAACCTTCTTTGCCCCTATTGTTAAGTGGATCATTGCAGTTGATAAATTAGTAATGTTGTTAAGTGAATCTGGCTTCCTCATTGACTTTGCTTATCAGAAGGTCGCAAAAGGGGGCCACATGATCTTGGAACACAGTAATCATCATAAATATTGCCAAGCAACTGAATTTTGATCACATGATCATGGAGATGCTGCAAAGATTGTAACTGTGAAAAATGGTGATAAATCACTTTTTTCAGTGTCATCGTAACTCTGAACAGTCACTAAATGAATTGTTCTAAATTGAGAATTACCTGTACAGAATAAATCACAGTTTTCACGACCTGAAAGAAACATTTCTTTTTTCCTTTCTTTCATAATAACAAACAGAAAATGTCTTGCATGACTTTAATTCAAAGACAACGTATTTCATGTGTGGATAAAGAAGAAAATATTAAATGTGTTATGCGACACAAAGCCAATATTTCATGAATGGGAATAAGTAGGGTATTTATATTGTCAATAAAAAGAAGCTTTTGACTGTTAACATTATTGCTGGTTTGGCTAATTAAGCAACTATTAAGCTGATTACAATGCTTTTTATGTAACAGTGGTGGAAAGTGAAGTAAACATTTATCATGGTTCTAACTAGTCATTCTAATCCAAGTATGAATACATTGTTATGAAACCCTCTTGCTTCGTTTCAATATTTTTGGAACATCATGGAGACATTTGGCAAAAGTTATTGAATCATGATTTCAGTTCAAAGACTACAGAAACAAGAAGTGTGTGTGTGTGTGTGTGCGCGCGCGCGTGCATGCACGCGCATTTATTAAATGTATTTAATTTCCCTTTGGAGGTAGTCAGGATAACCCTTTTGGCTGTTACATTAATATCATGTGTTGTTGTTTTTTTTAATTTGAAGGGAAGGATTGGCATGTAGAAGAAAATGTTACTATTTGGCTGAATCCCAAAAGGAGTACATTTTCATTAGTATAGCTGTGCTCTTCTCTTCATCCTATTCTATATTCTCCTTGTCTCTTTGTATTCCTTGACGTGGTTTCTTACTTCTCTGCCTGAGAAGTTGTAGAGGAATAAGAGAAGAAAATTGCATGTTATTTAACCATTGCCTCCTTATGAGTGCCTGATTTCTAGTAAGATTGGCATAATGAGTTCTGGACATCAAAATATGCATTGCTGTCACCCAATGTATAGTTTTAGGGAACCTCATCACATTTTCTCTGTTAGATTGTGGGTAAGAATGGATACAAGCCAGATTCAGCAACACTAACTTTTATTCAGCTCATAGTATACACTGAGCAAGATGCTGGCTGGTGTGTTCCTTTTAAAGGAGCCTGTCAGCCATTGACCAATCAATTCAAAGTATTTTCCCACTTGAATCGCAAACCGGAGTGAAGACTCTCACTTTGTATTTGCATACTCAACATCCTCATTACCAATTAATTTGCCTTTTTTGTAAATACCGTATTTAAGATTGAATTGTCAAAATACACAATGAAGCCTAAAATAGTTTATATTCCAAATTAATTAAAAAGGTAGTTTCCTTTTTTTCTATTTCTACCCGAACAGTACTACTTTTCCTAAAGAAAGCAACAACTGTTGTCACATAATAGCAATAGCACTTGGTCTTATATACAGCTTCATAGCGCCTTGCCACATTTTCTAAGCAGTTTACTATAGTCACCATATTGTCCCCATCAATCTGGGTCCTATTCATTATTTTTTGTACCCATGACTTCCCAAAACTTTGATGAACTTATGTAGTCAGTGCTGTGTGATCCAAGTGCATTTCTCCAAGCGGCATAATCAAGCAGGTGCATACGTTGTTTTGTTAATGTTAGAAGTAAGGAATACACGCACATGTGGGGCTGCCCACACACATCAGAGACAGAGTGAGATAAAACAAAAGCAGAATTCCATTTAGAGCTCAGTCATACAGATACCTGATACCGCCGAGCTTTGCAAAAGATTTATAATCCTGTAATGCATGAGTTGTGCTGACAGCTCAGTTATCACAGCTAGTCATTGCTCTTTCATGCTGCATGAAGTCCCATTAATAGCTGTCAGCGCCTCATTGCCCAAACTGAAAGTTGCAATTTGATGCTCCCATCCCTCTGCCACTCCCTCCGCCCCCCAATCCTTCTTCTCCTGTAAGCTTTATATGCCTCGGGTACAAAGGTCAGCATTCAGAATGTAAGGCTAGGATTTAGCTGCTGTGTCCATTGATTTATTACAATGGTTCTCTGCATTGGTATGAAGCTGCTTCTGCTCCTGTTCTGTAAACCAAGCAGCAGAAGCTAAAGGGATACAAACCGTATGATTTAACAGGTCATCACACATATCATCTACTCACAAGGCAATGCCAAGAGAATAAAAACTGGACACACTCCAGTAGAAAGAAATTCCCTCAGAATGGGCTCCAGCATGACTCCAAAACCTTGAAAAACTAAACCTCTGGTCCTGGTGACCGACCCAGATTGGACATGCAGAATAAAAACTGGGGAAAATCAGTGATTTGGGTGATATAGTGTTAGACTTTAAAAATCTGTAAAGCTGACTTGTAAGTTGGCAGTTGAAGGTAATTTGCTAAAAATTTGTTTTTTTAAAAAAAACGTAAACAGTTATTTCATTCAGTTTATGCCTTAACATTACGGGAACAAAATGGCTTTTTGTTGAATGACTCATATGTTTTTCATTAATATAGCTTTGTCCCATAAGCATAAACTGAGCAATACACAGAAGCAACATTACAACATTTGTGTTATGTTTTAGTGGAAAGAACTGAAGCAACACACAGAGCCCAAATATAGCTGAATTTATGAATCAACCAATATAGATCTGCAAATTTTATGAATTAGAATGAGCCAGCTCAGTACCCTCAGCACACATAACAATTTTATTATAATATTCAGTCTTGTTGTTTTAAGGAAGGGCACATGTCGGAAGTACTGTACATAGAATTACTCAGTATGGATATACTGAGTTTCCCCGAAAATATGACCTACCCAGAAAGTAAGTCCTAGCTTGATTTTTATATGTGTGCCCAATATAAGCCCTACCTCCAAAATAAGACCTAGTTAAGATCACGCCCACTCCAGATGCACAGGTAAAAAGCTAGGGTGGAGCTGTTCTACTACTTAGCTTTGGACAGTTGCAGCCAGGTCTCACCCATCCCGACACCTGTCTTGCTGGCCCATTTCTTCTGCAGCCCGCAAGGCTTTCATGAAGGCCTCTGCAGCCAATAACAGAGCTCCAGATTGATTGGGAGCTTGGTTATTGGCTGCAGAGGCCTTCAGGAAAGCCTTGCCAGCTGCAGAAGAAGTTCCTGAAGTGCGTCTAACAGCAAAAAGGATGCACACAAGTGAGATGCATCAATAGACGACATCCTTCATCCTCAAAAATAATAGCAATAGCAATAGCAATAGCAGTTAGACTTATATACTGCTTCATAGGGCTTTCAGCCCTCTCTAAGCGGTTTACAGAGTCAGCATATTGCCCCCAACAACATTCCGGGTCCTCATTTTACCCACCTCGGAAGGATGGAAGGCTGAGTCAACCCTGAGCCGGTGAGATTTGAACAGCCGAACTGAAGAACTGCAGTCGGCTGAAGTAGCCTGCACTGCTGCATTTAACCACTGCGCCACCTTGGCTCGACCTAGTGCCTTTTTTGGTGACAAAAATACAGAACATTTCTCCTTTCTCTCCCATCAAACTAAAACTTGGGATGATCCTATTAATCCTAACATTAGTATATATATAATGTGATGTATTAAAGAGTTCATTTGGTGGATGCCTCCCTCTCTTTCTTCCTTGCTAATTACTAATCCTCAGTTTCTATTTGTGCCCTATTCTTATTTGCAGACTTAAAAATATTCTTCTGGTATTCTACTTCTTTTTATTAAAAAGCAACCTTTGTTCTCTTTTTCTTTTTAGGATTTGATACCTATTTTACATCCCGCACATTGGAAAACAACAGAAGAAATGTATGGTTTGCAGAATACTGGGAAGAAAACTTCAACTGCAAGTTAACAATTAGTGGGTCAAAAAAGGAAGACACGGATCGTAAATGCACTGGTAATTTCATTCTCATTCTGCTTTTTTAAAATTTCACTTGACTTGCATGGGAAAGTCTGTGTGCCTGTTACAAGGAAACACATTTAGACTGAAAAGTGAGAAGAGAAAGTGGAAAAAAGAATGAAAAAGTGAAAAATTAATTTAAAAACTAAAAATGAAACAAAGAAGGATATAACAATCAAGAACACATTAAAAGAGTAAGGTTCTACATTTAGGCAACAAAAACAAAATGCACAGGTACAATATAGGTGGTACCTTGCTCAATAGTAGTAACTGTGAGAGGGATCTTGGAGTCCTAGTGGACAACCATTTAAATATGAGCCAGCAGTGTGCAGCAGCTGCCAGAAAAGCCAACACAGTTCTAGGCTGCATAAACAGAGGGATAGAATCAAGATCACATGAAGTGTTAATACCACTTTATAATGCCTTGGTAAGGCCACACTTGGAATTCTGCATTCATTTTGGTCATCATGATGTAGAAAAGATGTGGAGACTCTAGAAAAAGTGCAGAGAAGAGCATCAAAGATGATTAGGGGACTGATGACTAAAACATATGAAGAATGGTTGCAGGAACTGGGTATGACTAGTTTAATGAAAAGAAGGAATAGAAGAGATATGATAGCAGTGTTTCAATATCTCAGGGTTGTCACAAAGAAGAGGGAGTCAAACTATTCTCCAAGGCACTTGAGGGTAGAACAAGAAGCAATGGGTGGAAACTAATCAAGGAGAGAAGCAACTTAGAACTAAGGAAAAATTTCCTGACAGTTAGAACAATTAATCAGTGGAACAGTTTGCCTCCAGAAGTTGTGAATGCCCCAATACTGGAAGTCTTTAAGAAGATGTTGGATAGCTATTTGTCTGAAATTGTATATGGTTTCCTGCCTAGGCAGGGGGTTGGACTAGAAGACCTCCAAGGTCCCTTCCAACTCTGCTATTGTATTGTAACAGGAAGAATAATTAACTAAAATACATTTGTTCCCTTTATCTTATGATAATTGATATTTTTCAAATATTTTTTTTTGCTCAAGACAAGAGGGTATATTTTGATAGATTTATTTGTACAATTATCTTATGGTCTCTTTATAGTTATGAGAACTAATGGTTCATTTTCTTATCCTGAAACTGAAGCATCCTTTGTGCTTCTTACTGTAATTGTGGTAATGATCCTACAAACAGGTGTGCAACTTCTCTTGATTAAAGGCCATTTCTGATCTTTCAATAATATACCATTGATTGATGAAACTAAGACCTCATACATTTGCTTCCTTAAAAATCATTTAAGGCAGAATGAAAGGGAGAGTAAAAATGATACAGTCGAAAAATGAGATGGGAAAGGAGAGATCAGATTCATCTTCATTGCATAAAGGGAGTCAGGGCTTTAAGACTTTACTCTATACTAAAAATGCCAGATGGGTACTTAAAGTGTATGAGTACTCAATTACTATAATGTTTAATTCAGCAGCACTTCCTAGAGGTAAAAAAAATGCAGTCTAAATATACATATTTTTTACAAGATTATTCTGCCAAGGGCATGATCATTTCAATGTAGAAAACAAACAAAAAATTAATTGTTCAGAAATCTGAAAGACTTCAGGATCACATAATCCAACAAGATATCAAAAAGGGTGATAATCCTGTAAAGTTAAGGTAATTGCTGTATTTGTATAAAATGACTAGTGGTATGGCTTGTGATTATTCAAACTGGAAAAGCAGAATAAAAGTAACTGCACGAAATATAGGAAAGCAAGCAAAAAACAAAACAAAAAACTCCCAATTAAAGCTAGAGTCTTTCTAGATTGCTAAATAATAATTTAGTCTCGCTATCTAGCTGGCAGTGAGATCAACAGTATTTATATTATTATTTAGTAAACAACAATTACTGTTATTTTTTTAAAAAAATACCCTAAATATTTGCAATACCAGTAGTCTTGGCGTTATGGTCACTTATTCAGCAGTTGTTCAAAATTACAACAGTGGTGAACGGTGGTCAAGTGATCAGGTTCCCCATTTACATTATGGATGAAGTAACTACTCCTCTCCCTTTTCTGTGCATGGAGTAGGACTCAGTGACGTGCGGTGAGGTTTATGGCTGGTGAGGCACTGACACAGGGGTTTCAAATTTTGTTTAGACTTGTGGACTTCAGCTCCCAGAATTCCACAGCCAGGCATGCTCAGTTCTGATTTGAAGCGACAGCATTTGTTTTTGTCCTTTGCAAAAAAGTTTCCTTCATTCTTTTTCTTCTTCCTCCCCCTCCTTCCTCCCTCTCTCCCTCCCTCCCCCCTCTCTCAAACAGACACTCGCACAGAGAGAAGTTGGATTGGACTATCTCTCATACCCCCTTCCCTCTCTCTCTCACTCTCTCTCAAACAAACACAAACACAGAAGTTGGATTGGAGCCAATCTGAGCCTTTGATTGCAGGCGGAGCCACGTTTTCTTTTCAAACTTGTAATCAGTGAAGCTGGGCTTATATAGTTTTATCCAGCTTTTGTGTGTGTGTGTGTCTGTGTCTGTGTGTCTGTGTGTGTGTGTGTGTGTGTGTCTGTGTGTGTGTGTGTGTGTCTGTGTGTGTGTGTGTGTGTTTGTAAAGGCAACGTGGCTCTGCCTGCAATCAAACTACACTTGGGGAGGGATCTACACTTGAGGATGAAGTTTGAATTCCTTCCCCTCCCTCCGACCCACACGTGCATCCAGCTGTTTCAGAGAGGAAATCTGCTCTTGCCTGTCATCATGAAAATAAAAAAAAGGAAAAAGGCAAGAGCTGAGATCAGGCTGAGCTAGTTGCTGCCAGAGTCACAGTGGATGACTCTGCTTAACTGTTTAAAAAAGCTTCTAAAAAGTGCCCTCTACAGGAGGAGGCAGGAGAATGATGTGCCTCACCTACACCAGGAATTTTTAGGCTTTTAACCCTTGCTTAACTCTGCTCGAGTGATCATAAAACGCCTAAAGTCAGACTAGATGAGGCACGCCGTTCTCCTGCCTCGTCCTATAGAGGGTGCTTTTTAGAGGCTTTTTTAAATAGTTAAGCACTAAGCAGAGTCATCCACGGTGACTCTGGCAGCAACTAGCTCAGCCTGACCTCAGCTCTTGCCTTTTTCCTTTTCCATTTTCTTTTCTTTTCATGATGACAGTGGTGAGGCTCTGCCTCCCCTGCCTCCCCTGACTGTATGTCCCTGGTAGGACTACTTCTATCACCTGACCTGATGCATTTGTTTGCACAATGCTAGTGGATGGAAAGAGATGACAAATCTTTTTGTGAGGTTGGTATCTAGATATTCTTTGAGGATTGCTAATTCCCATGTAAACATGGGGTACTGTTTCTTTGCTGGGATTTGGATTCCTGCATTCAAATTGATAATGCAATCACGCATCCAGTTGAAGGTGTATGTGAGAGAGAGACAGCTATCTCTTTCTCCCAAACAAATCTGCAACATGCACATACTTTTCTGGCAGTGCTGATCTTCCCTTGTTCTGCAATGGAGTTGAGAGAGTTGCACTGATACGGTTGGAATGTAGGTGAGGAAAATGAAAGAGTATCTTGTTTCCATCTAGTAACTAAGCAAGCTGAAGCTACTCTATTCCCAAGATTATGGGTACTTGTAAGAAGGCAGTTACATAAAGTGATAAGCACTCGGTGTGATCTTTGAGGAATTTTGTGTAGGAATCATCCTGCCTTTTGTGTCTGCCTGTCAATACTTTTAAGTCAGTTGGCATTCTATGGCTTGAGTAAACAACTTTAGTTTCTTTACTGTTTCTGAATCTATGACATTAGTAATTGCTCCAGAGTCTATAGGAAGAACAGAAAACTCCACCTTCTGCTGGGAATCTAGTAACAATAACTGGGATAATTAAATGTACTTGGCTATGCTCAGATGCCTCAAATGTTGGACCTCCTCCCTCCTCAGAGATGAACTGGACATTTGTTGGTTTCATGCGCCACTGTTTTGCATCATTTATATCTTATTATTGTGACCATCACTGAGGTTTTTACTGGGCATGATTTGGCTACCTCACCAGATCGCAATAGCACTTAAGATTTATATACCACTTCACAATGCTTTGCAGCCCTCTCTAAGTGGTTTACAGAGTCAGTATATTGCCCTCAACAATCTGGATCCTCATTTTACTGACCTTGGAAGGATGGAAGGCTGAGTTGACCTTGAGCCGGTGAGATTTGAACTGCCATAGTGCTGGCAATTTGCAGTCAGCCAAAGTATCCTGCAATAGTGCATTCTAACCACTATGCCACCACAGCTTACGTGGGGAGTCACAGTAAAACCATAGTCCTTGATCTCTTCTTTTGGGTCTCTCTGAGTGCCAATGATCTCCTGGCTACCTTGTTTTGAATAGGTTTTCCAATGTTGTATTCCAAAGAGGTCATTGGGAGACATGACAGGCTGTAAATTCATTTCCTCCTTCCCACTTCTTCCTTGCTTCAATCTTTCCAGTCATGCGTTGACATTACACAACATTGATTGTACAACATTGATAGAGCCCTTCCAGGATATCTGGGGTACCTTTTCTCACCAAATTATCTCTCAAGTCATTGGTCAGCTGTTCTCTAAACTGATCAATTAGGGCTAAATAATTCCATCCTATATCTCCAACAATCAATTTGTTACTCTTCTTTGTCTCTGGTTGCATAGGATCCCCAAAATCCTTTATGAAACCTTGATAGTTGGCTAGCACTGAATAATTCCCCTCAATGAATATTATTGCCCACTTAGCAGCTATACTTCCTTCCAGAGGCTGAGTACAAAGGTCATTTGGTACAATCAGTGGCAAATTCCACCAGTCTTCCAGTCATAAACATTTCATACCAAGTGACAAATGGAATTGATGGAATTGATCTTGACTCCCTCCAAACTTCTCTAGAAAGCTTCCATGGGAAGATAAATGTATCAGTTGAGCAGCTATCTGTTCTGAGGCTACGGGGTAGGACAAATTGTGCCCCAATTGCTCTGTTAATTGCATCATGGCATTCTGTAGTTGGTCATCTTGCACATCCAGTTGCTGTTGTGTTGATGCTGTAACAGTACAGCTGCCAGATGCTCAGTGATTAGTGAGGTTCCTTGAGGATGGGAAGGCTGTTCCTGAAATTCTTCTTTTTAGAATAGAGTAGGAGGCAAGATTGATGTCAGCACTTGCGGACAAACCAGATGGGAAACAAGATTAGATGAGATAAATCTACATTATTATAAAACTACATTAACCGAATCTTGAAAGCCTGAAAGTACAAAATTTCCCATTGGAAAGTTCTTTCCATTTTTTTGTTCTGACTCTGAAGCCACTGGAGGCTTCTCGCTCTTTTGTCTGATTATTGCCTAGACAGCATCTTTTCCCTACTTTCCCCAAGGCCACTCCCACATTCCATAATACTTGATTTTGGAGAATTCATAAATATTGGAAGTTGACATTTTGAGGCAAGTAGTGAAAAGAAGAAATAAAAAGTTTTTTTTGCATGGCATGGAAGAGCCATTCTCCAAAAGATGGTTAGCGTGAGGACAACAATTAAAATAAATTATTAAATTAAATTAATTATGGATAATGCTATAATTACTCCACATGTGTTTAATTATTTTCCCTTTATGCCACATTAAAAATTAATCCAGTGGAAAATAGGAGACAGTCACAGGTACAAACAGCTTTGAAAAGGTACTTGCATTTTGGAGGCTTTAGAATATGAACTCTGATTTTAGAAGATAGATTACAGGAATACTGGTACAATTTTGAACTATGACAAAAAAAGAAAACTATTCTGGATTAATCGTGATATATTTCAGGAGATTTATTTCTTGTCACCAATCCATTAATTTGCTATTTCATGGCATAGACATAGGATCCTTTCATAACAATTGATAAAATGAGAAAAGGTTGAAGAATTCCAATTTACCTATCATTAATCACTTTGATCAGCCCTGCTGCTCCTTGTGTCTCAAGCAGTAAACCAAGCAACTTTCCTATCAGGTATTTGTCACAAAGCAGAAATTTTGAAATGTTTCTTTCACAACAAGCCAAAGTGTAAAGCCAATAATAATACAGGATTTCAAACACTTGAATATCCCAATATATACTGTTCTGTGTGAATCTGACAAGCCAATGAAAGAATTCTACTAGTGGGCTTGAAATCAGCTATAACAATTAACCAGCAGCCACATGGGACTGATGGATAAGAACACAAGTGATCTTTCAAAATCCTCCAACCATTTCTTGCTAGTCTTAGAGTGATAGGAGGATCATGACTAGGAAACATAACACAATACATTTTCTTGGGAGTTTATCAGTTAGTATGTCTAAGAATATTACCTTCCATTCAGAAAATTTTATTTATTTATTTATTTATTTATTTATTTATTTATTTATTTATTATTTATTTATTTATTTATTTATTTATTTATTTATTTATTTATTTATTTATTTATTTGGAGTTTTTATATGCCGCCCAATCCCAGAGGACTCTGGGTGGCTTACAAGAAATATAAAAAACACATAATGGCAAACAATTTAAAACAAACAGATACCCCTCATACATTCATTCTAGTCAGGGCTGGACCTCAACAATGAGGTCAACAGCCCCAGGCCTGTCAGAACAGCGAAGTTTTTACTGCTTTCCTGAAAGCCATGAGAGTGGGTATGGTCCGGATTTCCGGGGGATCTGGTTCCAAAGGGTCGGAGCAGCCACAGAGAAAGCTCTCGTCCGAGGGCCCACCAGCCGACACTGTTTGGCCGACGGCATCTGAAGGAGGCCCAATCTGTGGGATCTTACTGGCCCCTGGGAGGTATGTCTCGAAGGTATCCTGGCCCTTAGCCATGTAGGGCTTTAAAGGTAATAACCAACACCTTGAATTGAGTCCAGAGACCAATTGGTAGCCAGTGCAGCTCACAGAGGATAGGTGTAACGTGGGTGTACCTCGGCACACCCAATATCGCCCGCGCGGCCGCATTCTGAACTAACTGCAGTCTCCAAACGCTTTTCAAGGGTAGCCCCATGTAGAGCGTGTTACAATAATCCAGCCTCGAGGTGACAAGGGCATGAGTGACCGTTAGAAGCGCATCCCCGATCCAAATAAGGCTGCAATTGGTGCACCAGATGAACTTGGGCAAAGGCCCCCCCTGGTCACAGCCGACAGATGATGTTCCAATTTCAGTTGCGAATCCAGGAGGACTCCCAAATTGCGAGCCCTCTCTGAGGGGTGTAAATTTTCACTCCCCAGAGTTAAGGATGGACTGTCCAAACAGTCCTTCGGGGGCAACATCCAAAGCCACTCAGTCTTATTGGGATTGAGCACAAGTTTGTTCGCCCCCATCCAGACCCTAACAGCCTCCAGGCATCGGCACATCATGTCCACCGCTTCACTGAGCTGGCAAGGGGCAGAAAGATATAATTGAGTATCATCGGCGTATTGATGGTACTTTACCCCATGCTGTCACATGATCTCACCCAGCGACTTCATGTAGATGTTACATAGGAGGGGGGACAAGACCGAACCCTGCGGCACACCACATTTGAGGGGCCTAGGAGTCAACCTTTGCCCCCTGACCAACACCGACTGCGACCTGTCAGAGAGGTAAGAGGAGAACCACCGTAAAACGGTGCCTCTCATTCCCACCTCCCTTAGGCGTTGCAGAAGGATACCATGGTCGATGGTATCGAAAGCCGCTGAGAGGTCAAGAAGCACCAGGATATAGGAATATCCTCTATCCCTGGCCCACCAGAGGTCATCGGTCAGGGCGACCAAAGCAGTTTCTGTGCTGTACCAGGGCCTGAAACCAGACTGAAAGGAGTCTAGATAATCTGTTTCATTCAATTTTCACAGAACTTCAATTTTCATGGAATTCTATTTTAAGGAACTTTTCATGGAGTTGTTTTTTTGACAAATTGAATGAAAGTGTGCAGCATTATTTCCTTGTTTGTTTGTTATTTTAACCAGAACAACTTAAAACTCTGAAACTGGTGTAAATAGTCTTATATGTTTCATCTTCCTTAAGGTTTTCCTCTGTTTTGACCCTTTGATGGATGTTGAAATCCTTCTGATTTTAAACTGCAATTTAAATTATTATAGCAGTTAGACTTATATACCACTTCATAGGACTTTCAGCCCTCTCTAAGCGGTTTACAGAGTCAGCATATTGCCCCCACAGTCTGGGTCCTCATTTCACCTACCTCGGAAGGATGGAAGGCTGAGTCAACCTTGAGCCGGTGAGATTAGAACCGCTGAACTGCAGATAACAGTCAGCTGTAGTGGCCTTCAGTACTGCACCCTAACCACTGCGCTACCTTGGCTATTGTTTTGACAGAAAATGTGATTCATGCCCACATTTAATTACAAACTTTAATCAGCAAGATAAAATTACAAATTAAAAGGAAATAAAGAAGAGCAATAAAGAAACATGAAAAATATTACCGAATGTTTATATTCTGTGTGGTTTAGGCTTAAACCATCTTCTTATTGTTATTCTTTTTTTTTTACAAAATCAAACTCTGTTCCAGATGGAGAAGAACTTTTTAAATTTCCAACTTGCTAAGATATAGCAATAGCACGTGGACTTATATACCGCTTAACAATGCTTTACAGCTCTCTCTAAGTGGTTTACAGAGTCAGCATGTGACCCCCAACAATCTGGGTCCTCATTTTACCTACCTTGGAAGGATGGAAGGCTGAGTCAACCTTCAGCTGGTGAGATTCAAACTGACAAATTGCAGTAGCTGGCAATCAGAAAAAGTAGCCTGAATACTGCATTCTAACCATTGCGCCACCATATAGGAAACAAATGGATCCAAATCAATCTAAAGTTCTTACTTGAGGCAAAAATTACCAGGCACCAATGATGATATCTCAAGCTCCACTGAGAAGTCTATAATGTTAGGAATGATGGCACTTAAGAGAAGGAAAGGACAAACAGCAGAAAGACAGATGAATTCAGTTTCATTGATAATGACTGCATGGTTGGGGGATGTCAAGTGCAAGACTTGGAAAACTGATCATCCTAGAAAAAAAATCTATGTGATTGCTAATGGCCGACACAAATTTGATGGCATATAATGTATCAGTATTGTATAAATCCAACCAGTTGTATTTTCCCTTAAATATTGATCAAACAAAACAGAGCTTCATTTTATGTAAGCCTTTGGGAAGAACACTAAACACCATTTTACACAGTGGTTAAAAAAAAAGATCATTGGTAAAGCTTTGGATTAAAAAGCAAAAGAACTAATGGTTGTACTGATTTCAAAGTGAATGATAACTATTCTGTAAGAAAGGAAAGACAGGCCATAGGTTTGAACTGGAATTTTTAAAACACATTCATTCCTAGTATGACTGTATTGCATCTTACCCGACTAAACGCCAAAGGTATTCTGCTTTTGGTAAGCTCATTTGAGAAGTTACTGACTTAAAATGCCTAAAATGTATTTACTTAGACCATTGTTTTTCCCTTAGACTGCTCCTTTCTCTGATAGTGATTGTCTATATTATTTAAGGTGAATATTTCTAGCTTTATGAGCTTCTATCTTTTCCTCTTTTTAAAAAGATATCAGTAAAAAATTAATGGAGTGCCTGTTTTGCTGCATACTGTGGGTTGCAGTTATAGCTTCACCTATATTATCCTAACATCAGTGGTGGGTTTCAAAAT
The DNA here is from genome assembly GCF_009769535.1 of Thamnophis elegans. Taxonomy (NCBI): domain Eukaryota; kingdom Metazoa; phylum Chordata; class Lepidosauria; order Squamata; family Natricidae; genus Thamnophis; species Thamnophis elegans. Next base: position 124,261,828 of record NC_045542.1, on the reverse strand, counting down.
ATTTTAGAACTTCTTCTGTAGGTGTGGCCTGCTTTGTGGGAGTAGCTTGCCGGCCATGTGACTGGGTGGGAGTGGCTTGGCAGTCATGTGACTGGGTGGGCATGGTCAACTTGTAAAATGTGGTGAAACTCACTTAACAATGCTTTTGCTTAGCAACCAAAATGTTGGCTCAGAAACTCTGGCATTTGAAGCATGCAAGTCTTAAAGCTGTCAAGTTACAAGACCCTTGCACCCCTAACCCTTAAAAAAAAAACCTCAGGGGTGTTCAAACTTGACAGTTTTAAGACTTTAAGGTTTAAATAGGACTCTTAGAGGTGGGCGGGGCGATTGGTGAGCCAACCAATCAGTGAGCAGCGGGCGGGGCAAGCATGGTGCAGATGGGTGGGGGAAGGGAGCTGGAACCGGTTTTAAACAGCATGGTCGATTTGTGGAACCTCTTCTATAGAAGAGGTTAGAACTGGCAGGAACCCACCCCTGCCTAACATCCACTTTGATGTATATCTCTATGAGATTCTCCAACAACAACAATGTTATTGCTTTGGAGCTCAAAATAAAGCTGTACTATATTCATAGATCAAATAAGTAAATCACCCTATAAAGTCTATTCAAATAAGTTTAAGTACAGTTTCAGGAGACCATTGAATTTATTTCTAGATAATCAGAAAATAAACATGTTATATGCAACTTGGCATTACTGGCAAATGAAATCTATACATAGACAATTATGACAAGTAAACTCTCTAGATAATAAATAATATCCAAAGGCTATAGATATTATTATGTATTTAGTTTTATTAGTCTGAATTTAGGGGCAATTTTAAATTAATGCCATAAAATCTCAGGAATGTTACAGCAAGAATTTATAAGCTATATTACATTGCTAGATCTTGTCTATATGCCCTATAAGAGTAAAGTCTAGATCCTACAAACTTTGTTATTCTATGCTATGTACCACCATTCTTCCAGTATTATAAATAAATGCAAATAGGTATCAGTTGAAATAATGAATCAGATCTTCTTATTGTTAAGCTTATATAAATTAGCACAAGGAAAATTCTAAGTAGGAAAACTGTTGAAAATGTGACCAAACCCACCACAAGGTAATGTTCAATTGTTAAAATGATCGGTACAGTCTTGATCTCAACTGCAAAGGCATTGTGTCAGGAACATATCATAGTCCTCTTTTAATCAGGATTGGTTAGATTGCATTTAGAAAACTGTGTTCTGTTCTGAGCACCAAACTTTAAAAAGAATATGGAGAAAATAGAGTGGGTTGGGAGGAGATGAACAATTTGGGTGATAAGTGGTATGGAAACCAAGAACAATGAAAAACACTTAAAGATGCTGGGAATGTTTTATTTGCAAATGAGAAAACTAAGGAGAAAAAATATAGCAATCTACAAATATTCCGAAGACTGCAATAATAGCAATAGCATTTAGACTTATATACCACTTCATAGTGCTTTATAGCCCTCTCTAAGTAATTTACAGAGTTAGCATATTGCCCTCAACAATCTGGGTCCTCATTTTACACACCTCGGAAGGATGGAAGGCTGAGTCAACCTTGAGCCTGGTGAGATTCGATCTGCTAAACTGCTGGCAACCGGTTATCTGCAGAAGTAGCCTGCAGTACTGCATACTAACTACTGCGCCATTGTGGCTCTTATAAGGTGCAAGAGAAGCCAAGCCTCTTCTCAGTTGAAACCCCAAGAGCAGGCTAATGACCAGAGGGTTGAAAGAAAGCTTCAAAATAATGATAAGAGAAATTTCCTAAACAGAAAAACCTGTTTAAAAGTGGAATGGGCTGCATATAACAACCTTGATTTCCCCCATTGGAAATTTTCAAACAGAGGGTGAATAGCCACTGCCAGACAAATATATATTTACATTCAGCAATAGTTGGAATGAGTCATTTCCACTTCATGCATTCTTGAATTCCTGGTGGGCTATTCAAAAAAAAAAAAGAAATATGGGGACAGTATTATAGGAACTCCTATCCAATTAACATATTCTGGAGAACATCAATATCATTCAAAGACAGCTCTATCTGTAATGGCTTAAACATACAAGGCACATTTGATATTATTTTCTCTTCAATGAAATATAATATAGAGATATTCTATTATTATCATTATTGCATTTTTTAGTATTTTTATGTTTATTCGTCCATTGTCATGGATAGGTAGCTGACCATTTAAGGGCCTCTGTCAAGCCCTGGAAATACACATGCCATAAAACAGAACATAGTAACTGGGGATGAAGGAATTCTTGCTCTTGGAAGATAAGATCTCAGTTAAATTTGTATGAATTAAATGGATCTTCTCTCATGGGCATAGAGGATTTAATGGATCCTCTCTCATATAGGACATGGTGGCTCAGTGGCTAAGACACTGAGATTGACGATCGAAAGTTCGACAGTTCAACAGTTCGAATCCCTAGCACTGTGTAATGGAGCGAGCTCCTGTTATTTGTCCCAGCTTCTGCCAACCTAGCAGTTTGAAAGCACATAAAAAAATGCAAGTAGAAAAATAGGAACCACCTTTGATGGGAAGGTAACAGCGTCCTGTGCACCTTCGGCATTTAGTCATGCCAGCCACATGACCACAGAGACGTCTTTGGACAGCGCTGGTTCTTCGGCTTTGAATCGGAGATGAGCACCCACACCTTAGAGTAGGGATTGACTAGCACATATGTGCAAAGGGAACCTTTACTTTTACCTCTCGTGGGTATCCAATGCTGTCACAATGTTGAAACGTGCCATCCAAACTATACAATATTAATATTTTTTTATTTGCATCCTGTGATGTGCCAGTTATATGGTTTATAATTTGTCTTCTTGACTACTGCTTCCCCATCCCTATGGATATCCCTTATGGACGCCTACAGCTCCTCTAGCTTCTAACAGTTCAGTTAATCCAAAGAAAGATATCATAAAAGAATTCTTTTCACATTTAGAGAAGGTCAGAAGTTCCCCTTTAATTCAGGAATACATGGATAACCAGAAAAACTACAAAGCGACAGCAATAAGTGTAATGGAAAACCAAAAATAAATTCCTGTATACAACAGGAAATAAGGCTCAAAAATGCTACCAGAAAGGAATTTGAAAGAAATTCTAAAATTCTCTGACATTGAAATTTTGCACAGTTTTTTAAGTTCTGTGCAAACAAGAAGAGTGCTACAAAAATACAGTATTTTTCAGCCTTTTATTATCATACGAGTAGAACAAGCATGTATAAATTGAAAAATGATAAATTAATTCACTGCCTCTCCTGTGTACAAATGAGCCAATAAAGAGTTATTTTTATAAAATCCATTGGTTGCTTCTATTTTATTACAGACAAATGTTTTTTTGAGGATCTGAATGAATCTATTTATTTTACAATGCCAGCAGATAAATTATGTTCAATGAACTGTACCCCCTTTGATCTGGCATGGATACAAAGGAAGTATCCCAAGAGGCATAGCTGTTTCTTCTTACTACTCTCTATCTTAAATATTGTCTGGCTTGTATATAATAGTACAGAATGAAGTGAGGTCAGGATGACTTCATCCTAAGTGTCAACATGTGAAATGAAAGACGATTCCTAGAGCTTTTCCAATTATCTGAAATGTGCAATTGACTTGGAGGTACAACTCGGTCAAAGGGGCAGACAATGAGCTCATGTTTGGGCAGAAATTGTCAAAGGTAGCTATTTGACAGAAGGATAAGCAATGCATATCGACCCATCTTCCATCCCCCAGCCTGGAATGGAAAGAAATTTGTCAGGGAAACAAAATACTCTTAATGTACCATTATACAAATAATCCATGTTGCATCTTCTTTTGACATCAGGTGATTTTTTTGTATTTGGTACTATATAACTGTAACTTATTGACTAACTAGGTAATATGTCTTATGAATGATAAATACCATCTGCGCTTCATTGTAAACTGAACAGATCCTTGTACCTGACAAAAAAATAATAATAATGCTTTGGAGCAGTGATTCCCAACCTTTTTTTCGCCATGTCTCACCTAAGCATCTTTAAAATCCTGAATCACTGGGAACTGGGAACCACCATTGGGATCCACTGCTTTAGAGTCAATATTGTAGCTTTTTAACATTTAAAAATGTTTAAGTCAATCTTAACACTTCAAATGAGTTCATTATGTTAATAGAGGTAGGGAAACAAATGCATATACAAGCAAGGGCCTATTTGTTTATTTTTGTTTGTTCTAAAGAAAACAGCCAAAGGTACACCTCACAGCACCCGACTCTTCTCAATTGGTGTAGAACAGTGTTGTCAAACTCATGGTCTGCAGGCCAGATGTGTCACATGCTGGCCACACCCATGCTAATTTAGCAAAGCGGGGAAAAGTCACGATACATCATGTGACACCACCGTGACGGTGCAAGTTTGATACCTGCTGTTGAACAATTAGTGTAGGCCATTAACACTCATTTTAGCCAGATCCATCCATTCCTGTTGTCATCCCTAGAAGATTTACTATAACAATATGCTGCTTCTGCCAATTTTCCCCTAAGTTTCTCAACACCTCTTTGTAATACTTCCCTTTGATATTTTTTGTCAACAGGAGTTGTAAATAAAGATCAGAAGGGTGTTTTTTGTTTTTGTTTTAATGAATAAAGATTTTTTTACTTACAATTAACAGTCTCTGAAGACAGAACTCTCTTACTTTAAGGACTGATTACTGAGAAAATAGAATATATAACAATTTGCATGCATTGCAGTTTCCACATCAGCACCCTTCATTTCAAGATGACAGATCTTTTCTTCCATATCTCTAAACTGTCCTCCCTCATTTACTCTCTTTTTGCTGTCACTACTCCCCAAAAAAGCCTTGTCCATTTCAGTCACAAAAGATCCAGTCACCTACTACTTTCCAGCAACCTTCCATCATCTATGATTTTTTTTTCATCCAAAGCAGTTCTACCACACTTAAAAGGGGAACTAAATTGCATTCTTTTACATATAAGTACCTACATACAGAGGCACTGGACAAGTCCCTGCAGATTTCTTGGCAAGTTTTAGAACTTTAGATTGTCCTCTTGCTAGAGCCGAGAGAGAATAATTGACTCAAAGTCATACAGTTGGCTTTGGGCCTAAGATAGGTCTAAAACTTATGGTCTCCCAGTTTCTGGCTTGTCTTAATTGACTAAACCAAACTAGCTCTCCTTATTTATCTTATACATATGTTATGCTAAAGAACTTTTTCCTTCCCAGTTTCCCTCCCCCATTATACCAATAAATGAGAATTTCTACTTAATTTATCTAACATTGCTCGATCTGTGGGGAAATATCAGTATTAAAAATGTAAAGTAAATTCTGGATTTTTGAAAGGCTTCACAGTTGGCTGACTGATTGAATTTTTTTTGTGCTACACCAGTCCCAAAAGGATTCTGAATAACTTCCATATCCTCATACATTGAAAGTCCAAAATAATTCTTAAAAAGCTGCAACATAATGAATTATAGTTACAATTATAACCTCACAATATGCTGTCTTTACCTCTAGCAAACCACGGGAATTATGAGATGAATCTCTATTATGATCCTAAAAATATGGATCTGACTAGTCTAAGAGGTTCATTTCTATGTTTTTCTAGGCTACTTTGCACAAATTTTATTGCCACCATTCTGAGTGAGGAGTAAACTGAGAAATAACTTCTTCATTCAGAATGGGTCAGTTGCTGCAGACACATGACATTAAGCCTCTATATTCCTCTTTCAACTATATTAGACAGCTATGGAACCAATAGAAGTCTGATGCATATGATTGAAGAACTATAGGTAAGGAAGCCTATAATTCTTATCTTCTTTACAAATTCTGTGATGCAGAGGCTGAATGAGTTATTAATCTACCCAGGGAATCATCAGATAATGTGACTTGGAAGGAACCTTCTTAGTTATGTAGTCCTGCTCAATTTAACCTCAGCAGGGTGAAGCCAAACCCAGTTCTAGATAGAGTCTTCCTCTATTTAGTAATTCTTTCTATCGTGAATTCTTCCAGAACTCCAGCCTCAATCTATTTAGTTTCATTGCATTTGTCCTTGTCCTTTCCTTATTTTTCTCTTCTTTCACAGGGCATATTTTATAGAATGCTATGATATCACCCCTTCATTTTCCTTTTTTAAAAAAATAAATAAATCTGCAAGCCAAATACAAGTATTTATGCTTATTAGCCTGTTTTCCCCAAAACAAGACATCCCTAGATAATAAGCCCAATTGGGCTTTTGAGTGCATGTGCTAAAATAAGCCATCCCCGAAAATACTGCAACACAGCAGCAGCCATAAGGTGACCACGCTCGCCACCTCTGCACCTCAAAAATAATGAGACCTCCCCGAAAATAAGGCCAAGCACTTATTTCAGGGGTCAAAATAAGACCCTGTCTTATTTTCAGGGAAACACAGTAGACTTATTAATGAAAAAAAAATATCTCCAAAAAGAAACATCAATGCCAAAACCCTGAAGCAAATAGAAATGAATCTCTTAGACTAGACAGATCCATATTCTTAGGACCATAATAAGGATTTTTTTCTTATGCAACCCTGTGATTTGCCTCATTTGACAAATATGCTGATGTCCCCTTAAACATGACACGAGTTGTGCTTTCATGCTTGAGGGCAAATTTTGTCTCATTATATATACTGTGAGTGATAGCTTTAAAGGCAGTGCTTGTGGTCATGTCATGACTGAACTTTTCTACTGACCTTAAAGAAAAATATTTCAGATGGAGACTTTGAGTTTATTTGCATTCTAAGCCATCAGAACATATCTTGCCCATTTGAAAACATACAAGTAAAATATCTGTCCTCTTTTAGTATACCTCAGGGAATGAAATACTTATTTGAGGGCTTTGTGCATTTTATTGTGCTTTAAAATGGTTATTTATTTCTTATTTTACATATCTGCATCTCTCTGAGGTACCCCATGTAAAAATGCTTCATGGGAGTTGATTTCTCATGACACCTTCTCTTGACATTTAATTAAGTGTGAGAGATTGAGAGGATTCAGAAAGAATGGGCCCTTGCACAAATGCATCATGAGTTCTATATGCTTGATTAAATCAATTAAATAATGAGTATGCAGGCATCTCAACCATGATGACGTAGTGGTTAGAATGCAGTATTGCAGGCTCACTCACTGCTCACTCCAGGAATTTGATTATAAATGACTCAAAGTTGACTCAGCCTTCCATCTTTCCAATGTCTATAAAACGAGGACCCAGATTGTTGGGGGCAATATGCTGACTCTCTTAATTGATTAGAGCGGGCTCTAAAGCACTGTTAAGCAGTATATATATCTACATGCTATTGCTATTATTATCTGATCTTCTTTGTAGCAGTAAAACATCTAAATACATTGTCATTTCTTAAGTATATAAAGTAAGCATTGCTTAATGTAATTGTTTAATCTATGGACATATCCTTTCTGTATCCTTAAGCTGATCCTGTCCCATATTCATGCCATTAATAAATAAAAATAGTAGCAATAGCAATAGCAATAGCAGTAGACTTATATACCGCTTCATAGGGCTTTCAGCCCTCTCTAAGCGGTTTACAGAGAGTCAGCATATTGCCCCCAACAATCCGGGTCCTCATTTTACCCACCTCGGAAGGATGGAAGGCTGAGTCAACCCTGAGCCAGTGAGATTTGAACCGCTGAACTGCTGATCTAGCAGTAGCCTGCAGTGCTGCATTTAACCACTGCGCCACCTCGGCTCTTTCTAGTAATAACAACAACAACAACAACAACAACAACAATCCTACTTGGAACAGCTTATATCCACCGATGTTACCTTAACAGTTCCTAGATCCTTGGCTAGGACTCGAGCTGTTGAGCTCCCAACCAGCCCCAAAGGCTGTGAATCTCACCAAAGATTAACCACACAACAACAACAACAACAACAACAACAACAACAACAATAATAATAATAATACAAAAATCTGCCAAGTTTTAAACCAAACTCTCTAGAAAACAATTGTTAGAGCCTTTGCCTATAATATAATTCCTGACATTCTGGTTGGAGGATTCAGGGAGTTGAAGTCCACACATTTTAACTTTGCAAAGATTAAGAAAAAACTGCTTTAAGAGACCATAGTAGCCATTGACTCATTTGAGAGCCCATTCCTGTTTCTGTGAAATTGAAGAAATGCTAAGATTAGTCAAAGAAAATATACCAGGTAAAATGGACAAGATATTTAAAATGACATAAGGAGGAAAAGACTAGTTTAAAACTGCAGCAGGAAAATCCATCCAGACTCCAGATATCACTTTTCAAATTTGGATAGTGGTGGAAGAGTGCATAGGTTTATATCATTTTTTATTATTATTTCATTTTGCACTCTTACTACCCTACTGTCACTTTATTGTATATTATCTATTTTATGACCTGTGGTTAAAACAATAATCCTACTTACATTTTTCTTATTGTCTAGCACAAACTTGCAGTGTCACATTGCTGTCACGTGATGTATCGCAACATTTTTCTTCTTCGTAAAGCTGGGGTGGGTGTTGAAAGTGTGTGACGCATCTGGCCCATGGGCCAATAGTTTGACATCCCTGGTCTGGTGTGAACTCACATGTGTTTTTACTTTACTGTGGTGATAATGTTATTTTTAAAGAAATTGACTGTGATATGTGCTGATTTCATAACTGATTGCAGAAAGAGCTTCTTGATGAGCAATTAGCCTTTATAGTCTCCAAGATATCACAAATTTATCATAGATATTCCAGGGGGTATTAGAAGTTGGAACTGTACAAAAATATCCCTTTAATGTACAATATAGTAGATAGAAAGCAAAATTATTAGGAGGGAAAATATAATTTCCATGAATTACAAAGAAAATCATGTAAATGAAGGTCAAGTAAAAAGATCAAAACATCTTTATTCTTGATATGAAAAGCATTACTGGAAGAAGAAAAGTTGGCAGTTTCAATCATCTAATTCCCTGAGGAACTTGAAACTAACCTTACAAATAATCTTTTGTCCTTTGCAGGTTTATATTCAGACTTGCTTTGAGCAATTTTAATGGTTTGATTAATGCAAGGCAAATTGCTGATGGCCTTTGTGAATAACATTTAGAGAACTGTTGACAAAATATATGACAATTCTGCATGAGATATTTAAGCTTACCCACCCAGGCCTTCATTAAAAAAAGATTCCTAAGAATATTCCTAAACTCAATCAGCATTTTAGTGACAAAGAAACAGATGGATTGTTGATGGAACAGAATTGGATTGTTAGGACTGGACAGAATTGATAAGATCCCTTTTTAGATGGAATCTTGATTCTTGGATCTTCAATTTGATTTTGATAGTTTGGTACATTGAACCAAATCCAAGAAAAATCTGAAAGGACATCTAGGAATCAACATTAAATTAGAATTAGAATAACAGTGTTGGAAGGGACCTTGGAGGTCTTCTAGTCCAACCCACTGCCTAGGCAGGAAACCCTACACAACTTCAGACAAATGGATATCCAACAACTTCTTAAAAACTTCCAGTGTTGGGTGTTTCACAATTTCTGGAGGCAAGTTGTTCCACTGATTAATTGTTCTAACTGTCAGGAAATTTCTCCTCAGTTCTAAGTTACTTCTCTTCTTGATTAGTTTCCACCCATTGCTTCTTGTTCTGCCCTCAGGTGCTTTGGAGAATAGTTTGACTCCCTCTTCTTTGTGGCAACCCCTGAGATATTGGAACATTATCTTCTTTTCGTTAAACTAGACATACCCAGTTCCTGCAACCATTCTTCATATGTTTTAGCCTCCAGTCCCCTAATCATCTTTGTTGCTCTTCTGCTAACTATTTCTAGAGTCTCCACAACTTTTTTACACCGTGGCGTCCAAAACTGAATGTAGTATTCCAAATGATGCAGAGATTTAGCTTATTAGCAATACATATGTCTTAAATACTATAAATTGAATATAAGAAAATAAGAAAAAAATATCATGCATCTGCTGAAAGAAAGACTTAAGAGAGTCTCATTTACGAGAGGTAATAATTCTATTTAACTCTATACTAGTGAGATCACAGCAAAATATTAGGTATTCAAAGGACTTTGGCAAATTAGATGTTTTCCAGAGAAAATGGATTATGCATCCAAGGAACTGTAAAACTAGTTCAGTTACATTCAAAGTACTGAAGGAACTTGCTGATAACCTAATCTTGCTCTGTGCAAAATAATTTGGATTCACCGCAATAAGTGTAGCAAGAGGTTTATACTGAAGAGACTGATTCAGTCAACCTGATTTACCTCTAATGACAAGACCTTTAATAAACCTTTAGTTTTATTAAACATGTTAAGTACAATTAATAATATGTGAGAGGGATATTCGAGTCCGAGTGGCAACAGCCAAAAAAAAAAAAAAAACCCATCCCAATGCAATTAATAGGCTGCATTAATAGAGAGTTACAATCAAGATCATGTGAAGTTCTATTACTGCTTTACAAAATCTTAATTAGACCACACTTGCAATACTGTATCCAATTCTGGTTACCACAGTGTAAAAAAGATGTTGAGACTCTGGAAAAAGTGTAGAGAAGAGCAAAAAGAATGATTAGGAGGCTGGAGTCTAAAACATATGAAGAATGGTTACAGTAATTGGATATATCTAATCTAATGAAAGAACTGGGATGACATGATAAAACTGTTCCAATATTTGAAGGGTTCCTACAAGGATGAGAACGGGAGTCAAACTAATTTCCAAAGCACCCAAAATTGAGACAAGAAGCAATGATTGGAAACTAACCAAGGAGACAAGCAACCTAGAACTATTCTAGAATTTTTGGAATGTTTAGAATTTTAGAATATTTTGGAATGAAGGAGAAATATTCTAAAGGTGAAAGCAATCAACTAACCTGCCTTCAGAGGTTGTCTGTGCTCCATCTCTGAAGGTTTTCAAAAAGAGACTGGATAACCAGTTGTCTGAAATGGTATTGGGTCACCAACTCAAGCAGGTGATTGGACTAGAAGATCTGCAAGGTCACTCCCAACTCTATGTCTATGTAATTTGCTATGTTCTGGAGAAGATAAAGAGGAGTGCTGCCCATCATTATTTGGAAAGAACAAGCAAAATAGGAGAGTCATTAGTATTTAATTTGATCTACTTTAAAGTGGAACTATTCAAATGTTGATCCAAAGAGTCAAAGGAATAAATAAATGTAGATATGATATCTGCAAAAAGGACTATATTTTAAAAATGTATATAAGTAGTCCTTGACTTACATTAAATGGCCAAAGTTAAGATGGTTCTGCAAAAAGTCTAATCCTCATACCTATGACAGTCCTTGAACTTATAATATCTCAGCATCACCATGGTCATGTGATCAAAATTCAGACTTGACAACTGGCATGTATTTACAATGATTACAGCATTCCAGGGATTACAGTATTACACATCACATGATCAGTATTTACAAGTTTCCCAGTTGGCTCCCATCAAGCAAAATCAATGAGAAAAGCCAAATTCATTTAATAGCTACATGATTTGCTTAATAATCACAGCAAAAAAAAAGGTCATAATCAGTACTGACTCACTTAATGACCAAATTTCTGGTCCCGGTTGTGGTTGTAAATTGTCAGATGTAATCCTATGATTTTTAAAGTATCTGATTCAATTGGAATAAGAGTTTTTGAAGCCATCTGGCTCTACTCCGAGCTCATGTTCAAAATAAGATCCATTGACTATCATGAAAAAAATGAGGTGTAGCAAGTATTTTGATGTAGAAATTATCTTTAAAATCCATGAAGTCCTTTTTTCCCCACTTGGTTCATTTCCTCAGTTTCTCCAATTTTAGCAATGGAGAACCACAGCACATGTCACATTTTTTGCAGACATAGTAGCTGTCTTTCTGTAATGCTTAAATCATGCATGGATTCTCCAGAGATACCGCAGTACAGTTCTTAAGTCATTTTATAGTAATTCCACTTCAATCTAGTTTGAGTCAACATTTAAACTTCAGGGAAACCACATTATGCATATCCATAATGTAATTTTCTCCAACTCATTGAGTTTGAAAGCAAGTGATGTGGCACCATTGCTAAAACTGTGCATCTGACCTATTCACTACAAGGAGAACAAGGGAATTCTAGGAAATTGAAAATATTTATTTCAATTACAATTACAATAGCAGAGTTGGAAGGGACCTTGGAGGTCTTCTAGTCCAACCCCCTGCTTAGGCAGGAAACCCTACACCACCTCAGACAAATGGCTATCCAACATCTTCTTAAAGACTTCCAGTGTTGAAGCATTCACAACTTCTGGAGGCAAGTTGTTCCACTGATTAATTTCCTCTTAGATCTTATTTGTAACCAGCCGTTAATGATTTTCACAAGATTCTATAGTTATCACCTTGATAGCAGTTAGCATCATTCCTATAAAATCTTGTATGTTTGTTTTGCAGATTAATAAAAATATTGTTTCATATTCTAAAACCCTAAAACGCATATGAATTGTGTACATGTCATGTTTCTATTTGATATCTTGCTATATAATTATAACAAAAAATAACGTGTTTTTTTTTTTGCAAAAACTCAGATTCGTCCTCATTTGAAATAAATGTAGTCATCAATACTTTACTGTGTATACTGCAATATATTAGAATATATATTGCTCAATGACGAGATAGGGAGATCAGATAAAATAGCTTTAAAATGGGAATCAGTTAAAAACATTCTTATCTGATTAGACCAGAAACATTTCCAGTGTGAATGCTACAGGGAGGGGCAACTCTACTTCAAGTTCTCCAGTAAAGCATGGCCACTAAAAATGTTTTACTGTCATTTCTGTATCTAAGTCAAATCTTCCTAGGTTTTTAACCTAAAAAGAATGAAAAGCTTTCAGATAGAGTAGTCCATTCAGTAGTGGAATAGTCTACCTATGAAAATTGTGGAGTCTCTATCTCTGGAGATTTTTAAAACGACAGCCACTTCTTGTGAATAATTGAATAATTTTCCTGCATGTGGCAAAAGGTTGGACTAGATGTGACCTCTTCTAATTCCACATTTTTATCATTTGCTTTACATGGGAATGAAATGGGCTTATCTGCAAAGAAATCTAAGTGTTAAGGGTGATGAATATAGGATATATAGTTTCGTCTTAGGAACATGACTTACAATAGTACGCATTTTGATATTCATTACATTGTATATTTGTGACACTGTTGATGACTGTCTATAACAGCTGAAGTCCTGAAAATCCTTAGATGACCTCTAAATAAACTGGGGGAAATAAGAAAGGTTACCTTGATGGAGATATGCAGAAGTGTTGTTTAAGTAAAAGTATATCTAAAGCAGGAATGTCAAACTCACAACATCACGGTGGTGTCACATTTCATGACTTTCCTCCCTTCTCTAAACCAGGCATGGGCGTGGCCAGAACATGATGTATCCGCCCCGCAGGCTGCAAGTTTGACACCCCTGATCTAAAGCATTTTTAAGTCTGGAATGTCCAGATAGCATTTGAAAACAGCTTAGACAGGCATGTATCTAATTGATTCAAATATAAGGAGGAAGAGGAGATACAGTGCATCAGATTTGCAAAATTATTTTATCAATCTCAGTAAAAGTATTTTTCACCTTTCTCTGGACTTAACTAGGTCTGGTTTACTTAATGGGGTTGATGTGATAATCCCCCATAGTGTGTGATGGGGAGCAATGATCAGGCCACTTCAAGAGCCAATGATGTGGTTCACTGCAGCAGCTTTGCCTTATACATTTTAAAAAGCATTTCACAGTATGTTTGTAAAATATATAATTAAATTCTCATCAAATTGATGCATATTCTCATTAATAGAAATATTTATCCAAAGGGACATTCTCTGCTCCAATAAGACTATTAAGTCCAGTTGTACATCAAGAGTAGAAAAGTCAAGAGAAAACTATTTTGAATTAAATAAAGACAAGTGAAAAGAATTAAAACATTATCTCTAGTCGAATTTCTCAACAAATTACACTTCTACAACTGCAACTATATATGTTAAGAGTAAGAGAAATGAAAATAAAAATGAATTCTATGTAGTAAAAAATATTGAGTTTGCAAATAAAACAGGGAAGTGGATAACATATAAATTAAGAAAAGAACATTATACTGAAATTACAAGAGAGTATCTTGCAGTCATAGAAAAAGTGTTGCATCAGCATTATACTAATTTATATAATGGGAGTAACATTTTCCGTAGAGAATATAAATGACTATCTAAAGAAACACAATTTACTTGGATTTCAGAGTAATGGAGTGAGCGCCCATTACTTGTCCCAGCTTCTGCCAACCTAGCAGTTCGAAAGCATGTAAAAATGCAAGTAGAAAAAATAGGAGCCACCTATGGTGGGAAGGTAACAGTGTACCGGCCACCTTCGGCATTTACTCATGCTGGCCACATGACCACAGAGACATCTTTGGACAGCACTGGCTCTTCGGCTTTGAAATGGAGATGAATACCACCCCCTAGAGTCAGGAATGTGTGAGGGGAACTTTACCTTTACAGAGGACCAGAGACAGATTATGAATAGATCTATCACTACACAGGAAGTTTCTGAAGCTATTAAAAAAAGAGAAAAGTAGGAAAGGCTCCTAGATTATCAGGTCCTTGTTATCAAAGTTTTGATGCTTTTACAATCTTTAGAAAACACAATTATCTATGTCCTAGAGGGAGGAATGATGCCAGAGAGTTGGAAAAGGAGTCAATATAGTGGTAATACCTAACAAGGGACAAGATGTGATCTCAATTAAAAAAAATTATAGGCCCATGGTGGTGCAGTAGTTAGAATGCAGTACCACAGTCTATTGCTGCTGACTTGCCGGCTACCAGAAGTTTGGCAGATCAAATCTTACCAGGCTCAAGATTGACTCATATTTCCATATTTCTGAGGTGGGTAAAATGAGGACTCAGATTGTTGGGGAAATATGCTGACCCTGTAAACCGCTTAGAGAGGGATGTAGAAGCACTGTGAAGTGATATATAGGTCTACGTGCTATTGCTATTATGGCATTCTTTCAAACCTTCAAAGCATTTGTTGGGCATCATTCAATGAGGAGTAGTATGGAAGAGCTCAATAGGAATCAGAAAAATAGCCGATGTTAACATGACAAAGATTCTAATGACTAAAAAAAACCCAAATCATACTGAAATGACCTGAATCAGAAACTATATCTTATTTGGGACTTTCAATGTATATCAATCTTTTGATCATCTGGGTCATCAACCAGTCCATGGTCATCATGATAGACATGAATTCCCAAGCTGTTTCAGACTCTGTGCCTTAGGGAAGTTACATTGAAATTCTCTAGCACCACAGCTCTGAAGAGTTCCACTGCCATTTCTGCAATAGTGTTGAATCGTTTGACAGAATGTCTGCTGCAAACTACATTGTTATCTGATCTCTTAAGTGCAGCCTCACTGTTCTGACCTAGGCTTCCCAAGAGCATGAAGCAAACTCCTGGTTCCAACAAAAAAACCTTTTATTAATTTACTGTGAATTTTGCTCATTCACATCCAGCAAAGTTTTTCAAGGGAGGATTTACAGTCACAGACCTTATCTGACATAGAGAGCTGCCAGGCCGATATCTGCAAAACTTGAAAAAGGAGTCTCGGAGAGTCATGAACCAATTAAGCGAACTAATTTTCTCCTGCAAACGCCACTCCCCTTTCGCTCCTCTTTTATTTCCTCTGGGAGGGGCCATTCATCGTCCACCTGTGGCCTTACTGCCAAGTTGACCCCTGTCCTTTAGTTGTTCCCTTCATCTGGCAACTCTGTGCATGCACACACAGGGAACAAGCTCCAGCTGTTTGTCTGCCTCACTGATATCTGACTCTGAAGGCAGCTGATAACTAGCAAAAAGCTCTGCCCCCTCTCTGCCTCCAACACAGAACCCTCATGAGAGCCTTCCCTAGACTCCAAGAGTGGCCCATGTTCCTCCCCAACCTCCTCACTGTCCAAATCTGCTGCCAGCTCCACTGGCTGCTGGCGGGCCACAACACTCACAGATAGAGTATAGTTTTCTCTAAAGTAACATCTCAGATGGTAACTGAAAGACTTGCAAACAAGAATAGTCTGGCAAACTCTTACAAACAAGAATAGCCATTCTATCATCCCAATCCTAGGGTCTATATTCAGTCAGTTTGAAAAATGTTTGAATGCATAGAACATGTATTTTGGAAAAAGAAGCTCCCCCAAACAGTTTAAGAGTATAATATATTTTGTCCTCTCCCCCCCCCCAGGTTTATTATTCTGTTAGAATGTG
This sequence comes from Thamnophis elegans, assembly GCF_009769535.1. Lineage (NCBI taxonomy): Eukaryota > Metazoa > Chordata > Lepidosauria > Squamata > Natricidae > Thamnophis > Thamnophis elegans. The sequence continues at coordinate 124,245,581 of NC_045542.1, read as the reverse complement.
ATTTAATTATTAACCATGGAGCAATGATTTTGGAGAACGTACTATATTTAGCTCAGTGTTCACTATGATGGATTGCATATTTTATAGATGAATGGAGAATGTGTGACTTTTTGTAAAGAAAAGTTGATGAAGTGAATATTTTTGGTCACAGAGGGATCCTGATTCTGATCTTCTGCAAATTATTTCACCATAACAAATGGTGTTGATTTTCCTTATGAGATTCTCTATTTAGAAGTGCAGGGGGAGGGGGAGAAAGTTCAGTGTGAATGGTCTACCAAAGCAGAGAAGACCATTGTCAGTTCTGAAAAGTCATTTAACAGAAGAATCTGTGAACATGGAAAGGTTACAGTGTTTTCTCAATTATATATATATATATTCTCTGAAAAGAATGGAGGAAATACGGACTGCCTTGCAAATGAATATTTCATTGGCATTCTGTATATCTCAAAGCTATGTTATTTCTTCTTAATTAAGAAAGAAAACACATAGACACAGAAATCATTTTGCATTTTGGCAAGATCTTCATTTAATGTCTTTGACTGAAGAGCATGCAAAGTTGATTTTGGAATAATGGGTACTTTGCTAATTGAATAAATGGATGAAAAGGAATATTTCTTTTCAGACAAATATTTTCTGTTATGATGTTATTTTCTGTTGTCTGTCTTTTCCCTTTTTTTCTGTCTATCTATCTATCAATCCATCCATCCATCCGTCCGACCATCTGTCCATCTATCCATCTTGCCAAAGGCAACTCTAAGCAGCTTGCAGACAATGAATAACATACAGTATAAAACATTAAAATGATAAATAAATATCTTAAATTTAAACATTCTATTAAAGTAAAACTAAGCAGTATGTTGAGAAAAGCAAAGTTTGAACAAGGAGGAGGTATGCATTTTATTTTATTTTATTTATTTGTTTAACAATGATCCCACAAAGAATTATCAGTTTGGGTGTTATTATGGATTTTTACCTTTAGATTAGAAAAACTAAATTCAGTTTTTGAATATCAGACTCAAATGTTCATAAGCTCTTCATATATATTAACTCCATGTAACTTATAGCTCTAGGGCCGATGGATTCCTTTGTTTATTTTTATTTATTTATAAAATCAATATGCTGCCCATGTTTTGTACTATATGAGAGAGAGAGAGAGAGAGAGAGAGAGAGAGAGGGAGAGAGAGAGAGAGAGATCATTATGGATTTCATCTTAGAATTTTTTAAAGGCTGTCCTTTTCAAATAACTACTATTTCTTCTCATTCACATCCATTATTTTGGATATAGACGTAATGCTTTTATATGATGTTCATCAAAATCTCCCCTATTTCTGTGTCTGTATCCTTAAATGTTTAGGACAGGAAAGGATCGGAAAGGATTCCCACTATGAACAGGAAGGTAGAGTGCAGTTTGTGATTGATGCTGTTTATGCCATGGCTCATGCTCTCCATCAGATGAACAAGGATCTGTGCAGTGATTATTCTGGGATCTGCCCAGAGATGGAACATGCAGGAGGCAAGAAGCTATTGAGATATATACGCAATGTTAACTTCAATGGTGAGTCTGTGTTCTTATATTGCCCTCTTATTTCACCTTAATAATCCTAAATAATTGGTTAAGCAATACTTTATTAATCTAATAATAATGATGGGATATAGTGCAAAATGTGTTGCTTGCTGAAGAGTTATTTTGCTCAGGTTTACCATGGGAATGAACTATTTTGTAGCTTTCTGGAATTTATTTTTGTCTAACAACTTTCCTATCATCATATGGCTAATTAAAAATGCAATAGGAAATATATTGGCTATGTATCCAGTTTTGTTTAGTGATTAAGGCACTGTGCCAGAAACCAGAAGACTGTGAGTTCTTGTTCCACTTTAGGTGTGAAAGTGGGCTGGGTGACTTTGGACTGGTCAATCTCTCTCAGCCCGTTCCATCTCACAGGATACTTGTTGTGGGGAAATTAGGTTGAGGAAAGAGAATTAGGTAAGGTGGGATAAAAATTATTTATCTTTATTCTATTGTTCTGTTCTGTTCTGTTCTGTTCTGTTCTGTTCTGTTCTGTTCCGTTCCACTCCACTCCACTCCACTCCCCACTCCACTTCATTCTATACCACGCTTCTATTATTAATTATATTATATATCCTCAGTTTTAACCAAAATAAATGGGATTCAACGCTATTTTATTGGATTTGTGAATGAATATTATTATGTACAACCCATTGATAATTATTGTACTTTCAAAACCATGTTGTTTGTTGTTCATCTTTACTGTTGTGGTATTTTTATTGTCATAATATATACATTTACAGTCCTATATGTATAAAACTGATGTAGTTAGTCTGTTGCCAAAAGTAAGGATAAGGACTTGCAGGAATAAACCAGATCCTTTGGCAGGGCAGCAAAGGGAAATATGTGATTTAAGTCCAAAAGAAGAAGAAGAAGAAGAGTCCTCTGGGATTGGGCAGCCTATGAATCCATTAAATAATAATAATAATATACACAAGAGACAGACACTGGCCTAAATCATATGAGTAGCTACTGAGGATTGTGGGAATAAAGCATTGTGGGAGACTTGCAGGATTCTATTACTATAGCTAATATGAATAATGAATAAATTGCTTAACCTTTGTGTGGAATTGATTTCTTGGTTTTGATAAGGGAAGGTTGGAGCAAGAAAAAAGGATGAATGATCATCACATGTTAAGAAAAAAAGGTTGGAAGACAGGTGATGGGAAATGGCAGGATTAGCACTCTCGTGTATTAGCTTTCATGAGTCATTATTTGTACTTGAGATCAAAAAAGGAAAGAAATTGATTGCCAGAAATGTTCCATTCTTTCTGCCAGCCAAAGCAGAAATAGGCATGTAGCAATAGCAATATTACTTAGACTTATATACCCCTTCATAGTGATTTTACAGCCCTCTCTAAGCAATTTACAGAGTCAGCATATTGCCCCCAACAATCTGGCTCCTCATTTTACCCACCTTGGAAGGATGGAAGGCTGAGTCAACCTTGAGCCGGTGAGATTTGAACTGCTGAACTGCAGCTAGCAATCAGCTGAAGTAGCCTGCAGTACTGCACTCTAACCACTGTGCCATCTCAGCTCTATAATTATAAAAGAGGGGAGGGGAGAAAGAAAAAAGAATCCCAAACATATAGAGCTTATATGCACAGAAAAACCTATGTATCTAAATTGTACACTAAATATTTCAATAAATGGAAGTTATAATTCATTATAGTCATTCATAAATATCTATGCATGCTGATGAATTCTGCAGATCATTGAATAGTTGGAGCAGTATATTTGTCTTTCCAGTGATGAACAATACATCAATTAGTTGTAAGTAAGGTATAGGAAATCTCTCTTATTCAGAAGTCAATTCATATGTGATAGAAATACACTTCAAAAGAATATAAACATCTAAAAATACTGAATCTCAAAATTAAGTTAATGTATGCAGTGACTTCTTTCCCAAATGGAACAATTATTGGGTGCTATAAAATCATGTATTTAAATGAAGTATTAATTCCACTTCATCCCAGCAATCTCAACATTTATTCTACATAAATTAAATGAAGTCATTTCTGAAATGTTATTTCTTATTGAATTTCAATGTAGTCATTTCTGAAAAAAATATTTCTTAATGAAAATGATGTAATCTAAAATATATTAAGGTGCCATGGTGGCGCTGTGGTTGGAATGTAGTATTGCAAGCTAATTCTGCTGACTAACACAGGTTCGATTCTCACCAGTTTAAGGATAACTCAGCCTTCCATCCTTCCAAGGTTGGTAAAATGAGGACCCTGATTATTGGGGGCAATATGCTGACTCTATAAACTGCTTAGAGAGGGATGTGCAGCAGTATATATGAATCTATAAATAATTAAACAATGCAATTGTATAAAAATTCATCTGAGTACTATTGCTATATAATTTTTTGGAATTTTAACACCTTTTTCTATTATTTACGTAATGTTTGCAAAAAAAATCAAAGCAAACAAAGAAAAAGTATAGGTAAACATACAAATGACAGTTATAAAATGGAAACAACTATTTAAAAAGCAGAAGAAACAACAATAACAAAACATTATTTTAAAAAAGCATTTTGATAGCTCCTCCTTTCTCCTCCTTCCTTCCCCCCCAATACATACTAATTGCTGTTTGAATATATATTTGCACTACACTTTCGAGGTTCTTAACATTTCTGTTTAGAGATGATGATGAAGATGATGATTGTGATAATGATTGATAGTGTCTTTCCTATGAAGACACATCCTCAACAAATTGTTAATCCTCATCTTGACTTCAGGGCCAGGAGATTATATGGATGAGACAATATTTCTACACTTGATGACAACCATAAGGAAGCAAGTTTTTAATGTCAACATTTGTTAATTATGTAAAAGGGAGAAATTAAGGCAACAATTGTTGGCTTTTTGAATTTATTTAGTGTAACATAATTTATTAACTTCTAGAAGTATATTAAGATCAAACAGTTCTAGAAGTCACTTTTAGTATGAATTTCAAAAGCTGTATTTGTGTTTCTATTATTGGAATGATCTGACACCTTCTTTTCACACAATTTGAACCCAAGTCAGGAATATTACACATTAGATGATCAGTGGAGGTCATATAACATATATTTATTCAGTCCAAGTTTGTCAAGTAACATCGAGTGATTGTTGTGATGGACTACTCCTCTGGCTTCCTTCTGATAGAGTTTTACTTTAAAGATTTAGTCAAGCTCTAACAATAGAATAGGATGTCTTAGCTTACAACAACAGTTCCTGCTCTGCTAGCATGAACATCTATCTCCTGTGCAATCTTTTCTTTCTTCCTTTCTTTCTTTCATATTCTGTTAAAAATGTGTCATTGTTTTAGTTAACCACAATGTGTATATAAATGAGAATATGATATTATCTAAACATTGGTCTTCTTATAAATAACATATTATGTCTTCATTTGCATAAATTTTGCTACAGCAATAGCAATAGCAGTTAGACTTATATACCACTTCATAAGGATTTCAGCCCTCTCTAAGCAGTTTACAGAGTCAGCATATTACCCCCAACAATCCGGGTCCTCATTTTACCCACCTCGGAAGGATGGAAGGCTGAGGGAAGGAGGAAAGAAGGGAGGGAGGAGGGAGGGAAGGAAGGAAGGAAGGAAGGAAGGAAGGAAGGAAGGAAGGAAGGAAGGAAGAGCAATAGCACTTAGATTTATATACCACTCCATAGTGTTTTTATAGCCTTCTCTAAGCAGTTTACAGAGTCAGCATATTGCCCCCAACAATCTGGGTCCTCATTTTACCCACCTCGGAAGGATGGAAGGCTGAGTCAACCCTGAGACGGTGAGATTTGAACAGCCGAACTGCTGAACTGCAATCAGCTGAAGTAGCTTGCAGTGCTGCATTTAACCACTGCGCCACCTCGGCTCTTCAGGATGCAGTCATTTATTTATAATGGCAGGAGTCAGTTTTTTCCTTTTATAAAATGGCATTACTACTGCCTTTACAGTCTTTTATCAGTCTTTAATTTATTACACACATACACACAAATACACACAAACACACAGAGAAGCAGTATGCTCCCTCCCATATTTGGGCATACCAGGTGGTTTGACATAACACTTAATTATTTCCTTGGCTCAGCTGATAAGGGAACTGAAGATGGCTCCTCAAAAAGTGGAGCTGAAGCCCATTGTGGAATGCTAATTCCCTCTCTAGACAAGAAGAGGATTTGAGATTGCTCATAAGTGCTCCAGACAGCTGCTCCTTGTGAGGTGACTGAAAAACAAAGGTCTCTGTAAGATTTAAAGCTCTCAGAAATGAGGGAATAGCAATCTTGCTCAGACTGCGGGTGACACCTCTGAACAGACAATACGTTTGCATACTTCCTTTCTAATGAATTTCTGAAATTGTTTGTTAAATGTTTTTCATTTATTGGGAACATTTAGATTGACAGGTTTTACAGCACCAGGTGAGTAATTTGGAATAAACAGAAAATGAATGATTAAAATTTTGATATTAAAATATTACAAATAACTAATGTTCCACATAAATTTGAAATAAGATTTTGGAATTAATTATAAAGATGACTTCCTGTGGGAAATGCTTTAGCTTTTATTTTTTAAAATAAAAAACATAAGGTAAGACTAAACATTGGATGCTAAAAGGAGCTAAAAGGAACTAAAAATTTCAGGAGAAGAACACTCAAGGTCAATTTATAATTACAGAATTAAAAAATGCTTTAATATTGGATATTTAATATTGGATTGAAGAATATTTTAATATTGGATTGAAGAATATTTTTGAAGAATGCACCCAGAAGTTAATTTTAATAGTGTCTGCCTCTATAAATAGACCAGGGCTAAAAGATTTTATGAAAAATGAACATTTGACAAAATTAGGAATGATTTGAAAGTGGATTTAAAAATCATTTACTGCAAGAATGACATAGAAAAAGATGTGAAACTGGACATACAAAAGAACTTGGTTGATACCTTAATAACTTTAAAAATATATACAAACAACATACTAAGAAGATGACTTGGATAATATTCCCATACTAGATTTCCAAAAGAGGTTTGTTAAAGTTTTGATGAATATTGTGAGATGGAACAAATAAAAAAAATGAAAAGAAAACATGTTCAATGACAATACTTGAAGGAACTAAGGATGAGTATTGTTAGGAGTAAAGGGAGCAACATAAAATTTGATCAAGGCTAAAATAGATATGTTGTTATATCGGTTAAATTTAATAGATTATTTTTTTCTGACAACAGAAGGGAAATAGCAAGGTTTCAAGTATTTGATTATAGATAAGAGTTGAGGTATGGTACAAGGAGATAATTTGTTGCATTTTAAGAGAAACATACGTTACTAAAATTGTTTATACTTGCGATGAATGTGTAATTTCTTTATATATTTCTTTCTTTTTCTTTACTATATTCTTATTTTCTTTCTTCCTTTATCCTTTTCTTTATATTCTGCACCTTTCCCTTTTTATACTTTTTAAATTTGTACTACTTTCTACTGTTATAATTATACTTCTTAATCAAATTATTATATTCCAACAGTATCTATGAATAATTAGCAATGTTTCAGAAACTGTCTGCCAAAATAATACATTTGTGAGCTTAAAATAAGCCAAGCACATGAATTATTTTCTGTGTGGGTTGTTGTTGTTTTTTTGTCCCTTAAGTGTGGAGGTTGATAGAATAAAAACAGATTTTGGAAAATTAAGCTATTTCTGGATGCTGGTCAAGATTTGTCACACCGAGGCTATCTTCTGCTGGCTATCTCTCTGTGAAGCAAATAATTTTTTTTTAACTAGAAAACTCCAAAAATTATGTTCTGAAGTTCTGGTTTTTACTTTAAAAAAATCCTTTTCTGTAATAGAATGGAGAAATGTCATATAACCTGCCCTACTTAAAATAGAAACTGCTATTTTTTAATTTCTTATTCAGCAAAAAATACATGGCTCACGGTTATTAATCAAAAAGGGATATAGGTGAAGAGTATTTTAAAAGTGGCCATATAATACTTCTGATAAGAATTGCTGGAAAAGTTTAATTTAGGCTTTCAAAAACTTTAAACTGGCATGACTGATCATTTTTCCAATATTTGGATTGGTTTATGTTGATATCATTTTGTACCGGTTTAAATTTATGTCTTCCATTTTTATTATTCTTTTCTTAAATATGTTCTTTTAATATCCTTTTTTCATTATTGTTTCATGTAGTCTTTTATGTTTAATTTCTCTTATCTATTGTCAAGAGAATTTTGTTATTGGATAGCTTGAAATTGAAACAAATGAGGAAATTAATGCTTGCCAGTCATGCTCATACTAATAAAAGAAAGCAAGGTTTTTTATTTTAAATTTTTTTTGCCTGGTTTCTCTTTTCTTTTGCTTCACATCCTTTCTTAGGTAGTGCTGGCACTCCAGTGATGTTTAATAAGAATGGTGATGCACCAGGACGTTATGACATCTTTCAATATCAAACTACAAATACCTCCACACCAGGCTACCATCTGATAGGCCAATGGACAGATGATCTACAGCTCAATGTATGTCCCCTTTATTTTCTTCTTTCATGGATATTGCAGTAAGAAGTATGCTATTTTTTTTGCCAAACACATGCTGAATATGTCTCTATTATTTTATATAGGTTTCTCTTTGGATAATGAGATGATGTTCCCATTATATGCTTTGAACCTATGATGATTCTAAATATCTAAATGTCTTGTGAAGTGTTGCGATTTTGGGATCGAGAAGAATCCAAACTGGTTCCAGAAAGTAGATTTAAATAGTATAAGTTTATCCATAGAATTATTTATAGAATAGAATTCTTTATTAGCCAAGTATGATTAGACACAAGGAATTTGTCTGTGGTTCATAAGCTCTCAGTGTACATACAACAATAGTGATAGATCGTTATCATAGTCATTGTAAAAATATATTTATCATATAACATTAGATACAACACTTAGTGATAGTCATGGATACCAAATAAGCAGTCAACATAAATCATACTAGGGTATCTTCTGTTAACATAGACGTCTCAATTGCCATAGTTTCCTCAATATTATCTTATCCTAGAGATAATATGCTAAATGTATGAAAGTATGTTGAGTCAAGTGAAAAAAAAGGATTGGCTTGTAAATCGTTAGTCCTTCAGATGCTACTCATATTTCAAAAAAAATAAAAAAGTGTCAGAGAGAAAAAGGATGGTCTAAGACAATCTGAGATGGTGGAGGTGATTTATATGTATTTTGTTCAAAGTGTGTGTGTTTGTACACGGATGTGATGAAAATAAAGATAAATAAAAAGGAAATATGAACATTGGGAAACCCTGTGAAGGCAGTAACACACACTTTGGAGGAAAAACCATTATAGATGTAGGCTGCTCTATAAACCTTTTCATGACTGGCTTGGCACTGAAGTCTCAGCCCCCGTGGATTTACATTTGATTAAATAAAAAAAATGTGGCTGTATTCTCTGAATATCATAAATGAACAGATGCCTGATTTGACATATATTGGCTGCTATTCAGCTTACAATATGTTGGGATTAAATATTACTCTTTTAGAATGATATGGAGAAAACTGTCCTTTTTCATGATCTGCCGAAAGAACACATGTCTCTTCTGAATTTGTGATGATGGTTTAACAGCCTTGCCTAGTATCCCTTTTATCAGGGTAAGAGTACTTCTGTCATTTTCTCTCCCTTCCAAACACTGGATTTCAATGCCTAAAACCTGTCCAGCTGCTCATGCATTTGCAGGCCATGCCATGCTTTACAAAAATGCCAAATAATCTAAATTGCATTAATTTAAGGGGACAGCTTTTTAAAGCAGTGATATTATTGTCCAAATTTATGGAGATGATTCAGGAAAAAAAGTACTTGGATATGAGTTAAGGTAACTCAAGGGGAAAAATAATGATGGTGAAATGTAAAAGAAAATCTGCCTTCTGTAATAATTTCTTCGTCTGTGAATGCAGTAAAAAAATTGTCTTGGCAGAGATCTGCAGAATTATTCCAGCCAATAAGTTACTTTAGGTATCAGATTGAAATACAGAGTTGTACATTATGTTGAGGCCTCCTGCTTCTTGATACCAAAACTCAAAGCCTGAGATTTCTTTTCTTTTTATGACATATTTGTTACCCCATTTATAGTAGTAGGTCCCCAGGTAAAGTGAGGATACAGGGCAGGTAGCTGAAATGGGTGAAAGTGTCATGCATGTTCAAAGAAATGGAAACCTTACTGCATTCCCAATATTTTTGAATTGATCATCTTCATAAGGCAATTCTTTCTAATGAAACAGCACAGCTGAAATGTTAAAGCAGCAGTCTACTCTAAAGTGTAACAAGAATAATATTTTGTATTATTATTATACAATTGTATCACAGCGGCCAGTTGTTTCGCCGGATTTGGCATTGTTGTTGTTGTTATTATTATTATTATTATTGTACAATTGTATCACAGCGGCCAGTTGTTTCGCCGGATTTGGCATTGGTTACTAGTCGGGCCCCACCCAGGGGCCTAGGACGTCGTAACGTATTTTCGTAATATGCGTGCAGATCCAAGCAGTGCGGCTTTTTGCATTTGACTGATGGTGATTTTGTCAATTTTTAACTGTTTTAAATGTAATTCCAGTGCTTTTGGAATAGCACCCAGTGTGCCAATTACCACTGGAATTACCACTGCTGGTTTGTGCCATAGTCGTTGAATTTCGATTTTTAAGTCCTGGTATCTTGCGATTTTTTCATGTTCCTTCTCGGCGACCCTGCTATCACCTGGTATTGCGATGTCTATGATTGTGACCTTATTTTTCTCAACCAGTGTGATGTCTGGTGTATTATGCGCCAGTATTTTGTCGGTTTGTATACGGAAATCCCACAAGATGTTGACCATCTGATTTTCGGTGACTTTTTCAGGCTGATGTTCCCACCAGTTTGTTGCTGTTTTAATATTATAATTTTTGCACAAATTCCAATGGATCATTTGTGCTACTGAATTGTGCCGCAATTTATAATCAGTCTGCGCGATTTTTTTACAGCAGCTGAGTATGTGATCAACAGTTTCATCAGCTTCTTTGCAAAGTCTGCATTTGATCCACAGCTATCGTTTGACCACCACCTAACGGCTGTGGCTAGGGGAGCATTCGCCCAGGTTCGCCTGGTGCGCCAGTTGCGACCCTACCTGAATCGGGAGGCACTCACAACAGTCACTCGGGCCCTTGTGACCTCTAGGCTGGAATACTGCAATGTGCTCTACATGGGGCTGCCCTTGAAGAGCATCCGGCGTCTTCAGCTGGTACAGAACGCGGCCGCACGAGCGATTGTGGGTGCACCGCGGTTCACCCACATAACACCTATCCTCCGCGAGCTGCGCTGGCTACCTGTCGATTTCCGGATGCGCTTCAAGGTGCTATTAGTCACCCATAAAGCCCTGCATGGTAGTGGATCTGGATACTTGAGAGACCGCCTTCTGCCAATTACCTCCCTGTGACCAATTAGATCACACAGATTGGGCCTCCTCCGTATTCCATCGGCCAGCCAGTGTCGGCTGGCAACCACAAGGAGGAGGGCCTACTCAGTAGTAGCCCCGACCCTTTGGAACGAACTCCCCGTGGAGATTCGTACCCTCACCACCGTCCAGGCCTTCCGCACAGCCTTGAAGAACTGGCTAGCCCGTCAGGCCTGGGGACAGAGATAGTTGCCCCTCCCGAATGATGAATGCATGTTGCCTATTGTTTTTATTACATGTGTCTATGTTATTGTTTGCATTTCCTCCTCCCTGATTTTATGTGAGCCGCCCTGAGTCCCCTCAGGGAAAAGGGCGGCCTACAAATGTCAATAAAATCAAATCAAAATCAAATTTGGCATCATCAGAGGATTTTTCGATTTTGGCCTTAATGGCATTTGTGTGGATAGCTTGTTCTTGCGCAGCCAGGATTAGTGACTCTGTTTCTTTCTTTAATGTACCTGTTTTTAACCATAACCAAGTTTGTTCACTGTCCACTTTATCTTTTATTTTTTCCAGAAATTGACCATGCAGTGCTTTGTTCTGCCAACTCTCCATTCTTGATTTTATCACATCTTTTCTGTATTCTTGTTTTGTCTGTTGGGCCTTCAGTAGATTTTTGTTCTTTACTTCGATTAATAGATATTCTTGAGTGTCTTTTAAATAATCAGCCAGTGCATGTTTTTCTTCTTCAACTGTTTGCTTCACTTGTAATAATCCTCTGCCACCTGATTTTCGGGGCAGGTACAGTCTATCAGTATCACCACGTGGATGTAAACTGTAGTGCATTGTCATTAGTTTCCTGGTTTTTCGGTCCAAAAGGTCCAAATCAGCTTGTGTCCAGTTAACTATGCCAGCTGTGTATCTTATAACTGGTATTGCCCAGGTATTTATGGCCTTGATTGTATTTCCACCATTCAATTTAGATTTTAAAATTTTCCTAACTCTGTTGGTGTACTCTCGCCTGACAATAGTTTTTACTTCTCCATGCTTGATGTTATCCAACTGCAGAATGCCTAAGTATTTGTAGGCTTCATTTTCTTTGCATTTAATTAGTTGGCCATTGGGCATTTCAATTCCCTCAGATGCAGTGATTTTGCCCCTTTTTATGGATACAGTGGCGCATTTTTCCATGCCAAACTGCATTGAAATATCGGTGCTGAATACTCGGACTGTATTTGTCAATGATTGGATTTCTATTTCTGACTTTCCATAGAGTTTCAAATCATCCATATATAGTAAATGCGAAATTTTTTCAGCTTTTTTGGCTGTTTGGTAGCCTAATTTCATTTTTTTTAAGATTACTGATAGTGGGATCATTGCGATGATGAAGAGAAGAGGTGAAAGTGAATCACCCTGGAAAATTCCTCGCTTGATATTAACCATTCCGTAGCTCTCATTCCCTACTGCCAACTCAGTTCTCCATTGTTTCATTGCCTTTTCAGTAAAGGATGTAATATTTTTGCTAATGCCAGTTGTTTCTAAGCATTTTATGATCCAACTATGTGGCAGTGAGTCAAATGCCTTTTTGTAATCAATCCAGACCATATTCAAGTTCGTTTTTCTGTTCTTACAATTTTCTAATATCATTTTATCAATTAGAAGCTGATCTTTTGTGCCCCTGATCCTTCTTTTGTTGCCTTTTTGCTCTACTGGCAAGATGTTGTTTGTTTCTAAATAATCCATCATGTTATCTGCAATAATGCCTGTGAGTAATTTGAAGGTTGTTGGTAAGCATGTTATTGGTCTATAGTTTTCAGGTGTTGTTCCTTTGGTTGGATCTTTCTGAATCAAGTATGTTTTTCCAGTTGTCAACCATTCATCAATTTGGCCCTTTTGTAAAATTTCATTCAGTTGCCTGGCCAATATTGCATGTAAACTGGTCAGATATTTGAGCCAGAAACCATGTAATTGGTCCTTTCCAGGTGATGTCCAATTCTTTACCTTTTTAACTCGATTTTTGATCATCTCAGTTGTTATTTCTAATACTTGCATTTGTTTGTTGCCAATGCTTTTCTCAAAGTCATGTATCCACTTTGCTTCCTTGTTGTAGTCCTTTGCATTTTCCCACAATTCTTTCCAGAATTCAACTGTGGCCTGCTTTTCTGGTTTTTCACTTTTGGTGTCACCATTCACATTAAGACTTTGATAAAAACGCCGTTGGTCTGATCGAAATTGCTGATTTTGTTTATATTGGATGATTCGTGCCTCATATCTTTCAATTTTTCTAGCTGTTGCTGTTATCTGCTGTTTTACAATCTCTACAGCTTCATTGATGTTTCTTGTATCCAATCTATATCTTCTGATTAGCCGATCTATGATTTTGTTGTTTTTAAGCCGTTGCTCATGCATGTTCTTTAAGTTACTAGCATCTGCCCTTAATTTTTTGATTTTTTGTTCTAGACGGATTTTCCACTTTGGCTTTGATGCTTTTTCTGTTGTGTGACTAGGTACTTTAATTTTAATGCCTAGTTCATTAGTGACTATTACAGCTGCGCTGTACATTAACTGGTTTGTTTCCAAGATGGATCCCGGTTCAATTGTTGAAAACACTGCATTAACCATTTTCATGATAGGGGCCAAAATTTTCTTAGGCACAGTTTTTAGTGATGGTAAACGTTGCCTTTCCTCATTAAGCAGAAAATGCTCCATGATCTTATCCTTCAATTCTTTTTGTTTTTGAGTTAGTTCATCAGTTGGTTCATTGATAACTGGTTCTAGTGGTGGTGATGTTATTTCCTCCCCGAGAGCTTCTTCTGGGAGTTCTACTATAATGTCTTTAGTTGTGTCTTGAATATCAGTTATTTCCGCTTGTGATATTGTTTTTTGGGTTTTGCAATTTGCCTGAATTTCCTCATGTTCAACTTCACTAAACACTTTATTCCGTATAATAAATCGCCTTTGATCTGCTAGTCGTTGTTCACTAACATTTGAATCTGGATATTGTTGTCTCCATAATTCATACATTCGCTTTAAATAGCCTCTTTTTTCTGGCTCTGAGTTGTAGTAACAGGCCATTATGGCACGGTTTTCATCTGCACTATATTTTTGTCGTTTTGTTGGCTGGTCCACTTGTAGCCCACTTGTCGACGGATGTCCAGGGACCCCAACATCTGCCGCGGCCCTTGTTAACCCGCGCGACGACCGATGCGGTATGGAATTCTTATTCGTTTTTTTCACCATATTGTATGGGTTGGCGGGGTTTTTTTTACGGGACCAGATGCCAACCTGATCCCAACCTTCCTCCTTTCTCATCCGGGCTTGGGACCGGCAACGGCGGAGTTGTTATTATTATTATTATTATTATTATTATTATTATTATTATTATTATTATTATTATTATATTTGTATGCCTCTCACAACAAGCAACTAAATTACAATAAAAGCATTTAAAAATTAAAAATACAGATAAAAAATGGCAGACCCAATGAAGTGAGGAGTCTCAGTGTTCCCCTTCAAAGACTGGGTGAAAAGTGGGAGGCATCCAGATCTCAAGAAGAATCCCATTCTAGATGACAGATTCTCCTTCAGAGAAGAGGCACTCCTGAGAGATGTCATGATTTAATCCAGGGATTGGTTCTGGGTGGCGTTACTGCCGGTTCATTCATGTGCACACTTCGTGCAATGTGCGCACATGCACAGTTCAATGGAAATTGTTCTGCGCATGCACAGAACTCAAAAACAAGATGGCGAGGATGACAGGTGGCTACCAGGAAACCAGTTTGGAGGTGTGTCCAACCTGGGTCGCTGCTGGTTTTGTGACCTAGGCCGGTACACCACTACTGGTTTGGCCCAACCAGTAGGAACCCACCCCTGATTTAATCAAAGAAATCTAGAGTGTGTGAACTGAGCAAGATCAGATAGTCAGGTAGATGTCAGTTCCCGAGCTGTTTTTTAGGTCACTAGCACCTTGAATCATACCTGTAAACAAAGATCAAAACTTGATGAGAGAGCCTCTATAGGACACTTCCCAAGGCAGACAATTTAGTGATGGGAAATTTTTTTATTTTTTTGCCTGCTGCATGTTACTCTACATTGTGTGTAGAGGATATATATATTAAAAACATCTGCAGATGGTTCACCTCTGATTTCTTTATTTTTACTTAATCTTCTAACTTTAAAATCCAATCTGTGGGTAGTTATGATTCTTCTCCTGTTTTATATTATACTTTTAGGTTTAACATTTTTGTGCATTTATTGAACTATAATTTATTGAACTATAATAGTAGATGGAACAGTAGGAAGTATGTAGAAAACAAGAGCTTTTTCATGGGCTTTGGAGGGTAGGAAAAAAGGAGGCAGATGCCAATACTTGTCATGTTATCACTTGTGTAATTAATCAAACTGAAATATGTAATAATTTACATGATAAAGTCCAAGAATGGACAAGAAATGAAGCAACTCTATGTTTTAAAAGTTCTGTTTCATTTACTATAATATACTAATATGTTGGATAATGCACAGACATCATGCGAGTTTCAGAGTCAATGCAGACACACTGACATGAAAGAGATTTCAATTAGTCATTTTATTACTAACTTTCCTGACTTTAAAAGAGTCTCTATATACCTAATTTTGCATTGATTTACAGTTTTGATCAAACAGTAGTTCAGTAAATGGAAATACCCTCCTTTATTTTCCTACTGCAGACTCTGAACCTTTTTTTTAAAAAATCATCTTATTGATGTTTCTTGCATGAGAGGATTTCCTAACATAAACATACTCTTGGATGCAGTCCATAGGGCATCACTTTCTCTCAAATTTTTAAAAGGGCTGTCCTGTTTTTGAGGATTTCAGGTATTCCCCCCCAAAAAAATAATTTAATTATTATTTATGAGGATTCAAAATATGTACTAAATTCACAGCTTTAATACAAGAAGCTAAGTGAAAGTAGTTCCTCTTATCGTGGCAGCTGCTAAACACCATCAGAAATTTTTGAGAAAATATATATTACCTTATAAATTTTGTTACTCAGCTTTATGTTCATTTCAGTCTTAATCCCTTGGGTTTTTTAATGTCTTTTTGAATATTCTTTGTTATGATGTAGACCTATGGCCTAGGGCCAAAACAAATGAAAAACTAATTGAAAAACCATTAATAAAAGCAAGAAAATATATTTTAGGCATATTTTAACTTCCTCTTCTATATTTATATTCCAATCTAATCCACTTTAAGCTGATTACACTGATGGAATAATTTCTAATTGTGGATTGTATGGGAATTGATTTTTTTTAAAGGAAGGCAAGTTTTTAGTCATATCCTAACTAGGATTTTTTTTAAAAGAATGAAAAAAAGTCGATGTCAATCAAACCTTG
Source organism: Thamnophis elegans (assembly GCF_009769535.1). NCBI lineage: Eukaryota > Metazoa > Chordata > Lepidosauria > Squamata > Natricidae > Thamnophis > Thamnophis elegans. The sequence goes on along the minus strand of NC_045542.1, from coordinate 124,229,237 downwards.
GACACACAAGTTTATGATTGGCTTAAATATTAGTTTAAATGCTTTCCATAAAGTATGATAGAGAAATATGAATACCCAAGTACAATCATTTCTCTTATACCATGATTTGTTATATGATAATATGAATTGCATACGCCAAATGAGTAACCTGGAGGTAGTGATGTTATGTTAAAACCCAGTTTAATGACATATCATGATTTGCTGTTGTTGTTTGCTGGCTATTAAAAACCACCACTTCATCTGAATACTCCTTAGGTTCTTATTCTCTGTTGTATATTCAACATACTGCCACAGATTTCCTCTTTAGATAAATTCCACAGCTTCATGGAATTTAATGACCTGAATCTTCCCTCTGTCGTCTAGAATAAATGCTAATAATTATTGTAGTTAGCCTAGACTTCAGGAAGAAAAGAAATCATCTCAGAAGAGAAACCGGGAGGGGGGGAGGAGAGGGATGAGAAACTGCTGATTCCTAATATAAAATAATGGAAGAAAAATTATAGCTTGTGCTATAGTTAGAAGTTGCATTAGAAGTATGTTTTACAAGAATAAATACATTTTCAAAAGTCATTTTCAAAAGTCATATTGCAGCACTATTCCAAAATACAAAAACGTTCATATTTAGCTTCCCCTTTGCGATAATACTAATAATGTAATCAACATTTCACTGTTTACTGCAATTTCCCTTATCACAACTACATGAACACTGATAGACTTTTTTCCCGAGCATTTCATACCCTTATTCAAAAACACTTCTGAAAAGCTATTGCTAGCAGTACTAGATGGCTGCTGCGGATCGTTCCAGCAAGAGGAGACCTTTATGAATCAACCTTGATTAAATCTAATCTGTACGCTTATAATTCAGAGAGGACCTGATTTCATTAAAACTAGTTCAAGGGTGTGTTTGTGTGTGAGTGAGGGATGTGTATCTTTTAAGGGTTCACCGACAAAAGGGCGAATGACAAAACGGCGCCCGACTAAACCGCGGTGACAAAACCACGTGTTCTAAAGCGCTCCGACGAATCGTGCTGACAACAGCGCGATGACAGAAGTGCGCTGTAAAACTAAACCTAACCCTAAACCTAACCCTAACACTAAACGTAACCCTAAGCCTAAACTTAACCCTAACCCTAACCCTAAACCTAACCCTAAACCTAACACTAAACCTAACACTAAACCTAACCCTAACCCTAAACCTAACCCTAACCCTAACCCTAACCCTAAACCTAAACCTAACGCTAAACCTAGCCCTAAACCTAACCCTAAACCTAACCCTAAACCTAACCCTAAACCTAACCCTAAACGTAACACTATCCCTAACCCTAACCCTAACCCTAACCCTAACCCTAAACCTAAACCTAAACCTAAACGTAACGCTAACGCTAACCCTAACCCTAACCCTAACCCTAACCCTAACCCTAAACCTAACCCTAAACCTAACCCTAAACCTAACCCTAAACCTAACCCTAAACCTAACCCTAAACCTAACCCTAAACGTAACACTAACCCTAACACTAACCCTAACCCTAACCCTAACCCTAACCCTAACCCTAAACCTAAACCTAAACCTAAACCTAAACCTAAACCTAAACCTAAACCTAAACCTAAACCTAAACCTAAACCTAAACCTAAACCTAAACCTAAACCTAAACCTAAATGTAACCCTAACCCTAACCCTAACCCTTACCTTAACTTAAATCGCCCCTTTGTCGACTGAAATCGCCCTTCTGTCTCCGTGCTGTTGTCACCGCACTGTTGTCGGTGTGTTGATGACATCGCGGTTTTAGCGATGCGGTTTAGTCGTGCGCGGTTTTGTCGTTCACCCTTTTGTTGGGTCACGTCTTTTAAGATGTAAGGGGGAAATTCCAAGCAAAATGAAATTGCTTTGTTTTCCTAGAATGAGATGAAAAGAGAAATGATAAACATTTTAGAGAACATTAACACCTCCTCCACAATTTCACACAATAAAAAGTATTAATAAATAACAAAAATAATAAAGAACATAAAAACAGAAGAGTAAAAAATAATGTAACTGTGTATAAATCCTTCATAAAGTCATACACATATCTCACCAGGTCGATTGTCTCCTGATGTCCAAGCCTTCCTTCCCCTTTTCTTTCTCTGTCTCCACACACAATCACTCTTGTGATAGTATTAGATGAGGTTACAAGATGTTGTCCATTAAAATGCCTATAAGATGTTGCCACACTAATGCATAAAATATTCTACTCCAATTTTAAAATGCAAGTGTTTATTTTTATTTTTTTAATAAACCCTTTTCCATGTATTCTCTTATGGTTTTGGATTCAGAAAAAATGATTCACTGACTTACCTCAGTGAATGGAATGGAATGGAATGGAAGTGAGAGAGTATAGGTGGGATTTTGGAAGTGACAAGAAGCTGAATTTAGTTATCATGGATGGTTAGCAAGCAAAGCCCCTCATGGTGAGCATCTGTTCACTGGCAAGTCAGAATTGTGGCTCATTGAGTTAGTTGAGCAGAACCAGGTACAAATTGAACCCACATTCAGAATGCTGAGAGCTGAGTCTGTGCTCTCAGTCCTTCCATTAGTAGTAACAGAAATGCCACACATTATTAGCATATAGATCCAAGTTAGTTTGTGATTATCCACATCAAAGAAGCTGAGAGCTGAAAAAGTGATTAAAGCACAAAGAAATGTGCTTTGGGTCTTACCTCCCCAAAGGTGCTCTGATTGGCAGAAAGTTTAATGAGGAGATAAATCTTGTTGATCAGCTGTTCTTGTCACTGTCAGAGGGCCCGTCAATCACTCAGCCCCCTTCCCTTCTCCATAAAGTTGAAGCTGCTGCATAGCATCTCATCTGTAACAATCCCAGAAGCCATAAAAAAGCCATTGCATCAGTCAAATGCTTGGCTATAAAATGCTTCAAAATCATCCAGTCTGATTCATTGCTTTAGACTGGTTCCTGCTTCTGTTAATGATTTTGCTTTGATCAGCTGGTACAGTTAAAGCTTCATCAAATTACTCAACAGCCCTACAACACCTATAGGCTGGATTGGTAGCCTTTTGTAAATATTTAGTAAGACTCTTTGAAGATTCATCACAGAAATGTGTTCACACTGACTGTTATGGGAGTCCCACTAAGAGATTTGGACTTACTTTGGAATAATTACATGCTGGATCTTTTGCAACAGAAGATCTTTAAACACCAACAACAAAGAGTTTAAAAATATTTTCTGATAAATTATGGATCAGTTTGATAAGATAAACTACTACTAGGAAAAGACAATTTAATTAAATTCATGGAAAGCAACTCAATTTAAGTAGGTGTCTCTACCAAAGACTAAAAGATTAGAAGATTCAATAGCAACCCCCAAAAAGATCGAATAGCGACCCCAAATAAAGAACGTAAAGAATTTCACTATTGTACTATCATCTATGCAGCGGCCTCCATCTCTCCAGCTTGGCAGCCCAGTGCAGGTGGGGAGACAATGGTTCTGTGTGAATGGTAGGCATGCCCATGAACACAAGCAGCTCCATTTTCACAAGTGGAGGTGTGCACTCATGTTCACTCCTGCTTGTGTAGTCTAGTTCTGAACAGCCCATGGACCAGTAGTAGGCCACAGCCCAGGATTTGGGGACCTCTGATCTCAAGAGGCTCCAGTCTCAAGATGTTGCCAATTTTCTTTTGGTGATGGATTCAAACTTACCTCACACTAAGAGGTGGGGGTTTGCTCTTGTTATTCATAGCTCCATAGCTTCATCTCTCTATCTCTGTCTAAGCTTTCCATACTTTTCTCTAGCATAGCATTAACTGTTTCAAAATCTGAGGATACAAGCAGAAAAAATAAATGCCATGAGTCAAAGAGCACAAGGGTCATTCAAAAGATTTCATACTCTTCATCTAAAGCCAGATCAAGCCATTCTGGATTTGGATCTAAAGCCATTCTTGGGAGAGTGAGAAGGAATGAGTGCTAAAAGTTTCTAATGGCACGAACCCCATGTTGCTTCAGACTTGTTTATTTTCTTTCATTTTCTGGAAAAGTTCTCCTTTTGTCTTTATTGAAAAAGTTCAGAGGGGGCGGGGCTTTACGTCGCAATGACACAACATGCAATCTTGGGTCTCCAGAATTGCTGTCGATATCTCTGTTTCTGGACAGTCCTTTTGGATTTAAACTGTCCTGAAGGAACAGTGATAGAGAAGAACATGTCCTCCTGATCTCAGGGACATCACAAAGCCCCTGATGGATCCAGGAGAAAGCTCTTTTTGCCAGCTACAAGAGAAGCAGCCAAAATGGCTGCCCAAGGTTGGGACAAGCCTCTGAAACAGAAGCAGTATAGGATGTGTCGAATTGGTAAGAAAATAAATTATTATTAGAGAAAGGAAAACCCAAAAGAATTGGAATTTAAAATAAAATTGAAGACAGAAGAAAACAAGCAGCGAATTAACTCTGGTTTAAGACGATTGTGTTATTTTTTTCTACTTTAACTTTGTTTGTTTTCTAGGGATGGGCTCTTTACAAATGCTTCTTACTTTTAAACTGCACTTGTCTTTTTCTTTTTCCTTCTTCCTCTATACTTTCTCCATTTTTTTTGTATTCATGGATTAAAAGCTTCTTCTCTCGTAAGGCTGGGATGCAGCGTAATTTTTACACTTTTTTTCTTTCTTTTCCTCTCTCCGACAGAGAGGCCCTAAACAGATGGAAAAGAGGTAACACTGCCATCTAGTGGCTAGTGGCTTGGCAATATCTGATAAAGATATAAGCTTTGTTTACTGAAAGACTCAGTGAAAATGTTTTATTGATACAGGTGTTTCTTTGAAGGAAAGAGAAAGCTTTGTTTTGGAAAACTCCACTGAATTTGTTTGACCTAAAAAGTCTTTGATGTTTTGGCAGTGTTTATAACCTGGAAAATGGCACAACGTGAAGAAGAAAAGGCACTAACTTTGCAAAGAATTTTCTTAGAAATTCAAAAAGTTTTAATAATTACAGAGATAATTGAAAAGAGACTTGAAATTATAGATCAAAATACAAAAAGTATGGGGACAGCGATGAAGGTTGAGGACAGAGCTGAAAAAATAACAGAGACATATGAAAGTGATAAGAAAATTGTTGACACAGACAGCAAACTGAGAGTGGAGGGAAAGAAGAGGTATGAAATACAGAAAGGAGAAATTGATGAACCAGATCTTCATTTCAGATGTCAGAAAATAGATGAAGAAAGGAGAGAAAATTTGGCAGAAATAATGAGAGTAATCTCGGCAAAAGCACTAATGATAACAAAAGGGAAACTGATAAAAAGGGCAGATAAAGGGTTTCGAATTCTTATAATGAACAACTTCTTAAGAGAAGTCCACATAAGACTTATCAAGAAAACATTAAGAATACAGACTTTAAAAATGGTAAGAGATATTGGACTACACTATCTCTGGAAGGATACAGGATGATGAAATGAAATGTCACAATAAATTTAGTTAAATTTTGAGTGCAATGTACAATGTAACAGCTATAGTCAAATAAATGATTAATAATAATAACAAAGCATTTATATATACTAGATTGATAATATGAAATCTTATACAAACTGTAAGTGAGGCTCATGGAGATGATGTTGAAAAGCCTTTTTATAAAAGATAAACAATTCTATATAGAATAAATTATAAAGATGTAATATCATTGGATAATTTCTGGATAATGTAATAAAATGTTATAATATAAATTTATTTCAAATTTAATATGTCTTATGTTGAAAGGATGTAATAATAACTGGGCTTGATGGATGTTTAATAATTATAACAATTTGTATACATATATATTAGATTGATGATACTAATAATGGGAAAAAACATGGAATTCGAAACTATTAGATAATGTTATCAATGCTAAAATGTTTGACTGACTTAGAATAGGAGGAAGCATAATAACAATGTATACAAAGATATCTTGATTGTCAATATGATAAAATTTTGAATTTTGAATTTTGATAAAATTAAAGTGATGACTACGGAAAGGACACAGAAAGACTTTGTTACCAATCAACACACTGAGTGTAATTGAAGTCTTTTATGTTATACATGTTGTGTGTTTACGCTTGTCTGAAAATAAATATATATATATATTTTTTAAAAGTTCAGAAGATCTTCATTGGCCACTTTTCCCAATTGCTTTAAAAAGTACATTTTTCAATCATAAAATGTACTGGCCACATGGAAATTCCACTTGAGACGCATGAAGGAATAGACACAGAATCCAATACAATTTGCAATTCCTTGAATATCTTTGTCAAAATGAGAACTGTGTTAGTACTGTAAAATAATTTGAGGATGAACAGTGCAGTTATGGGAACAGGAAATATGTAGATTAGACCACATGTATGAAATAACTGCAGAAACAAGTCTTCATCTCTAATTATCATCATCAAGAGGCAGAGTTAATGAATGTTAACCTTTGACAGAGGTGACTGTACTCTAAAAATGATTCCAATTGAGCCACTAAAACTATGCTGAAATTTTCCAGATGCAAGAATATTAGAAGAATAGAATAGAGCTGAAAGGGACTTTTGAGGTCTTCTAGTCCAGCGCCTGCTCAAGCAGGAGAACTATACCAATGATGGCTAACCCTTTTGTCATCACATGCCGAAAGGGTGCACACATGCATGATACCACGTGCATGCATGCCCACACCCATAATGCAATGTGAGTGAAACACACCCCCTGTGTGCCCTGTCCCCTGCACATGCACATGCAATACCCCTGTGCTCCCTCCTTCCCCACACATGTGCAAGCTACCTCCCCCCCCCGTGTCCCATTTTGGGCATAACAGGCCTCCCTGAAGTCTCCCAGGACAAATAATGGGGCATGGGGGAGAGTGCTTCCCCCCTGCGCTCTCCCTGCATGCACATGTGACCCCCTCGCCCCCTATGCCTACACGTACATCTCCTGCATGCACAGAAAAAAACCGAAAATCAGCTGGCCAATGGAAGTTGCATGCACATGTGCAGTGGAGCTGAGCAGGGCGATGGCTCATGTGCCACACAAAGGGCTTCATGTGTTACCTGTGGCACATGTGCCATAGTTTCACCATCACGGACCTCTACCATTTTAGACAAGTGACTGTCTAGTGTCTTCTTAAAAACTCCAGTGGTGGAGCGCTCATGATTTCTGAAGGCAAGTTGTTCCACTGGTTAATTGTCCTCACTCCTTCATAGTCAGTTTATGTCAGCTGCATGTTGGCATTTGAAATGATTTTTTTTTAAAAAAAAAAAACCAACCTACTTTTCATCATTTTCCTATGTTCTGGATTGTCATTGTTTCTTTAAAAAAATAAGCAAACAAAAATAATGTTGAGTGCAAAATTAGAATCTCACCTGCACTATGCTACCTGAAGCTTATTTTTTTGCTGGTGGAAAGATTAGCACTTAATACAATTCATTCATGCATCATTTAGAGATTTCCTGCTTCCACAACTCAAAGTGATAACTTTTGAGCAGCTAACAATCAGGCAAATGAGCCTATGAAAACAATATTCCAACTGAACTAATCCAACTAATCCCAGGTTGCCCTTCAGCAACCTTGTTCTTCTGCAGCTCAATACAATATGCCAACATGTTTGAGATTTTCCATCACATCAGCAACTCTGAAGTTTGTCTAAGCGACCAACATCAATGATTTTCATTTGAAAGCTTTTAAGCCCCTCTTCCATTCCAAGTGTCCCAATCCAGTGCCTTTTACACAGAATCACCAAACAAGTAGCAAATGGTGCAAAGATACAAAATAAGAAGCTGCAGTGGAGGTAACTTATTCAGAGAATCCCATTAATTTAGGAAATATACATCTGTTTAAAAAGACAATGGGTGATTGTTGAAAAATGTTTTACAGCTTCAAGGAACTAAGGATTTCATACTTGGAAGAATAGCTATTTACTGTTCGGTAATGGAATTCTCCCAGAAGACTAAATAAGATTTAATGTAGTCCATTTATGTTTCATAAATGGAGAACAGAAAATGTATCTGTACAACAGCGATGCAAAGGCACAGAATATCCAAGGCTCTATGTCAATTTCCACCTGCCCAATATGCAAATTACTCACAAGGATGAGCTGGCATTGTAATAACTTAGGCCAACAATAATATATGGGATTTAATTAAACAAGCCAAATTAATTCCAAGCAATAAGGGTGATTTAATAACATGTGCATTCTGGAGACCACTGTTATTCATAACAGGATACGGCCTTGTTTAGGGGAATGGTTATCAGAGCAATTCAGCTTGCTGATAAATATATTGGTTTAATAGCATGTTTTCTAGATTGTTTCAAAAGGAAACAAGTAGTAATGTCTTTTAAGAAATAAGGTCTTGACTGCTTTCTTGTTTAAGAAAATGATTAGGGCAAGGAGTAGGCAATGCAGAATCATATGCATTACTATGTTTAATAAGGATTGATCTCAATAACTATGCCTTGGATTATAGCTTTGGGCTTAACTGTATTAAGTAAAATATGATAATTATTTTGGGGATTTTTTTTCTAAACAATATAGATGAATTAGTCCAAGCAGTCCAATAATTTTTATTTATTTATGGAGAGCTCCCAATATTCATAAGCCCTTATTTTAATGTATTCTTCATGTAAAGTTTGGATTATCACTTCAATATAATAAAAAAATGAAAGTGTATGCATGATTATCCAAATATAAATCCATTCCATCATTTTAATTCTTAGGTTGCAATCTAAAGTTAGTTGAATGTCTATGGAGATTCTCAGTCATCCAAATCATGGTTGTCCCAAAGGTGCTGTTTTCAAGAGGCAACTGGACTTTCTGGTTTAACCAAAACAAACTATGGTTCCCTAGTTTAGGTATTTGTGTCATATTACACTGTATTTCACATGAAGAATGGAGCATATGTGACAAATCTACTAGCTTTTAATATTATTTAGTCATAAACCTAGATGGTTGAGTACCTACCATTCTGAAGTGAAATGGACTTGCAACTTCTGTATAGAAATTAAGTCATGGCAACTAGACAACTTGCTGAGACTCTACCTGGATGACTGAGAATCTTCATTTACAATTTGTGGCTTCTGTTTATTCATGGGGATTTGGGGTCTGCCAAAGTATAGAAGAAGAAAAAAAATCACCTAAATCATTGACTGAAAAAAAATGTGAGTGCTATTAGGTCTCATGGAACCTTGCTGGCTTTGTAGACTGGCCGGAGGTGGGCGGAAAGAAGGAATGGTTCTGTACAATCATCGGGCAAGCTTGTATGTATGCAGCTCCATTTGTGTGGCATGCTCACCCAACACTCACACAAATAGAGTGTGCCTGCACTTGCCCGCCACTTCCGCAGTCTGGTTCTGAAGGGCTCTAGGCCTGGAGTAGGCTGCATCCCAGGGATTAGAATAGATTTATACCAGTTAAGGAGAAAAGAAAAGAGACTGTAGCTAGAGGCAGAGAAGCAAGAATCAGAAGGAATTAGAACTAGAAGACCTCCAAAGTTCCTTCCAATTCTGTTATTCTATTATTTTGAATTGGAATACTTTATTTGTCCAAGTGTGATTAGACACACAAGGAATTCGTCTCCGGTGCAGAAGCTCTTGGTAAACGTGCAGAACAACAGAGTAATAATAATTGTAATAATGATGCCAATAAAAAGAGAGAGTAGAGAAGATGAGGAGGATACTGATAATAAAAGCATACCACATGGGTAAATATACTTAGACCTAACTATGTACTGAAACCTTTCAAAATGTTAGAATAATCGCAATTAATTTAAATTAAAGTTAGAAAACTGTGTGATGTTTTAAAACAAATTCCTGTCTCTTATATTAGTACATTTCACAGATAAATAAGTGATTTTTTTTTACAATGGCCTTTCTCTCTTGCTGTTCTGATTGCCAGAGCCAGACTTAAGCATTTTACATCTCATGACAAGTTCCAGTTATTGTGTGTAATTGTCAGCTTCTGCTTTGCTGCTGCTTCAGCTGCCATGAAACGGGAGGGGGGGGGGCGTGTATGTGGGAGGGTTTTAATTGATGTGCTGGAGGTCTGCTGCAGGAATGTTCTAGGATGTTCCAGTCGTTGGGGTTTACGCATGCGTACGTGTTTCCCGCCTGCATCAACGGCCTTCACATTCCATCTTGGCCTGTCTTTTTGAAGTTATCTCACACCTGACATTTGAAGGACTTATGATTGGACTGGAGCTTTGATCCTAAGGGGGGGAACGGGCTTTGCCATATATCAATTGCTTTCGCGCCATATTATTCAGATCTTGCTTCACTACTGCTCGCTTACCATTTATAATTAGTAAAAGTACTTTGGATTTCCAACCCATGGAGTCTCTTGGTCTTCTTTCCTAATTATGGAATGGAGTGGGGCGTGACAGTAATGATCTTCTGTCAGTTTCTTCCCACCCCAACCCCCTATTTATACTTGATCAGCCAGGCATGACTACAGTGACTCTTAATGTAGCAATGTGAAATATAATTAATGTTCAATAAACAAAACCTAATTTTTCATGTATCAGCTTATGGAGTCAGTGGAGGATTAAGGATGATTCAAGAAAATGTATTAATTTTGAGCTCCGGTTAAAGACTCTGAAAGTCAATGGCTATAGATTTATTTGAATTTTGGGATGTCAAAGAATTCTGCCACAGGAAATGTATGCATTCTAGTCTGTGAAATGCTGCCATAGTGTGAACACTAGTGTCCCTTGAAATGTGTCAGACTTCATGTTTCCAAGATCAAAAATCAATAATAATCTATATTCTCAGTGAAGACACACTGGTGAAAGAGATATTGGGGAAAATACAGTTAAATAAATGTCTATGGAGATTCTCAGTCATCCAGTCCAGAGTTGTTCCAAAAGTGCTCTTTTTCAAAATCAACTGGACTTTCTGGTTGTGGTTTTTTTTTTTTTTTGTTTCTTTGAAGAAGAAGTTTCACTTTTCATCCAAAAAGCTTCTTCAGCTATAATTAAACAAAGAACTTTCTGAGTGATTTTCTTTTTCTTTTTCAAATGCTAAAAGCAAGACGTGAAACATCTTTTGGGACATTTACATAGTTTAGGGAGGAATCATTATGGATAAAGCCCCCACATTAGAAACTATTGTAAAAATAAAATGTGACACACTTTTTTTTACCCATCTGTAGAATATAAGAATAATGAGAAGGCATATAGAAACATGTTCTAATTCTCAATTTAATGCTTGAGCTGACCGTTTGGAAACAAGCACTCTAACCGTGGAACTAAATCCGACAAAATGATGTGCCTTTGTTCCTCATTGAAGATATGGTATTTTTGACTGCATGGAAATGGGTTGAATGATTCCTGCCATGTTTCCTGATTCCAATGCATAAATTTAAAAAAAAATCAGCATACTTTTCCTATTCTTTCAGCTGTGGTGGCACATTGGTCAGAATGCATATTGCATTGCAGGCTAATTCTGCTGACTACTAGGGGTTTGATTCTCATGGGCTCCAGGTTGATTCAGCCTTCCATCCTTCTGAGTGAAATGAAGACCTAAATTGTATGGGACAATAGGCTGATTCTGTAAAATGCTTAGAGAGGGCTCCATGAAGCGGTATATAAGGCTAAGTCCTATTTCTATAGTATATATAGTATATAAAATATCACAGATAGTGTAAAACTCATTCCATAATTGGAAGAGAATTTAGGAACTCGGAAACATTAGTACCAATGGTTTTAAACCTTATATTTTTGGCACCTACATTATTGGAGCTTCTGCTTTCTAAAATCAGAGTCTTCTAGATAATATCTAGGGGCAAAACTTCAATATTGTAATGGTCAGAAGGTTGCACGTCTTTTTATTGATTCTAATGCTTGCCCAGTTCCAGCCACAGTTATATACTCTCTCATTTTAGAAGAATAAAATATCCAGAGATATGTGCTTCCAAAAATAACTGTAATTTTTTCATGTTGTATAATTAAGGCATGTGAAACAGAAACATGTGTTAATAATCAGAGTTGAAAATCAGTGTAGACACTAAGAATCTTATGAAATATAAATGAAATTACTGGAAAAACATGTATTAATGGCAAGTAGTTATTAGCTAATTATATGATTCTGTAAATGAACTGGCTCTGGAAAGGAAATGGACAGGGAAATTGAATCATGAATCCAACTGGAAAAGAAGAAAATTGTTCCAAGCGGACGGGAGAGATTTGAATGCATTCAAATCCATTTAAGAACTTTTCAGCAGACATAGAGAAATTTGAATTTACTAGCAGCTTACTGAATTCGGACCTTAAAGTATCTATCCTCAGACTTGGTGAATGTCAACAAAATTAGATTTAAGAACAGAACAAAACATTAGCAAAGATTAAGAAAGCATAAAAGAAGTGTTTAAGTAGCTAATAAAATAATTGAATGAGAAGTGAGGGATGTGCAAATCTGTCAAAATGAGTGGATGGCAATATACCATAAGTCTCATTTATACATTCCCATTAAGCTAGGCAATCTTACCAAACATGTAGGAGTAGAGGATAGTGAAAATATTGAAAAACATTTAAAAATGTAGTTCAAAAGTTTGAATGTTAAATATTGTAAAGCAGCAGACATAAATAGTTATTTCCAACAGAATTGTTCTCATTTTCAAAACGAAATATATTTCTTGGAATTAATCCCAAATTTCTCTCTTTTGTACCTGATGCACATGGCAGGGTTTTTTGTTTGCTTGTTTTTTTTGACAATACCTGTTGTTTTCTTGTTCTTCTTTAGTAACAACTAATATAAGTTGTGTAAATAAAAAGTTTCCCACATTCTTAATTGTAATATAATGGTCAGTAAATGCCAGGCATGGTGACCCATATGTCTTGATGATGGAATGATTTTTTATGCGCGAAGAATGTACTCATCCATCAAGGATGCCAGCTTCCATTTGATCAGCTGTACTTCACAATAACAAGATTTCCCATGTCAGAAACATTAAGGAATAGTTCAAACCATGTATTATGCCCCATAAATTATGATAATTCTGAACTTACTTCTTTGATTCCATTTCATTCATCAGAAAAAAAGCATCCTTTAAGGCACATTTTAAGAGCAATGATATGATGATCAAATAGAAATTTAATATATGCATTTTTTATTTTTAATATCTGTTGGGAAATTTTAATATTTTTTTCTGATTTCAGAAGAGATGATTAGATGGGGAACAATTGTATATCTGGATTTCACCTTGGTTTTTTTTATTTGTTTGAACTACCTGAAATAAGAGTCTACCATATATTAAACACATTGCACTTTCTTTCATTATTTCATTATTAAAACATCCTTGCTTTTACAATTTTCCTCACAGAAGTTCCATTGGTTTTTAAAAACTAAAATGCAGTTCTTAAAGTTTTTAGCAACTAATCAGTCCTAGATAGCTACTAAGGGCAAAGAAAAGAGAATCCATGAAGAAATTCTAAACTCAATATTCATAAAAGTTAGTCACATGGAAGTAAAGAAAATTTACCCCCCTGTTTTTCTCATTTCTAGGCTCTCCTCTTAGAATTAATAGGAAGATAGGTCCTGGGCAACTTGCTCAAGCAAGCCCATCAGGTTTTCTGCAGTAGTTTTTCCTGAACAATAATGATGCAAAATAGTGCGTAATACTGCAGCAGCCTGAGATTGAAGTGAATACTTTTCCTTACTTTTCTAGAACTATGGGTGTTCTTTGTCTTGCTCTGTTTTCCTCTTTCCCCCCTTTTAATTACTGTGCAAGAACAGGGGTTATAGGAATGAAGCGTAGGCACTGAAACGACATTAATTTAAGACAGCCCTTTTTCAAGTATAATTTATCTTAAATAATCTGGACTTGCTGAATTCATCATTTCAAAGGAGCACTTTGCAATCATCTTAAGCACGGGAGTGTCAGAAGGTGTAATAAGTTATATATCCGTATTTCCTAGGACTGATAGGTATCTGGTGAGGGTTTTTTTTTTTTGCTTAGTTTCACGAGACAAGTTGGATTAAATCTCATATTTCTATTAAAAAGAAGGTGACATGGCTTTCCCATCATGTGGGCAAGCATTTTCTCTGCTAGTGTGATTTGTGAATTACTATCTTGCAGAAGAAAGTGGAAAGGAGAAAAATGTGTCAGTTATGAAGAAGTTGGGCCAAGAGTGATCCCCATTGATAAAATGACTCAGTTACATGAAATTTCCCACAAATGGTTACCGCTAAGCAATAGTCAATTGTAGTACCAAAGCTGACCCCATTTCAATGAACCTTGATGGAGGTTAGCAATAGAGACCCATTAATCCAGTGTAGAGTTGGTATTATTCCTCAATAGTATCTCCAGGAATGGATGCCTAACTTTTCTGTTCCTAGACCAAGAACTTCAGTTATGGTGACCACCTCTTTCTCTTCTTCTTTTCGCCTAGCCTCAATGGGCTGCTGCAGTTGAAGGAAGAGTCAAAAAGCAGATGCAATGGAAGATTTTGGCTCTTTATCTGTGGTTGGCCCCATATGGGCATGAGCTGAGTTCTTACTTTTTTGTGGCTGCTACTGTTAAGATGAGCTTATTTTGGGAGCTGGCATAGCCACATAGCAAGTTGCCAAGTACCCTGGCCTATATTTCTCCTCATATGGTTATTGAGAGGTGTTATGTGTCATGCTCATACTGCAGAGGTACAATTTGGACTGAATGTGATATTTCAGTGATGGCGAAACTTTTCCACACCGAGTGCTCAAACAGGAATATGCATGCACACTGGAATACCAGAAATCTGAAGACCAGGTGGCCAGCGTGCACTGGCAAGCTGGTATTCAGATTTCCAGTGTGTGGCATGCACAAAGACCAGTTGGCCAGTGTGCATTCATGCACTGGAAACCAGAAGAGCAGCTGGCAACAGTGCATGTGCCCATAGAGAGAGCTCTCCATTCCACCTCCGGCACACATGCCATAGGTTTGCCATCACAGCAATAAGAGAAATTAAATGAATTATTGTCTTTCCCACACATCCTAACCCTGGTTATACTATTCACATCTGGGCAATAGGCTATGTGATAGGGACATCATGTTATATGTTTCTATGTGTAGTTAGAGTTAGATATCCGCATCCCCCCCATCTGCTTTCCAAATTCTGAAATGGAAAGTAATTGACATAAAAGCATGTTTCATGTTCCTATATTAAAAATATGGAAAACTTTTGCTTAAGGGCCTGTTTCGTAATGGCCAAATACTGTCAGATTTTTCAGACCACTATTTAATTAGTTGATTCAAATGTCACACAGATGCTTGTCTCTTCTTGATCAATAATATTTCTTGCCTTGTGTTCTAAAAAGATTGCCTGCAATGGTAAACACTATATAATTCAGCGCCACTTATTATGTCTTTTTGTTGAATTTATCTCTTTAGGGCAAGAGAAAGAGAATGCTGGAGGAGCAGAGGAATATATTAATCAATTAATTAACCCATGCTGTTACATGTAGTTCATTGTCATAATCATACAGCTTTTCTGATCCTTCCATATTGGCAGGTATGCTGTTAGTCTGCAGCTTCTCATAAACAGTTGGATGATGTACCGCAGGAGTGTCAAACTCAGTTTCATTGAGGGCCATATCAGAGTTGTATTTGACCTTGGGGAGAGGGAGTGGCGTGGCCAGGGTGGCTGTGGCCAGCTCAATGTCACTCATGTCAGGGGCACCTGTGGTGGCCTTAGCGCTCTGCCAATGAAAACGGGTTCCCGAGCTCTGTTCCCGGCTTCAACGGCCTTCTGCAACCCTCCCAAGCTCCATTTTCACTGGCAGAGGCACCCCTGGCCGGTCCTTCACTGTTTCCAGGGTGGCCCCATGGGCCAGATCTAAGCACCTCATGGGCTGGATCTGGCCCCTGGGCCTTGAGATTGACACCCCTGATTTACTGTAATTTATGAAAAAAAAGTTTTATCTATATATAATTAGAATTATTGCTGAGGTCTTGATTTATTTATTTATTATATTTATTTATTACATTTATATGCTGCTCATTCATTATCCAATATTTATCATGGCTATTCCCAGGGTTTGTTTTGACCTTGGGTGGATCACTTGTATAACTGATTGAGTATAGATTTGTTTCTCGGATAGTTTTTACCATCTATGCCACAATAAAAACTGACCAGAAAGCAAATATAGCAGGCAGTCACTTTGATGACTCACCAATACTGTAAACAAGCAAGCAAGCAAGCAAGCAAACAAACAAACAAACAAACAAACACATATTTAAAGGAAGACTGTTAATGATTTTTATCATTTCTTTGTTTTTTTGCTTTTCTGATATTTATTCATTTATTTCAAATGAACCCTAATTGTCTATGGACTAACAGCTGACCCAGCTATCATAAAGTCTTCCTTTAAAACCTCAGATGAGCTTGGAGAACGTTCATTCTTCATTCAAGTCCGGTACATTTTCGCCTACCATGCTGTCAGAAAATTGCTTAGCCTGCTTTTTCTCTGAAAATGCTTATTATTTGAAATTTGCATTGATGGCACACAATAAAACTGTAGATTTATTCAACTGCCTTATTTTCTAAAGGCAGAATGTGGAAAATTCAGTCAGGCTTTTTGGCATGCCTTCCTTGCAACTAGCTTCATTTGATGACATGCCTATACTAAAATTATATTTAATATTTCATCTGCATATGGAAAGGTCAAATGTGCTTCACATTGTGCTTTAAGATATTTGTGACTTGATCTCACTCCTCCAGGACTGAATGAAAGGTGGTGTATATAGTCACTATAACTTGAAGAGATGGGCTGAAAACAAATAGGTGGTGATCATTCACTGAGTTATGGGTGGTGAGCAGTGGTGAAATTCAATTTTGTTTTACTACCGGTTCTGTGGCTTGGTGGGCATGGCAGGGGAAGGACACTGCAAAAAACCCATTCCTACCCCACTCCAGGGAAAGGATACTGCAAAATCCCTATTCCAACCCCACTCTGGGGCCAGCCAGAGGTAGTATTTGCTGATTCTCCAAACTACTCAAAATTTCCAGTCAGAACCTGCTGGATTTCACCCCTGGTGGTGAGCCTGTGTTGAAAATCCAATGTAATGATCAGAACATCCTTAATTTGTCAGATAGTTCTGATAAAAATAGAGTATTAGAGTAGCTGTAGTTATATTGTTGGATATGTGTATTGCTTTGTGTGTGATTTGCACATTTCTGTGTGCAGAAAGAGAGAGAAAGACTTATATTTGAAGAGTGTTGAAAGTGTTTCTCTTTTTTTAAAGTTGAGAGTTATTGCTGGTTTTTTAAAGTTGAAAGTTATTGACATTTAATATGTTTATGTGCCCTGCTCAGTTCTGCATCCATTTCTGGAGGATAAAACTAGACAACTGTATCTCTTATTAATCTTCCATTCACCATCAAAGCAATCTCGGGCTATATTTTTTTCTGCTCTACCTCTAAATTATGCTTTTTTTAATGTTATGTCACCTGCCTGTTTCAGATATAAAGCTTCAGTTTATTGCAGACCTCAGCAGTTCTTTGGCTATATTACAGAACAAGGAACAAACACTCTTTCAACTAAACCAATACTTACCATGTTCTCTTATGCCTTCTAGAGTGCTTTTTACCATGACTGCTGCACAAGGTTTATCGCACCTGGTAAATAAATGGTGGCTGCTTGGTTGAAGAAGGGTTAGATTCTGAATAGCCTATAGCAGTGATGCGAACCTTTTTTGCCTCAGGTGCCAAAAGCACGTG
This sequence comes from Thamnophis elegans, assembly GCF_009769535.1. Taxonomy (NCBI): domain Eukaryota; kingdom Metazoa; phylum Chordata; class Lepidosauria; order Squamata; family Natricidae; genus Thamnophis; species Thamnophis elegans. Next base: position 124,211,569 of record NC_045542.1, on the reverse strand, counting down.
CACACTATTGCGCATGCTCACATTCCCACCCCCGTAATTTAATACCCCCCACACCATACCTCCTATGTATGTGTGTGTGAGACACCCCCCGCTGCCCCACGCATGCGCACATGGCTTTCACCCTCTGGGGAGGGTGAAAACAGCCTCCCCCAACCCCCAGAGACTCCAGAGCTGACAGTGCAACATCTCACGTGCCCTCAGAAATGGCTCCATTTTCCCATTTGCCACCTGTGCTTTGGTGCCATAGGTTCACCATCACAGGCCTATAGGCTATTTGGAATCTGAGGATGAAACTGTATTATCTTCAGTTACTGGGAAAACAATAAAACATTGCACTACTGATTTTTTATTTATTTAAAGGAAGATAATAGCTTTGGAAAATGGCTTTTGAAATAACACATTATTTTTTGAAGGATCAACCTTTTTTTTAAAAGGCAACACATACCTATTGTGCTCTTATAATTCTGAAAGTGATGAGAAAACAATAAGGCAGTAAAGTAAGGCCCTTTTTATCTCTTTATGCCTGCTTATATGGACATTTCAATTTGTATACATTTATGGTTTTTTTTAATTTAACAACATATATTTGTATATGTTATCTGTATGATTTCTAAGAGTCAACAATTATTTGATTGTCTATTAGATTTATATGTAGATACAAATGATATAGTTATAAAACCGTACTTATACATATAAGAGTATTTATTTAATATTTACATTACCCATTTTATAGTTTGGGGTGATTCTGAAACTTATATATTTGTCCATAAAAGCTCATCTATGGAAAGAAAAGTGATTAGTCATAGCTTTATTGAACATAAAATTGGGAAGGCACAGAAGTAAGGATATTGGCCAGCAATAAAGGTGGTTGCCTATTGTTCAATCTGCGTATCCTAACTCTCGCCAAGGAGTCTTAATCTGAGCAGAATTTTCTTAAACTGATTTAGAGTCATGCATAAACATGAATAGAAGCAATTTAAGCAGTAAGTAGAGCTCTGCTCTTGGAAAATTCAGTCTGTTTTAAATGATTGTAATCTCTATTTGCTAATTAATTAAGTTTTTTTTATAATTAAGAGAAATAGTGGGTTTTGGTTTGCTGACATGGGCATTGCCAAGATGAAGTTCTCAGGTCTTTGGATGCAGCTGTGCTGGTTCTGGTTCTGATTCTGTGAAAGCAGCAAGGCTGCTCCTCTATTGAATTGAAAACCCAACAACTTTGACCTGTCAAAGGGATAGCTGAATAATCTAATATATAATAACTTCAAGGATGGCTTTCTGGTCTAAACAGAATCTATGATATTAATTTAGTGTATTGTTCACTCATAAAAATCTGACTCTTGGGGGTCATGTTCACAGCTGGTGATTAGTTTTCTGACTGATGTTCATGTGGAATTGTTTCTTAGTGAAATATGTCACAGTTGCCCTGTTCAGAACCAAAACAATTATAGCACAAGGGACATTGGATGACAAAAATACAGATATGCAGTTACTTGGAAGAGGAGGTAGAGGAGGAACAGGAGGAGGAGGAGGAGGAGGAGGAGGAGGAGGAGGAGGAGGAGGAGGAGGAGAAGGAGAAGGAGAAGGAGAAGGAGAAGGAGAAGGAGGAAGAGCGGAGAAGGAGGAGGAGGAGGAGGAGAACAGGAAGGAGGAGGAAATAATTGTTCTATGCCAGGCAAAGGTACATAACAAGGAAATAAATTTCATTTGGGTTGGTTGGCAAGCAGTGTTCTGAAAAAGAGAGAGAGAGAGACACCCAAAGCACAGATGAAAATAGTTTTTTAGGCATATCTTTCTTCCAACAAGAAGAAAAGAAGCTGAGCCACCAAAAGATCACAGCATTGGTCTACAAATGTAGTAAAATGATAGAGTAAATGTTTTGCTGAAAGTCAATAGTTCTATTCAACAGAAGAGTACAAAAGAATGAAGACCTGCTGCCCTTTTGGAATCAGCCATGGATGCAAGGTTTGGAGTCAGGGGAACAATTTGCCTCTCCTCTGATGCAAAATGAAAATAAAATTATAGTGTTTGGATTCCTGAAGATGTGATAGTAGAAATGGAACAATTTATGGTAGGGCTTAGGAAATAATGTGGTTTCTACTCTGAATATATTATCTAGATAATTCTGAACTAGATGCACTGAAACTACTTTTTGTCATTATAAATTATGTTTGGAATAGAATAACAGAGTTGGAAGGTACCTTGGAAGTCTTCTAGTCTAACCCCCTGCTTAGGTGGGAAGCCCTACACTACTTCAGACAAATGGTTATCTAGTGTCTTCTTAAACACTTTCAGTTTACATTTACATTGAAACCAATAAGTACAGAAACATTTGAGCATTATTTCCCATTATTTAAGTAAGCCAATACATTTTGGGCTGAGTTACTGGTTGATTCAGCAATCAAATTAGAATTGTTGTGGTTTATGTACTCTGTGGCCCTCATGTTTTATAAAAAAAGATTCATATTAATTTTTTAAAATGTCCACCCAGTCAGTAGCAAACAATAATATGAGAAATAATAATCAAATATGAGACGTAGTACTCAAGTAGCATGAAGGAAAGAGGATAAAACCTTTGTAGCTCTGTACTGAGGGAGTGATGTGCAGGCTGAAGACGTAGCAACTGCATTAAAATGATTTGAAAAAAATAAGGGAGATAAAATGTTCATCAGAATAATCATGTTCAAAATAGATAAAACTGTTGTGAAAGAAGACCACTGCAGAATTCATGGTCAGGTTTTAGTAATATAATCAATATTTCCTTTGCAATGTAATTGTGGTCTCTGAGGAGTTTTAAAAACCATTTCTTCTCAACACAGAAACATTCTGACAGAAAACAACAGTAATAGTTTAATATTGTGCCTAATTTCTGTGATTCATGGACAATTTGTTTTTAAAGTTCTGGTATTCTACTCCTTTGAATGCTGCAGTTCCGATGAGAATCAGATTTATATTTATGATTTCAAACAAAGTCATGCAAGAGAGCAGCATGAAATACATTGACTTTTAAAACACACTGAGAAAAATACTATCACTTAAAAAGCCTTCTCAAGTTACTGCCTCACATAATTGCTATTTCTTTGCCCAACAATCTCCTGGGTAGATAAACCAGCCATGAAAAATATATAAAAACATGATGATGTCCATCCATCATGTTCAAAGAGGACCTTGATCTAATGGGCTGTGGGCTGTCCACAGTGTGTCCACAGGTGGATGGTAAGGCTGTACTAGCACAGAATGTTCTGCCACATGTCTGGCACACATCTGTGGGCATCATTGTTACAGAGTTTGCAACTCTGGCTTTGCAAAGTGCTTGCTTCTCTTGTGCTGTGGTTGTTCTTCTGTCTTCCCAATGTCTGGAAGCCTTGGTGGATAAATGTGTGCCATGTTGATCAGTCTTGTGCCAGGGTTTCCCAAGAGGAGCTGTCGATATCCAGGGACTTGAAAGATACTTTCAACATGTCTTTGTTTCACTTACTTTGTCTCTTGTGTGATTATTTTCCTTGAGAGAGCTCAACATAGAGGAGCTGTTTAGGGATGCAATGGTCTGGCCATTAAAATATATATACATTATATAATGGCCATGAAAAGTATATAAAAACATAATAACACATACAACTGCTGGATCAGACTGTGGCCCATATACTCCAATAGTGGCCAATTAGCTGCATAAAAAAGCCCACTGGTCTCTCAGTAAGTGAATTTCAGAGGCAGTCACACTGCTATCAATGTTCCCTCTAATTTTTTTTCAGTGTATGCGGAAAAGTATAGTATTTGAGCAGCACATTTTCATGCCTGAGCACCTGAATTTTTTTCACAGATGTTTCACAGAGCAATTGATTTATAGGATACGAATTGGAATGGAGAAAAATGGTTTTGTGCGTGAGTGTGTGTGTCTGTGTTTGAGTGAGCGAGGTATCCAGTAAGGGAACTGCGCCTATTTAGGAAAGAAGGTAAATTATTGCAAACATGATCAATCGAAGATAAGTATGGGGACAGGTTGGGCAGTAGGGAGAAAGTGATAAAAGAGTGGGAGAGAGGAAGAAAAAAAGAGGGAAGAGAGACAGAAAGAGACAGAGAAGGACAGAGAAAGTGACAGAAGAGTGGGAAAGAAGGAGAGAAAAAGAGAGACAAAGAGAAAGAGGGTGAAAGAGACAGAAAGAGACAAAGAGGAGAGAGAAGGGAGAAGGAGAAAGTGACAGAAAAATGGAAAAGAGGGAGAGAGAAAGAGAAGAGAGACAAAGAGAAAGAGGATGAGAGAGACAGAGAGAGAAGAGAGGAAGAGGAAAGAGTAAGAGAGAACATCTCATTTCAACCCTGAGGTGCAAATATTCTCTTTGATTGGTAATTTTATTTGTCCATTTACTATCCAATACTCTCATTTCTCCTTAAATTCATCAAGAATTCCCTTCTGTTTATTGAATTTATCACAATACCATGAGAACAACTTTTTCAGCATAGCTTTACAGCTATTTAAAATATATAGTAATTTAGGTCAGGTTCTCAGAACATTTTTCTATTTATGTCACTAAGTGCAAAGAAACAGATTCAGAAAGTTGGCTTCCCTTTTTGTAATTGCCTATTGCCTGCTTAATTTTCTACCTACATTTTTGATAACTGATATTCACGTTGACCCCAAAAGCCCATCATAGAAAGAAACGCTCCCTATGAACTTTGTTGGGTTTCCATGGAATGAAGTTTGATCTTTTACTCAACCATACAGTAGCATATTCTTTCTAAGGAGGATATAATCAAGGTAGTCCATAATTGCCTATCACTCTAACAGTATGGCGATTGACAATCTCTTTATATTTCAACTCTAACTCTTTCAGTCTTAAAGGTTTGGTGAGGAGAAATCCAAAAATTCTTTTTAAAGAGGAAAAAAATGCTTGCACAATTGCACCCATTGAGACATGTATATATACACAACACACAGAGAAACAAACTTAACAAAGTGCTAAGTCTGCCCACCAACTAACTAACTATCTCTCTCTCTCTCTCTCTCTCAGAGGGAGGGAGGGAGGGGGAGAGAGAGAGAGAGAGAATCCCTCCTTCCTTCAGCCCAACATTCTTGCTGGCATCCCGGACGGATGAGAGGGACTGCAGAGGGTCTCCTCGGGTCTAGGGCAGTGAGTCATTCGATGGGAAAGTTGCCTCTTGGAAGGAATGACCCGGATTGGCTCTCGCTTCATCTCTCCTGCTTTGTCTCTCCTGCCTCTTTGCTTCTCCGTTCAATCTTTGGGCAGCAGATCAAAAGCGGAAGCTCACGCTCTCCCTCACTCACTCACTCACTCCCCTCCTCCTCCTCCCCCCCTTCCTCTCTCTCTCTCTCAAATCGCAAATCCGAGCAGTCGCTGCTGGGAGCCGGTCCCATGCCTTCTCCCAACCCCCACACCCCTTCTCTCAGCTACTTTCTGCTGTGATTGCTGTCTCCAGGCTGGCTCTCCCCCCATTAGCTCTCCACTCCTATTATTGTGGAAAGCGTCTCACAAAAACCACTGGGCGGCAGTTGGAAACTGCTGCGCGGTGTTTTGTTGCCACATGCGTGGCCGCTCACCCGCACACCTTAGAGGGAACAGTGACTGCTATCAAGGCTAATAGCCATTGATCTCTGTGACATCCATGAATTGCTCTGCCATTTTTGAAGCCAACAAAGCAGCTGCTATGTTATATTGTATACTATATAGTATGCAGTAAATTAAAACAAAACAAAACATTTTTTCTTTAACCCTAATTCTTTTAGGATTAAATTTCAGTGAGTGGCCTCTGTATCTGATCAAAAGTTCATCCACTTTTGTTATTGATATTAGGCATTTTGTTAAACAAAAACATCACAATTTAAATAAAAAAAGGTTTTCCCTCTGTCAAGGCCCATAGTTCAATATTATTTTCCTTTTTCTGTACCAAGTGAATAGTACCAAGTTAACATTTTTCATCTTTTTTCCCCTTCTATGCATCTCGGATTTATGTTAATTACTTGATAATGTTTTTTTTTACAGAATAACAGAGTTGGAAGGGAACTTGGAGGTCTTCTAGTCCAACCTCCTGCTCAAGCAGAATACCCTATACCATTTTAGACAAATGATTATTTAATCACTTCTTTAAAGTCTTCAGCAATAGAGTATTCATGACTCCTGGAGGCAAGTTGTTTCACTGATTAATTATTCAAACTGTAATGAAATTTCTCCTTAGTTCTAGGTTGCTTCTCTCCTTGATTAGTTTCCATTCATTTCTTCTTGTCCTGCCATCAGGTGCTTTGGAGAACAGGTTGATCATCTCTTCTTTGTGGCAACCCTTAGATATTGGAACATGTCACCCTAGTTTTGTTCACTAAACTAAACATACCCAATTCCTGCAACCATTCTTTTAATCAACTTTCAATAAAAACAATGGAAAGACTTTCAAGGACTACTCAAACACTCATGTGCACCATATAATTTACAACAAAGCAAACAGGCTGAATCAGCTCATCCAAAATCCCACCATGGTCCGATTGAAAAATGTTGTGTTTTTGTTTTCAATCACAATCTTTTTGTGATCTTTTTCAATCATAATCTGTAGCAAGGTGTAAAAGATGTGGAGAAAAAGCTGCATTGCAATACAATTTCCCTTCACTGCTATTTGCAAGACATGGCCAAGAAGGGTATAACTTCTCATGATAATAGATAATCATGGGATGGCAAATGATCTCTTATATGCAAAGGTTAGGATTGTCCTGCAGCTCTGAGCTGCCAAAATATTAAGGCAGGGATGGAGTTGATTTTTTACTGTAATCAGTAGCTCCTGGATTCTCAACATCTTCAACCTTCTTTTCAAGCAGGAAAATTGTTCTGGGGAGGAGTAGCTGGTCTTCTGCCATTCTTTCTTGATTGCTAAGTTCAACTACATAGCTCTTTCTTAGGAACCTCATTCATGTTCCAGACAAAGCATAAAAAAACACCAGAAGCAGTTTTGCCTGGAAGAAGGCACCATACACGTTTACACTGTCTTCTTATTCCCTGCAGACAATAATTTAAGATTGGGGAAAAGGATCTAATCTTTTTTTTTATTGATCAATTTTTGATATATTGATGTGGCTTGCATTCACAAAACCTCCTTGACATATTCTTAATGTCATTATCAGTTTGAAGCCCAGGATTTTTTTTAAAAAAAATAATTACATTATTTAATGCATAAGCTTGAGAATCAAAGTCATGAAAATATTCTCGTCTATCCAAACTCAATATATCAAAGGTCTTGGAGCTATTGTCTTAGTAACTGGAAAAAAATGGCAAGATTGCAGTAAATATGAGAACAATCCTCAATGGACATTCCTATTATTTCTATTGAACTCAGATTAAGGTAAAGGTAAAGGTTCCCCTCGTACATATGTGCTAGCCATTCCTGACTCTAGGGGACAGTGCTCATCTCTGTTTCAAAGCCGAAGAGCCAGTGGTGTCCAAAGATGACTCTATGGTCATGTGGCCGGCATGACTAAACCTCAAAGGCACACAGAACAGTTACCTATCCAGAAAAGGTGGTTCCTATTTTTCTACTTGCATTTTTAAATGCTTTTGAAGTGCTAGTTGGCAGAAGCTGGGACAAATAATGGGAGCTCACTCTGTTATGCAGCACTAAGGATTCAAAACCACCAACCTTCCAGAAATCACTTCCGGTTTGTCTGTTGGGCCGTTTTTAGTCCTCCGGAGGGCCCCGAAAGCCTCCAGGGGGCTTATACCGGCCCTACGAGTAAACTGGAAGTCAATTCCCAAACTTCTGGTTTGCCCATAGGGCTGTTTTTTTTTGCTCTCTGGACACTTCAGGGAAGCTCCAGGGGGAGGTGGGCTGTTTTTGCCCTCCCCGGGCTCCTATAAAGCCTCTGGAGCCTGAGGAGGGTGAAAAATGGCCTCAAAAAAGGCTAAATAGTCCAGAGCATTCACGCTGGCCAGCTGACAGGGCAACGCCTCGCGTGCCCTGACAAATTGCTCCGCGTGCCACCTGTGGCATGCATGCCATAGGTTCTCCATCCTGGTTCTAGACTATCGGAAGAACACGTATCATACACTTTTTTCACTTTTTTCATCCTGGACTGGACCTAAGGAGAGATTGGACAATCATTTGTCTGAAATGTTATGGGGGCCTGAGCAGGGGTTTGGACTAGAAGACCTCCAAGGTCCCTTCCAACTCTGTTGTTCTGCTCTGCTCTGCTGGGTTCCTCTCTGCTTTGTTCTGCTGTGCTGTGACCTGCTCTGCTCTTTTCTGAATGATGGTTGCAATGGTTGATTGTAGCCTTTCTCAAACATTTTTTCTCTTAGAACCCCTTCCCACATTTAAAAGTTCCCCAAAGAGTTATTATTTATATGGGTTATATTTATCAATATTTACTATATTAAAAATTAAAATTGATAAATTCGCTGCTGCTACCACTTCTCATGATTATTTGATGAGATTGTTAATATTGTATTACTTTTCAACATAGGTTGGCAAATTTTTTTATTTTTATTTTGAGGACCCTTGAGTGGGTCTTGGGCTCCTAGGAGCACACTTTAAGAAATGCTTGTCTGCTGCAATCATCTTTACATGGGGCTGCCTTGGAACACCATTCAGACACTGCAAATGATGCAGATTGCAGCAGCCTACTTATTGGCAGGCAAGAGCTGCCAATCTCACATAACAGTCCCCAGGATTGTAATGTCAGTGTCAAACAACAAGCCAGACTTGTTGACTATATTCAGTACAAAGGAAATGACTTTTATTTTCATGGACATATTAAACAGTGAAAGGGTGAGAAAAATCTGTTAATTTCATCTGTGTGGTCCTGTTAGTGAATTACGTGCTAATTTATTCTGACCTCCTGCTTGCATGTATCCAAGAAAAATAAAATGCCATGACAGTTGCCAGCTTTTTTGAGATTGTGCAGGTATTACCTGAGATCATAAATAAAACAGTGCCACTCACATGTCAGGTTCTTCTCCATACTCTAGTTCAGGGGTGTCAAACCCAATTTCATTGAGGGCTGCATGAGGGTTGTGTTTGACCTCAGGATGTTGAGGTGGATGTGTCCAGGGTGGGTGTGTCCAACTCAACATCACTCATGTTGAGGGCTCCTGTGGTGGTTGAGCACTCTGTCAGTAAAAATGGGCTCCTGAGCCCCATTTTCAGTTGCAGCAGCTTCCTGGAATCCTCTGCCAGCAAAAACGGAGCTCGTGAGGGCCTCAGGCAGCCCTCCCAAGCTCCATTTTTACTGTCAGAGACACCACGTGCCAATCCTTCACAGTTTCCATGGGCCAGATCTAAGCACCACATGAGCTGGATGCAGCCCCTGGACCTTGAGTTTGACACCTCTGCTCTAGTTAATCTTTTGAAAATATAGGGCATTGAAAATAGGGAGGGGGTAGGCCTGCCAGAAATGGTATGTTCGAGGAACATTTTGCTCAGAAAATGTTGGGAAAAAAGTACTAAATATTAAATCTGTCTATACTGAAAGCCAGATTTCTTTATTTGCAACCTGTATAGACACAGTGTATGTAGTAGTGAAGGTCACAATACAACATGTACTAAAGAATGTGAAGTCACATTCTTTAGTACATGGAACCCAAAGTGTCCCTTTTGTGCCAGACCTAAAGCATAGCAGTATTAGTAAGGTGGACACAATTAATAAGATAGCAGTATTCCAGTATTTGAGGAGCTTCCACACAGAAGAGAGAGTCAACTTATTTTCCAAAGCACCAGAAGGCAAATCAAGAAATGATGGCTGGAAAGTAATTAAGGAGAGAAGCAATGTAGAACCAAGGAGAAACTGCCTAACAATGAGATCAATTAACCAGTGGAACACTTGACTTCAGAAATTGTGGGTGCTTCATCACTGGAAGTTTTTAAGAAGAGACTGGACATCTACTTTTGTGAAATGGTATAGAGTCTCTGCTTGAGCAGGTGGCTGGACTAGAAGACCTCCAAGGTCCTTTTCTACCTCTATTCTATTCCAAGTACCTAGCGTATAGTGCAAGAATCTTTAAAAATAACTTCTAGAGATATCCCTCTGGTTATTTTTCCATTGTTGCCTTGGAATGTGACATACAACTTCAATTCACTAGGTTTCATTTTGCCCACAGAGAATAATATCTTGTTCTTCTGAAACTCATACACGGCCAATTTATGTAGAAAAGAACAAAGCAATTTTTGTTCTAGTCATTGTCTCTGTTAGCATAGCCAGACTGTATTATAATGTGACTTAGGGAAAAAAAAGTCTGCACGTACAAAGACAAATAAATCCTTATTCTGAAACAGAATGTTCAGTCCATTGTGACTTCCAAGGAAATTTGGATGTCTATCAATCATCTTTTCAATGTCACTAAATGTAAATCTGCAGCGTCGGTAAATGGACCTCAATGAAACTCATTATTTAACATATAGTAGGGCACTTCAGGAAAAGAAAGATTAAAAATTTGGATCAGTTTTCATTCTGCTGGTTACTAGTACAGGCAGCAGCTTTTCTAATTGGAGATCTTTGTTTAAAAATAAAATGAAAATCCTTGACAGGCTTGCTTGAAATAGCCATGTTGAAATAGTATGTTTAATATATATAAGGGATTGGGCAATTCAGCCATTTTACTGTTATTCACATCTTTCCAGTGTGTGTGTGGGGGGGGGGAGAGGACACAATGTGGATCAGGATTCCTAAAAATCAGTGTGAACCTAGATCACTGTACATGCATACATCAAAACGTGCTTCCAATTTTAATTATTTATTAAATAAATTTATGTAGCTGCCCACCTCGCACATAGGTGACTCAAGGCATCAGTGTTGGGAAACAAATAATTCAGGATTTGAAAAGAAAAAATAAAGGCCTCTTTCAAGAAAGCTTTAAGAGCCATGATTATTCAGGCTTTCCTTGTTCATTAAACTATGGCCACACTTCAAGCAAATTCTGCAAAAATGGACTTTTCATGTTCTAAACGATTATGCTGGCTATCCAAGGGTTTGTTCTTTGGTCACAAGGGAAGAATAATGCAAGAAATGCTATGCTAATAGGAGAAAATGCATTGTTCCAATTATGTGGGTTTCCATCGAAACTATTTTCATGCTATTTCCCTATGGTAATAACCTTTATTTCCTTTAGTATTTGCTTCATTGTGGAGTTTTTATTTTTATTTCTTACTCCCTCAGCAACAGTTCTCATTTTCTTCCTGGCTGTTACCATCTCTTTTTTAATCCAATATATTCATGTTCATTTCTCTTTGTTAATCAACTAACCAATCCACTAGGCCTACTTGATAGTCACTTCCGGATAAGCAGTCTCATTTATTCTATGTTCTTTTACTCTTAGGTGGATGAAATGCAGTGGGGCAAAGGAGTGAAGAAAACCCCTTCTTCAGTCTGCAGTCTTCCCTGTAAACCAGGAGAACGAAAAAGGATTATGAAAGGGATGAGCTGCTGCTGGCAGTGTGAACTGTGTGATGGTTACCAATACCAGTTTGATGAAGTGAGCTGCAAGCTGTGCTCCTACAGTCAACGGCCAAATGAGAACCGCACAGGATGTAGCCCTATCCCTATTGTAAAGTTGGAGTGGCATTCACCCTGGGCGGTCATCCCAGTCTTTCTCGCCATGCTTGGAATTATTGCCACCATATTCGTCATGGCAACCTTCATTCGATATAATGATACTCCCATTGTGAGGGCTTCTGGAAGGGAACTTAGCTATGTTTTATTGACAGGAATATTTCTGTGTTATATCATCACTTTCTTGATGATTGCCAAGCCAGATGTTGCCGTGTGTTCTTTCCGGCGCATCTTCCTGGGATTGGGAATGTGCATAAGCTATGCCGCTCTGTTGACTAAAACAAACCGTATCTATCGCATATTTGAACAGGGTAAAAAATCAGTGACAGCTCCTAGGCTTATTAGCCCAACATCACAATTAGCAATCACATCAAGTTTGATATCAGTACAACTACTTGGAGTTTTCATTTGGTTTGCTGTTGATCCACCAAACAGTATTATAGATTATGATGAACATAAATCTATGGAGCCAGATCAAGCCAGAGGCGTTCTCAAATGTGACATTACGGATCTACAAATAATATGCTCTTTGGGGTATAGCATTCTACTAATGGTTACATGCACTGTTTATGCCATCAAGACTCGGGGTGTCCCAGAGAATTTTAATGAAGCCAAACCCATTGGATTCACTATGTACACTACATGTATAGTATGGCTTGCCTTCATTCCAATATTTTTTTGCACTTCCCAAGCAGCTGAAAAGGTAGGTGAAAATCAAGTAATTTATAAAACCATTACATTTTAAATTACGAGTGTTGAAACCACCTTCTGGATATGGGGAAAAATGATTGGTAAGTGCTTCAGCTATACATAAAGTTGCTGATGTTGTTTTTCCTGTAGTTAGGTGAAGGTTATGATGATAGTGATTGATAAAGTGGTAAATAAATCACAAGAATCACTTAATCCATGAATTTGATGGTTGTAACTGTATCAGCCACAACTAGAAAGTAGTAATCATTGCAATATGAAATGCAGTGTATAGCTTAATCAGCTTACTTATTCTTAATGTCTGTCAAAAAAATATTTTGCTAGGGTCCATGTTTTTCAGTTCAGACAAAGTGAGAGCAAAAGATTGTTTCTTGCTATGGTATCAATTCCTCAACTATGAAGTAAATATTAACGGTCATTCCTGAAATCGTACGGAATCAAACTTATTAATATGTACCAAGTATACTTAACAATAACTATCAACATCCAGCCACGTCTTCATTGAAAAAAATATTGTGTTGCACTTATGAATTTAATAAAAAAGAAGAAGGTTCGTTTATGATTATTTCAGATTATGCCAATGGCATTCCAAGACTGTTTAGCTATTCTTGGGATTTTACTCAGATAAAAACAGTAGTAATACTTGGATCCAGTGAAAAAATATTGCCAATCATAATATTTTTTACTATAACTATGGCAACTTCAAACAAATGTTTGCATTAGAAAGGTATTAAATAAATTAATAAATGGTTAACAATAAATAAATGTCCAGGTAATCAAAATATATGGACAACCAGATAGAACCAGGACCAGGAAGAGTTCAAATAGAACCATGACCAACCATATGTCATTGTTGAATTCAATTGTCTTAGCAGTTTTTCTCTGCAAAATTTGCATATGATATATCTGAATATGGGTTTGTGTCATTCTTCTCACTCCTTATTTTGTGATGAATTTTAAGTAATAAAACCAAGGACTGTTGTTAGGTAAGCTTCCCATTTGGAGAGCGAGTACGTTCAGTGAAGTATTGTGAGAGTTGTGTTGGAGAACACACAAACCAGCATCCAGAGACACTGCAGTTTAAATAGGCTTTTACTTTAGTGGAAATAGAGGTATCAGAGTCCATCAAACAGTCCAAGTCATACACGGATAAGACAGTCAGTCATCAATGTCTTTCAGTTAAGGGATAATCCAAATAACATAGTCCAGTATCATACAATCAGTTCGGTACTCAAAGTTTGCTAGCAGTTGCAAAACTTACAATAGCTCACGGCACTTTCTAACAGCCAGCTTCCACAACACTCAGATCAGATCAGCCCAGCAACTAACAAACAGAGAGGTAACAGTCATTCTGGCTCCTTCTTATGGCCGATTGAGGAAAACAGCAACCAATCACATTTTACAGTATGATTTAAAGAAACAGGTATAGCAATGTTACATGATTTATATATTGCCAACCCAACCGTTAGATTATATTCCTAACAACTATATTAAAGTATTTTATATTCCCAAATCTGAATTGGGATTGATGTAGCTCCCACTAGATGTTATATATTCAGTGTAATGCATTCTATGAGTATGTACATACAAGTACAACACTAACATGTAGAAGGAAAATGTCATCTTCTAAGTATAGCCATAAATATGAAGGGTACCATTCACTTTATACCATACATATATATTTGAAGGCTTTCTCCCTATGCTTTACATTCAGAGATGTGTGTGTTTATATACACATACACACGTGTGTATGTGTAATGCACATATGTATGTATATGCCCTGCCCTCAATCTACTAGCTGCCTTCTGAGTCCCAGCTGATTGACTGGTCTTCTTTTGTTGCCCTGCACAGGAGAACAGAGCTGGAAAGCAGGTTGGTGGGGTAAGGAGGGAATAGGGATTTTGCAGTATCCTTCCCCTGGAGTGGGGTGGAAATGGAGATTTTGCAGGATCCTTCCCTTGCCACATCCACCAAGCCACACCCACCAAGCCATGCCACACCCACCAAGCTACATCCACAGAACCAGTAGTAAAAAGTTTGAATCCCACCTCTGTTTCTCTCTCTCTCTCTCTCCCTCACTCCCTCCCTCCCCCCTCTCTGCCTCTCTCTGTCTCTCTGTCTCTCTGTCTCTCTCTCTGTCTCTCTGTATCTCTCTCTCTCTCATCTATCTATCTAGAGAGTCTCTCACTGATTCACTACTAATATTAAATAACAAAATGTAGGTAATGAAAATCATACTGTTTCCTACATTTCCTAATTTAAATTAAATAGAATTGGAGTCTTTTTAGTGAGGACCATGAAACCATTCCAAACCCCACCAATATCTATTGGGGCCAAAACTAGGAAATGAGATAGCCTCCTTTAAAAAAGTACAGTGAACCTCATCCAATATCACTTAATCTATTGTGCCTTATATTTCCTAGAGGTCTTCCAAATTACTTCTGAAGGTCATTCCAATACTCTTAAGCATGTTTTAAAAGAAAAAGCTATTCTCCTAATGATTTCCACTCTTGACAAGCAGCATTAAATACAACTCCATGTCTGTTACTGTGCATTTAGATAATTACTACCTTGCTTAATGTCCCTAGTTAATGTTAATCTTCTTCTCTTCTTTTATATAAGATTAACTTGCTAATTTTGTTTCTCTGTCAGCCTCCAGATCCAATTAGAAATGTTGGAGAGGGTATCTACTGTGCAATGAGTTTGTTCTATCTCAGCAAGAGAAAATTGTGCAACTGCTTTGCACAACATTGGTATTGTTCATTTTGTGCACAGAATTATAAAGTATCATTGGGTAGCTAACCAAAATCTATTTTGCAGTCAGTTCATTGAATATTCTCTTATCCCAGCAACTCTAATTCTACGGATTGTGTGATGAGCATCTCGTAGAAAGGTACCAACAGAAGCAAAGCATATGTTGTTCAAATTAACCCATGTCACAGGGTCACAAATGACCCTCTTCTTAAATGCACTGATCTCTGCTTCAAAAGCAATATAATTATCTCTTAATTTGCACTTATGCAGTTTATTTGAGTGCACATCTTTTTGACTTCAACATGCATTTTCTGGCCAAGCTTCAATAACACTGTCAAATATTATAAGGAAAAAATGTCCTTTACCCCAAGATTTTGCTTAAAAAGAATTGTGGTTCTTTTCTTTTCTTTTTATTTTCTTTTCTCTTTTTTCTCTTCCCTTCTCTTCTCTCTCTTTCCTTTCTTCTTTTCTTTTCCATGCTTCCTTTTCCTTTTTTTTTCTTTTTTAATAGTGTAGGTAAAATAACAGTCTGGACTGTTTTTAATGCATTATTATTAAAGGTTGTATTTTTTCAAATGCTTTATGGAAAAAAATCTAAACAAAAATATTTGGAAAATAAAATTAAGCAGCTATGTATGTAATGAAACCTATACCAGATCTACATAAATCTTTTCTGTTTCCTAAATTAGAACTTAATCCTTACTATGTATATGATACTGAATATTCATTGAATTGCATAAAATGAAGATATGGGCAACAGAGGGAAAGAATGATAAATTATTTGCCCCTAAAATGAAACAGTAGCAATGAAGAATATTTTTAATCTTAACGATAGTTAGAACAAAGTATAAAATAATTCCAAATACAGATTGTTTTTCTGTCAAATATAACTATATAATATTTAGTCAAAGGTTACTTGGGAAGAAATTAATATTTTTTTAATCTTTTGAAGATTACACATGGCTAAGCCTTTTATCTAACTTCATCTTTGTCACTTTGGGGTAGAATAGATACTATTTATGAAAAGAGAAAAACTGCCAATACGATCATTACCCTATTAATTGGCATGAAACTTACAAAGAAATTTTGAATTATATACTATTGGAAGTTTATAATGGTACATTTTTGAGTCACATTTTTGTAACTTTAATGAGGCTTTTAAAACAATGGCTCTGAAAGCTGTTGATTGCTTTTGGCCAATTTTCTTGTTAATAGTTGATTCCAAAATTTTGACAGCAACCTCAGTATATGGACCACAGCCAAAATTGCCTTTTAATTGTCCATTTTGTGCTATTTAATTTAATAAAAATGCAACAAGCTTCAGACAATATTAAATTATTACTGGATTTGGCAGGGTGATTTTGTTGAACTTATAGAACTTAACTGTTTATTTATTTATGATCCAAGACCAAGTCACAGAGTTTTAAAAATAACACCATTTATAACACACCATTAATACAGGCATAAGTAAATACATACTCTCTGTGTTTGTTTGTGTTTGTGTATGTATGTATGAATCCATAGAGTTACCAATTCATTGAAGACAGCATATATGTGGAAACTTTCAGACATTATTATAACTGGAATTATTCCCTCACTTTCCAGGATTATCTCTTGCCAGGATTGTCCTTTATGTTCTGTTATATTTGATATTGAACTACTGACATCTCTTATCAGAAAACCGTAGGATCTTTGGGTCCTAAAGCAATTGAACACAAATAATTCTTATAGTTATTATATGCGGTGGTGGTATATTATGTCTCATTGACAATGATGATTGTTCTACACCCACACTTAAATATAGCATAGTATCTTAGTTTCAATTTAATATTATATGAATCATATTAAATCATATTAAATATGATATGATTGTAAGGTAGTAAATATGATTTCAAGAATAATAGGGTTTTAAAATCTGGTCATGATTTTGAATTACATAGTCCAAATTTATATTTTATCATCACATGGACAACTAAGGATTCATTGAGGAGGAGGAGGAGGAGGAAAGACACAAATGAAAAATGATACTCTGGATGGAAAGAGAGTGCTATTGTGGCTAGATGGTGTTTGTTCAGTGTCTACTTATGAAGTGGTTCATAAGGATAAGGATGGTCCATTGTTATTCATTAATAACATTCATTAATAAGCACCAGCCAATAATTTAAGGAGAATTAAACATTAATCATAGATTGAAGTATAATGCTAGCTGTTCTGTAGCAAGTGCATCACAATATTTTAATAACAACCTCAACTATTCAGATATACTATTATATGTTCTGTTGTCAGGACAACTGACATTCCTTGTGTGTCATTTGTTTCCCAGAGAAGCACCATAATGTATCACAGCTTATTAACTCACCTGTCTAGAAAAGTGATGTTTTACAAACAAGATGCTCATGATAATATTACCAATATAATTGGTCTTGAATACAAAGCTATTTTAAATTCTCTCTATATTTGTGAGTGTCTCGTTCAGAAGCAAAGTCAACTCCCAACAAGTGTTAGACCAATTATAGAAACTATAGGCTGATGCAGAATCAATACCAAGTGGCACTTGAAAAGAGCACAAATGGCCCCTGTAAGGTCAAACAGAGCAGAATGAAATCAATAAACCAAATTGAAACAAAATATTAGAATTGTAAAATGAGAAAGGGAGTAGGTAGGTGAATTCACCAAGCCCTGCAGCAAATTATTCAAGTGATTAACACAAAAGTATTGAAATTATTTTCTGGAATCTTCTTTTCTGGAAAAATTTCTTTTCATTTTTATTTATTTCTATTCTTTGGAGGCTTCTGGAATATGTATATTTGTCATGAAATATGAAAAGTAGTAAAAGACTAAAGGCGATTTTACCTAGAATACTTTTATGCAGAAAAATATATCTTGCCAGGGACACATTTTATATATTCTACAGGCTACAGGTAGCAACCACAACCCTAGGTAGTTGGGCTGTATTTCTCAATTAATATCATGTGTACGTACATGTACATACAAGAACACACAAAGACACAAACACATTTATGTAGAGGCATAGATTAATAGTTATCTATCTTGATAAGTCAAATGAATAAATCTGAAACAGATCTCAGTTGCAGCATAAAAATTAATAATATACAATATACATAATATATTGTATTAATTATACAGTAAAATATTCAAGGATGCAGTTTAGATTCTTTTGCAATGAAAAATAACTACCTCTTTTTTTTCTTTTTTTTATTCTTCATACTTTTCTGAGATTGTCTAGTACTAAATCTAAACTCCTTATAGTGGCCTTAACATCTGACCAATCTATACTGAAACATTGGTCTTTCCAAGACAGATTTTTTTTTTTTAACTTTCCAATATATAAAATAGTATGTATCAAAATATATTCAGATAAACACAAGATATAGCAATAGCAATAGCACTAACCTCTCTAAGCAGTTTACAGAGTCAGCATATTCCCCCTAACAATTTGGGTTATCATTTTACCCACCTCGGAAGGATGGAAGACTGAGTCAACCTTGAGCTTGGTGAGATTTGAACTTTAAATTGCAGTCAGCTGGCAGTCAGCAGAAGCAGCCTGCAATACTGCACTCTAACCACTTTGCCACCATGGCTCCAAAGTATCACAGAAACTACTTCTAAACTTCTGTCAATAATGTTCTGTTCTACTGATTTTTTTTATTTTTAGGGAAGATTAATTCACTGAAAATCTGGTTTAGAATCTGAAAAGAGGCTGGTACTCTTCCAGATCGATCTTCCTATCCTTATCCTTTTGACACTGTCTGGGAATTACCTTAAGTGTAACCTTAAATCTCTTATCGAATACCATGGGACTTAAGTCTTAATATATGATACCCTGGTGGAAACAGACCAGAACACAGAATGTGTTTCTAGCCCATATTGTAATTTCACAATAGCCAGAGAGAAAGCCTGAAGAGATTGAGAATTACTTAGAAAACCATTGGAATGGGTTTCCTAGGATTTTCTTTTTAATCTTCTGCAGCTCTTAGACAAATGTATCTTTGCAAGTTATTTCTGAAGATGTTTTCTGAATGTCAACAATGAAAAAGAACTCAGTCTTAGGATAAAATCACACCAAGGTGCATGCTTCAATACTTTGTAAAAGGAGGGGGGTTTTTTTTGGTAGATTTATCCTGTTTAAAAGCTGCTGTAATCATGACCTTTATTATGATCGGACCATATATAACTCCTATTATGTAGGAAAAACCAAAACTGAAATAAATGTTTATTAAGTGCAATATCAACATATGGGATATTAAGAAAATTTTGTTGCCTTATGAAACATACTATTTTGATGACTCTTTGTACTTTCAATTAAAGCAGGAATTCATAATTAAGAGAGTAGAAGAAGTAATATTATCATCATATATTCTCTAAGGAGAGGGCACATACATTCAAGTCATCCTTTTTATAGGGCTTTTTGTTGGAATGCCATATTAGTGGTAATTAATTTATAAAAAGCACGGAAAAATATTTGCTGAAATCTTACCTAGTGTGTATTTTATTGTGCTATTTATATTTATTTTTAAGTATGAAGAAATTGTGAAAATATCAAAATATGTAAATATATAGACAAGCAAGCAAATACATCTGCAAGCAATGTGTTGTAGCAAAAAATAAAAATAAAAGGATTTTGTAATTTAAAAAGTGGGCATCTTGAAAAAACAGTTTCGGTAGAAATAATGCATACTGTCAGGTGCAAAGGAGCAGGCTCATCCGTTAAATTGCAGCAAAGGAGATTTATTCAAGCCTATAGAAAGAATCTAGTCAATTAAAATTCAACATTAAATTGTTGCCAGATAAGGGTCAACAGAATTCAGCAGAAGTTGGACCATTTGTGGAAACATAACAACTATAAGTTAATCATGCACCTCCCCAGTTCTGCCTGCTATTCTACATCTGCAAGATCATAGTTTGCTGTTTATGTGCTACAAAGAGTAGCAAGGTTTGAGAGCATTGACTAATGTATGGCTACTGAGTCTTATTTCCCTTCTAAGCTTTCTTTGTATGCAGTCAATGATAAATTATTAGAGCAGACCATGATCTGCCATGTGCATTCAAATTCTTCTTTGGCACCTTAAATAAATTTTTAAACTTTCATGGATCAATGCCATGTTGTTCAACTCCTTAATAACTAATTGAAGAAGCTGTCAATATAGCTAACTGTGAAGTCTATTAAGTGTCTTCTGGTTTATATACTACTAAACTCTCATTGCCACATGAACAGTATTATTCATATTTTATCATTTACATTATAAATGAGTATAGCAATAGCACTTAGACTTATATACCACTTTACAGTGATTTACACCCCCCCTCTAAACAGTTTACAGAGTCAGCCTATTGTCCCCAATGATCTGGGTCCTCATTTTACTCACCTCGGAAGGATGGAAGGCTGAGTCAAGCTTGAGCCTGGTGGAATTTGAACTGCCAAATTGCAGGCAGCTGACAATCAGCAGAAGTAGCCTACAGTACTGCACTCTAACCATTGTGTCACCAAGGCTCATCATTTTTTGGTATAATTTTATGGAAATATAATTTTATGGAAAGATGTAAATGTGAAACACTTCCCCCTAAACAAAACTTTGTTTTTATGATTGTATTATGGATGTTTGACTCTGCCATCTTTTCCTTTGGGAAATGGGAAATGCTTAAGTGCATTTCTTGCTAAATCCACTTTGTGTCAGTGTGTGTGTTTGTATGTGTGTTTGTGTGTGTGTGTGTGTGTTTGTATGTTTGTGTATGTGTGTGCATTTCCAGGGAGCCTTTTCCTTTCAAATAAATACTGGGATCAGGATGGCCCAGTTCAATTTAGGAGCATATTATTTTACCATCAAATGTACACATTTTAAGGCACTGAGGAAATATAAATGGGGTAGTTTCTGTTTGCATAAGGTACCATTTAAATAAAGCCACATTAGCAAGTGAGCACTCTGCCTACTGAGTGTTTTTTAAAACAAAAGGATTATCTTCCTTTTCCTGCCATGTACAGCATTGCTTGATTAACAAGCTAATGTGTATTTCACCAGCAAAGTGCTGTAAACCTCTGAGAAACTGCATAAAGTAGCAGTTGCTATAGCAACAACATATTTAAGAATGTGCCTGTCGAAAAGGTACCATGAAACCATTTGTCAATGTATACATTGTGGAACTAAAAACATAGCTCTTAGCACTCCTACTTATGACACTTCATTCTACCGAATCTTGAGCTATGCAGCTCATCATTTCCATAACTATGATAAAAGGAAACAAGTAAATCATCTGTAATTTTTAATCTTTTTTTTTCTGTTTGTTGTCATCTTATCAAGTTAGTGATGACTTTTACTGACTGCCTGGACAAGTCCCTGCAGTTTTCTAACCAAGACTTCAGAAGTAGTTGACATTGTTTTCTTCTTAGGTTTAAGAATCAATGACTGGTCCAAGGCTTGTACCAGTTGGCTTTGTGGCTAAGGCGGAACTCCTTTTTCTAGGTTGATGCCTTAACTCTATTTAGTTATTTGATCAATTTTCTATTTCCTTTCCTTTTCTTTCCTATCCTGTCCTGTCCTGTCCTTTTTTTGGATACCTATAGTAGGCTGACAGTGAAAAGACTGCCTGGCTGCCTGTGGCTACCACTCTCTTCTTTAGTTCAAAATCAGTGATACGGCCAGTATAACTAATTATTTTCCCTTCCATATATTATGTCAATAAATTAAACATAGGACATTATTGTTTCCCTTACTGTAGATTTTCTCTACAATTTGTTAGAATGAAATGGCAGTCTTAATTCTTTAAAATGAAAAACATGAAAACTTTATTAACCTATCTTTAAAAAAAAACCACTTTAAATTAAGATGTTAATTTGACAAGCTGATTTCAGTTACCTATTGTATAGGGAGGGATTCTGTGTTTCCCCTATGTTCTTCAGAGTACCATTAATCTGCTGAGGTCAAGCAAGGAAGATAATTTCAACATTTTTCATGCTTTAATCATTGAGATTTAGAGATGACAATATAATATTTATTTTCTATCATAATTGAGTCTATCATCCATAGAGAAGTTCTGAGACATTTATTTATTGATTGATTCAACTATTCATATGTACAATATTTAGTTTTAATTCAACAACAGAAAATTTCCAAGCATTAATTTTAAAACTTTCTTAGAAAAGAATCCAATAGTTAGTGAATGTGGCTCTATCTATATCTATCTATATCATATTTATCATCTACACCAGTGGTGGGTTTCAAAAATTGTTCGAACCTACTCTGTGGGTGTGGCCTCCTTTGGGGGAGTGGCTTGCCACCCATGTGACCAGATGGGAGTGGCTTGCCACCCATGTGACTGGATATGAAGATGCCGACGACACTTGTCAGAACCACCTTAAATTACCTCACACACAGCACTGGCATGCATAAGAATATGATGTAAACTTGTTTTTTAAAAGGCATCTTTGGTTTGCATTAAAACAACTTCAACACACACAATGTTCTGATTGCACCACAAACGCAGTAGTCATCCTTACCTTGAGTTTTATAAATATGAGCATGATAGTGTAGAATAATCATATCCAAGGACCAGTGGTGGGTTTCAAAATATTTTGGAACCTCTTCTGTAGGTGTGGCCTGCTTTCCGGATCCACTGGTGGAACCTCTTCTAACCGGTTCGGTAGATTTGACGAACTGGTTCTACCGAATATGTGCGAACTGGTAGGAACCCACCTGTGATCTACACATATCTATCTATGTGTATGTGTGTTTTGAATTCTGTGAAGATATTTTTTATAGAAATACATCTTAGTAAATATATTAATAATTATTTAAATAGTTATTAGCTATATATTCATGTTTATGTTTAATGTTAGATAAGCAATATGATATATTTGCATGTACAAATGAAAATAAGTTCTTCAAATAATTATTTCCAGGTACTTAAAAAAAAACCTTAAAACCAGATATCTTCAGGGGTCTATTCCAAAATAATAGAGAATGTTGAAGCAAATATTTGTTGGAGCAAATATAAAAAACTAAACCTTGAAACCATGCAAAGTAGCTTTGCTACATACAAGAGTTTTGCTTCTCCCAATGAACAAACAAAACAATGTTTCAGAGCAATTTCCTTAAGGAAATCAATACTGTTGTAGACTTATTCTAAGGAAATAGAGGTAAAAATGTAGTTTACTTTTCTTTTTCATTCTTGAGTGAGTAATGCTTTGAATGGTATTTATTCAACATGCCCTGAAACTCTGAAATCATAAAGCATTCTGTGACTTACAGAAACAACAGAATAAGCATTTATTTTAAAGAACATGTAAGAACATTGATAGAAGTTCAGAAAAATACAACAGCAAATATTTAAATGAAGCTGGAAAATATCTTCACAAAGGAAATCGGCAATTTTATTAGCTTTTCAAATACAGTTAGGATTATTTAAGGAAGAGACTATGGTATTTTGGAACAATTTTTATAGTAATTAAGTATGAGTCTATTTACTAATGAGTATGTAACGTCAACATTGATGCAGAGGAAATGTTTAGTTAATAATTTAACGTGTGAACAAATTCAGTGGAAGAACTTTCAGTTTTTAAAAAAATAATAAGCATTTATTATTCATGTTGCAGATTAATTTTTGCTATATCATCAAGGAATGAATTAGGAATATATGCTTTAAATATGGATGTGATCCACAAGTTCACAGAAAGAATGACAACGATCCCAAGTTTTTTTTTTTAAAATCTGGTACCAAAAAAAAAAAAAAAAAAAAAAGAATGATTAATGCATCATTCAGTCTTAAATTTTATATGTGCAGAAATGTTTCTCATGCTGAATTAAGATTACTATTTCTTTCTCCCTAAAAATACTTTATCTTAAACAACTATTTAATGGAAGGCGTAACAACACTCTTTATGCAGGATACAACTCTTCAGTCCCCTTATTCCTGGAATATTAAGTATGTAAGGGTTTTTCTTTTACCACATTGGGTAGCATATTTGAGTAAGCCCTATGATTTAGAAATTCAGGTCCCTTTTTATTTACTACTAGTTGATAACCCGGAGTTGACAGGGTATTTATTTGTAGAAGGAAAATGTCTTGACCAAACACAATTTCTAATGTTGGATTTTCCCCTTACCAGAGGGACTCCCACCCTGTGGAGTACTGTGAAGTTGTTACCATGGCAACTCCACTGCGCTGTACATTAGAATCCATTTTACGGCAGTACAGTAGAAGCTATTTTAATGCGCAATAGGCTGTATCAAAACAGAACACACACACCGAGGTGTTGGGGGGGGGGCTTACCCACACAGTACTTGTTTCCAGAGAGTAAGTTATCTGTGTACCAAGGTTGGTTGAAATTTGTCTAGATGTTTGAGAGTTATGCTGGAAACACACACACACACATACGCACATATGTTAATCCATCAAAATGGTTAAATATTGGAAATAAATTAACAATATATCTATGTAGCACATAGTGAACATCTGCAGAAGGTTGAAGAAGCACATCACAAATATGGCAAAATTACTTGGGAGTAACATAGTAAGGTAATTCTTTTTATATCGTATTTAAATAAAAAGCTTACATAAATGCATTTTTATTTAAATGTGTGTTTGCCAACATTTCAGGATTAGATCTTAATACTCTTTATTTTTTTTAAAAAAAACTTTTTGTAACTATTATGGGCTGTACAGTTCTTAATTTTTTTAAAAATCATATTTCATAAAATACCTACAGATAAGTACCTGGCTTTGTTTGCATTTGGAAGCTAAGCAAAATTTAGTATGTGGATCGGAGATGACCAGAAAATTTCATGAATGAGAGATAAATTGGGAAGTTCTAAAAGCATCTCAGAGATAGCAAGGGCAAACCATTTCTACAATGACAATCCACTTTGGATGGTACTCAGTATCACTCTGGGGTGACTTTACAAATTTAAACCATAAATTAAATAAATAAACAGTAATTCCAAGAAAACCACATGGATATGTCTCTCTAGATTCCCGGGATCAAGCTCAACTTGAAGAATTACTTTCCAAAAATTTCATAGTTCCTGATAAAGACTTTGTATTTTAAGCTTTTAACTGATTAGATAGCTGCAATAACATTTTTAATGATTTTGAAAAGCTGTCTCTTTGTAGTAAATACATTTCTTCCTTATGATAAGAATTTCCCTTGAGTTAATAACAAATAAGGTCATGGATAAAAGAGCCAGTTTGGTGTAGTGGTTAAGGTAAAGGTAAAGGTTTCCCTGCACATGCATGCTAGTCATTTCTGGCTCTAGAGGGCAGTGCTCACCTCCATTTCTAAGCCGAAGAGCCAGCTATCCAAATACATCTCCCTGGTCATGTGGCCGAAGGTGCACGGAGCGCTTCTTACCAAAGTATTCCCTATTTATCTACATCATTTTAATGTGCTTTCCAACTGCTCGGTTGGCAGAAGCTGGGATAAGTAATGGGAGCTTACTCTATTACGTGGTGTTAGGGATTTGAACCACTGAACTGCCGACCTTCTGATTGACAAGCTCAGCATCTTAGCCACTGAGCCACCATGGTTAAGGTATTAGTCTAAATACTGGAAGACCATGAGTTGTAGTCACACCTTAGACACAAACCCAGTTGGTGACTTTGGGCCAGTCATTCTTTCTCAGCACTAGGAAGAAGGTGACTAGGACACATCACTTCTGAAAATGTTGCTTAGAAAAATGTATCCAGGCAATCACAAGAAATCAACTGACTCAAAGGCACTACAAACAAACAAACAAACAAACAAACTCTTGTCTATATAAGGATTTGTTTCTCAAGCATATGTCCTCATTCTCTCCAGGTTTATCTTACAAATGATTATGTAGGATGTTAAAAGATAGCAGTGAAACTGAAAGGTACATAAATTATATATTGTATATTCATGTCTTGGAATCTGTGATAAATATTTAAGCTAATTCTAATGATTAACTCTTGCCTAGGAGGTCATAAATCAATAGATTCTGTTCTTTGAAAGTTTGGTGTTAATGTTTCCTATCACACTTGTTGCACTGGAAATTTCCGTAAAATATAAAAACACCCATAGGATTTGTTGTCAGTTGAGAATTGTGCATCTACTTTGAAATCTTGAACAGGAAGAGCTCGAGGCCATAATCCTGCTCTTTATAAATAATTTAGAGAGCTGGATATTAATTTTCAATGACAAACATGCCACCAGCCATTTGGATGGCATAAAAGGTATATGTATGAAGCTGTAACATTCTGTATTTCTAATAGGAATATACAGATGGATGCCGAAGTATTATTAATAATAATGTCTTTATGGAATGTTCAGTATCTTCTCAATGAAACAATAATATAAAAATTTTATGCAAAACTGCTTAATAATGCTGATATATTCATTTAGTCAAAAAATCTTTTTTTTAAAAAAAAATGGCACCTCTAGAGATAGGTCTGCAATCTGTGTGGAATTCTTTGAAACCAGAAAGTTTTGACACTTTATGATATTTCATGCAGAAAGTAAAGATTTTTTTTTCTTTGCCTTCACTTTGGTGAAATTATTCTGGGTTTTTTTTTTCTGTATATGAAGAAATGAAAACTCAAATAAATAATGTACATTAAACATGAAGTTACATTTACAAACCCCTTAGTTTAGCAGGAAGGCAAATGAAAAGATAATGACCTTGGTAGACAGGCAGAAATGGAATGGCACAAAGCATAAATATCACTTATTATTTGTGGAACATTTAATGGATAAAAGATCAAATAAACTCTTTGTTCATTTTTCATGGCCCAATTTACCTATTTCTTTAAGATTTGACAGTGAGATGGGCAATGTATAAATTAAATATATAAATAAAAATATTGCTTCTAAATGTCCTATCAGACCACCCCTCCGGCACGATAATAATTGTGGGCTCTCCAGAACAGGGGGCCCCAACCTGTGGACTGTGGTCCACTATTGGGTCATGGTCTATTTGCAACCAGGCCATTATGTGCACAGCTGTGGGTTCCAGTGCTTGCAGCCCCACTCACAGGAGGATCCCTACTCGCAGGAATCAGCGCACACGGCTCCACTTGCCCCTTGGACAAAACCATGCCCTCTTTCCCCGTCCCCCTATGCCGTGCCACCAATCTGAAAAGGTTGGCAAATGCTGTTCCACAACACTCAATTGCATGTCTTTCAAAAGAAAAAACCCTTAGATTTGGCATGACTAGATCATATCCATGAAGATCTGGCTACCACAGAATGTGGTATGTGCTACATGGTTTTGGGGATTTACACCTCCCATTTCTAGTCAGTAAATATTTGGCTGCTCTTTCTTCAATGTTGGGAATTGGGAGTCTCTGTCTCACGTTTATGATTCTGCCAACTTCAGCCCCAACATTACCAAACTGTACTTAAATTGGGGGTTTAGTAAATAAAAGAAGAACTAATGGGATAATTAAGACTGAATCTCAGAGCCAAACTCCATGACACTACATTTGGGGAATAGCAATAAGCCTGATTGGAGCATCTGAATGACTAGCAAACAAATCAAAATTGAAGTCTCTGGCATTATTTTTTCTTGCTTTAAAAATATTTTATAACATGAGGCAGCCAGCTAGATATGCACATTACAGGTGCTTATTTTAATCTGTTGACATATCATCTTTTTGAGCAATAAAAGAATATGGACAAAGTATGCTCTATCTCTATTTTTGCAGAATGGGTACTGCTATGATTTAACTAATTTTAAAGTACAAAACTTCATATGCAGTTTTCAAATCAGAGTGGACAAACAGATCTCCGACATACAAGAAATATTGGAGCTGCTGGAAATTACAGAAGAGTGACGAGATCTGAGGAGAAGAGATGTTAGCTATTCCTTGAAACTGAAAAAGAATACCCCAAAATCATTGTTAATTCTAGGAAAAAATAGCTATTGCATCATTGTGTAAGTATCTTAATTATGAACAGAGATCACTGTTTTACTATATGCAGTTCAATAGTAAGGTTAACTGTGGCTTGATAAAGCCTCTAAACAGTTTCTTTCTACAGATATGGAAGACACACAGGGCATATGTTTACTGTAGAGTCCTTGGTGAACTTGCTTGCTGCTTGCAGATGTTTCATTAGCCAACTAAAGGTAACATCATCAGAGCTAATGAGTGTAATGTTTGCTTCCTGATTTTATATAGTAGTTTGTCCTGGCAGTGATTGTGGATGTGGTTTTTTTCCTTGATAGTTCTTCAGAAGAAAAAAAAAACTTTTGAAAAAAGGAAGTTTTGTATAGATGCCTATACAAATCGTCCAACAAATTGTATACCTGTGTAACTTTATCAAAAAGTGCTTGATCATTTGACCCACTGCAGGATAACCAACACAAACTATGAAAAGGGTAACAGTAACATACATCAAAAGCATCTAAGAAACAACCAACACACTATTACAAGCATACAGAATCACCATAGCATACAAACCAATTAAAGCCATCCAAAAGATCTTAAGTAAACCAATAGTATGTAGTAGTCCAAGAAATAACAGGAATGTACAACATACAATGTAAAAACTATAAGAGCTACTATGTAGGACAGACAGGCAGAAGACAAGTAGGGTGCAACCATGAACACCAACTAGCAGTCAGAAGATTTCTTCATGGTCAGATTCACATGCCATACTCAACCATAGTTTCAATTGTAAGCATCCTGGAACAAACTAAATCCAAAAATACTAGGGAATTCCTGGAAGCTTGGATTCAAAGAAATCACCCACCAACAGCCATAGAACTAAAGCATATTTATAAAAGAGACAACAAAAAGCTAGAAGAAAACCAAAAGACCTCTTCAGCAAGTAACACCCAGATAAATAGCAATTAAGATCAGAAAACAATCTGAAAATAATACCCTAATGTACCAAAGAGAAATCAACCCACCCTCCAATACTGATGGGGCAAGCTATTGTATATAAACAGAAAACAAACCCCACACTCACTAGCAGTTAATGATGTTATCTTCTCAAATATATTTTATTCATTTTCACATTCACATTCCATTTTACAGTCACTTATATACTGGATATTTGCTATAAGAAAAGAAATAAAACAAAATAAAAAAGAAAACACAAGTCATCATTCACAACCCCACCTGGCACTTCCATCCTCCATACACCCCATCTACCCCCTCCAACTTTCCTTTCCTCCCTCTAACGCTCCCCTCCTACTTCCCTTTCCCCTCAAACCTTCCTTCTCCCCTTACTCCCAGCACGCCCTCCTTACATTCCCCTTACTCCTTCCTTACTCCTCCCTCTTCTTTCCCTCTACCTCCCTCCTTGGTGTATTCCTTTATTCAACTGTTGTTTATTAATATAATATGATAAAAAATAAAATAAACCAAGGAAAAAAAATATAAAGAAAAAAAAAGAGAGAGAGAGAAAAAAAAAAAGAACAACCGTATACAAGTGCATTCTTTTTCTTATTGAGAGTATATTAACACCCACCCACCCACCCCCCATAAATCCCCATCCCTAATCCTCCCGACTTCCCAGGGCCCACACCTGGCACTGCCCTCTATCTAAAGTATCTTATAATCGTATGGATTAAAAATAAAAGTAATATATTTAAAAAAAATAGATAGAAAGAAAATACATGTTATATAAAGGAAAAGAAAGAAAAAAAAAGGAAAAGAAAAAAAGAACTCTTTGTATTAAGCTCAGCCCCCCATCTTTATTTATGTTTAAATAGTGTAAGTGTTCTATATGTATTTTATTCTCGTCTCTTGCTTCTTTGTTATTTACCCCAACCTCCTGTAGACTCTCCAGTTCCTCTTCCTTAACCTTGTATTCAGATAAACATTTATACAAATTTATATAGACATCAGTATACAATCTAGCTCAAAAATAATCTCCCCAAACTTTCCCTTCTAGTAAAATTTAAGCAGCGTGGATCATTCCACATATTCAAATATTACTTTACAGAAAAATAATCTCACCAAACTTTCCCTTCTAATAGGATTTAAACAGCGTAAATCATTCCGCGCGCATTTTACCCTCGTCCCTTGCTTCTCTAATATTTACCACTATTTCCATAATCCCTCCAAATAATCTTTCTTAACCTTATTTTCAAACAGTAATTCACACAAGAGTCAAAATTTATACAAATTTGTGCAGACATCAATTTACAATCTAGCTCAAAATGATCTGACCAAACTTTCCCTTCTAATAAAATTTAGGCAGCGTGGATCCAATATTACTTTACACTAAAATCAGTTTGCATTCTATCTTGAAATGATCCCATCCAGCTTTCCCTTCTAATAGGATTTAAACAATGTAGATCATTCCGCATGCATTTTACCCTCATCCCTTGCTTCTCTGATATTTACCACTATCAAATTTATGCAGACATTAGTTTACAATCTAGCTCAAAATAATTTCACCAAGCTTTCCCTTCTAATAAAAATTAAATAACATAGATCATTCCACATATTCAAATAATAGTTTCAACAAGAATCAGTTTACCTTCTATTTTAAAATAATCTCTTCAAACTTTCCCTTCTAACAAGATTTAAACAGCGTAAATCATTCTGCATGCATTTTACAAATATACATTCAGCATCACCCCACCAATATCCAATTCCGCTTTTTCTACCGGAGAGAGGTCGCAAACCCCCATTCAATCCACAACTTTGACGAATATTTTAGAATGTCTAAATCCTCGAACTCCGCTTTTCTGCTTCTCCGCGGGAGGGGGAGCTACCCCCTCCATCTTGCAGCCATGTGGTCTGTTGCTTGCCTTCTCCTTCGGCTTGTCTTTCCTCTTTTCCAAGTGAATCAGGAAGTCCCGCCTTCAAAGTCTTGTAATAGAAATCTCGAGCCTCCGAAACAGAATTGAGGCGAAGTCTTTGATTCTCAAATGTGACCGTAATGCCGGCTGGGGCCTCCCATTTATATTGAATCTGATGATTTCTAAGCACTTTAGTTAAGAAAGTATAGTCTCTTCTTGCTTTTAACATCTGGAATGGTATTTCTTTGAAGACAATCAAGTCCTGGCCATCAACTCGCAAACTATTATTGTAAAATTTTTGCATGATCGCGTTTCTGGATTCTTTTGTGGAGAAATATATAATTATGTCCCTCGGGAGCTGTCGCTGTTCCGCTACCAACGAATTCTGTCGATAGATTTTCCGAATCTGCCAATCAAAATTAAGTCCCGGGCTTCCCACCGCATGGCTGAAGGCTTCAACAAAGGTCTGTTTCAGATTCTCTCGCTCCTTTTCGCGGAATCCTCTGACTCTTATTGCAAATGCCTTCTTATTAAAGTTTATCATAACGAGCTGTTCTTGAGTATCTCTAATTTTTTGTTGTAATGTTTGGATATTAGTAGTCAAATTAGAATTAGCCTCCTCCAAGCTTTCCAATTTATTCTCCATTTCAGCGGTATAATCTGACAGGGCAGACACGGCTACAAACGTATTCGCCTTCATTTGGGCAATTTTAGACTTTAAATCACCATATAGCTCCAATACAAATTCCTTAATTTCTTGTTTAAAATCATTAAACATTTGAAAGAAAAATTCCTGTGTTAAGAATTCTTCAGTAGAGGGCGTAGGAGACAAGGGCTGCGATTCCATAGTAGATTCTTTAAATTCATTCGTAGATTCTTTAAGCACATTCGTAGAGAGACGCTTCGATTTTGACTTGGGTACCATTATAAATAAACAAATAAACAGCGCTCTCGCTCCCCTCTGTTTCCAAAAAAAATTATTTTGTTAAGGAGCGGTCTGCAGGAAGGTAAAGCCGGCTAAGTACATCCCCTATCAGTCACCAACGGAGAGAAATCGCCATTTTGAAGTCCGTTTAAACAAAGAAGCCTCTAGGACAAATGAAGCTGGTGTTTAAGATAGTAATAAAAGCATAAATCTCACAGGGGTGGGACCCGCCCGTATTAATCCTAGCTTCAAACAACTTTGCTTTGTCCTGGGGGGGGGGTCACCTGTCTAGGGCTGCAAAAAAAAGCAGCTGAGAAGAACTGGCTGGAGATAAAGGCTCCGCTTACGCTGGATCTAATCTCTGTCCACAGCCAAAAAAAGAAAAAGGCTGTGAATTACGAATAGACCCTAGCCACAGAGCTACTCCCTGCCCCTTTCTTAGCCAAAAGGGGTGATATCTATGAACTTATTTAGATATACAGACCAGATCTCTGAGAGGAGCTCCGTTGAGCCCTCTTCGGCGACAGGCTCCGCCCCCAGGAAGTCCGCAGTTAATGATGTTATCTACTGGGTAATGAAATATCTGCTAGCAAAGAACAAAGCTCACAGAGCATTAAAAATTTCACAGTTCAACCCTGACTTTCATATATTATCTCCTATTAGAACCTATATTTATTTATTTTGGTCAGCTTAAAAGTCTGCTTCTTTATTTTGCTTTAAATATAGCATCTTCAATACTGCAGTAGTTAGAAGCTGCAGTCACTCTGCCTCATCTATTTTTGGTTCTTTTTTCATGACAATACTAGAATGGAATGGAATCTTGGGATTTGTATCTATTGGCACCAGGTTTTTATGATGCATATTTATCAGGCTCCAGCTAAATCATTTTGCAAAGCATTAAATGTACCAAGCTTACACTCAGATTCTCTTTCCCTCTCTCTCTTACCCTCCCTTAAATTTAGAAATCATAAAGCCTGTGAGCACAGTTTGAATATCCCCCGTGTGACATTGCATAATCATACAACTGCTAGCTAAAATAACCACAGCTTAATGGGAAATAATTGCAATTCCATTTTCTATGTTTTGAGCAACAGGAAAATAACCCTGTTTCTTCTTTGATGTTTCTTTTTTTATTTTCAAAACATGATTTTAAATAATTCAAAGGAAATATTACCCACTTACTCTCATGCAAAAAAATGTTTTTAATGTATAGAGATATTAGGCCCATGTGAGGCAGCCATGTTTTGCCTCAATCAGGCATGGAGGTGAGGTGATTTGCCACAATGAGGAATTTCACCGTGCTTCTGGGGCTTCATCTGGCAGTATTTAGTTCCAGTAGCTAAAAACATGTGCTTAGCCTTCACAAATGAGGCACTGCAAAGCAAAACCACCGCTTCCTTTTTAGGGGAAGGAAGGCCAGATTGAAAAGTGTCTTCTATGAATATTCATCAAATTGAAGTACTTCAAAACTGCATTTGCACATTTTTAATGTTTTATCCCTGTTAGCTTGATTCATTATGCTGTTAATCAAAATCTCCCTATAACCAAAAAAGGAAAATTTTGGTACAAAAAATTATTTGTTGAATATATGCAACAAAGCATATATTCATACACACAGACACACACATACAGGCAGCCCTTATTCAGCGACCACCATTGGGACCATCAAGCCAGTTGTTAAGAGAAGCAGTTGCTAAGTGATTTATGATTTATGACAGTTTATGATTATATTCAGCTTTCTTTTGCTTTATAGACCTGCAAAAATTGTTAATGTAAGAGTTGGTCATAAAGTTATTTGCCATCATTATGAACTGTTATTGTATGGGGTAATTATTACATGAGAACTACCTGTATATACTGTGTATGTATATGCACATGTATATGTGTGTGTGTGTGTGTGTACACACACACACATACAGATATATGTATATACTTTATCTTCTTTTTGTATTTCTGAACCATCCATCTCCCTCAAAGAGAGACTCTGGGTGGTGGTGTACCATAAAATCTCAGAATACAAAAACAGTATATAAAAATTAAAATGTTAGAATTAAAATTTTAAAAATATTTTCAGAGGGAGGTAAGAATAATTAAACCCTGTTAAGAAAAATCAGGTGAAAAGATAAAAGGAAGGCTCTCTGGGCACCAAGGAGACCCACATGCTGCTTGTTCCTTTGGGCTCCTCAGGCGGGGTTCCAGAGCCATGTTTTGACTCCTTTTCAAAAGACCAGGAGCCTGGGCACTTTCCTCATCTCTGGGGGCAGAATATTCCTCAGTGATTTGTAAATCTACACCTAACAGTTAGATTCATGCATACATTAAGGCATGTTTCTGTGGGCTGTGTTATGCCAGTGGGTCATCAAACTCTGAAACTGCCATAGCATGTTGTCATTTACCAAGTTCCACAATCAAGACTCAGATATCAAGTGGATCCAGGATAGTGATGATTTTGGAAAGGAAAAATGAATGCATTTTTATAGAGCTTGGGACAATTCTCTGAGCAAAAAAGACAGTGATGATTGATCCCATCTACAAATCCATAAGCCTATGTTTAAATAGCAATTAGCTTGTGTATAGACTTTTCCCCAGAGAAAAGGCATTTGTATTTGATAGACTGATTACATGCCATCAACTCACTGTCAACTCTTAGAGATCACGTGGATAGGTTTTCTCCATGATGATTTGTCCCTAACCTGGTCCCTCAGGAACTTCAGTGGTGCACTCGGAACTACTGTGAGTATCTACCTTGCCATTGGTCATCCTCTGGTTCTCTTTTTTCCACCTTTCCAAGCTTTAGAGTCTTCTTTAGAGAGCTATGGTTTCACATAAGTCCAAAGTAGGATAATTTGAGCCTCATCAGTCTAATGAAAAGAAGGACTAGGGGTGACATGATAGCAGTGTTCCAATATCTCAGAGGCTGCCACAAAGAAGAGGGAGTCAAGCTATTCTCCAAAGCACCTGTGGATAGGAAGGAAGCAATGGGTGGAGAATAAACAAGGAGATAAGCAACCTAGAACTAAGGAGAAATTTATTGACAGTTAGAACAATTAACCAATGGAATGACTTGCCTCCAGAAGTTGTGAATGTCAACACTGGAAGTTTTTAAGGATATGTTGGATAACCATTTGTGTGAAGTGGTATAGGGTTTCCTGCCTAAGCAGGGGGTTGAACTAGAAGACCTCCAAAGTCCCTTCCAACTCTGTTATTTTATTCTCTTCTATTCTATCATTTGTGCCCTCAGTGCTCTGGGTTGAAAATTCATTGGTTTGATAAAATTTGAATCAATGCTTCTGAAATTATCATATTTCAATCAAGAATATTTTGATGCTTAGTGATAAAAGCATTTGGGAAAGGTGGAGAAGGAAGAGGTAACATTTCATCTTAAAATATCCATATTGGGAAAATACTAGAATGGAGATAAGGCTGACAGCACTGACGTCTAAGCAAATTGAAGGGTTTTACTAGAGATTGCCTCTACTTGAGTCAAAGAACTTGAACCAATTAACACAAGGTTCAGTCCAAATTTATGAACAAGGATGAGACAAGAGGTTTGTGGAATCTCTATTAGACTATTAGGCTTAATTAGAAGCTAAATGTGCTATCATCTATCCATTTTCTAAAATATTTATATACATTTTTTTTAAAAAAGTATTTGATTTTTAATGATTATCTCACCTTTCCCCTGTAATCTCATCTGGTGGAGGCACAGTTTTACCCTGAGTGAGCTTCGAGACCAGCTAGGCCAGCCTGCTTAGAACTTGGATAGGTCACTCTAATGCCACAGCTCTAAGCTAGTCAGGAAAATTGAAAACAACTGAGAGAAAAAACAATGGCAAACCACTTCAGCACTGTGGCCAAGAAAACCATATGAATATATTCATGAAGTCATTGGAATTAAGCTCAGCTTGAGGGAATGTTATTTTTACACCTGCCCTGATGAGAGCTCAGGTTAGAAGATATGAGACCAGTACTTCAGCACTGGCTTTCCTTATTTGTATGCTGATTTTCTGAAATGTTTCCATGTCTAAGGACAAGTAGATATGTTTCCAATTTCCATGTCATAACAAATGGGTTGGAGGAGGGAAGGGAGAGGAATAATAATAATTTATTCTGCAAAAAAGAAAAAGAAGGGAGGGGAGATTTTCATTCTACAAAATATGCTGCTTATTTTTTTTTCTGAAATGTTCCGAACAATCTGTGTGCAGTCTATTATTTTCATAACTGCTGAAACAAAAGGGAATAGAATACAAAGTATTTGGTAAGAATTTCTATTTAAAAAAACTAGATTTTTTTCTTGCAAACAGACAGGTTTGATCTCATCTGAAGGAAGAACTAGCATTGCAGACTTCCTCCAGTTTTGCTAAAAGTTCTTAATCTATCACTCGTGGATCTATTTCTCTGAAATTTGGCATGTTTCATTTGCTGTGTCTATTTAATACTATTGGTTGAAATTTTCAGGATATTCAGGCCTTCTTTGTAGCTTCCAACTCTCTGGAATATCCTTCCCCAATAATCTGACAGACCCCATCCTCCTTGCTTCTGGAAGGCCTTGAAGAGCTGGTTCCTCTCATAAACACTGAGGCAGGATGAGGCTGGAACACTGATGTGTAGGACAGTTAGAACAATTAATCAGTGGAACAACTTGCCTCCAGAAGTTGTGAATGCCAACACTGGAAGTTTTTAAGAAGATGTTGGATAATCATTTGTCTGAAGTGGTATAGGGTTTCCTGCCTAAACGGGTTTGGACTAGAAGACCTCCAAGGTCCCTTCCAACTCTGTTATTTTTTTTAATTGTGACTTTTTGTTACTATTTTGTTACTATTTTGTTGTTACTATTTTGTTGTTACTATTTTGTTGTTATTATCAGCCACCCAGGGTTGTATTTACAAAACGGGCAGCTAAGTAAGACTTCAAAATAAATCCAATACAGACAACAGCCATGCTTATTATGTTAATTTCCAGTAATAATCAAGGAGAAACATAGAGCTTTGGAAGCTGAAGTGAGATTTGGATTTCAGAACTGATTTTCCTTGGATCCTGAGAAGGGAAGGAGTGGTAAATATTTTATTAAAAAAAAGATTTATTTTAAAAAAATCTGTGTGCCGAAAAGACTTTTGGATTCTCTGCAAGTGAAAGGGAAGGGGGTAATTATAAGGACAATAAATGTCTTTATTTTTCCTCCTAAATGAAGACAATAATATATCAGGTATCCGATGGATTTGCCTGGAAATCCCCCCCCCCAAAAAAAAAACTAACATTCCATGCTAGAGAAGGTGGATTTTATCTTTTTTTCCCCTCAATGAACCTTTCTCTGAGGAGACTTTTTATTTGATCTGTAGGAAATTAGCACCCACCCCTCTCCCAGAAAAATGAAATATTTTAGGAAATATTAAAAGGGCAGAATATTTCTCCTAAAAGGGGAGGCAGAAACTCAGTCCCCCACCTTTGTCAATGGGCCATTAAAGTCTGAGTCAGTCTATTCTACATAACAAAGATCCTTCAGGCAGAGCCATAGTAGGAATTGCCCAAAGCCCTATTCTTTACATCATCGCCCATCAAGAGTCAACCAAGCTTGGAACTCAGGACAGCCTACAGAGTTGCCCCTGCATGGCCCCATGGGAGTCTGATAACCAATCAGAATACAAGCTCAAAGTCAAAAGCCAGAGAGGGCATAAAACCAAGGCACTCTCATCATCTCTTCCCTTTTTTTCTTTTTCTAAAGCATGCAGTCCTGTACACCATTAAAACCATCTTTCCAAGCAGCCACCATGTTTCCAGTGTCTTTTCCCCACTTGGAACTGAACCAAGATGGACATTTCTTCCAATAGATCCTTTATCAATAGGACTGTTGCATAATGTACTGTTTGCATCTGCTTCTTCTTTTTCTTTTAAGGTCTGATTCACACTTGATTAAATACAAACCCAAGAATGATGTTTCTCTTTTCATTTTTTCCCATTCTAGTGAAAACGCATTTGTAGTATTTTGATCACTAGTCAGGGCACGCAGCTGCATTATCTTTCTCAGCCCCTGTGAGGATAATTGAGCTATTGATACTAAAGAAAGACATGATACAGACTTGAAAGTACTTTGGCTCCTTTAAAAAAAAAAGTTTAAATTAGGGAGGTAGGTGTGACTATAATTTTGTAACAGCCAGGATGGAGGGATTAATTCTTTACTCTGAGGCCATTTTATGCTTAGAACAATGTTTCTCAACCTTGGCAACTTGAAGATGTCTGGACTAGAAGTCCAGACATCTTCAAGTTGCCAAGGTTGAGAAATACTGGCTTAGAATGATCAGCCATACTGCTTTGTATCTCCTATCTTTTTCTCTTATGTGCCATAGAGAGAGGGAGAGAGAGGGTAAAAAACAGTTTGCAGAAGAAAAGTTATCAGTACAGGAGAAAGAAAACAGTAATACTAAGAGAATTTGGTTGTACGAACCATTTTTGTTATGGTGATTAATGAAATAAATATGATTTACTTCTCGGCTTTAAATAGTTAAAATGGGATTCTTTAGCAGAGAAACCACATAAAAAAAGTAAAAGAAAATAGCAATGACAAACAGCAAACATTCAGGAAGAAACATGACATTTTGATAAACCCTGACTTTGTTTAAAAATCTGGTTTATACCAGAAATGCAAATCTGGATTGTTTTCTCCCATGGATAAAATTATTTGTTGCCACAAAGGTGCTTTTCCAGAAGGCAACTGGACTTTCTTGTTTTTCTTTTGAAAATGTTTCACTTCTTGTCCAAGCAGCTTCTTCAGCTCTGACAGGATAATGGGGAATGGAAGGATTTATGTTCCTTGCAGACAGCTGGTCCTTTGCATCATTTTAGAGAGTTATTGAAGGGGTTGGAAGTTTATCTGTGTCCCAGGGTCACCTGAGTGGTGCTCCTGGTTCCTGTAATCTGCAATTTTTTTTTTCTGGAAATCCATTCCTATTCCCACAACATTCAAAGGGTGTTCATCCCAAAAGTCTGTAGAGATTCTCAGTCATCCAGGTCATTGTTATCCCAAAGGTGCTTTTTCAGGAGGCAACTGGACTTTCTTGTTTTTCTTTTGAAAATGTTTCGCTTCTCATCCAAAAAGTTTCTTCAGTTCTGACAAAGCAATAGCAATAGCAATAGCAGTTAGACTTATATATCGCTTCATAGGGTTTTCAGCCCTCTCTAAGCGGTTTACAGAGTCAGCATATTGCCCCCAACAACAATCCGGGTCCTCATTTTACCCACCTCGGAAGGATGGAAGGCTGAGTCAACCCTGAGCCGGTGAGATTTGAACAGCTGAACTGCAGAACTGCAGTCAGCTGAAGTAGCCTGCAGTGCTGCATTTAACCACTACGCCACCTCGGCTCTTGCACCTTTGGGACAACCATGAC
The DNA here is from genome assembly GCF_009769535.1 of Thamnophis elegans. Classification (NCBI taxonomy): domain Eukaryota; kingdom Metazoa; phylum Chordata; class Lepidosauria; order Squamata; family Natricidae; genus Thamnophis; species Thamnophis elegans. Next base: position 124,172,537 of record NC_045542.1, on the reverse strand, counting down.
CTGCATGACTGAAAATTTCTACAGACTCTTTGTTGCCAGTTTTCTTGATTTTTGACAATGCAAATTTCTTTCAATTAACCTGTGCTTCATTTGCGTGATAAGCATCTAACTGATACATGTTCTTATGAATTTGATTTTCAATTCAACGGTGAAATTTTCTTATTTTCTTTTTGTGGTCCACAAGAATACTGTGTTGGGAAATATTTGAATAATGTGAGAACTTCCTGGTTCATTCTCAAAGTTTTTATATATATAGAAAGCAGTCTGTTTGGAGAATAGTGAAAAAAAATCAGAAGGTACATAGAGGTATAATCTATATGGTAAACCGACTTCTGAATAGTAACAATAATTAGTTAATAATAGCTATTATAAACCGAGATATCCAAACTCTTCAAAATTGTCAGCTTTTTTGCAGCACTGACTTCAGTGATGATCACTGGCTTCCAAATGGTGGGTGCAACAATAGTGAAAGTCTCATCTAGCTTAATGGTGTTTCACATGCAATTTCCCCAGGTAAAAAAGGTCAGGGCTTTGATCACTGAATTTCAACCACAATTTTGAAACCAGAAATTATCTCTGCAAAGATAATTAAGCTTAACTCCTTGCTGTATATAGGGAAGAACATATTTTATTTCTGTTTCTTCTTAAGCCCATATTTGTAACTACAAGTCTTTTGTCCTCTTTTGAGGGGACATCTATGGCTTCTATAGAAAGGTTGGGGTTAACTAGATCAGTGTTTTTCAACCTTTTTGTGCAAAGGCACACTTTTTTCATGAAAAAAATCACAAGACACACCACCATTAGAAAATGTTAAAATTTTTTAACTCTGTGCCTATATTGACTATATATAAAGTAATTTTCCCACGGCACACCTTACACTATGTCACGGCACACTAGTGTGCCGCGGCACAGTGGTTGAAAAACACTGAACTAGATTATGGATTAATTCAGTTTGTCAGATAAAATGATGTAGATGTCACCTTGGAAGGACTAGAAACTCCTACGTTAAATAAACCTCAGTGTTTTTCATTATGTTTTTATTGATTATACATAAAACTAAATGGAATCCATTTAGAAAAAATGGAACAGAATATTTGTTGTCGAAAATGTAGAAAATAAGCTCTATATATACTTCTCTAGATATTAGAAGATATTATAATTTAGGAATTTGGCTATCCCTTCTGGTTTTAACCAGCTGGTCAAAGATTTCAATAAAATTTACCTACCTAATTTTAAGATTACATTTTTATTCATTTCATTTAAGAAGTAAAAATGATACAGTCAATAATCTCACAATATTTCTTCACAGAAAAGCTTTTCTTTCCCAGAAAAGCTCACTTGGTCATGATACTGAGGTCTTCTCTTTGCCAGACAAAATTCTTATCTTCTTTGCCTTTATTATTATGTTTTAAAATATGGACATCTATATTTAATCCTTGAGTTTTCTCTTGGAAGTGACTGAACTACATTTTTTGCCTCAGGTTTTTGTTCATTTCTTTAAGATGTTGACTTTAAGGATTATTTTGTTTTTGTTTTTTTAACAGTAAGATATACTTTTAAAAAAATATTGAAATTTGTGGTATGAAAGATTTTATTTAAAAATACAAAAGCTGTCTTTTAGATTAAACAGTCCTTGGTAAATACACAAGAGCATAAAATGTCAAGTTAGTAATATTGTTTTGAATTAATGTTAAGTAAAGAATGAATGTCCCAGGCTTCACCAAGCTTATCTTTGATATATCTTATAACATCATACAGCAGACTCTAAAATATAAAGAACAAGCATAAAAACTTTGCTGAATAATTATACTGATCTCTGACTTGTTTGAAATAGAGAGAAGGTCTTAGAAAAATAACTAAATTGATTATCTATGCATAAAGACACAATTGAGGCTAAGAAACCATCTTAAGGTTAAGAAGTCAACAAGGGATTCTGATTCATCCAAACAGATGTGCTTTTGTTTTTTGTTTCTTGTAACTATTTATTCAGAATATTTGTGTGCCATATCCCAGTTTTAGAAAAATCTCAAATTAGTGTGCCTTAAAACCAATTAAAACTATAACTGATGAGAATAAAACTCTACCTTAAGACATATTTTTAAAGCTCAACAAAAGAGTAACATAACAAAATCAGCAATAGTTTGTTTTGTGGGTTCTTTTTTTTAAAACCCAACCCAACTGGACTAACTAAGACTCAAGAAAGATAAAAGTTCTGGACTCTGGAAAGGTGGTTTCTTTTTATTTCTGTTCAGATTTGTACAGAAATAAAAATGCAGATGGAGAGACAACTGCGCTCAAGCATGTACATGCATGCAGTAAGAGATAGAGAGTGCCCAACCCCAAGAATGAAGGCTTTTAAGTAATATATTACTAGCATTAGCCAACTTGATAAGACTGTGACAGATTGACGTGAATGGATCAAATGTTTTGCTACACACGTACTTGTTAAATCAATATGATTCATTAGCTCCCTTCAGTCGTGGAAAATGAAAACTGATAATGACTAGGGATAAGGAGGAGGCCTATCCCTTTAAAAAATCATTCTTTGTGATCAATGATGCATTAGCCTCAACTCCTTTGGCAGATGAACCACATTGTCAATAGAGGCTAGGTAGAAGATAATGCACAAACTAGCATGTGGAGTTTTAAGGAACACATTTAATCTGATTCAAAAGTGAGCAAGGAAGATTCATCTGGAAGAAAACAAGAGCCGTGGCTGCATGTCAAATCAAAGGGGGATAATATTGATGGGCAGTTACTCAAGATATAAAGTAGGCAAGCAAACACTGCTCAGCCTGTTCCTTCTACCTGTTTTCTTAAAGGTTGGTTAAAATAGCAATAGCAATAGCAGTTAGACTTATTTACCGCTTCATAGGGCTTTCAGCCCTCTCTAAGCGGTATACAGAGTCAGCATATCGCCCCCAACAATCCGGGTCCTCATTTTACCCACCTCGGAAGGATGGAAGGCTGAGTCAACCCTGAGCCGGTGAGATTTGAACAGCCGAACTACAGAACTGCAGTCAGCTGAAGTAGCCTGCAGTGCTGCATTTAACCACTACGCCACCTTGGCTCTATATAGATACGTTAGCATTTTGTAAAGTGTTCTTCTTTAAAAATTAAACTTAGCAAAATTTGCAATTTTTCTCAGACAGACTTTGCATTAAATAACCTCATAAAAACATCAACCGTCTTATCCCTACAAATAAAGATTGAAATTTGTAGCTCCCTGTTGGATGGTTGCACTTCGGGTTTGGAAGCAGTGGTAGGCTACTGCTGGTTTGGACAGGTAGTTCTGATGATCAGCTGGCTCCACACACCTGCCCCTGCCCTACCCTGTCCTATATTTTCTTCTTTCTGACTCAGCTGATTCACGTGGCACAGCTAATTGTTTTGCCTCTTCTGTTCTACTTACTGGGGCTGCCTTAGAAGGTAAGCAGCTGAGCTTCAAATTGCTGCATTTTGAACACTGTGCACAAGTTTGTTAGGTATGCAGAAGCACGCAATCATCGAACCAGTTGTTAAACCGGTTGCAGCCCATCACTGTTTGGAAGGTGGTTTTTTTTCACTCAGTACAGCATTCATGAGACAAATATGGGGAGACCAGATGCAGGGACAGGAACAGGTAGATATGGAGAGAGAGAGAGAGAGAGAAAGAGAGAGAGAGAGAGAGAGAGAGACAGACAGACAGAGACAGAGACAGACAGAGACAGAGACAGAGACAGAGAGAGATGAAATAATAAACTTAAAAGTAGTTTTCATTCATTGTACTTCCTCTAAGCATCCATCTACAGAAGTATTAATGAGTATATATCACAAGATTGTAACCATAATGAAATCAAACATGAACCTATAATCAATTAATACAATGCATAATACAGAGTCTATTCAGTATTTAGGGAAGCTCAGTGGCTAAGACACTGAGCTTGTCGATCAGAAAGGTCAGTAGCTCGGCGGTTCGAATCTCTAGCGCCGCATAATGGAGTGAGCTCCCATTACTTGTCCCAGCTTCTGCCAACGTACGTAGCAGTTCAAAAGCACATAAAAATGCAAGTACAAAAATATGAACCACCTTTGGTGGGAAGGTAACAACGTTCTGTGTGACTTCAGTGTTTAGTCATGCCAGACTCATGACCACGGAGATATCTTCAGACAGCGCTGGCTCTTCAGCTTTGAAACGGAGATCAGCCTCACCCCCTAGAGTCAGGAACGACTAGCACATATGTGCAAATGGAACCTTTACCTTTACCTTTATTGCAGTATTGGCATCATAATGGAGCCAGTTAAAGCAGTTAAGATGCTGGGCTGGAAAGAGCCAAGCACTATGCAACAGGGTGAACTCCCATCTTCACCCCAGCTCCTACCAACCTAGCATTTGGAAAGCATGCAAATGTTAGGAGATAAATAGATGGGAAGGTAACAGCACTCCATGTCCTTGAAACTGATATGTATGCTGTCCCCTATAGTTGGCAATAACTAGCGGAGTAAAATTCACAGGGACTCCTTTACCTTTTTTTATTGCAATATTAGGCCATTGTCAAGGATGCAGTATTCAACTCTAAAACCAGCTTGATCATCTGCCCATATACTGCATTCTCTAAGTCACGGGTGTCAACTCAATCGCATCACGTGATGTATCATGACATTTTTTTTTGCCTTTGCAGCACCAGTGTGGGCATGGCCTGCATGTAATGCATTCGACCCATGGGCCACCAGTTTGACACCCCTGCTCTAAAATTAACCCAATGGCCAATTTGCTATGGACATGAATTTACCTAGAGCTTATTTATTATGCTTAGAAGGCTGATGGATACTAGTTAGGAAGCAGTTCACATCTACCCTTTTGATAAATGGGCACTAGGACAGCAACAGATCAGTTCATTAGCGTTTCTACAATATAATAGATTAACAGGGAAGCAAATACAAGGGTTCAACATTTTATATTACTGCATAGGTCTTCAGTAAAAAAAATCTCCTTTGAGCTTCCAGATTTTCTAGTGCTTCTAGATTACTGTATCTAGAGAAATAGGTTCCCCCCTTTGAGAAAAGAAAACTAAAACTTATATTGGTAAATCAAATACTCTACATTTTAATACAGCCATATAGACTCTCAAATACCTCCAGGTCTATTTTTTAAAAATATATTAAAATATGTTTGAAATATGATACTGATAGTAGGAAAAAGTTCCACTCAAAATAAACACATTTCTTAAACCCTGCAGGGGTCCCCAATCCTCGGTCCATGGACCGCTATGGGACCACGATCCATTGGAAACTGGACCGCACGAGCATCAGGCAAATGCACAAAGCTCCATTTGTGCATGCACTGATTTAGGTGGTGTGCACAAAACCATTCCCTCACACACACACCCCATCACTGTCGCCACCCATCACCGCTGCTGCTGCTCTTCAGAGCTGGAAACGTTAGAGACCACTGTCTTAAACCACTGAAATATGCTAGACTTCTTTAGAAAGATATGGAACCTACAGTAATTATTCCAGATAATAAATCCACTATTATACATTTATGCTGTGTAATCCTCTCCAGAAGTGAAACCTTTTGATTTAATTAGATTTATTTCAGGTAAGTTTAAGTCTTCTAATGCCCACACTTTAGTGTCCCTGCTCACTGTGGGAGACTTCCAAGTCCTCCTATGAAATAAGCGATCATTAATAAATGTTTGATACTTTTCTATTGCCCAAAGTGATTTTTAAAATAGCTAGCTGTTCATTACTTGCTCTTGTACTAGAAAATATATTAATGGCTTCAATTACTCACATTTAGGTTTATTTGCTGATTTTTGTTTATACAGTAAGGGTAAAAAATTATTATGCAAAACATCCTCATCCTGTTGATGTCAGTAAAAATAACCTATCTCTGATACTTGGTCAGAAAAGATGATCATAATATTTTTGTGTCTCTGTAAAAAATCAACCCAATTGTGCTCACACTCAACTATAATAATAATAATTTCATTATTTTCATTGTTTTGCTGGATACTTTATTTTTGCTGAAGGCTCCCCCCCCTTTTTTTTTCTGTTAAGCAGCGCAGACTTTCAGGGTTCATAATATGTGGGGCTAGAGCCAGCAAATGGATTGAAAGAGTGCATGACCTCACATTTCCTTCTTTTTTTTTTTTTGACATGCTTTTCATCTTTTCTCAACCTATACATTTCACAGGATTTTGAAATTAGGCCCAAGTCAACATGAAATTACCTTAAGGATGCTGAGAAGTAATATGATTGCAAGCGATGAAATTTACCTCTAGATGTGCAATAGTTTTAAATCTGCAAAGCAATGGTTTCTTTGAGAATGCCTCATAAACATGTACAGGATCTGTGGGATTATGCTTTAAAACAGACAGGTCATTGTACACTAAATTTCCTAACCTTGTAATCAGTATTGGTTCTGACCTGTGAATAGAAGGTTTGGCAGCAATATATTTCCACTGGCTTTACTAGCAGACACTGGGCAGTAGAGTAAGATGCACCACAAGCCAAGCAAAAGTCATTAGACAATTTCAAAGAAGGAATTTAAAAGCAAACAGTAGGCTAAGCAGATAATGGATTTGAAAGGCAAACAATTTGCTCCCTGGGCACTATGATGGCACTGGCACTATCTACCATTCCTTAAAAAATTGTGGCTTCTTTCTACTCACACATCTAGTGTTATAGAATGAGAACTGCTTAAGTATACTAGCACTCATCAGAGTTTAAGAGATCTTTGTGAGTGAAATAAGAGTAGGCTAAAACACAAAAAAGAGACTCCATTTTCTTAGAGTCTTGTTTAAAAACAGGGTAGAACAACAACTGGTGACCTCCTTTTACCGGTCCACAATAGAAAGCATCCTCACTTATTGCATCATGGTATGGTATGCCGGTTTGACAGCCACGAATAGAAAAACATTAGAGAGGATGGTGAGCATAGCACAAAACATTATGTGCTGTTCCCTTATACCACTAGATGAGATCGCTAAGAGTCACTGCCTTAGAAGAGTGAAAAAAATCCTCAGGGATGACTCACACCCTGGACCCTCCTACCATCGGGAAGAAGCTATAGAAGCACAGGCTGAAGAACAGTTTTTATCCGTGGTCTGTCATACTCTAGAATGCGAAATAACATCATAACTACATAGTACGATGGACATGCAGGACCAGCACAATGTGTAACATCTTCATACTGCTGCAATAGGACTGGGTGTTCGTTAAAATGATTTATTGGGTTAGGGACTTTTTGTCTTCACTGTGAATTGTATTGTGTTGGGGGAAAGGTGCACTGAGGGAGTGCAACCAATCTCGTTGTACATATGTTATGCACTGACAATATAATAACAGCAACCACAACAACAACAACAACAAAACAACAACAATAACAATCATAATCCTAATAATCATCATAATAATAAACCACCTACTTGGAACAACTTATATCGTCCGACGTTACCTTAACAGTTCCTAGGTCCTTGGTTAGGACTCGAGCTAATGAGCTAGCATCCAGCCCCAAAGGCTGTGAATCTCACCAAAGATTAACATTATTATTATTATTATTATTATTATTATTATTATTATTATTATTATTATTAACAACAACACCTGAAAACTACAGACCAATAACATGCTTGCCAACAACCTTCAAATTACTCACAGGCATTATTGCAGATAACATGATGGATTATTTGGAAACAAACAACATCTTGCCAGTAGAGCAAAAAAGCAACAAAAGAAGGAGCAGGGGCACAAAAGATCAGCTTCTAATTGATAAAATGATATTAGAAAATTGTAAGAACAGAAAAACGAACTTGAATATGGCCTGGATTGATTACAAAAAGGCATTTGACTCACTGCCACATAGTTGGATCATAAAATGCTTAGAAACAACTGGCATTAGCAAAAATATTACAACCTTTACTGAAAAGGTGATGAAACAATGGAGAACTGAGTTGGCAGTAGGGAATGAGATCTACAGAATGGTTAATATCAAGCGAGGAATTTTCCAGGGTGATTCACTTTCACCTCTTCTCTTCATCATCGCAATGATCACACTATCAGTAATCTTAAAAAAAATGAAATTAGGCTACCAAACAGCCAAAGAAGCTGAAAAAATTTCGCATTTACTATATATGGATGATTTGAAACTCTATGGAAAGTCAGAAATAGAAATCCAATCATTGACAAACACAGTCCGAGTATTCAGCACCGATATTTCAATGTAATTTGGGATGGAAAAATGCGCCACTGTATCCATAAAAAGAGGCAAAATCACTGCATGTGAGGGAATTGAAATGCCCAATGGCCAACTAATTAAATGCAATGAAAATGAAGCCTACAAATATTTAGGCATTCTGCAGTTGCATAACATCAAGCATGGAGAAGTAAAAACTATTGTCAGGCGAGAGTACACCAACAGAGTTAGGAAAATTTTGAAATCTAAATTGAATGGTGGAAATACAATCAAGGCCATAAATACCTGGGCAATACCAGTTATAAGATACACAGCTGGTATAGTTAACTGGGCACAAGCTGATTTGGACATTTTGGACCGAAAAACCAGGAAACTAATGACAATGCACTACAGTTTACATCCACGTGGTGATACTGATAGACTATTCCTGCCCCGGAAATCAGGTGGCAGAGGATTATTACAAGTGAAGCAAACAGTTGAAGAAGAAAAACATGCACTGGCTGATTATTTAAAAGAAAGTCAAGAACATCTATTAATTGAAGTAAAGAACAAAAATCTACTGAAGGCCCAACAGACGAAACAAGAATACAGAAAACATGTGATAAAATCAAGAATGGAGAGTTGGCAGAACAAAGCACTGCATGGCCAATTTCTGGAAAAAATAAAAGATAAAGTGGACAGTGAACAAACTTGGTTATGGTTAACAACAGGTACATTAAAGAAAGAAACAGAGTCACTAATCCTGGCTGCGCAAGAACAAGCTATCCGCACAAATGCCATTAAGGCCAAAATCGAAAAATCCTCTGATGATGCCAAATGCAGACTTTGCAAAGAAGCTGATGAAACTGTTGATCACATACACAGCTGCTGTAAAAGAATCACGCAGACTGATTATAAATTGCGGCACAATTCAGTAGCACAAATGATCCATTGGAATTTGTGCAAAAATTATAATATTAAAACAGCAACAAACTGGTGGGAACATCAGCCTGAAAAGGTCACCGAGAATCAGATGGTCAAGATCTTGTGGGATTTCTGCATACAAACAGACAAAATACTGGCGCATAATACACCAGACATCACATTGGTTGAGAAAAATAAGGTCACAATCATAGACATCGCAATACCAGGTGATAGCAGGGTCGCTGAGAAGGAACATGAAAAAATCACAAAATACCGGGACTTAAAAATTGAAATTCAATGACTATGGCACAAACCAGCAGTGGTAATTCCAGTGGTAATTGGCACACTGGGTACTATTCCAAAAGCACTGGAATTAAATTTAAAACAGTTAAAAATTGACAAAATCACCATCAGTCAAGTGCAAAAAGCCACACTGCTTGGATCTGCACGCATATTACGAAAATACGTTACAACGTCCTAGGCCCCTGGGTGGGGACCGACTAGTAACCAATGCCAAATCTGGCGAAACAACTGGCCGCTGTGATACAATTGTATAATAATAATGCAAATTGCAAAACCCAAAAAACAATATCACAAGCGGAAATAACTGATATTCAAGACACAACTAAAGACATTATAGTAGAACTCCCAGAAGAAGCTCTCGGGGAGGAAATAACACCACCACCACTAGAACCAGTTATCACTGAACCAACTGATGAACTAACTCAAAAACAAAAAGAATTGAAGGATAAGATCATGGAGCATTTTCTGCTTAATGAGGAAAGGCAACGTTTACCATCACTAAAAACTGTGCCTAAGAAAATTTTGGCCCCTATCATGAAAATGGTTAATGCAGTGTTTTCAACAATTGAATCAGGATCCATCTTGGAAACGAACCAGTTAATGTGAGGGCATGTGCACAATAGCGTGCGTGCGTGCTGGCACCCATAATGCAAATTGCGCCTCTGCAATGCGTGCATCCTCCCCCCACTCAGTGCAGTATTCGCCTCCCAGCTGAGTTTGGTATTTCCTCTGGGAGGGATGGGGAAGGCCGTTTTCACCCTCCCCAGGTTCCAGGAAAACTTCCGGAGCCTGAGGAGGGCGAAAAACAAGCCCAATGTGACAACCAGAAGATCAGAAACGATCAATTTCCGGCTTCCAGGAAGCTAGGGAATTTTCACCCTCCCCAGGTTCCAGGAACGCCTCCATAGCCTGGGAAGGGTGAAAACCACCTTCTTTGGCCCTCTGGAAGGCCAAATATCAGCTAGCATGCACTGGAGCTGATAGCTCTCATGCCGGCAGATATGGCACCACATGCCATAGGTTTGCCATCATGGTAATAGGTGATTTCAGAACTTTCAGTTCTAATTCTTTGAAAAGTCATCCACCTAGCAATAAACCCTCTTGCTTCTAGGTGGTTTACCACAACTGATGTAGTACCAACTCTGCACGTACTAAAATACATATAGAACTGGCTTTATTTAATAAAATAATGTAGTTTGATGCATGTGTAAACAATATTTCTGAACTGCTGTGAGATATAAACACATAGGATGCAGAACAAAATAGGCATGTCACAGTGTGATGGACAAATCAATAACTCTAGAAATGGTTTTTCATTTCAATCCCATTTAAGGTGAGAAAGTCAAGTTCAGTTAAATCAGTAGAACTTCCTTCTAAGAAAATTTGACTAAGATAAGCCTGAAATGTCAACTGAAGCTATTATAATTTCATATTTATTATTAATAGCTTTTAAAATATAAGATTATCCATTTGATTGCAATCATTTAGTTTATTTAACTAATAAAATATATCTTGAATGTGTCGGGACACTGCAAATATTTTCAAACCGGGGTCAGCCCTTCAAGATAATTAAAATTAAGAAATGAAAGTCAGACAAGCTAATAATATTTTTTTAATTCCATTATAGTAACAGAATCTTGAAGGTTTGAATGTGCTTCCTACTCTCTCCCTTTATCTTTGTACAAATAGAGATCTATTGTCTAATCTCTTATCTGAGATATTTTCATAGATTACCGTTCTGTTCTGGACTGAGATTTCTTTTATCTGATCAAGGTCTTGAAAGTGGATCTTTTTCCTGTTCCTGAAAGTCATTCCTTCTTCCTACTACATCTCATCATAATATGTTGCCTTCTAAATTCGTTCCAGATTACAGACTCACATTTGTATAGAATAGAATTCATGTATTTGGAATTAGATTGGCTGTGGTTAGGATTCTGGCTCATTGGATAAAGTGTACCAAAACTCACTAGTACTTTCCTTCCAATAAGCAAAGAATGCTGCTTATAGCAATAGGATAACTCAGGTTGCCACCTGGTCCATACTTTATCTGTCTTTATAATGTTCAAGCTCTAGTTGACTAAAGATCAATATCTATGGGCCCATCTGCTGAGGACCATATTACATGAAAAAAATGCAACAGGTAATATAAGAGGACTAAATTAAAAATAGCATGAATTAATACACAAAATTAATTACAGATATACAGTATGTTGTACATATGTGAAGAGTGGCACTTTGATGTAATGATTAAGGTATCAAGATTCACCACTCCAAACCAGGAGACCAGTTGAATGACACTGGACCAGTGACCCTCACTTAGTCCTAGGAAGAAGAAAGTGATAAGTCACATCTGAAATCTTGCCATCTTGAGTTTGTTTTCATGTACATGTGGCAAAGAAACAAATGTAAATTTAAAAAGCATAATTTACTAGAGTTAGAGAATGAGTGCTGAATGAAATAAGAATAATATATGATGGAAATGATGCTTATAGGAGACTAAATGAAAATCTTGGGAATGGGTTAGTATTGTGTGACAGATATAAAGGCAAGAATGTGCAGTATCTTCTTCATGGTATAATATATTTATGGAAAAGCTGTATAAGAAACTTTGTTAATGTTACAGGTCTGTTAATGTGGAATATAAATATGTGTATATTTTTATGCAGATGGTATTCGTTGTTGGCTAAGAACACAAATGATTTTTAATGAATGTTAAATAGTTTATATGAGAGTGTGGAATTAGTGCCCAAGCCCAGGATAGCTGTTTTGACAGGGAAAATAAAATTATAAACTATAAGTTATATGTTAAAAGTAAAAAAAATATCAGAGCAAGTAGATGAATGTGTATACCACAGTAGAAAATTTGTCAAGGGTAGGAAAAGGGATGGAAAGTTTTTAAGATTTACAAATGCCAGTCAAAAGATAATATGTGGTATGCAGTGTGTTGTAGGGAATAAATGTTTATTGAAAACAAAGGACAACTGGCTGGGTATAAGAGCATGTTTCTGTCTGCTTTGTTATATGGAAATGAGTTCAGCATGTAAGGAGAAACATAAAATTAAATTGAATGCGGTGGGAATGCACTTCTTAAGTGGTTGTGTGTTAAAACATGAAGAGAGAAGGTCAGGGTGAATTGTTTTTGAATGTATACTGGTACAAAATGCACAGAGTATAAAAGTCAGTCTCCATGTGAAAAATGTATGTTAGGATGGATTTCCTTATAAAATTAAATAAAATGTGAAAAGGCCTTCTTCAAATTAAGGAGATTTTAGTGACTTTTATGGACACATCCAAGCAGTTTTTGACACATGATATGAAAGACACCTTCTTCTAGTATTTCTTGCAATCCCCAGTGGAACTTTTAGTTCCCTTATTCTCCAGCCAACTGCCAACTAGGCCCAACTCTAGCTTCCAAACTCAAAGTCAGTCAGTTGCTGTCAACTACTGATACAAAGAAAAAAAAACAACAGCTTGTTTTGTTATGGGGCCTGTTAAAGATTGGGCTTATTCTATTTTCTTGCTCAATTTTCCAAATCTCCTCAAATTGTGCTCCAGATTTTGGAGAAGGAGCACCATTGCAAGGAGAGGACAGGAAAAAAGGAAGACAAAGATCAATTGTGTGAACAAAACTTCCACTCAGATTATTTCATTTAATTTTATTCTACCTGTCCATAATTCAGTGTCTTATTCTTTGTTGTATCTTCTGTGGTTCACTACATCACTCTATATTTTTTTAAAACACATTCTTCATCACATGAAAATGCATTCCCCTCATTCTTATCAAAATCATAACAAGTTTCAAGAAGGACTAACCAGTGTGCTCTGTCACAGTTAACCATTGTTTTGTTGCCTGTGGAAACTTTTCTATGTTTCTGACCACTACAGGTTTAAGGAACAAGCTGCTTTCACTCATTGTTGCAATAAGTGACACTATAAAGTGATAAATTGATTTCTATACATTGGTACTCGTGCCTGCTATGAATTCATACAGTGCAGTGTTTCCAAAATGTGTGCATGTGTGCGCGCACACACACACACACACACACACACACACACACTTCCTAGACCTCTCTGTATTTTGTCAGGGTATGAAACAATGTAGGCAATATTACTCATTCCTGACAGCTTGAAATAGCTGCAGGTATTTGCTTTATTTCCAGACTTTTCATTGCCATGCCAACAGTGTTTGTGAATTTCTGAGTTGCTGTCGATTGTCAAGCTAAGCTGTCAGTTGTGACTTGCCATTTGACCAAATACACCTGCACTACACATGCCCTGTTGTGAGCTGTTATCATATTTGTCTATACTGATGAAAGGTAATGAGGGGAAAGAAAGAGCAAGTGAGACAGGGAATCCCAGAAGCAAACTTATCTCCATATCTGTCATGGATTTGGGTAATATTTCTAATTCCTTCCTTGCCCAGTGCTTTCACACATGCATTGCAGCTTTCTTGCAACTGAGGGAACCTAGCAAGAGAGCTGTACCTCCAAAAGAACATATACATTGAATTGGAAGCATAAATCAAGGTTCCAAAGAGCATGATTTTGTTCTTCCAGATCCAGTTGAAAGTTGATGGAGAGCAATGGTAATTCTGAAGAGATATTACATTTTAAATACAATTACCAACTGAGACGCATTTCCTTGCCTCCCTGTAAAGTTCATAAAGATAATTTATGCACATCTGATTTGTTAGTCCAGGGTGGCAAGATGATATCTGAAGGTTATGTATACTGGTATACAGTAGTTAGTGTCCAGCTGATGCCTGACAGATACTGCATTCAAAACATAATAGCTTCATGTGGTACGAATAAAACTTTATGAAAGAGTAAATACTTACTATGGATAGTTTCTATGAATGACATTTGCCTTTCAGATTGGAATGAGAACCCCCCCCCCCAATCATATTTGGGAGGGATGTGTTTTAATGATGCAGGGCAGAAATAACCCAATAATTTAAGCAGAAATCCACTTATTATTGCACAGATAGAATTAGTTTACATTACCTTACTATATATTACCAGGGAATGGAACTGATAGTTGATCGAGAGATTGAAGTTCCATTTTTTTCTTCTTTTTTTTTCTGCCAAATATATTGGACCAAGCTCTACTGTAAGTATTGATCCTGCTTATTCTCTTAGATCAGATGATTTTTAGTTATTCAAGGATTTATCTAGAATTTAATGCCAAGTAAGAATTAAACAACTTATAGTTTTATACACATACATTTAGTTTAAATAATTCTTTTCTAAGTCTTGTGAATCAAAATTATCTTTGAAGATTGCTATGCACAGAAGTTTGTGTGTGTGTCTGTGTTTTGGGCACAGTTATATGTGTACTTGAAGAAGAAAAATCTCTTTCATTTGAACTCTAATCCCTTACCACGGGTAGCATGAATGAAGTGCAAGTAGCAAAGAAATACGATTTATAGCAGCAATTCAAATTTGATATTGAATACCACAAAATGCCAAGATTATGTGTCAGTCACTTTAATGGCATATTTGCAGACATGAAAAATGAAACAAAAAGGTTCCCTATTTATTTGCTTGAAGAAACAGAATAAGCACACCAAATCCTAGTAGGCTTAACATTCAAAGACTCCAAAATATATTGTTTGGTATATTCACCCTCATACATCCTCATATATAGGAGCCGTGGTGGTGCAGTGGTTAGAATGCAATACTACAGGCTTCTTCTGCTGATTGCTGGCTGCTAGCAGTTCAGCGGTTTGATTTCCACCGGTTCAAGGTTGACTCAGCCTTCCATCCCTCTGAGGTCCGGTAAAATAAGGATCCAGATTGGGACAATAGGCTGATTTTGTGAACTGCTTAGAGAGGACTGTAAAAGCCCTGTGAAGCAGTATATATGTCTAAGTGCTATTGCTATCTTTCAATTAAGTGCAGGAAACTCAAGCAGCTGTATGGTAGTTCATAAATTGTTCCATTCCCCCCTCTTCAAAGGTAGGGCAAATGGAATATCACAATTTAATCCAGCACCAAAACCACATTTAAAGGCTTACACTGCAACACTGTCTACCATGTGTAGTTCATTTTGATCCCTTCCCCAAAGATTCAGCTGATCTCCTGCTTGCTCAACATAATTAATAGCTTTCCCTAATTATTGTCTCCTTGGTGAAACTGACATTTGACCCTCTTCTGTAGAGGCACATATCATATGTCCATCAGAAGCATTCCTCCAATTAAACCACCTACTGAAACTGGAATCACCCAGTCTTCCTGCAGGGATGCACAACATTTTTCCTTCTTCTTTGAGCTACACTTAGCTTTTGAATGTCATGTTAGGAGCTAAACTTCTAAAATGCAGGTGATGCTAGGAGACCTTTGGATGTTTAGATTTAATTTAAGAATAATTCTGTATTATAATTTCATCCCATTAATTAATTACAGTTTCTTTGATAACTTCCCCCTTGCCTTTTCCTTATATCACATGAAGTATTGCAGTTGAATGAGATCTTTGGGGTGTATTTGCACCAAAGTACCTCACCTTTGGGAAACTGCTGCTTTTCTTGGAACCCCAGACTATACATTTCCATCCTAATGTAATAAAGACAGGAATAAAATCTATGTGTGCAACATAATCAATTATTAAATGTTCTTGGAGAAACATGTAACTCCATTTTACAATAATGAATAACCAGTGTCTTGTAGGAACTGAAAAGCAAACCAATTTATTATATAACTTATATGAGTATGATTTAAAGTCTTTTACTTTAAACAGGAAAGCAGGAATGAGAAAACTGCTAGTGATGCCAGAGTTCATGAAGCTTCATATGCTTCTCTGCTTTTCCATATTATATCTGAATGAGCTGAGTCTTAACGTTCCCTGAATTGATGGCACAAATCAGATCAGCAATACCACCTTGATTCTGATCTGTTTTTCTATTTAAAAATCCTCGCCCACCCCGCACTGAAATGACAAAGGAAAAAAAATGGCACACTTCAATTTGACAGATTGAAACAAAGCTACTTGCCTTACTGAACTAAAACACTACAAGTAGTCCTCAACCTATGACCACAATTGAGATCTAAATTTCTGTTGCTAAGTGAGACACGTGTTAAGTGAGTTTTGCCCCATTTAATGACCTTTCTTACCGCAGTTGCTAAGTGGATCAGTGCAATTGCTAAGTTAGTAACACAATTTTTAAGTGAATCTGGCTTCCCTATTGATTTTTTATGTCAGAGGGTTGCAAAAGGTGATCAAAAAATCTCAGGACACTACAACCGTCACAAATATGTGCCAATTGTCAAGCGGTTGAATTTTGATCATATAACCATGGGGATCCTGGAATGATCATAAGTATGAAAAACAGT
The DNA here is from genome assembly GCF_009769535.1 of Thamnophis elegans. Classification (NCBI taxonomy): domain Eukaryota; kingdom Metazoa; phylum Chordata; class Lepidosauria; order Squamata; family Natricidae; genus Thamnophis; species Thamnophis elegans. The sequence continues at coordinate 124,155,824 of NC_045542.1, read as the reverse complement.
CACAAGTCACATTTTTCAGTGCCTTTGAAACTTCAAACGGATTCAACATTGAGTCAAGATGAGATTCTTCAAAGCAGACCATTTTATGCACTTCTACCGATGTCACAGATACAAGTCCATGCAGTTTTCAAGTGGACAATCTGGATGCTCTTTGCATCTTCTGTAATCGATCTATCTGTTGCTCTGCCTATCTCAGGTCTGTTAGATGTTGCTATGCAGACTTGCATAATTAACAAATAACCATAACTACTCTCAAAACCTCATACCCTGAAAATGCAACATTAGTTTTAACTGGTCTGTTAAGTTTCTAAATTCTGTAATTTTAGTAAAAAAAAAATTAAGGCAATATACTACATTAAAGTACAAAATAATATGTGAAGTCATTTGGATAAAGCTAGAAACACAGCTTTGCTTTGTGCTTCAGAGATCCAAGTATCATTGTGTAACACAAAGGGGCAAAAATTATCTGTGTGTGTTTGCATGTGATAGTGGGGGTTGTTTGACTAATGGGGAGGTAAACCAGTCTGGAGGAATACAAAGGCTTCGCTGACTATTGATGCTATAAGTATTTAATTTCAGATGTTTCTTTCTTTCTTTCTTTCTTTTTTTACAAACTCTGCTCTTTGGATTTACAGTCATTTTTTTCCTCTTAAGATTTTTTTAGACATGAAAACATCTCTGTCAAGGTCATGTACCCATATTATGCTCTGAGGCAAGGATTTTAGGATGGTAACACATAGTCAAATATTCTCACACTTAAGGGATATTGAAAATTAGACCTAGAGGACCTGTTTACAGTGGCCTTATCTCCCCTTGAGTTTGCCCTTTGCAGGTAGTAATTTTTCCTATAGTGACCCCAGTGTTCTCTTTGGTATTTAGTGTTTTCTGCTGCAACTGTTCTGGACATATTGAAATTTCATGAAGCCCATAACCTGCACAACTATAACATGCAGGCTTGCTATTGCTCAAGACTTATAAGCAAGAGCTTTAATTTGAGAAATGATTGTGCCAAGCCTTCTGATCAGCAGGCACTCATCAGAATTATTGTATTTCTTGCTATACTTTACATCATCTGTTTATTACTGTTGCCTGCCAGGCTTGTATAATATGCTTAGTGTATGGGGTTTTTTGTTGAAATTAAGGGCCATTTTTGCACCAAATGGTACCTCATGGTTGTCCTATTAGTCATATTCCCTTAAATTCCACTGTTGAAAATCCCACCACAAATTACATTGAGCCAGTCTTTATTAGCTCCAATCTTTCAAAGCACACTAATATTTAACAGAGATTGTGACATTTCTTATAGGAGAGAAGAAACATGTGGTTTTAAAGGCAAATATTGATGTTAATTTTGACATTGTTATATTCTCCTGAGAGAGCAATAAGACACTTACCTTCACAGTTTTAAAAAGTATGTCCAATGTCTTCTGAAAAGCTTCTACATTCCTGTTTGGAGGCATGTAGCTCTTTTAAGAAAAAATATAGGGCATTTTTCTTTTAACTACATGACAATATTTCATTAATAATGTAAATCATAAATCTATTGATCATATGAAGGGCTAGATATAGAGTAAAGGCTGAAGGAACAGATTATGGCTACATCCCTATGGCCATCGACCTCTTACTTTCCCCAGCCTCTTTGTGCTCAGTAAAGAGACCTGGAAAGGAGCTATATTTGTCTAAACCAATCTGAGCTTAGCTCACCTTAGAGATCATGACTGCATGAGCATCAGAGTCAGGAAGAGATGAGGCAGAGAAAACCCAAAAATGAAGTGGGGGCCGGGGGATTAAGCAAGCATACTTTCAATAGGAAGGGATGGATAAATGGTTGCAGAAGCTGATGAATGGAGCAATGAATAGACAAACATGGATATTTTATATTTCTTATGAAAACATTAAAATCAGAGGAAAAAAGAAGGTTTTTCAAGCTTTTTGACCACAACTTGATTGCATCTTTACTGCAGGCATGAATGAAGCTATGCACAATGGTTACTGAGAATTATTAATCAGAAGACATGAAATATTTTTTATATTCTCAAAGGTTTAAATGTGTGGCACCTGATTGTTTTCTGCTTACATTGTGGTCATTTTTGTCCGCTTAACCCATATAAGATTAGATTATTAAAGCAATTGCAGATTTCCATGTGCCTTGTTTCCATTCTCACTTAAAAGTCATCTTTTAGAAAGTGTCAGACAAAAAAAAAAAAAAAAAAACAGGCCAACATCAGTTTGTACCTGTCATAACAATTCTGTTTTTATCAAGCCTGGCCTAGATTGATAGAATTTGGGGTCACTGAATCATATGCACATTTCGCGCCCTAGACTCAGACATGGCCAGACAGGGGATATGTTTACCTTTACCTTTTACCTTTCTGTTGGATTGCAGACCGACATGGCAAAAATTTATCAATCACGGATAACAAATTGGTTAATGAAAGTAATAAAATACTGATTTATTTATAAAGATCATCTGTCCCATGTCAGACTGTCAGAAGTAGACAAATACATTTACCACATTTGCCCTAAGCAAATGACTCCCTGTTAAAATACTTTATGAAGAGTAGATGACAGATACTTTGCCGGAATGAGAAATTATACATATTCATGAAAAAGGGATTTTCAGTTTTACTGTTTTGTTTTTGAATGTTGCCTGCATTCATCAGCTGCTTACGTTATTTGACAGCTAATTAATTTTCCTCTTCAATAAATGTATCCAAGAGTTCTGCATTACTCAATGAAATTTATTCAACATGACAATTAACACCTTGCAAGTTGAAGTCTGTAATTGATAAAAGTAAACTCCATGTCACAAGAGTCTACAGATTATAAGATCTCTTCTTAGTGGGACTAGCCCAGGAAGAGGAGGGCATGTTCTGATCTTACGAATTATTACTTCAGGCAATTTTTCATATAAGCATAAAGGAACCTTCCATAAGGCTTCTTTTCAGGTAGAGATCAGATCTTCTTTTATGTATTCCAGGAAAGGATAAAGAAATTCAATCAAGAGTAATAATGGCTTACACTATTAAAAATAACATTTTAGAGATGTGGTGATGGTGGTGTATGTCACGTGAAAGATAAAAGCACAGATTTGAATGAGGAACTCTCTGTGCAGATTTCTGTGGGATAATTATCTGTAGTCTTCAGATAAGTGCTTGAGATGAAGATAATTACTCATATTGCCTTCCTAATTCCCTGCCTTTCCTTTCTTAATTCAATTCACCAAATGCAGCTCAGCTCCGTGTACTAATTATGTATTAAGCTATCCCCATTCTTCACTGTTCTGTAAGGCAGAACAGGTCATTGCTACTGTTTCCAAGAAGCTGGTATCTTTCCAGATTGATTAATTTTTCCCACGTTACCCTAGCAGGTAACTTATATTGAGCTATAAAAAGGTAGTACATTTCAGAGATGTCTCAAACTCTTTGCTTATTTTACATCAAATTAGATTCTGGGTTCTATGCAGTCAGATTTGATATTCATTTCATTTTTGAGTTACCGTTAGGCAGCTTAGCTCAGCAGAATTTCTCCAACTACATCCTTCAATCCTCCTGTTTTCACAATGTACTTCTGCTGTATTTTTGCATCAAAATGGGTTAATTCAGCCATACCTACGGTTGGGTACATCTGCTCTTGAAATAGTTGCAGTAGTTTCTGGAAAAGAAAAGAAAGAAAGAAAGAAAAGTAAAGTAAAGAGCTGAATGTCCCAAAGGTGGTTTTTCAAGAGGCAATTGGACTTTATGATTTTTCTTCGAAGATGTTTCACTTCTCATCCAAGAAGCTTCTTTAGCTCTGACCGGATGGTGGGGAATAGAAGGATTTAGTGGATTGTTAAGATCACCTGGTGGTTTATCTGTGTCATCAGGGTCACCTGAGTGGTGCAAATGGGTATGGAGCCTTCTTGGAACTGCTGAAAGGACTGTGTTGTAGACTGAAGATAGATGATGGCAGATCCCTCTTCCTGTGTTGAGAGAGGGCTGTTCAATTCTGAGTTGGATGGCCTCTTTTACCCCTCTTTCAAACCAGCACATGACACAACATAGAAGTACAAACACATCAGGACTAGATTCAGCAATCCACTTGCATTTACATGACACGGGACATTCTTTTGAAGACAGTAAAGTCCACATGTTGGACAGAGATGACTGCTGGTTTGAAAGATGGGTTAAAGAGACCATCTATGTCAAAATCAAAATCACCTTAACAACCCACTAACCTTAACAACCCACTAACCTTAACAGCACACTAAAATGGGTTGACCTTAACAACCCACTGAAAATGCAAATGCCTAACTGTCTGCAAGGAGTATAAATCCTTCCATTTCCCACCATCCAGTCAGAGCTGAAGAAGCTTCTTTGATGAGAAATGAAATGTCTTCAAAGAAAAACCAGAAATTCCAGTTGTTTCTTGAAAAAGGACCTTTGGGACAACTATGACCTGGATGACTGAGAGTCTCCATTGACATAAAGAGGTTTAGAGGTTTAGAGGTTTATTCAACTTGTATGCCGCCCTATTCCCGAGGGACTCAGGGCGGCTAACAAACGTGGAGGGAAGGGGCAACCATACAAAAGGAAAGAAACAAAGACAAACAACAATACAAAAACGGTTTAAAAGGTCTCAACAAACACTCCAATTCAAGGGGGGAATGGAACTCAGCAGCCCCAGGCCTGCTGGAACAGCCAGGTCTTAACGGCTATACAGAAAGCCTGAAGGGTGGTGAGGGTCCGAATCTCCATGGGGAGATTGTTCCAGAGGGCCGGAGTAGCCACAGAGAAGGCCCTCCTCTGAGTGGTTGACAGCCGGCATTGGCCGGCAGATGGAATTCGGTGGAGGCCTAGTCTGTGGGATCTAATGGGTCTTAGGGAGGTAATCGGCAGGAGGCGGTCTCTCAAGTACCCAGGTCCAATATCACGTAGGGCTTTATAAGTGACGACTAGCACCTTGAAGCGTATCCGGAGACCAATAGGCAGCCAGTGCAGCTCGCAGAGGATAGGTGTAATGTGGGTGTATCGAGGCGCACCCACAATCGCTCGCGCGGCTGCATTCTGGACAAGCTGAAGTCTCTGAACATTCTTCAAGGGCTGCCCCATGTAGAGTGTGTTGCAGTAGTCCAGTCTTGAGGTCACAAGGGCGTGAGTGACTGTTGTGAGAGCCTCCCGGTTCAGGTAGGGATGCAATTGGTGTACCAGGCGAACCTAGGCAAATGCCCCCCTGATCACAGCCGACAAATGGTGGTCTAAAGTCAGCTGTGGATCCAGGAGGACTCCCAAATTGCGAACCCTGTCTGAGGGGCGTATAATTTCACCCTCCAGCCTGAGAGTTGGAATACATGGCCAATTATTGGGAGGGAAAAACACAAGCCACTCAGTCTTGTCAGGATTGAGAGCAAGTTTGTTTACCCCCATCCAGACCCTGACAGCCTCCAGGCACTGACATATCATGTCAACCGCTTCACTGAGTTGGCATGGGGTGGACAGATACAACTGTGTATCATTCGCGTACTGGTGATATTTTATCCCGTGCCGCCAAATGATCTCACCCAGCGGCTTCATGTAGATGTTAAACAGGAGGGGGGACAGGACTGAACCCTGTGGCACCCCATACTTAAGGGGCCTAGGGGTCGACCTCTGCCCTCCCACCAACACCGACTGCGACCTGCCCGAGAGGTAGGAGGAGAACCACCGAAGAACGGTGACTCCCACCCCCACCTCTCGCAACAGTCGCAGAAGGATACCATGGTTGATGGTATTGAAGGCCACTGAGAGGTCAAGGAGGACTAGGACAGAGGGATGACCCCTGTCTCTGTCTCTCCAGAGATCATCAGTCAGAGCGACCAAAGCAGTTTCCGTGCTGTAGCCAGGCCTGAATCCAGACTGAAAGGAGTCTAGATAATCGGTTTCATCCAAGGACCGCCGGGGCTGAGAGGCCACCATTTTTAAAGAGCTGAATATGATAATTATGAGACTGTGTGTTTTTGTTTATTGTTTTTCAAACTCTTTAACCACTCAGGGCTACAGAATCCATCTATTTAAACTAAAAAATTCAAGTAATTCTTTCAAGACTGAAAAATAAAGGTGGATATAACTGACATCAGTGGAGCTGAGAAGTGTGACCAGCTATTATGAATGCCATTGTTAATGAAGCTTAGATACAATATTCATATACAGGATCATGAAATATTGTAATATTTTTATGATCTACACTTCTTTAGTCTGTGTTTGGCCAAATCTTATATTTTCTTCATGATGAAACTTCTTATTACAATTTCAGTACAAGGCTTTTTTAGCTTAATAGTAAACTAGTATACTCAGCAGTGGACCCACAGTCTTACCAAGTATTAAATAGTAAGTGTGGTGAAAATAGCTTGCTGTCATTTTCTTTTACCTAAAAGAGAAGATTGTTTCTCTTTAATTACACAGTATTGAATTGAAAATCAGGTGGTGTAACATGCTTCCTTGACATTCCCATGGAAACCTATAGAGGCTATTATTTGCATGCCTTGTTATTCTGTATAGTAATAGCTTCAATCATCATAACTACTGTCATTTGTTTATCAAATGTTCCCTGGGGAGCCATCATTAGTCATTGGTAAAACTCACTGAACTTCCTTGCAGGCTAGCAATCAACTTAACATAACTCTGTAACTCAATTGCCACTTTAAAGTACAGCAACTACAAACCTCAGTAAGCCAGTATTGATGTCACTTGACTTTTAAAAATTTAAAAAAATCATACATGGAAATCATGACTAATATATTATTTGAAATATATTATTCAAATATCATGATTATTAATCACTGACCTCTTTGCACATATTCACCTCTTTGTGAATACAATAAAATGTGGAATGTAAGAATATTACTTTTGATTATTAAAATGCTTGAGCATTGGTTACCTAAACTATCTGATATACTTGGATCTTCAGAACTTTTTAGAAAGGCACTTTTTGCTTGTCCTCATCAGATGAGGGCTAGAATAATATCTCTCAGTTGTCCATCTCAGTTTGGAAATGCTTCTGAAATCTATTTTTGACCTAGTGGTCTGTATTGCCTTTAGATTGCATAGTTGCATATGTACGTACATACATACATACATACATACATACATACATACATACATACATACATACATACATATATATATATATATATATATATATATATATATATATATATTAGATTTTTTACAACTCCTGGTAAGCCCCAATTATGGGAGGAAGCTAAAACCTTTATTTATTTATCAGCACAAATAAAAACACACACACACACACACACACACACATATATATATATATATATATATATATGTGATAGATAGAAATATATATATATATATATATATATATATATATATATATATATATATATATATATATATATATATATATGATAGATAGAAAGAAAAGAAGAATTAAATGCATAAATAAAATGGGAAAAGTTGTGGTGATAGTTAGATATGGCAAAGGGGTTTTTAACTTTTCAGAATTAATTGTTATAGATTTGCATTTAAAAAGACAGCCAATGTGCATAAAATGGTGGTGTTGCACTTTCTATTAGCTTATACTTAAGCAAAGTATTCCCCTACATTCTACCTCTTGTACCTTCAGATATCTCATTTTTTTAAAAAAATAAATAAATTATGCACGAAATCTTTGTATTATCTAATTAGTCCCAGAATTTTTTTAAAAAAAGAAATATCCTAAAAAAAAAACTTAAAAAAAACTTTTTTTCTGTAGTTCAGTGTTTTTAATTAAAAGTTATGTAGGTAGATGATCTGTAGGACTGCTTCCAGACGTATGGCTCCTAGTGGTACTCAACTAAAATATATTGAGAAATGCTGTAATGGTGGCATTTCTGGAAAACTGGCAGAGGAAATGGACACTTCCATTGTGCTCCTCTTCTCCTTACATTGATATAATTTTGCATTTCCATATAAAAAACTACACAGTGAAATATATTTGAGTATTTAGCACACTATATCAGTTAACCTCGAGCAGCTACTATGTTTATCTGGTCTGTTCATTTTTGGCATGAGAAATCTTGGTAGAATGGTATGATCTTCTCTGTTCTTGGCTATAACTCTCTGATATAAAGATGTCTATAGAGATTCTCAGTCATCCAAGTCATGGTTGTCCCAAAGGTGGTTTTTCAAGAAGCAACTGGTCTTTCTTTGTTTCTGCTTGAAGATGCTTTGGTTCTCATCCAAGAATGTCAGACCTGAAGAAACCTCTTGGATGAGAAGCAAAATGTCTTCAAGGAAAAATGAAAGAAGTCCAACTGCCTCTTAAAAAAGCATCTTTGAAATAAACAAATACTTCTTGCCCCTGGCATAACCTTTCCCTGGGCATAGGTAGATGAACATTGTCAAGAATGAAATGAGATGAGGTGATGAGATGAAATGAGATGAGCAGATGGACATGTTTATGGGATATACCAGTCCTCCTTGTCCTTGGCAAAAATGATCAGTCATGTACAGGTGGATTCATTATTGACTGTGATCTATATAAACCAGTCAGAAATCCCTACAAAACAAATCTCAGAGCAGAACTAACACACATCTGCTGGCTTGGAAAAGGGATCCATCATTGCTTGGGTTTTTATTTTGGATGGGAGATGTTAGTAAGATGTCATTGTTTCTTTAGGCTTGGTGATGTATTTTTGTAAGCTGTATTTTATTGTTTCTTCTTTGTTTCTCATACTGTCTTGGAGTAAAGCCTTGATTATCCATACTGGACTGCTTATTGCCTCTGAATAAAAAAACAGCTTCAGCCAAACAGCATAGGAAGCTTTTATAATGTTTATTTGTGAAGGGTTTTTTTCTCCTATCTCCCATTATGGCAAGAATTGTAAAAATGGTAGAAAACCATAAAAGAATTGCAAATGAAAGAAAACTTCTGAAGATCTATAAATCAAACCTATTAATGGATCATGAGGTCCTGCTCAGTCACTTGTTGTGTCCCTTGGACGATTCGTCCAACTCTTCTTCGGAAGCCAGCTCCAGGAAGTATGAGCTCACTCCTGGCACATCAGGAACGGAGTGAATTACTGACCCTAAATGGCCAGCAGAAAGAGAATTACAGGCTTCAGCTGGGGACAGCTTGCAGTACAATGAAAAGGAGAGGAAGGAGCTGCCTTCCATGGAGGATCTCAGAGCACGCAGAGCAGAGAAACGAAGATCTGCCAGATTGCTTGGGAGAAAGTCCCACTCCTCTTTATTGAGAATCTATTTAGCATGGCAGGCAGAGAGAGTTGTTTCTGGGAACATCATGAGCAGGTAGTGGCCATGTGTTTGTTCATGTTTTCTGCTTGATTTTTGAGACTTTGAACTTCTATAACCAGTGAGCTAATGTGGATGTGCTTTTGGGTTTTGCCTGGGGGCTTTATATTCATTTATTTGATTTACTGGTTTGAGCAGCTTGCTATTTATTTTAAGGACTAATTGGCCATTGCCTGGGGGATTAATCTGGGCTTGCTTGTGACTGGCTTTGTTTGGAACAGTTCTAAAGCTGGATGAAGAGAACTGTTGGGGAACCTCAATAACACTCTCCACAAACCATACTGCCATGTATGTGTGAGTGAGTGGGGCAGCACAATTCTACCTTGGTCTTCTTCATTTGGATTACTGCAAAGTTTCCTATGTGGGGCTGCCCTAGAATGTACTCAGACGCTGTAACTGCTGCAGAATGCAACAGTGTAGGTAGATAAGAGTGCTCATTTACCATCTCTGTTTTGAAAGCTGCATTGCACTTTTGAAAATATAAGCCAGGAAATTCCAGAACAAAAGTAGTTACAAAAGCCTTAGAAATAGTGTAATTAAGGAAAAAAATAAAACACCCATAAAGAAAAAGAGAGACAGAGAGAGAGAGAGGGAGAGAAAGGTGGCACAAGAGAGATATTATTTATATATTCCTACAGAGTTTTGCTTCATCTATGTTTAATATATGTTTCCAAAAGTAATTTATAAAGATGGAAGTATAGATAAAATATCTCTACTTACTAAAGATAATAATAAGAACTATGAAGCTTTCATCTATACAGCATAGATGAAAAATGGAGCCGGGAAAATGGAATTAATTCCATTAATTCTGAAATCCATCTATTGAATATAGAGTTCTCTGTGCATCTCTTATTCAGAGGCAGTCCTATATTTAAAGCTCTCTATATATGAGGATTATGCAGTCTAAGAGTTAACATCACAACAAACAAACTAGAGTTAGATGCAAATAATGGAAATATGATCTTGATGAATATAAATCACTGGGACCTGATGGATTACATCACAGAATTCTGAAGGAACTGGCAGATGCTATCTCAGAACCATTGTCCCATATCTTGGAGCACCGGGGAACTACCAGAGGATTGGAAAAGAGCTGATGTGGTTCCCATCTTCAAAAAAAAAAAAAAGAAAGAAAAGAAAAGAAAACCAGGAAACTACTGGTTTAGTCTGACATCAATACCTGGAAAGATACTGGAGAAAATAATAATAACTATTATTAAAAAAACAGATCTGTGAACATCTAGAAACAAAGAAAGTTATAACTAGAAACCAGCTTGGGTTTGTTAAAAAAGATATGCTAAACCAATTTATTAATTTATTCTTTCAAAAGTAACTAAATAAGTAGATAAGGAAAATGCTGTGGACATAGAATACTTAGACTTTAGCAAGGCATTTGACAAAGTAGATCACAATCTATTTTTGGGTAAAATGTGGGACATACAGCATCATCACCAGATGGATTTGTAACTGGCTCACAAACTATACTCAACAAATAGTCCTTAATGATACTATATCTACATGGAGGGAATAAGCAATGGGTACCACAAGATTCCATCATAGGCCCAGTATTCTTCAATATCTTCATACATGTCTTAGATGGGGGAATAGAAGGGGAACTCATCAAATTTGCAGATGACACTAAGCTGGCTGGAATATCCATCACCCCAGAAGACAAGTTCAGGATCCAAAAAGATCTTGACAGATTTGAACAATGGGCCATATCCAATAACATGAAATTTAAGGTTTTATCCCTAGGAAGGAAAAATCAAAGCTACAAGTACAGATTAGGCAAAACCTGGCTCAAAAACAGTAACTATGAGAGGGACCTTGGAGTCCTAGTGAACGATCACTTAAACATGAGTCAGTGATGAGCAGTAGCAGCAGACAAAAAAGCTAATACAATCCTTAGTTGTATAAACAGAGGCATAGAATCAAAATTATTTGAAGTATTATTACCACTTTATAAATCCTTAGTAAAACCACATCTGGAATACTGCATCCAATTTTGGTCACCACATTGTAAAAATATGTTGACACTTTGGAAAAACTGCAAAGAAGAGCAATTAAGATGATTAAATGCCTGGAGACAAGAACTATGAAGAACGGTTGCAAGAATTAGATATGGCTAGTCTAGAGAAAAGAAGGACTAGAGGTGATATCATAGCAGTTTACAATATTTGAGGGGTTGCCACAAAGAAGTGGAAGTCAACCTATTTTCCAAAAGCACCAGAAAGCAAGCCAAGAAAAAAATGGATGAAACTAATCAAGGAAAGAAGCAACCTGGGATTAAGGAGAAACTTCCTAACAGTGAGAACAATTAACCAGTGGAACAGCTTGCCTCCAGAAATAGTGTGTGCTCAGGGGTGGGTTCCTGCCAGTTCTAACCTCTTCTATAGAAGAGGTTCCACAAATCTACAGTGCTGTTTAGAACCGGTTCCAGCTCCCTCCCCCCACCCGTCCGCACATCATCAAGATGAAGAGCGAGAGGAGGAATTCTGGGAGTTGAAGTCCACAAGTCTTAAAGCTGTCAAGTTTGAACACCCCTGGGTTTTTTTTTCTGAAGGGTTAGGGGTGCAACTTGACAGCTTTAAGACTTTCACACTTCAATGCCAGAGTTCCTGAGTCAACATGACTGGAGGAGGAATTCTGGGAGTTGAAGTCCACAAGTCTTAAAGCTGTCAAGTTTGAACACCCCTGGGTTTTTTTTTCTGAAGGGTTAGGGGTGCAAGGGTCTTGTAACTCGACAGCTTTAAGACTTGCGTGCTTCAAATGCCAGAGTTTCTGAGCCAACATTTTGATTGCTAAGCAAGAGTGTTGTTAAATGATTTTTACCACATTTTACAAGTTGGCTATGCCCACCCAGTCACATGACTGCCAAGCCACTCCCACCCGGTCACATGGCCTGCAAGCCACTCCCACCAAGCAGACCACACCTACAGAAGAGGTTCTAAAAAATTTTGAAACCCACCACTGTGTGTGCTCCATCACTGGGTGTTTTTAAGAAAAGAATGGATAGCCACTTGTCTGAAATGATATAGAGTCTCCTGATTGAACAGAGGATTAGACTAGAAGACCTCCTAGGTCCCTTCCAATTCTATTCTGATTGATTGACTGAAGACACATTATGGTGATTTCAGAAATTGTATTTGGTTGTTCAGTCGTTAGGCCAATCTTGCTCAACCAGGGGCTGTATCCTAATGAACTGTATTTTATTACTGCTTGATCAGTACTCCTTTATGGCAATAAATTTTGTAAGAATTAGGTTTTTAAAAGCAGGATACCTGAGGTGTTAAATAATAAGCAAATAAATAAAAAAAATCCAATGTTTTAGTAGAGCCCATAAATAGGCAGCTGTTTCTGTTGTTAACTTCTATCAAAACACCTTAATTGATAGAAATCATTAAGAACAAAAAGTAAGCATTCCTTTATATTTGCAAAGTGCTAGTACAAAAAGTTCTTTAATGGAGACAATTGTAGAATGTGACCTTGGAATATTATTTACCACTCTAAAATCCCTTCTGCATAGAAATGTTTATATTGAAACAGTGCGAGTATCTGAATAGGATATGACATACCAGAGACATCCCCAGTGTTTGTATGTGTGAAGAAAAGCAATCAATAAAAATTCAATCTTCAGTCCAATGGAAGTGGCAGGGATGAGGATATGCTCCTGGGGCAGATTCTAATAGTCTCCCACTGATTCTGGAGATTTAAGCTAAGAAGCTGCCACATCATCCGCAAAGCATTCCTCTACAACCCCCAGCCCACTATCAGACCACAGCCTCTTGGAAATTGGGCTGCACAATCAGTGGGCAAGCAAGCATGCATGAAGCTCCATTCATGTGAGCAGACAGCACTTGTGCTCATGCATGATGCTCCATTCATGGGAGCAGTGGGTTCATGTTCCCTCCACTTGTACAAATGGAGCTGTGCACATGTGGGCATGCCTGCCACAGATACACACACAAACACTGATGGGGCACCAAGTTGGGGACCACTTCTCTATACCAATTAATAGCCTATTTTGGTAGCCTTAAAGTTCTCAACTTTCTTTTCCTGATTATGTACTGAATGACTTGAGCCCTGGGTGTGTGAAGGCAAACCTTCCTGATTCTAAGGCATTGCATAGTAGGGGAAAAGCATTGAATAAGGAGGTAAAGAGACCCACATTAAATAACTATTCTACTACTAAGCTGACTGGACTTCAACAATTATCTTTTTTTGTTCCTCATTGACTCAGAGTTTGTTAGGGTTAGGATTATCTCTGTCCCTAGTGTTGTTATGGAAAAACACCTACAATTTTGACCTGCCCTCAATTGCTAATCTGTACTGCAGCAATTTCTATAGTATTCTGAAAATGATCTCATTGTCAAAAATCCAATCTATCCATTATCTTTCCCATCTTCTAGGCACCTCAATTTTGCCAAACATGGTTATTTTCCCCACTTTCTACATTTTGTGTAATTTTGTTTACCTGAAAGGGAATAGTATAATTGGTATGTTGATAAGTGTTCCAGTTTTATTTTTATAATAAGGTATTTTCCATCTTTGAATTTGAATAACAAAAGGGTGCCATCCACATATCTCAAATTTTGATACCATACTTTCCAGTCATGTCTTTCTTATAATATGGTTTGGTTAGACCTAAACTTTCATTATCCATTTTTACTTGCACTTGAAATCTACTTGCATTGCTCTCCAGTTCAGCTTTAAGAGAATTCCTTATCTCTTTCCATAAATCCCGGGGTATTTTATTACCTAAGATAAGCGTATCCACTCCATTTCTTATAGAACTGATATATTTTGACTGCATGTGATTTATTTATTGATTAATAGAAGTTATATGATCACCTATCTCAGATAATGATCCTAGTCAACTCAAACAAATCAATAAAACCAAAGGTAAAAAAAAAAACCTTTTCATGAGGCCAATAGTGAACCAGACCAAATCTTGCGGACATACCTATTTGGTACATTTGACAACAATCTGCATGTAGAAGTCATCTGACTGATTACACTGAACCTTTTCATTTTGTATCCTATGATTTTATTGCAATGCTGTACTTCTAAAGATGCTGAGTTTCTGAGTAGATGGTTTGTTATTTAAACCACATGCTGGCAATGGACAAAGATGTCTCTTAAAAGTCCATCAATGTGTACTTGACATTATTGTTTTTATTCAATCCAAATCTTTCTTTAATGTTAGGTTGCTCCCTTTCTTCAACTTTAATGTATTTATTTCTTGAATTTATATTGCCACCTATTCACCCATGGCAGCTTACAGAATATTTTGCACTGTGGTGCTAATTAGAAAGATTATGTTTTTGCTAGCCATTTCATTTCCCTTTTGAAATTAGCCATCGAATTCCTCACTGCTTTTGCAGGATTTTGTCTGTTATAGAACCATACCTTGTATAACATTTGATGTTCATTGGAGAACCATTCACTCTGATATGGTCCTGTCATTTATTTAGTTACAAATTAGCACATTTATAACAATGTCTCTTTGAGTATCATTGCCACTCCATTCCTTTCTGTGATCTCATGTCCTGAATATCATATATTGATCAGATATGAAGTAGATCATTCCAATCTACCTACATTCATAAATTCCTGAAGCAGCCTGAAGAATTTATTGCACTTGACCATTTCAAATTTTCTTGGGTTCATACCAACAGGGACTTCTCATAGTTTCTGTTCCAACAGTGGGTGTGTTAGTCAAACAATGGACCCTTTTATAAAAGTGCTGGTGCTATTAGTAATTCCCTTGAGGGAAACCTATTCATGAATTTCAAGGTTCTTTTCCACTAACTACCATCATACTCCTGGATTGAGGGATCTTTTCATGTCATCCCAAAGTCTAAAAATTACAATCATATTCTTACAATTTTCTTGTCATGTACTACTTTGGCTATTGACTCTTCTTTAATATTAATTTCCATCTCAGGCACTGAAATCATCTTAAAATGAGTATGGAGGCTATTTCCATCTTACTGTAGCTGTTCCAGTGAAAGGGGGGAGTAAAATTACAAGCTTACAGCTCATGGGAATTTATTCTTTTTATGTTAGTGTATAATTTGAGGTAATATTTGAACAGAGCTGTCCTAAAATGCAAAATAGTTGCTAGCTTTCTCTTCAAATTTCAAGGACCGCTATGTCTGAGTTTCGTGTTCATTTATATTTGGAACATGCAAGAATGAATTAACATACTTCTATAAACCAGATGAAAGAATAAATGGGGGACAAAATTTAATCTGCAATTAAAGCATTAGTTGATTAAACTATTAAACAATTTGATGAAGCTTGCAAAATATCATAAAGCCCCTGTGATCTGTAACATGATTTACTAATTTTTCATCCTTAGTTCTATATGCTTGTACAGGTAGGTGACCCATTCAGGCACTTAATTCTTAGCATACAAGAAGATTTAGAATAGGATTTATTTGACTTGATGGAAGCTAAAATCATGCTTTAGTGCTTGACTGGTTTGGTCCCTTAGAATGTTCATTCTTTTTTAGAAATGAAAGGAAAAGAATGAATGACATGAAAAGAGCTGGAATTTATTCTTGACTCACATTTCTATACCTGGGAAGAATTATAATGCATGTGGTTTTGACATTTTTTTTTTAAAAAGTACTGTTTTTTCCATGTGCTGCTTCAATTTCCCATAGCCATTTTGTAAAGCGCTATTCTATCACAAGCTCTCTGAATGCAGAACACTGTAGGAAGGAAATTTTGGAGCCATCTAGTAGCACCCACAGACCTACACTATGACCATTGTCATATTGAAAGAACGAATTCCTATTGTCCTTCAGCTATGCATAAAATAAGAATAAAATTAACCTTGATGGAGATGACAAGAGTCCCATTTAGTCTATCCCTTGAGTTATGCAATGACCAACTAAATGCATTTGAGAAGTTTGCTAGCCTGATGCCAGCTACATTAATAGAATCTTGCAAGTCTGAAAATACAAATTTCCCACCGCTACTTTTAACTGCTTGATCTATTAAGATGGATACTTCCTAAGTTTCTTTCTTTGACCGTTAAATCACTGGGGGCTCCTGTATTTTCCTCTTGTGCCCCAAAATCATCCACATATTCCATTACATCTGGACTGGAAGATGCAGCTTCTTCCCACTTTAAAACATGCCACCTATCATTCAGGGAGTGATAAATAGTCCTCTGTAGTAGTAACTATTGATAGTTTCATCTTCCATGAAGCAGCCCAGTTCTTTTATTCAGTTGGATTCTCATTTGAGGGGCTATATTAGGTAGCCAATTTCATAGTTTAACCAGGGAGCAGTTCCTGTTGGTTTGGACCAGTTTGGGTGAACCAGTAGCTACGAGAATCAGCTGGGAGCGAACCGGTTCGCTCCCACAATCAAGTGGGCCCACCCACCTGCCCCTGCGCTTTACCTACCTTTATCTTCTCAGTTGAGTCACGTGGCAGAATGGATTCCCGTGCCTCAGCTGAACTGCGAACGCACACTCAGTGAACTGGTTGTTAAACCAGTAGAATCCCACCCCTGAGTTTAACTTACTTAAAAAGTAAGGATTTTTTCCCCTTCATGTAAATAATTCTAATAATATGAAAGAGGATAAAAATCTCTTTATCCATATTATTTGTGCCTTTTGTGATTTTGTTAATAGAACCTTGCCATGCCTCCTTCACTGCAAACTGAGCAATGACTTGCTGTAATCTTTCATTTAGGACAGCTGCTTTTGCACTTTAATCATGTAAAAAAAGGCAGCTTAAATTCTGGGCTTCTGGCCACCATCTTGACTGTTTTGATAGCCCCAACCCTAAATGCTCCTAATTACTCTTGTTTGAACCCTCTCCAATTCAATAATTCCTTCTTAAGATATGGTAGCGAGAAATGTATATAATATTTCATTCCCATAGACAAGGCCAAGATGATCGTTGTTATTTGGTCTTTCATTTTTGGGGAGTGAGAGAGATTGGAGAATTCAGATTAAAAATATTATCTGGGGTAACTTAGTTTAGTGCTTATTCTAATATGGGTTTATCATCTCTAAGTAGGGTGACTCGGGCTTCTAATTTTCTTCCTTTATGACATTGAAATGTGGAATTATGGTTAGAAGGAGATCCAAAACCATAATAAGACGGCTTTAAGGAGTGCCTGGCAAAGAATTGTAGGTTTTTCACCTTGCTTTCCTTGATTTGTCAAGAATGAAGACTCATTATTTTGGCTGCAGTCAAAATAATGCATTGGACAGATTCAATGTGGAGAAGAGGTGTTATTGAGAGGAGTAGGGGTTAGAGTTTTGAAATCCTGGAACATCCTTTTGGAAAAATCAATTTTCTCATGAAATTTGGGAGGTATTGAGTTAATTATATCAGATTTGGTCCTAAATCTGTGAATCTGAAATATTTACTGTAATAACTTGGACAAAAAGATGAACGGTGCTGATGAGATTATAGGTGGCTCAAAATCAGTGGGAAAGATAAAAACAAATCTAAACATTACTTTAGCAAATTTAGACTGAAAATAAAAGGATGAAATAAACATAACATTATTCATTGAAGTTAAAGAAATCAAATACATTGATGCAGAATACACATAATATGGTTTAGCAAAAGATGTAAAAAGAATCTTTTCATGTTGTTTAATATTCCTTTCTCTTAAATTGCTTACATTGCTTAACATGATTTCCTGCAGAAAATCATGTATATATTAAATTAAAAACACACAAGAAATTACGGCAAACAAATGTCAAACCAGAGATTAACTGTTGTAAAAAGGCAAATTGTGTGTTTAGAAATCACCTTAAAATAGGAGGATACCATGTCTGTTAAGTGAATCCACTGTTGGCTTGGAAATTGTATTTAAAGAGTTATTGATCAATGCTTTCTCATCAAATCCAGGGAGGTATTGAGTTAATTCCGTCAGATTTTGTCCTAAAACTGCGAATCTGAAATATTTACTGTAATAACCTGGACCAAAAAATGAACGGTGCTGATGAGATTGTAGATGGCTCAAAATCGAGTGGGATGGTGAAAGATAAAAACAAATCTAAAAATTGCTTTCACAAATTTGGACTGAATATAAAAGGATGAAACAAACATAACATTATTCATTGAAGTTGAAGAAATCAAATACATTGGTGCAGAATACACATATATGGTTTGGCAAAAGATGTAAAAAGACTCTTGGAAGTTAATGTGACATAGCTGCTAAAAATGGAAAAACAATTTTAGATTGCATCAATCATAGGATAATTTCCAAATTATGAAAAGTAATAGGTGCACTAAATTCTGCAGCACTCACTATAGTGTCCATCTGGGACATTACAGTTAAAGAAAAACTCAGAGAGACTAGAATAGGTTCAGAGAAGGGCAATGAGGATGATCAGAGGACAAGAAACTAAATTTTACAGTGAGAAATAGAAAATTGAGAAAATTTAAACTTGGCAGTAGATAGAAAGGAATTATGTTAGGGCTTTTAAAATGTGAAGGGATGCTATGTAGAACAAAATTATTGAAGTTATTGCACTCACCCGCTCCTTGTTTTTCAATGGTGTCCTTTCCTATTCTGTTTCCTAGGTCTATGTACAAACCACCACCCTTACAATATCTATGAACTTAAGTGCTTCAGTGGCTCTGGGGATGCTTTACATGCCGAAAGTTTACATCATCATCTTCCATCCTGAACTAAATGTCCAAAAGCGGAAACGCAGCTTCAAAGCAGTAGTGACAGCAGCCACCATGTCGTCACGATTATCACACAAAACTAGCGACAGGCCCAACGGGGAAGCAAAAACAGAACTTTGTGAAAATGTAGATCCAAACAGTAAGTAGTTTGAAACTTGTTGCTTTTTTTTTGCCAGAGTGTTGTAGAGACTGGGTTGAGAGGAATCTTATCTTTGAGAACGCATCCCTACTTTGTCCTTATCATGAAGATTATACAGAAGTCTATCTGAAGCTGTTCTATTCCGATGAGATGCTGCTTTTATAATGTTAGTCTTTTGCCCAGAGCTTTTTGATTCTCCCTGCTGAGAATAACTCCCTGGGTTGCTTTAGAATACCACAGGCAATTCTTCTAGACATCTCTCCTTTCCTTTTAGGGGGTAGCCTTTTGAGCATGTGGTGTTCTTTGATAATTGATCTCAGACAGAATACTTATTCAGGCCATCTATTTCTGATGCTGTTAAACAGAGAGGCAAGAAATAGGTGAGGGTATCCTTTTTTTGCCTATTTTATGTAGCTTACTCATACCAAAAAGTATATGCAATATATGCCTTCACTCCTCATGGCATCATTATGACCACTGGCCATATTCTTTTGAGGGTGACAGGAATTGAAGCCCAACAATACAGAGGATGCCGTCTGGTCTGAGGTTTTCGCTACAGCTTTAAAGGAAATGTCTTAAAATGCAGTAACAACAACAGCAACAACAACGCAATATTGGAGCTATCTGCTTTAAATGTGAAGGAAAAACTAAATTTTAAAAAAGTCTCGTGTTAATTAATATCCTAAGTTGGTTGCTGTTTCATGTTCCAATATGAAACGGTGGTAGATGTCCTTCAACGGCAGAGAACACAAAACAACCATGCCTAGTTAAAATAGGATGGTAGTGGTTGTGGTGTTTATATGGATTGTGATGTTTCAATTCAGTGTGAACACTGTTCAGATGTTTAGGAATTTGAAGCATTTACCATGCAAATATCCTTGTTAAGCTCCATCTCCATTGTGAGTATTATTATTTGATGAACATTCATCAGGAGCAGTGCTTCAGGGTTTTTCTGATTTCTAAATAGTTTCCAAGGCTATAGTTACAATTTATTTTTGATCACCTCCCCCCAAAAAAGACATTTGGCTTAAATAACGAGTGTCATGGTTTTCCAACACCCCCCCCCAAAAAAACCCTATTTTATTAATACCAACAGAATATTGTTTGCCAATTCATTTCCATAACATAAAAGAACTATTATAGTTAGAGAGAATATTTGGTAATATTAATATTTATTTAAATAATTCAATTAAAAGACAGATTTATGGTTTTAACCATTTTAAATGACAGTTCTAATCATAGGCAGAGGATTCTGGTTAACTTGAATACAATACATAAAGGAAAATTAGATACAAAATATGTAAAGGACAAAGGGATTTTAATACATGATTGTCCTCATTGGAAAAGTTCTTTGAGTGGCTTTCTCAAATTTATCAACAACTGGCAAAATGCCATAAAATAACTTCCAGTTCTAAGAATACCAAATAGCATTTAGAGTTATATACCACCCCATTGCACTCTCTGGGCAGTTTTTAAATGTAAGCATTATTTGCATATTTTCCCCAACAATTGGGTCCTCATTTTACTGACCTTGGAAGGATGGAAGGCTGCGTCAACCTTGAGCCCTGTCAGGATCGAACTCTAGACTGTGGGCACAATTTGCCTGTGATACTCCTTAACAGAACAACTTTAAATATTCTTTGGATATTATACCTTTAAGATGTGGTTAGTTGAGCCTCCCCCCGGGCTGTCCTCTGGCCTAAGAAGATCAAAAAGCCATTGTAACCGTGATTTTAAAAGAAATGATCAAATGTCAGACAGCAGCGTGACCTCATGTTTAGATACAAATGCCACCAGTTACTTAAAATTCTTTAATTTTTGACTTTTTAAATATTTTTGTTGAGTCAAAACACCTCTCGAATCCTGTGAAACTGATATTTGATGGGGAGGAGGAAAAGTAAAATTAAAATTAAACCAATTAGATTAGATTGGGTACAATCAGCAGACTTGTAATGTTCCATGTATGGTCTTCTCCCCTTTGTGAAGATTCTTTGTGAAACAAGAGCTAATCTAGATTATCCTAACCTGAGACACTCTGTATGAGTTGGGAATAGCATTTCCAGAATTGCCACTCATCCACCACATTGGCTGTGGATCATGGAAGTTGCTAAAGAATGTCAGGTTGGAGAAAGCTGGGCTGATGTCCTGATTGAGTGGTTAAATCAGAAAACTGTTTGAGTGTTGAAAAATTTGAATCAACAACATCAGCTTGTTGAACCTTCAGAGAATGTCCTGAGATGGAGAGTACCAAGGACAGTTTCTGGCATAACCCCAAGTCATTTCAACACCTCCTAAGCAGTGACTGAGAACTCTTATCCTTAATTTAGATACTAACTGTTCTGCGAGAGCCATGTTTAGTATTCGTATAGGATTTGCTGTCAGATGTTCTGTGGGATGATCGTGCTTAACAATGTGTTCCTTCTTTTTTAAATTATACAATCATGTTATTTTCCCTAAATGAATGCTACAGATTTGTGTACCTCCAAACACCAAGATATTTCTTGTTCCAAAAGTTTTTTTAAAAAAGTTAGCTATTGACTTTCTCTCCTTTTTCCTTAATGAAAAGCTTTGGGGGGGGAAATCATTGCTATTGTATGCAGATTATTGCCCCATTGCATTCAGAAAAAAGGCTATCACAGCATGCGTTAATGAATCATAGGCTGCAGATGAAGCATCATTAATAGGGCATCTGACATTTCAATCAAATATATGCAAGATCATCAGGATTTTTTTATTACTCCGTCTTCAGACATTTTTCCTGTTCATGGTCTCAGCACTTGTTTATTCTAGCAGTCATTGTTTTTTAAACTACAATATTGTTATCTCAGTTATTCTCCATTAAACTGGCAATAAACAGAAGGAGAAGATAAATATACGTATGGTGGGAGAGGCAAATTCAGGAACTTTCATTGAGTGGAGAAAGAGAAATTATTTTCTTGTGCTATTTGTAGTTACAAATTGGATTATCAGATGTTCAAAGGGCTTTCTCCGCTCTCCTTTGTCCAGTTTAAAAGTGAGATTGTGGCTCATCAGAGTTCTTACAGGCCATTTATTCTGTGCTTTATAAAGGAATGGCCAGCCATCTTTTTCTCATCCACACAATGTCCTAATAATGATGGTATGTCATCATGGAGTCATCTTGCAGGGCATTATTGGCCCCATTTTCTGAAATGTATAACATTGGTATTGCCAGAAAGGGCCAATGGGTTCAATTTTAAATTGTTTGGTAGAAGAAAAAAGACCCAATATTTCAGTCCATCTGGTAAGGGGTTTTGTAAATGCTCCAATCTTTATGGTACCTCTTCTGAACATTGAGTAAGTTTGTTCTCTGTGATGCAACCAAGTTGATACTTAAGGAGGTATTGGTGAAGATTAGCCACTCTCCTAAACATTTACAACAGTGGTAAACTAAATAAAATATTGTGCTGAATGTTTTACAATAGAGAATGAATTTCAATGGAGAGTGATATTATCTTCATCTTATGCTATGAGAGTTTTCCTTTGTGGCAGAAGTGGGGTACTTTCAGCCATTTAGTTGTTGCTGGATATTGGCAATATCCTACCATCTTATATAACCATGATTGGTAGACAAGGAAAGTGAAACTTATACTCCAACATTGTTTCATGGACTATAGGTTTCTCTGTTTTGATTATCAGGTATGAATTGAACTTTTGTATTTCTACACAAAAATATAGGTCTGGAGTTCCTAGTGTGGTGTTCACAAG
Source organism: Thamnophis elegans (assembly GCF_009769535.1). Lineage (NCBI taxonomy): Eukaryota > Metazoa > Chordata > Lepidosauria > Squamata > Natricidae > Thamnophis > Thamnophis elegans. The sequence goes on along the minus strand of NC_045542.1, from coordinate 124,133,010 downwards.
CACTCATTTCCCTGTGAACACACCCTCTCCCACTTTTACCTATCAAACAAATGTTTGCTTGAATTTTTAAATGGAAAATATATGTATATTTTAAATATTTTAAAGAGGAAGCCAATATACCACAAAACAAAATGTTCGGCTTCAGAATCATCTTTATTTCCAAGATGGTCCTTACATTTTACACATAAGGAATAAGTGATCTTGCAAAATAAAATGGGTCTGCAGTCTACTCTTCTTCTTACCTGGTTAGAAAAAAGAAGGTGATATGGATGCTATTGAGGGTATTTTGTGAGTTAGGTAAAGAGCCAATGTGTGAGACCTCCGTGAAATGATCTTAGACTTCCAATTGGACCTTTTTTTACTTCTTCCCCACAAAAATGGGGATCCCTAGTATGGGATTTTGAAGGATCTTTGAAAAGCCTTAAAAGTCAGCTGTCCAATGCCTGCCAACCTACTAATCATAATCACAATTTGCATCTGATGCATGTATGCTTTTTTTCATTGAAAAGCTTTGCTTTGCTCTTATATGTTTGACTGTAAGTCTGTCTGCTTTTGTTGTATTTTAATTCCTTCCTTTTTCAGTATCTTCAGCATCTTAGCAATGAAGACGAAACTTGTACATATAATTTCTTTCCCCCTGAAGTAATTTATTCTTCTCATAGTTTCACAGGCAAAATCTCATAGGATTTAACAAAATCTTTGATTGTGCTTTTATTTGAATAAATTGAATGTTTGTTCTAGTCATGACAACAATATTGGCTCCAATAGAAGGCATCTCAGTCAACTTGCTATTATTTTAATTTAGTGATCTGTTTGTTATGCTTAATTTGATACCATAAAATGGAAAGATTTGTAGTTGTCAGGGATAATTACTTTTAAAAATTCATTTTTAGATAGCTGTGTGATGAATGAATGGAATGAATAGAATCCAAGTTTGAGACTTTTTCCCCAATTTATTTAATGAAGTTCCTCTAGTTTAATTAATCTGTAAAGCCAGTTATGTCCCCCCCTCTCTCTCTTTTTTTTAATTTCCTGAATAGATCTTCAAAAAACCCACATATTTTTGTTTCAGGTATTTGGGCTTCAGGATCTACCAAAAAAAAAAAAAAGCTTCAAAGTTTCTTGTGGCTTTAAGCAATGGGATGTTAGTATTATTTTCCATATCAAGCATTTTCTGTTATAATATGTATTTATTAAATTAAATACTTCATAGTTAAAAAGGTAAAGGTTTCCCCGTCAGTTGTGTCCAACAATAGGGCACAGTGTTCATCTCCATTTCTTGGCTGAGGGTTCCAGAGTTATCAGAAGACAATTTTCATGGTCATGTGGCCAGCATGGCTATATGGCAAAGACTGAACTGAAATTGTCATTGGCAACTGAATAAAGTCTCTTCACTCCCCCTCTCTCTCAAACAGACATTAATCACTCTCTATAACCAGCCATATGTATACTAAAGAAGCCAAATTGAAAAACTGATCTGGTTTACAGATATAGAAATCATGCTCCTAATAACCCTATTTAGAAGATAAAATGATAGATAGCTATCTAGCTAGTTTGATTGATTCTAAGGCTATCATGAATAAATAAATGTCTCAACCTTCTGTATTCATTTAATGGTCAAGACATGCAGACGTGCTGTTGATATCTACCTCATATTTTTTCAATAATGGAAAATGGAAAATATGAAGCTACTGGTAGTCCAGTGATGGGTTATGACTGGTACACCCCGGTACGAGTGTACCGGTGCCTGCCAGGAGCATCAGGTACCGTTCCAGTACGGTACTCCAGAGAGCCCGCCTGCCTGCCCATGCTCCTTACCAGTATTTGAAGTTTCGGTGTACGGTGCCTGCGTGACACTCTGCCGAGCAGCTGGAGGGTCACGGAGGCGTTATGGAGTGTTGCAGGTGGTAAGTATGCATGCACGCGCTGTGCATGTGTGTGCATGCGCTGCACACATTCATGTGGTGGGCGCCCAGCCCCGTTGCACTGTACCAGTTGCAACGGGATCTGAGTCATACCTCAGATGTATTCAGCTAAACCTTTTAAAAAGCTAGTCATGTTAGTCATCATATTTTGAATGTAATAAAGTGAAGTGTTCATCAAGGAACTTCTGATATACTGCTGATGTCAGAGATTGGAAATGAAGAAGGGACAGAAATTCAGAAATGCAAGCAGCTTTCAGGAGTTCTTTAACCTCAATGGGCTACATGGAGTGAAGGAAGAAGACTAGTAGGAAGCTGCCTCTGTAGTCAGAAAGGTCTGTTTGAAAGAAGCATAGTGCAGAAGAGAGGAAGACAGGCAACCAGATTTCCCTTGCACTCTTTCCTTCTCTTTTTCTCACAGTGTGGAAAAACAATAAGTTTAGACTCAGTGTATTCTCTCCTGCCAAGGATAACTTAATTAAATGTTGAGGTTACAGTCAGATGAAGAGTGCCAATAATAAAGTAGTGGATGTTGGTTTAAATATAGATAGGCGGTAGTATATTTGAAGATGAGTTTCTTTGTTCACACAGGATTGATACCTGCTGATCAACTAATGATCAAGAGCTATTGATATTTCCCAAAGGTTTGTCTGTCTGTCTGTCTTCCTTCCTTTCTTTCTTTCTTTCTCTTTCTTTCTTTTATTTCTTTCTTTTCTTTTCTTTCTTTCTTTCTTCCTTCCTTTCTTTCCTTCTTTCTCTTTCTTCCTTCCTGTAGCCCTCTCTATCTCACATATACATATAGTGTGATATATGATTGATGTTCTTGGTAAATAATATTTGGGAGAAAATGCAGTGTGAAATATAACACTTGCTTGACTCTTATCATCAGCTGGAGGAGTCACTTTCTGATCACCACAAGTTTTATTTCAGTAGTAAAATGAAATGGATGTCTGTTTAATATGCATTTAGAGAGGCTCACTTCAATTCAGCTAGGAGGTCTTCTCCTTCCTCTCCATGCTAATTGAGTTGCCAAAACACAATTCAGCCAGAGTAGTGTACCATACATACCTAAGGTTGAACTCTCCTGTGATTCTCTCTCTCTTTTAGACTAGAAGGATGTAAGAATGCAATCATTTTTTTTTTAAAGGCAGGACTTAAAAGTTTCTGGTTGTGTACCCCTGTTTAAAGAGGTGTGAATGGTGAATGCATTGCACAGTCTGCTGTACAAATGCTGCTATGCTGAGCTATCTCTTTTGCTTGTTCATCTGTATGAGTTTTTGACGTTGTTGGCATGTTGTTGCCTACTTCATCTTTTGAGGGACAGGAGAGATAAGAAAATCAACCCAACCTCAAATTTTGAAGAGCAATGAAGACTGATAGCATGATGAAAGGGATTGGAATCTGGACACAATCATTAATTTGTATAAACTGTCCCAACTCATGCTTCTGATATAAGGAGGCTTTCTTTTGTGTTTGGAAATACCCAAACCTTTTTGTGAACTGCTTTCTTTCTTGACGGTATAAACGATATACTGCACCTTGACAAGTTACAAGCTTTATATTATGAGTGACACTAGCTCATAAAAATAAATGGTATGATATATTTAAATCCATGGATTATATATACAAATATATTTACTTTTCCTATAGACTGCATACCACCTGTAAGAAAAAGTGTTCAAAAATCTGTTACTTGGTACACTATTCCACCTACAGTATAGCTCTTGCCTGCTTTTTTAGAAGGTAAGATAAAGATTAACTTTTACTGCTTTGTTTTTTTTTAAAAAAATGCATCATTAAATGTTAAAATGCATTAACTTTACTGAAGTAAGTTGCTAATGAAACCTAAAGTTGTTTGCATTGTATTAATTTAAATAATGAATTATAAAGTCAATACGAAGCTTGTGAGAATGTTTTCCAGCTAATGGAAAGCCACAATCCATGATCTGTCTTTTTTTTTTTGCCCCACAGAGTACATTAATTGCTGATATTTCATTTCTAATCTCAAAGATTGACTTCTTCTGGAGGACTGGATATGGGATAGTTTGAGAGCATGTTTTTGAGGAATGTATGATGATTGATCTCCCCATAAAGATAATATTTTTTCTCTTCTTGAAATGAAATAGAAGTTAACTTTATAACTGGGAGGGGGGCATAAAAAGAAAAGGAAAGCAAAAATTTCTTCTCTTAATGAAGAAATCAACTTCAACCTCCAGTTCATGCTACCTGTGACTAAAAGAGACAAGTTTTGGGAACTATAAGCCAGTATGTCTGATAAAATTTTGAATGATGAGAAGTTATGGGATCTTCCATCATCAGTTCTTGGTATTCAGTGATGGTAAGATCACATCCCCTGGTCGTATCGTCAGAGGATTTATCATTGTACTCAATAGTTACAATTCACTGTTTAGGGTCCTAGATAAATACAGATCTTTGTTGAGATAGTGGATCAGTCTTCTAGATTGTGAGCATCAGGATGAACTGAAGTATTGAACTTTTTAGTTATTTAGGATTCATCCTGTTTCTCTCATTCTTCAATTGAACACAAGGAAAAAGGGGTTGTGTGAAGACCTATTATCTGACATGGATCATATGCTCATATCCTAATAGTTTTGTGATTTTCTTTTTGCAACGTATTTACTGTTTGGCAGATGGATGAGATGATTTTTTTTCTAGTAAACTGATGTATTTGTGGTATTATGAAAATGTTGGTTAAAATTGTTTCCTTATTAAAATATTAATTAAAGCCTTTGATTGATGATTATTGATAAACAGCCATTTTTATTCTTAGAAAGATTGTTGTAAGTATCTGTCTCAACTAAACCAAAAGACGTGTGCTCTTATCCTTGCTCAGAATGTGTGGTTTCCCCCCATAAGGGTCTAAGTAATCTAATCAGATATTTTAATTTCCATTTTTTTTAAAAAAAAGAATCTGAAGCCTTAGAGGGTGCTCCCAGTGGAAACATCTCCTGGCACTTAGAATCAAATTAATGCTTCCTTAATGGATCTTTTGTGATGAGAAAAACAAACAGAAGAAACAGCAAGAAAAGATTGTAGGATTAACAAGGGAACTCAATGATATGCAGACCCTGATCTCTCTTACAAATCTGTGAACATGATAGGTATTAGCACAGTGAAAGTCTTGTCTAAAAGCACCCAAAGAATGTATTCCCATCACTTTTATTTCTAAAGGAGACAAAAGTGTGAAAATCAAATCATTAATAAAGGAAGTGTTCTATTAGCAATAACTGCCGGCACAAGATGTACATCAGTATCTTTGTGCAAGAACTTCACCTGGTGAGGGATTTCCAAAACCAAACATAGATTATTAAATGGCTTGAACAAAAGCAAAACCAGAGAATATTCAGAGTGTTGTCAAACAAACAAAAAATCTTTGGCTCTTTGTGTTGCACAACAAAGATTTCAGCTTATCAAAATTCAAGCTAGCAGTATTTCCATTCTGCATGTACACAGCTTGTCCTATTTTTAAATCATGGCAAATATTTGAAACAGAGTTTAATTATGGTGTTTTGGCACAGTGGTCCATCAGTAAAAATACTTGCTAATATTCCCACCTAAATAACCCAAGTTGTAGTTATTTATATACTCAAAACATATGTAGTTCTTGGGTAACACAAGTTATCTAACTTTGCTTCTACTACTGAGATCAATCAGCATTCAAATTCCTAATTTAGTAAACCAGAGTATGTTAATCTCCCTGTTTGATTTCGTTCAGGTTTTCATTTTTTCCCCAACTGCAAGTTTTCTTTGGTTCAACATTTTGCCTGACGTCTACATTTCTGAACATATTTTTCTAAGAGTGTGATGCTTCTAAGCAGCTTTCTTCTAGCACAATACATGTTTTTATATTCATTACCATTTATACATTATATAATCCCTACAAACATTGTGCACTTAATTGACCTATGGCCTGACCCCTGATAACTGATTTCCGGGTCCATTTTCCTTTTGACAGTTGGGAAAGCAGGGTTCTCCCTCTGTGCCAAAAACTCATCTCTTCCATTTTTCTTGCCAAGAATAAAAGGATGCAGGCTACAAGGCTGCCAGCCTGACAAGAAACATTTCCATTTTCCTCAAGGAAGGAAGAAGGAATGTGCTATCAGCTTCTTTATCCCATGGGAGGCCATTCCCTCATGCTTTTCTCTTGTTATCTTGTCCTGCTTATCTTATCCATAAGTGACAGACAATAGAGAAGCAGGTATTTTGGATGCTTATTCTTCTGGCATCCCAAAACTCTAGTCCCCATGGAAATTCTTCTATCTTGCCACTTGGGAAATTTCCATTTCCCGACAGCAAAAGTACCCCTTAAACTACATTGCTTAAATGGTAGAGTGGGAAGGTTGAATTTTAAATATGTACCAGTGGAATTTCATTTCAATACAATACAATACAATAGCAGAGTTGGAAGGGACCTTGGAGGTCTTCTAGTCCAATGCCCTGCCTAGGCAGGAAACCCAATAATGTTTCAGACAAATTGCTATCCAACATCTTCTTAAAGACTTCCAGTGTTGGGGCATTCACAACTTCTGGAGGCAAGCTGTTCCACTGATTAATTGTTCTAACTGTCAGGAAATTTCTCCTCGGTTCTAAGTTGCTTCTCTCCTTCATTAGTTTCCACCCATTGCTTCTTGTTCTACACTTGGATGCCTTGGAAAATAGTTTGACTCCCTCTTCTTTGTGGCAACCCCTGAGATATTGGAACACTGCTATCATGTCTCCTCTAGTCCTTCTTTTCATTAAACTAGACATACCCAGTTCCTGCAACCGTTCTTCATATGTTTTATTCTCCAGTCCCCTAATCATCTTTGTTGCTCTTCTCTGCACTCTTTCTAGAGTCTCAACATCTTTTTTACATTGTGGTGGCCAAAACTGAATGCAGCATTCCAAGTGTGGCCTTATCAAGGCATTATAAAGTGGTATTAACACTTCACGTGATCTTGATTCTATCCCTCTGTTTATGTAGCCTAGAACTGTGTTGGCTTTTTGGCAGCTGCTGCACTCATATTTAAATGGTTGTCCACTAGGACTCCAAGATCCCTCTCACAGTTACTACTATTGAGGAAGGTACCACCTATACTGTACCTGTGCATTTCGTTTTTCTTGCCTAAATGTAGAACCTTACTTTTTTCACCATTGAATTTCATTTTATTAGATAGTGCCCAATGTTCAAGTTTGTCAAGATCCTTCTGTATCTTAAGCCTGTCTTCTGGAGTGTTGGCTATTCCTGCCAGCTTGGTGTCATCTGCAAATTTGATGAGTTCCCCATTTATTCCCTCATCCAAATCACTGATGAAGATGTTGAAGAGTATTGGGCCTAAAACAGAGCCTTGGGGTACTCCACTGCATACTTCCCTCCATGTAGATGCAGTTCCATTTAGGACTACATGTTGAGTGCGGTTGGTCAGCCAGTTACAAATCCATCTGGTGGTGATGCTGTCCAACCCACATTCTTCTATTTTATCTAGTAGTAGGTTATGGTCTACCTTATCAAATGCCTTACTGAAGTCTAAGTAAACTATATCGACAACATTCCTCTGGTCCACAAATTTTGTCACTTTGTCAAAGAATGCAATAAGATTAGTCTGGCATGATCTGTTTTTGACAAACCCATGTTGGCTTTTGGCTATTACTTTGTTTACTTCTAGTTGTTCACTAATTCGTTGCTTAATTATCTTTTCCAGAATCTTTCCTGGTATTGAGGTCAGGCTGATAGGTTTGTGTTTCCTGGATCTATTTTTTTTCCTTTTTTGAAGATGGGAACCACATCAGCTCTTTTCCAATCCTCTGGTAGTTCTCCGGTGTTCCAGGGTCTCCGAAAGATACAGTTCAGTGGTTCTGACATATCATCTGCCAGTTCCTTCAGAACCCTGGGGTGTAATCCGTCCAGTCCTGGTGATTTGAACTCGTCTAGGGTAGACAGGTGCTCACTTACCGTTTTCTTCCCTATCTCAACTTGTGTTCCTAATCTTATTTTTGTGGTGATGTTTTTGATAGGTTGGACTGTTTTATCCCTTTGTGTAAAGACATATGCAAAAAATGAGTGAAATAGTTCTCCCTGTTGCTTGTCACATTCTTGCCACTTTCTCCCAGCAATGGACCAATTGTTTCCTTAACCTTTTTCTTGTTTTTAACATGTTGGAAGAAGCTTTTTTGTTATTTTTTTTACTTTTGTAGCAAGCCTTTCTTCATTGTGAGCCTTAGCTTTCCTTACTTCATCTTTACAGGCTTAGGCTATTTGCTGATATTCTGCCTTAGTAATGTCCCCCTCTTTCCACTTTTTATACTTAACTTTTTTGTCTTTCAATTTGTCAGAGTGTTCTTTATACAGCCATGCTGGTTTCTTTGGGGAGCTGCTATTTTTCTTCTTCATTGGTATTGTGCTAGACTGAGCTTTTGTAATCTCATTTTTCAAAATTTCCCAAGCTTCTTGAGTTGTTTTTCACTTGAGGATTCTCATCTATGGAATTCTTCCCAAACTCTCTCTAAGTTTATTGAAATTAGCTCTCTTAAAATCCAATACTCTAGTTTGACTTTGTTCTACTACTTGTGTTTGCATAATGTTGAATGCCCCAGGGTTCCTATGGCTTCAACACCTTCTATCATTTCCTCTCTGTTAGTGAGAATTAAGTCTAATATGGCTGATCCCCTTGTTCCCTTCTCTACTTTTTTGGAAACAAAGTTGTCTGCTAGGTTTGTTAGGAACCTGTTGGATCTTCCACTTGGTGCAGAGTTTGTTTCCCAGTGGATGTCAGGGTAGTTAAAATCCCCCACTACTATTGTGGTGTGCATCCTACTTACCTTAGTTAGCTGACTAGCAAAAAGTTCATCTACTTCCTCTGCTTGGTTGGGTGGCCTGTAGTATACATCTATGGCACTGTCATCCCCCCTCCCAATCTTTAATATTGACCCCAATGCATTCAAGATGATTCTCATCATTGTTGTGCTCTATTTATGTAGAGAGGTAATTATTTCTTAAATATAGTGCAACTCCACCTCCTCTTTTATTTGGTCTATTTCTTTTAAATAATTTAAATCCTTCTAGCTGTATGTTCCATTTGTGGATTTCATCCCACCAAGTTTCTGTAATGGCAACAATATTGTATCTGCCCTCATTTACTTGAACTTCTAATTCACCCTATTTATTTCTCATACTCTGTACATTGGTGTATAGACATTTGAGTCCATTTTGATTACATAGCCTGTGTTATGCCTGACTGCCCCTATTTCCTTGCCACTTGTATGATTCATGCACATGGTATGGCACTTACTATTAAATGCTTGGTTTTGCTTGACAGCAGGAGTGATAATCTTACCCGCACAAACATCTATGTTACCTGCTCTTATAACCCTATGAATTTTAGTTTGCTGGGGACAGAAATGTTCTGTGTCAATTAATTCTCTGTCCCCGCTGTTCAGTTTAAATGTTTATTCAGAAAATCTGTGAATTTAATGCCAAGTAACTCAGTCCCTTTCTTGGATGGGTGCAAACCATCTCTTTGTACAGTTTTTCATTGGACCAGCTGCAGGCATCATGACTAATTTCCACATTTCCATCCATGTGTTGTTTTGATGTCTCAATAGACTTCTGTAAAATGGACATATACTTCGAATGAAATTCTCCTCTCAACACTGTGTAGTCAAACCCACAGGAGGGCATTGGGCTGCTAAATGTTCACATCAGTTGGAAACTGTACCCATAGGGGTCTATGACACTTCACCATGGGCAACTCACCATGGCTAACTCACCACAGCCAACATGTCACCGCCAACTTGCTGCAGCACAATTTGCCATGGCCATTTTGCCACAGGACAACTCACTTCTGGACAAGAGTTACACTAATATCAAAGAAATTGTGGAATACAATCATTAAAGAAATATGCAAAAAAAGCTGAGTTCAATGTAGAGATATTTTAGACTGTGATTGTCCAAAAGTTATACCACGTATGGTCTTTGGGAAGTCGGGGGGAGGGAAGGGAGGTGGGGATTTAGGGGGAGGGGGAGGGGGGAAATACAATATGTGTTAAATTCCATGATTGTATTTGTATACTGTGGCTTTTCAATGTTAGTGCGAAAATAGAACAAACCGAATATACTGGAAGGTAATAGAAATATACCGAAGGAAAGAGTCGAGTGAAAGAAGAAGGAGGGTGGAGAGGGTGAGAGAGAGGAGGAGGAGAAGGGAGGGAGGGAATGGATTAGAGGGAGTGATAGGGTTAGGGTTAGAAAGAAGGGGAGGGGAAGTAGGCGTAGAGGGGTGTGTGAGAAGGAAGAATGAAAGTTGGAGGGGGTTGAAAGAGGGTGTATGGTGGGCCAAGGTGGTATATTGGGTTTGTATTGTAGAGGGCATTTTCTATATAAGTGAGGGCCGTGTTTATTACTCAATGTTATATGCCCTGATTAAGCACAGTAAATATGTGATTGTATAGAATGAAAACATAATAAAATATATATATTGTGAAAAAGAAATATGCAAAAGGAGGGACAAAATGAAATGGGAATGGCAAAAATTAAAATATTTTTTTATTTATTTTAAATAATTAAATAGAATTGTTAAATTATCGTGCAATGAGTTGTTCCATGGCAAGTTGGCCATGATGTGTTTTCCTGCAGAGAGTTGGCCATGATGAGTTGGTCATGGTGAGTTGGCCACAGCAAGTTGGCTGTAGCAAATTGTCCCATTCCTGTACCATAGAGGGGTTTCTCCCTGGAGTAGCTGCTCTTCCTCATTGCTTTGGTATTGCAGTGCAGAAGCTGCAGATAATATTTTTTTAATGAGAATTGCCTCTTTGGTTGCAGTCCTTTAGATTTGTGAGAGAGATTGGGACGAGAATTTGTGGAAGCAACAGGAGGGAGATTAGCCTAAACTGCCAACAGATGGGACAGGTGTATCTGCTAATAGTATATCTCATAAACCACAGTTCAGCCTAGATTGCTAAAAACCTAGAAAGAAAAATATTCAAAATGTCCAAGGAACTCTAATGAATAAAGGCTGGAGTTTCCTTATCACAGTTTCCAAACCACAATGCTTCTTGCGTAATTCTTGCATGAAAGATCTTTATCAAGTCATTCTTCCCCTTTTCCTTCCTTCATTATGACCTGCAATGCAAAGAATTGAGAAGATGCCATTAAGCCAATTTTCCCAGCTATCATAGTTCTGCATGCTGCATTCCTATAGAAAAAAGAACTCACTTCTTCTTCCCCATAGCTGTGGGTGGGACTCCAGAAAATTGTTGGATGTTCCAACTGGCACCTCACCTGGACTTACATTTATTCTAAGTTTTCATTGTAGACTAAATCCCTGTCAGTCCAGCTTCTGTTGCTGAGATAGAAAATGGATCCAAAATACAGTCCACAGCTCTTTGAGGCAAACATGCCTCTCTGTTCCTACACCAGTTAACCACACTTTGTGCTATACTGGGCAGCCATGCATCTTATTTCTTGTAATATCACCCTTGTTTTAGGAGCTGTTAATACTATATGGAGGTGAAACACTGTTCTTGAGTACGTTCCTGGTTATCGCTGCTAATATCTCTCTTGATTAAAAATATCTTAGAGGATATGAGCAGCAGTTTTTTCACATACATCCATTTCTGCCAGGTGCAATTACAAGCCAGCACAGTACACCAAAAAAGTTACATGGGGAAATAAAAATACACATTTCCTTATAATTGGAGTCTTCAAATTGGCTACTATCTGATTTTGGCTATTTCTGGCCATTTGCCTTAGTAGTCTTGTTTTCCATATAGCTCGTTCATTTGATGAAGTCCAGCTCTTTGAATTCAGCTAAAATGTAAGGCTTACATGGAGATTTGATTTGGGGCACATTACATGAGTCACTGCATTTAAATGAGACTGATAACAGTTCAGAAAGTTAAACTGGTGCATATGTCTTTGAAGAGATGGAAGTGAGTAGCATGACCCTCCAACTCTTTAGCTATATCGGAGTAACTAGAGCTTTGTTCCAGCTGGAATTTTCAGGATCAACTGTTTCATTTCCTGATACATTGCTGCAAAATTCCTCTCCATCTGGACAGCTAGAAAACTGTTCATTGCTTGCATTAGTAATTCACATAATTATTGATTACAACATCAGCCCTTGCCATCTGTAAAGTGTTTCCTAAAGACCAACTTTGTTATCAAGTTCACATTAGAGAGTATATTAAATTAGTTGTCAATTAACATTTCAACCTTCTGGATGTAGAATCTTTATTTCCATTCATTAGACTGTTTGCTTTACCTTCTGAAAGCCAAAGTAAGTATACCAAAGAGGCTAATGGAAACCTTGTTGGGTAGTGAAAGCTCCTTGAGGTGGATTTTGAGAGATGGTCTTGGGCTTAAATCAGAATTTTGACTATTCAAGGCATCATGTTAAACACCTATGTCTTGATAAGATATAACAAAGATATGCATAGTAAGATGATTATTTGAGAGTTTGTCATAGATCTTGATGGAGAATCAATGTTTTCCTGGATGGTTGAAGGTATCTTCAGACCGAAGCTGGGACTTGTATCAAAGGATCCAATTACTATTTTCTTTGCTTACCATGCTATACATTCTATAAAGTATTACATATATTATGTGTAAATAACCTGATGCTTCACAGGTATTTGGGCACCTTAGATACTTTCAGACTCAGATCCAATAGCAAGGGATTTGAGAGGTGTGAACCAATGATCAATGAAGAGTTTGAATTTCTTACTCCTGCTGTTCACATTTTACTTACCTGAGCTATAGTTTGAGAAGGTAAGCAATGAGTCATTCAGGTGACAACTATAAACATTTTTTTTTCAAGTAAGAATTGCATTTTAGTGAAAGGGACATTTCAGAAATTTAGCTGTATAACTTGGAAGAGATCTTGCCATGGATGCCTGTTGAATTTAAAATATTTTTAAATTAACATTTCCACATTTTTACTTCAGCATATATTAAATCTTAATACTGGTTCACAAATATATATATATATATATATATATATATATATATATATATATATATATATATATATATATATATATATATATATATATATATATATATATATATATATATATATATATATATATATAAAACTGCAGGTTTAATGCAAGCCTCTCTAAGAGCTTAGTGACACCAAATAGGCTTATTTGTGTCATGGAAGAGTTACTGTATAAGATGTTCTTCCCCATATCTTTATGTGAATGGGCTATGAACTGTAGATAAAATAACATATGCTCCAATATTTAACAAGTTTGCACCTTAATAAAAATAGCAGGTACATTTATAAAAGATTTATAAGAAGGAAAAAGCAATATTGGTATCAAAGGTTTAAGAATATTTAAATAATATCCTAAATATTATTAACAATATTATTAAGTTACTCATTGATAAATGAGTAAATAAATAAACAATAAACCTGGTCTATTATATATTGCTAAGACAATTAACTAAAATTGCATTAGCAGATTAACAGAATAGTGGATTCAACACAAATTAGCTACTCAACAGAATGTAGTACCCTTAATATTTAATATTTAAGGACATTTATATGCATCTACATACACACATAAATAGACACAGAACCATATGCATATACTATAGGTCTGTTGGATTAGTAAAGCACAGCAGACTAACAAGCTATGATATGATAGGAAGAGTAAGTCTGAAAATATAATAAAATGTAGGCGGGTGAGAAACGTGACTGAATTTTGCACAGTAAAATGTGCAAAAACATCTTAGTAAATGTTGCTTGTATGGAAATAATTGCCATAGGAATACAAACTAGTCATAAGGATCAGTTTTGCTTTTGGTTATCCCCCAAAACTCATTTAAATTCAGCACATAGTGTAATCATACATGAAAGTAGTTCATATACTATTTTCACTTGCTTTTGAATAAGGAGATAGATGAATTGTTGCCATAGTTACTGCTAGTTGATATTATACCTATCATATGTGGGGCTTAACCCTGCTTGTTCTGTTACATTGCTATGAAGAACATTTGCAGGCCATTAAATGAAAGCTGGAAACATAGTCTTCTGTAGAATTGTTCCAACATCATTCTAGCCTATGTTTTCCAATTTAAGAGAGTGGATAGAGCTAGCTTTTAAAACAACAGATTTTTCTGTGCTAGGCTAGCTAGATTGGAGCAAATGTTCTTTGTATCCCTTTAGTATTGAGTACATTCCACTTTTTAATTAATGAACAGACATAGTCAAGGAGCCCAAGGCACACTGCTTTGAGTGCTCCATAACAACTATTTGGAAACTGAGTCATGGCAACTGTATTTCTTTTCTTTTTGCTGCTTATCTAAGTAGCTTCTTCAGTCTGGGACAGTAAGGGACTAATGAAGCTACCTAGATAAGCAGGAAAATGTTTTGAACAACAACAAAAAAGAAATAGGGGGGGAAAAGGCAGCCCAGTTGGCATGACTCAACTTCCAGATAACTCTAGCTGGATGACTGAGAATATTCACCGTCATGTCCTTAACAACTACCGCATTCCACTGTTTATTTTTATAGAGATTGGTACTCTGGGTTTGAAAAGCTATAACAACAACTTATTAAACTTCTATGCTGCCAACTTTAAATGATTCTCAGGTGTCCATAGCCATCAAACGTTGAAAATACAAGAAAAAAAAGATGGCAAGCATGACAGACCAGATAGAATGAAGCAAGGGGCCTCACTCTCCCTCACTGGAGGCCTTGATGAAGATCCAGTTCTTCATGGTTCTTCTAAACAACAGCTGAATGGATGTTATCTAGACTTGGGGTAACTTTTTTCTGCATAGTGTATTTCCGAGAACCTGATAGATGGCATTGTTTAATCAAGGGAATCTAGAGTGCACCAACTCTACAGGATTGAATCAGCCAAGCAGATGCTTTGAGAGACAGGCAATCCCTTAAATAATCAGACCATATGCTAGGCAAGGCTATGGAGACAGAGATATGTGCTTCCATTATAGAGATGGAGTACAATGAAGAAACAACTTTTTTTCGGTATTGAATGCTATTTGTTAGCATATAGAAGCATGTGATATCATTCAGAAAAGCATTCCCAATCTACGCAGAGATAATTGCATGGTTTGAACTAAATACATAAGTGACAATGTAAGTCATTAACTGCAGTTAGGAGTAGACCTACCACTGTGAGATACAATATTTCATGAACAAAGTATTAGAAGACAATTTTTAGTTTAAGATTTTTAGATGGAAACATCAGTCAGTTTCTCTGTCTTCTTATTTTTAAATAGCTGAAATGCATTTAAAAGAGAAATAAGCTAAATAGACAAAAAAAACCTAGGGTTGTAATAACTATATTTATTGAATTTAAAACCCAGAAATAATACTGCAATTAGATAATGAATAATGGCATTATCCAAAACAAACTCCTTTAAAAGAATTTACTGAAAGTAATGGAAAGGTTGCATTAGAAAAACATATGTATTCATATGAGGGGGTGGGGGCAACATTTTAGAGCAGTGTTTACAAATCTGGGACCTCATATTAATAACTGACGGTCTATAAATATATTATTAGTGGTTCCTGATTCAGGTTTATTGCATATAGTGTCCACAATGATTTATTTATTCATTTATTGATTGATTTAATACATTTATATGGCTGCTTATCTCATATACTTGACACTAACTATTGGTGCCTAACAATTAAAAACACAATGAAAATAGGACAAACAACCAAAATTAAAAACAATAAAACATCAATAGTATAAAATAGGTGCTAAGAGAATTAATAATGTCCCTCATTTCAATTAACCATGAAACAGATCATCCATGATGCCAGGGCCCCAGGCTACATAGAAAAGCCAAGATCTTAATACCTTGTGAAAGACCAAAAGGATTGAGAAAGTTTGATCTCAGGAGGGATAGGTCAGATGCAGGTAATCAGAACCACTCCAGAATAGGCCCACATAGATACTTTGTTGTTGACCATCTATATCATAAGAATCTTGCCAGACTATCTTCCCTCCCTATAACCTAAGGATTACAGATATAAGCTTCAGACATATCTTCCCCTTGAAGAGCATTCGACGACTTCAGCTTGTCCAGAATGCAGCCACGCGAGCGATCGTGGGTGCGCCTCGGTTCACCCACGTAACACCTATCCTCCGCGAGCTGCACTGGCTGCCTATTGGTCTCCGGATACGCTTCAAGGTGCTAGTCGTCACTTATAAAGCCCTTCATGGTATTGGACCTGGGTACTTGAGAGACCGCCTGCTGCCAATTACCTCCACTAGACCGATTAGATCCCACAGATTAGGCCTCCTCCAAATTCCATCCACCGGCCAGTGTCGACTGGTGACTACCCGGAGGAGAGCCTTCTCTGTGGCTGCTCCAACCCTCTGGAATGAACTCCTCGTGGAGATTCGAACCCTCACCACCCTCCAGGCCTTCCGCAAAGCCCTTAAAACCTGGCTGTTCCGACAGGCCTGGGGCTAAAGAACTGTTGCCCCCGTCTCGAATTGGTATGACTGTTGTGTTTTTTAATCATGCATTGTTTTATGTCGTTTTAAATTCTTGTTTGTACCCCCCTTCCCTGGTTGAGTTGTAAGCCGCCCTGAGTCCCCTTCAGGGGAAAAGGGCGGCATATAAATAAATAAAATCAATCAATCAATCAATCAAACTGACTCCAATGGGAATGTTTCTTTACTCCTCCTAGGTGGGCCCCCTCTCCTTCAATTCCATCACAGGATGATGTTCCAGAGGATGGTCAACATGGCTGAAAATCCTCTCTTTCTAAGTCCCACCAGATGATACTCTTTAATGGACAGGACCCAGAGCCAGATTTGCAAGATTTGCCAATCTTCTTATAAGATTTTTGCTTTAATTTTCCATAAAACTGTATTTTATTTTAAGGTTTAATTTCAAGGGTACCATCCATGCCATGTTTCCTAGTGGCTGACTAGAACTCAAGATAGGTTTATATGCTGGTCCCTAAGCTTTGGATAATAAGATTATGATCTGCAGAAAAGAACAAAGTGGGATCTTCTGAATCATCTATAGAAATGGAAAGCCTGCATAGTTAAGACTGGACTAAGGATTAAATAATAATTATTTTTATTTACATAGTGTAAGACAAGTTGCTCAAATATTGTTGTAGATTATCCCATTTTCTCCTCACATAAATCTTGAACAAGTTAGCTTTGGAGATAATTTTACCTGCAGTCTGTAGCTAATCAGGAATTTAAATTTTAGATCAGTTGTGTATTATGTGGTTGATACTTATCTTACTGCCTATAGGCAAGAATGTTATTGAAGATACCTGATTTGGCATCTTTCCTTATTTCTTTTCAACCTGGTTCTTTTAATTTTAAAGTGTTCCTGTACAAGGGGAAAAATTAGAAGCGTTACCTGTTTCAAACAAAATTGGGCAAGCCTTGAGGTTCACAGGCATGACTGGAAAATAAAAGTTGTAGGTAGCTGTGGAGAAAAGAAAGGAAGATAACTTTGAAAGAATAGACTATTACCGAAGCAGAGAGTGCGGAAAAAGACTTGCAAGTTTCTGTTACCTCAGTCAATCTTAACAAAAGTAGCTTTAGCTTTTCTGTGGAATTGATTTCTTGATCTGATCTACTAGTAGGGCTGACATTATAGCTCAGCATGCTAACTGAAGAATTCTGGGAGTTGACGAACACATATCTTCGAAGCCACCAGAGTTCAGAAATGCTTCTATAGCTACATACTTTGAAAATGGAGCTACTTGAACCTCAAAAGAAGACAGAAGGCAGCTAAGGAATGGTAGAGTAAGTAGCTTAGGTTCATGAAGAGTATCTTCTAGTTAACTGATCTTCATTGAACTAGAAAATCTCCTATTTGCCCTAGTTGCCCGTTTGTGATAGACTCACAACATGCTCTCAAAATTGAGTTTAGACACATTTAGGAATTTCCAGTTTTCACTGAAATGGGAGATCCATAAATCATTGAATCAATATTTATGATTTTCTTTTTAATCAGGGATCCTTAAAAGGCCTGGCTTTGTTGCAGAATACTGCTTTTTACAACTACTCAGAGTTTTTAGTTTAGTATGTACTTGTAAACAGCTTTTTTTGGGGGGGAGGGTAGAATGACTAGTAGAAAATGAGGATGAGCAGAAAATCTACAAAAATAACAAAATCATGTAATCTAATCATTTCCTAGCCCAAAGTATAAGGATATACGATTTTCTTTCAATGGCATTTCCTCTTACATTCTTGCTTCGGAATAAAGTGTAAGTAAAATTTGACTGAATCAAACCTAATCCCCTTTTTCAAAACTGACCATTTAGAATCATCTCTAATAGTCATTAGTTCATGTTATGAGATGTTTGCTTCTCAAAACTGTGGTAACATTATTGAGTTAAAGTCATTTTTCTTTTTTAAAAAAAGGCTTCCAATCCCTTGGCACCAATAGGATCTTCTCTTGGAATTTAAATAACACATTTGTAAAAGGAATTTTTGATGAGACTGAGGGGGAGAGAGGAAAATACCCACTGTAGACCATAGCCTATAATCTTTAGATTAGTCAGGCATTTCTTTGCTTTTGCTTTGATGACCCAAACAGAGGATTAAATGCACTGATGCAATTACTTTCCTGTCTCATTTGTTTTTCATCTCTTCTTGAGTATATTTGCAATTTATTTTTAGCATCAGTTTCGGTAAAATGAAGTTGGCTTTATTTTTCTGGTCATTGCTCAAGGAGAGTTTATGTTTCTGGGTTTCATTTCCTCAGAAAAGTTTAATGTCTTTGTCCATTAATGAGGCTTATACCTACATTGATTTACTAAAAAAGATTTACTAAAAGATGTGATATGCCTACAGATGCATTTACTTTATAATAATAGCCATCCCTTTTTACATAATTGTAAGCATATGTAGGTCAATAGTGATGTACTGATATGTTCTCAGTAATTTCTTCTGCAAATTAGTGGCTTTTCATGCTCTTAGCCAATTGTACATTATTTAAGATAAAGACTTCCTATTTATTTTCTATTTTGCATTGATTACATATTTATATAGTTGATAGATATTTCCATAGTTCAGATAGCATAATGTAAAATACAACCTATTTTCTACAAATTATATGCCGTCTATTGAGAACATCAAAGAATAGGCATGTTGATTATTTTAAAAAATGCCACTCAATTGTCTGTAAATTCTTACTAACTATAGCCTGTCAAAATATCAACAACCTCAGGGCCTCTCAAGACTTTAGGAATGCTCCAGCACTGGAAGTTTTTAAGACGAGATTGAACAACTATTTGTCTGAAATGGTACAGGGTCTCCTGCTGAGCAGGGGGGTTGGACTAGAAGACCTCCAAGGTCCCTTCCAACTCTAGTTCTGTTCTCTTCTAATTAATTGCATTGGAAGTAGCAAATATTTTTATTTACTTATTTATTTGCTTCAGGGTATAATTTAATGCAGAAAACTTTTTGTATTTCCATGCTTTTCTCTTAATTTTTCCAATTTATGATAGCAAGAGTTAAGGGATCCTTGTTGATATATATATAAAAATAATATTAGAGTGTTGCTCCTGCAAAAATAATTCCATTTTAATACATTGGTTGTTCTCTATATAGACTGAGTTATTATTTTTACTACAGAGTGGATTGAACTTAATTTACCTATGCAAGTCTTGCTCCTTGTTATTTTAAAATATGTTAACATAAAATTGTATTTTCATATTATGAAACATCTTCCAGAAGCTTTCTTTAATGAATATACATCTCCAAGATAGTCCACTGTTGCAATGTATTTATTTTCTAATGATGAGCTGTATTCCTTCCTCATCTTATCTCCTGCCATTATTTATGTGGAGCAATTGTAACACATGTGGCACTTGCCATGCTTTCTAAGCAATTCATCTAGCAGAACCTCAAGGTTTCAAGTCATCTGTATTCCTTCAAGGAACAGCACAAAATGAAAGTGAGACAAACAAATAGAAAATACAAAACAACAATTCAGGTCTAAGATCCTTTCAAGCAGAAAAAAGAAATAGCAGAGAGTATAGTAATTCTCAACAAATGTGACACTTTAACCTTAAAACTATCTTAAACCTTAAACCTATAACTTAAATCTATAACTAGAATAAAGCATAATAAAACTACAGCCATTTCAAAATACTTCCTAAAACTATAAAGTATTTTCATAGTTCATCTGTGTAATCTATAAAACTGCAACATTGTAGAACTGGACAATAAGGCAATAAAATCATCCCTGTACCAACTTTTGTATTATTTCCATTGCAGCAACACAAAACTTGCTAAAGTTACTAAAGCAAGTGTTGGGAGGCTTTAAATCCTCTAAAAGGAACTAAAAAGCTTTATTTTGAAGTGCTTGACCAACCTTCTAGCTACATTGTGCAATAGGGGCACCAGGAGATTGAGCCAAATGACCCTGTAAAATTTGCACTGTAATAGTTGCTCATTAGCATGCATTAGCATGGGCAGGTATGTTCAATTAATGGGATACTAGCATTTCTGTATTGCAGTAAGATAGAAAGAATTATGTTTTCTGTCATAGAATTGGCAAGCAGCTGTCCAGATGAAGTCAGACAAACGCAAACTTGTAGTCTTTATTGTCATCATCCATTAAAAAAGTACACAATAACATCATGAGGTAAATTGAACAATAAACAGAAAATAGAAAGGGAAAGGGAAAGGGAAAGGGAAAAAACTCCCTTTATACTTACAGCAACCAATTAGATTGCCTCATGCATGAGTCAGCACTCTCTAACTAATCAACTACAACTTTTTGTTCTGGCTTTTTTTGTAAACATTTCTGCTCCAGCTACTAAATACAGTATCCTAATATTTTCTCTATCTTAAAAAAGTACTGTTGTCAGCTTGGGAAAAGTGATAGTATATAGAAAGTTTGCTGATTCTCATGACATTAACAACCCAAAATTTCTAATCTATTTACTTGGTGCTTCATATTTTTTATTCCTTGGATTAGCTTTTTCTTAGCTGGAACATATCCCCAATGGCATTAAAAATGGTGCCCCAAAAACATCTTCTATGCAAGCTTCTATCCTCTCACCAATTTCCTGTTCTAGCAACAATAGAAGGTGGCAGGTTTCTCATGAAAAATTTGTACTCATGAAAAATGTGTGGAATAACTACCAAAATCCAAGCTGAATTTTAGGCATTCCTATCTCCAGTGTAAGATGGGCACTGACTATCTCATTAGGGAAGCAAGGATGGCTATCAAGAATTTCATCTGCATCAGCTCCAGTTTACTCGTAAATTCATGAGCATAAATTCCCACTTCCATCCTATATAGAAAATTTGTGGTCAAGATTTTGCCTTGAAATGTTTTAACTAACTCTTAGAAGTGTTTGAATATATAAATTCTGCAGCAGAAGAAGGAGGTGCCTATCAATAGATGTGTCATTACATTTCTCCCTCAAAGATCTGTTTTAGACATTAAATCAAGACAGCTTTAACATTTAAACAAGCCACATACAGGAAGGTTTTCATTTCTGAGTGTTGATGAAGACTGAAAATATGATCTGTTGTTGACCTCACTTTTATAAATACTGCCTACATATTCCCAATTAGACTTCTGATTCTATCCAGTCTTGTAGTTTGTGATGTAAGTGTCTAGTATATTATTTTCTAACCACACTCAGAAGGCTAATGAAACTATAATTAACCAGGTTGTTGTTGTGGTCTTTTTTTATAAATAGGAATGACTATTCTAAGCCTCAAGCCTTTTGGAATATTACTAGCTTAACTGATAAATGTTAATAAGGATGTGAGGAGAGGCACCCACCAGTTTAGCATGGTAGCCAACAAGATTTATCTAAGGTGCAATTATTACTAATTGAAAGTGACTTCTAGGAAGAAGTGAAGGATTCCAAGAGAAGACTATGTTGGGGGAAAAGTAGCTTCTCCTTGCAAAAAGCCCAACAGACTGATTTGGGTGTTTCTTATCAGAGAGAGCTACTTATATATGCTCCCCACTGAGCCATTTCCAGCGTTATACAATTCAGTCATTCATTGCCAATTCAATCTCATGTGTTTTTACTTTATGCTTCCCTATCTTCAATAGCTTTTCTACTGAAGTACACAAATCAACCACATTCTTTTTGTCATTTGTGTATAACTTGCAATCATGCACTCCATTTCTCCTGTGAAATAAAATATCTTGTTCTTTGATACCTCGGGGTTCAGATCCATATAGCTTCATACAAGCTACCTATATTATGTGAGAATCATTGATTTCTCAATCAACAAAATGCATCATTTATATACAATAAATGTCCCCTCTTCTCACCAGAAGCATTGCTTGTATCCTGTCTTGCATCAAAGTAGCATTCTTGTCTTCTTTCTCCTCAGTCGTGGACATTCTGGGTATTTTCCTGCCTTCTTTTATTCCAATATTCTATGACCTATTCTACCCATGCTCGTAACTGTAGTCAAGACCACACCTCAACTCTATAACCATGAAAAAGATCCCATAATTCCCTTTTGTTGTAACTTTTCTCTAAATCAACAAATATATAATAAATTTCAGTGTCATACAAATTGTAGCCATTTGTGGGAAATTGTTTCTAATGCTGGCCTATGTTTATTTCAAGGACAGTACTTTCAGGGATAGTACAGTATACAGATTAATACAAATTAACAGAGTTGGAAGGGACTTTGTAGGTCATCTAGTCCAACCCCTGACCCAAGCAGACCCTACACCATTTTTGAGAGATAGCAGTCCAGTCTCATTTTGAAAGCTTCCAGTGATGAAACTCCCACAACTTCTGAAGATTAGCTGTTCCATTGGTTGATTGCTCTCACTGACAGAAAATTTCATATTTCCAGATTGAATCTCTCCTTGTTCAGTTTCCGTCCATTATCCCTTGTCTGGCTTTCAAGTGTTTGAAAAATAGCTTGACCCACTCCTCTCTGCAGTAGCCCCTCAAATATTGGAACACTGCTATCATATCTCCCCTGGTCATTCTCTTCACTAGACTAGCCATGCCCAGTTCCTGTAACCGTTCATCGTATGTTTCAGCCTCCAGTCCCCTAATAATCTTTGTTACTCTTTTCTGCACTCTTTCTAGAATCTCAACATCTTTTTTATAGTGTGGTGACCAAAACTGGATGCAGTAGTCTAGGTGTGGTCTTATTAAGGCTTTATATAGTGGTATCATACTTGATCTTGATTGTATCCCTCTGTTAATGCAATTTAGGATTTCATTGGCTTTTTTGACTGCTGCTGCACACTGTTGGCTCATATTTAATTGGTTGTACACTAAGAATCCAACTCTCTCTTACAGTTACTGCTATTAAGCATGTTTCCACCCAGTCTATATGTGTACTTTTGATTTTTCTTGCTTAAATATACTTTACTTTTCTCCACATTGAATTTCATTTTGTTAGATTTAGATTTGTTAGATTTAGATTTGTTAGATTTAGATTAGTACTTTCTTTGTTAAAACTATTTGGTTTCCATTTGCAGTTTTTCTAGAAAGTAATTTCCTTGTGGATAAATATTTCTACTGCAGTGTTCATTCTATTAATCTTTAGTGCCTCATATCTGTCCATTACAAAACATCATTGTTAAATATGATTCTATTCTGGTTGTTATTGAACAGTGGTGGGTTCCGGATCCCGTTGCATCCGGTGCAGTGCAACAGGGCCAGGCGTCCAACACATGAATGCATGCAGCACATGCACACATGCATGCAGTGCATGCATGCATACTTACCACCTGCAATGCTCCGCAACACCTATGCGATGCTCCAGCTGCTCGGGGGAGCATCGCACAGGCGACGTACACTCCATGTGCATGCATGGAAGCCCCAAACAGCTCAAATACAGGTAAGGAGCGTGGGCAGGTAGGCCCTCTGGAGCACCGTATCGGAACGGTACCTGGTGCTCTTAGCAGGCACCGGTACGCCCCTAAGGGGCATACTGGTCATATCCCACCACTGTTATTGAACCAGAAAACAAAGTGTTTATCATCTTGCTATGATGGCTTTTTTGGCCTGAAATTCCTTAGATAAACTATAATGAATAGCTTGAAGCAATTGCATAAGAGAAGTCTTAAAATCATGTCATGAAAATTAATAAATATGCATTATGTAGGGTTCATGTTGTAAGTTATGATTTTCCTGGATAGATAGAATAGAACAAGCAAAGAAACAAATACTGCAGAAATCAAATTACTTTTACGACCAACCTCACAAATCATTTTCTTCTTGTTCCCAGGCAGGACCTCTTGTTTCTCTATTTACTTCAATTCCACACAAGCTACAAATGAATCTTTTCATAATTATATGAACAACTGTGTGAAATATTAAATCTTGAGGTAGAAATTGTGTTTCCCTTGAACCAGGGGCAGTGTTCAGTGTGTAGAAGTAAAAGCAAATATTTCTCTCCCAATTTCAGTCCTATTTTGGTTCATAGTCTTATCTTTGTGTGAGAAACTGAACTATTAAATGCTGCAACTAAAACTGCACTTAAAGGATTGCATTAAAATTAAACATCCCATGCTTAATTTGCATTAAATTATATTAAACATATACTTTATTCAAAATGAAAAAAAATAAACAAAATTCTAGCATTGATAATTCTGTTTGAAGATGATTTGATCCTGTTGCAGGGTTATTTGTCTATTATTCAACAATAGCCTACCTTGTCATAAGAATGAACAATATTCAACTGATGATAACCTGCTATTTCCTGCTGCAAATATTAATAAGAATGCCATTATTACTCTATTTCAAAAACATCTACCTGCTAAACATGGTAGGAGAAAGAAATTGTCTGCCCTGACTACAGTGTGTGTGTGTGTGTGTGTGTGTGTGTGTGTGTGAAAATTATCATATAACACCTCCTTACCAAATCTTGCAATTAGCTGCATATAAAAAGGAAACAACCCAAGCACAATCCAATAAGTACATAGAGGAAGACAGAAATGCTTTTAAAAGCATAGCAAACAAAATTGATGGGAAGTAGAAAATGAGTTTGAAAGTCAAGAGACCAAGCCACTAGACGTCTGCAAATTATCATGCTTATGATGTTATTTAATTACATTTCAAAGGAAGCAGGATTCTTTAATGTTTGCTTTAGGATTGAAATGAGCTTTTAGCCAAACAAGGAATTATATTCAATTAAATAAACACTTCCCTCATTAGGAACTAGATGCTATGCTATTCTCCAGAAGATCTAGAGAAATCCCTCCCACCCCCCTAAACAAATCTAAATTCAGGAACAAATTGTAGGCTCTAGATTGTTACAGTGTGACATGCTGTGATTGAGAAAATTGTAACAGAGGATAACCCTTAAATACACAAATTTTATGACTCACCAAATCAAACTGCAGAAAATCAATGTTGCACTGAGTCATATTTATGAAATTACAAAAAAAAAATCCTGCTATTTATGTGAAGTAGCAAAAAACCTGCCTGTAAAGCAATACCAGCCATGGAATAGTTCTTATAGATTGCAAATTCTGAAATCTTGTTACACTCTAGTTTTAACTACAGACTACTTACTTACTCTACTGTAACGATAAATTCAATATGTTTACAATACTAATATCATAATATGGTAACACTTTTTATTACTGTTTATTTGAGAAAATTTGTATGGTGCCCACTCACTTTCAGTGACTGGGTGGCTTACAAAAAAAATATTTGTTTACTACCTATGTTTCTGTTTTGCTTTACCATATATCTTAGAACACTTGACACCCACTTTTTACTTTAACAGCTTTCATCCCATTTCAGAGACATTAACTGTAAGGCTGTTGTGATTTGACACCATCACAACAGAACATGTGTACTGCGGAGTCTGAACTGTGATTCTGAACCTTTCATTTCATGTCACTCACTGCAAAGCTTCAAAACCTGAACTGGATGTGTAATCCATTCTGACCATTTTGTACATACCTTTTATGACACCTAATGCAATTGCTATTATTACTTTCAGGATCTTGTTTACCAGGTGTTCGTATCAGATTAGATTTATGGCATTTTGCAGCAACAGATGCCCAAAAATGCTACAGCTGATTTCATTCCTCCCACCCCAGCCACAGAAATAATCAGCCTGCAGCTGCTCCAACCCAGATTCAGAAGAGGAATTAAACTGGTGCTTAGCCAGGCAGCTTTCCTTTAATATAATCACCATTCATTTCACTGGGACTCCTAAATGATGCCCCCAAGTGGATCGTATCATTCCATTTTTTTGTGTGTATGATGGAATTCAAGCCTGTCTGAATAAATATTATAGAGTATTTATATGTGCATATAGCACAATGGAGGGTAAAATGTTCTAAATCATGGAAATGTGATCATTTTGTCTCTGAGTTTCATGTTATTGTCTGCCGGAGAGTGAATATTGACAGTTTCAAATACAATTTATTGGTGGTCATGATGGAGAGATAGAAACAAGAGAAACAGTGATAAAAAGAAGTGAATGTGGCTGGTATATTAAGTATCTTCAAAACATAAAATCTACATAAACGATTTCAATAGGAGGATTTTTTTTCTAAACAGAATAGAAAGTAATCTTTTATCAATGGCACAAAAAACTCTTCCCCAAACTGGCAATTAGGGATTCATTGTTCTTGGTTTAGTGCACTGGATGAACCTTGCTTGAATTTGTCATGCTGCTTAGTTACTAGCATATTCAGAAGTAAATCCTATTGACATCAGTGGCTTCATTTCAGGGATATGGACAGACTGCATAACTGCAAATCATAGGTCACATGCCACATATAGCCCTTAGCTGACTTCCATGTGAACCCTTTACTAAATCTCAGTAGTTTTGACACTTTCTTTTCTGCTATGTAGTTGATTGAAATGGAGAAAGCTTCAGAGTTCTTCTATTGGCATGCATTTTGGCAATTATTGGAGTTGGAGAACAGTGAGACTGCATTAGTTCAGATGCCTCCAACAATTTTCATTTGGAAAATATAGGGCAGGAAGACACAATGGTGATTAAATTTAATAGAAAGGAAGAGATGGGAAAAGATAATGGTGATAGAGAAAGATGAGTGGATGCTTGTGTGTTTATGGACATATATAACAATGGAGGACAAAGATGTTCTCTTCCAACTTTGGATCTTCATCAGCACAGCTGCAAAGTCTGTGGGGGAGGGGAAATTGTAATGATTCTCTAAGACTTTAATGGTGAGCCAGAAAGTGAGCACCAGAATCTGAAGTTTAATTGTAGGGACACATTGGGGTTCCTGTTTATGTCGCTTAGTAGCTTTCCTTCTGAGCCTCTCCATTACATCTCCAACTGTTTCTTCCAGCCCAGATATTGACAGTTTCCAGACACTGAATCCGGACTTCTTCTGTACCTCCCATTCATTCTGAGGTAGGGTCCCAAAGGTGCTTTTTCAAGAGGCAAATGGACATTCTTGTTTTTCTTTGAAGATGTTTCACTTCTCATCCAAGAAGCCTTTTCAGCTTCAGAGCTAGAGATGTACAACTAGGTATCATTGGCATATTAATGATACTTAATCACAAAGCAATGAATAGCTTTAAACAACTTCATGTAAATAAAACGGTAGAGTGTCCGATGGCCAAAGCAGGAGTTAGAAACTTTCTTTTGTATGGGAGCCAGAGGCCCCTGGCACTCTTTTTCATTCTCCATCTCATAGCTCATTCTTACCAGTCCCAGATGTGGGACTTTTTGCCCATGATGAGGCGACTGGTGAAGTCATCACCAAATGGCAGCTTGTGGTGATGGTGAGGATTATCTTCAGTTCACTTCTAGTTGGGTGAATATATTCGTTTTTGGGACCACAGATGGATAATTTTGGGTGATGGTCATATTGAGCCCCTGTGTCATGGTTTGTTCATTCCTGGGCAGCAAGTTTCATCCTCTCTTCCCCACTACATAGAGACTAAAATTATCAACTCAAGAAGTAAGGGACTCACCAGAGAGTGGTCCCTCAACCCTCACCCCACTCAATTTTCACAGTCCAGAAAGATACTAAAGTTGTTGGATTCAAAAGTCACCAAGAGATCCAACAAGAGATCCAACAAGACAGATATAGTTGTGCTTAGTGTTGTGTCCTGATGTGGGAATAACACAGGAGCCATGGATAGCCAGTAAGATGTTTATTAGCACCAGATGACAAGCGATTCAAAGATTTCCCTTCAACTGTCAGTGTATTTATACTCGAGCCCAAAGCAACTGTCAAGCCCAACTGTCACGAGGCCAGCCAATCAGATGCTGTGCCTTGACCAACCAATTAGAACGCAACACAGGTTGTTGCTGGGTTATAACACTCCTTCCCCCCAGTTATTTGTATAATAACCATTCAATTGTACATTATACATTTGCCCTTCTGTGTTGTACAATTCATTCACATTTTTTGTCTTCCTGTTTTACCATTTGCAATTGTGTTCTCTCCTTCCCCCCAGTCAACCTGATAACTGTAACCACTTGTAACCACTTTAATGTAATGCTTAACTTTGTAACAGAAGTAGAAATTTAGCAACTCTGTCCAGGAACATTCTGGGACTAGTAGCTTCAATTAGTTTAGTAAAATTCTTTCAGTTTATTTTTTTCTATTTTCCTTACCCCCCAGTGCCTATTCACATTTTATTTCTTTATTTACATTTTTTTTTCTATTTTTCCCTCACAACTATTTTTCCCTCACATTCCTGCGCATGCCCAATGAATTCCCCAGTCCAGGCTCGTTGAAGGCCTCGAGCAGTGTGGGAAGCAGGTTTGTATCTTAGGAGACAGGCAGGACAGGAGAGTAGGCCCTGCTAGAAACGAAACGGAGCGGAGGCAGGAGGTGAGTTCGATGGCGCGGAGGGCGAGCCGGCAGCGTGGTCCTGGAGAACGGAGGCCGGTGATTAGTCCGAGCTCGGCTCTCGGCTTCTGCAGCAAGTAGAGGCAGCTTCCCTGGAGGTTGACAGGCTGTCTTCTCGGGTAAAGAGGCAGGCAGGCGTTGCAGGCCGGCAGAGTGGACAGACGGATCCGTGAGGCGCACGGACAACCCAATGACCTCGGGCCCAGACAGTTGACTAGAAACTGGTTTAGCTGGGCGCATGCTGGCCTCGGGTCCCAGCGGTCCTTCACGTGCTGTGCTCCACGGGTACAATGCTCGTCCTTGCGCACTGGCAAGTTGGCTGAAACGGGCGGTGGCCACAGCTGCTGCTGCTGGAAGGTAGCCTTGGGTAGCCTCTGAATCTCTGCTAGGCAGAGGTGGCTGCGACTGGCTGTTTTTCTTGATCCAGGCCCTGTGGGAATCGCAAATCCCATCCTCGTCGCCAGTTGTTGTGTCCTGATGTGGGAATAACACAGGAGCCATGGATAGCCAGTAAGATGTTTATTAGCACCAGATGACAAGCGATTCAAAGATTTCCCTTCAACTGTCAGTGTATTTATACTCGAGCCCGAAGCAACTGTCAAGCCCAACTGTCATGAGGCCAGCCAATCAGATGCTGTGCCTTGACCAACCAATTAGAACGCAACACCGGTTGTTGCTGGGTTATAACACTTAGGCTTTCAATATGTCATTGATAATAATGATCAATATAGTTTCTGTCCTGTGTCCTAGCTTGAAAGTTGTTTGGAAGTCATCCCTTTGCAGATGCAGCCATCTTTCAAGAGAGGGAGGGCAAGGATTTTAAAAATATTATTTATATTTCCTTTGTTTCTCTTATTTCTTAATTTATTGATACTACTAATTGTGAATAAATAAAGTTACATAATTGGAATAAGAGTTTTCAGTTCTAAAAGGCCATTTTTGACAAGAACACTCTTAATTCATATAAAGGTCTTCATGTTGCATCAGGGCTCATCCAGGATGTATTGGTCACTGAAATAATACCTTTTAATTTATTTTTTTTTAAAAACCAATATAAATATGAGCATGGATCTCCAGGTTTTGTTGGTTGAAAGGTGAAATGGCTCATTCAAAGGTCTCTTGTCAGTTGTTTTGTTGGTTTTATCTTTAATAACCATTGTTGCTATTTTTTTTTTTAAAAAGTTTTTTAACTTGTTAGTTATCTAGAGTCACTATTGTGATATCAGCAACCATTGAAATGAATTTGATGAATTATAAATATATAAGATGAGTAACAATCTTGTTATAATATATCTTGCAAGCATATGGTATCAAGAAAAAAAGGTTTGGGGAGGCCAAAGGCGGATCTATCATTTTATTTTCTAAAGTAGCTCGTTTTTTAAAATGAAGTTATTATTCACTGCCTTTTTCAATACCACTGTGAAAAACGTACCCTTGTTGCAATGCAACAAAACTTTCCGAATGGCGATATATGTGTGCACCATTGCAGGTTTTTTTTTCTCACTTTCTTTTATTTGTGACTGTTTTCTTCTGTTCTTTCCCACTTAGGCCCTGCCGCAAAAAAGAAGTATGTCAGTTATAACAACCTGGTAATCTAATC